>NC_137641.1:13810865-14410865 GCF_963383615.2 Lipophrys pholis | reverse complement strand
TCCAAATGTGACTCTACGAGCCTTATTTACTGAGCTGTTTTCACTTTCGGTAGAAATCTTACAAACACAGATGATGTAAATGATCACAGATGCAGATAAGTGGATTTGAAAGCACCGCTGCCTGACGCTGGGCCATTTGAAACACATTACCAATGGAGCTTAAAAGAAAGTGCCAGTTCTCCTTGCCCGAAATGAGGAAAATAGTTTCAATAGACAAACAACACACTGTGGAGGCTTTTCCTTTGACATTGACATAAATACCAAGAAGACAATGGTATTTTCAGAGACATGTAGGAAGATGGCACACCCATGAAATGGATGGTACGATAGAGAACAAACACCATCATTTATCAGAGACATTTCCTATCCAAACTTACGACCTTACCAGTTACTCCATGGTAAAAAATGATCTAATAGAAAGTATATTGAAAAAAGATATAGTTACCAGTCCAAAAATATGTCTGAACTCAATTTTTATGTTCTGTTAAGGAACATATAGGGTTTTATGAAAGATGAAAGTCATTCCTGTCCGACTTTGAGTGAGTTACTTTACATGCATCCATCTTCTACAGTATATCCAGGGGTGAAAATAACATGTTTTGTGAACTCATCAGTGCATGTGCTGCCCTCTCGGCGTCGCCTTCACTGTCTTCTCCAAGTTCCTGCATAGTAGATTTTTCAGAAAAAAAACCCTCTTCTGTTCAGCCCAATCTGTTGTTCTTTGTTAGTGGCAAAACAACCGAGCTGCATTATTTATGTTGTTTCTTAGACCCCGTTTACACGACAACTTTTTCAAGTGAAAACTGAACATTGCGTTGCCTTTTGATTCTCTGTTTACACGACAATGGTGCTCGGAGTCACTGAAAACTTCTTGAAAAGAGCTCCCATGATGGAACCTTTTAAAAATGCTCAGACTGTGTAAATGGGGGGAAATGCGACCTTTTGAAAATGTGCAAGCATCCATCTCTGCGTACAAATATTACCATGCAAACAAACAAAATAAATTCTGAAATGAAAATGCTGTAAGGATTCACACACACACACACAGGAATGGCCCCTTGGCCCAAGTTGGAGTCAACCTGGGGATATTATGAAGTGAGTTTTCACCACTCCTCCGCTGATTCTCATGTGTTACTGTTAATTTTTAATCACTTTGACAAACTCCTGCACTAATCCTTTATTGGTATGTGGAAGCACTTCTAAAGTGGTACTAAATGTGCATCCTGCCACAAGTTAGATGCTCTGTTGATGTCCCCTCGTGGACACTCCATTCAGCTCTCTACAGTAAAAGGAACGTAGAGACGTCAATGCTATGCAGGGCAGTTTTGGAAAACATCGGTCGAGCCAATGGAGGCTGTGTCAGCTGGTTAGCAAATGCCACGGCTTTGGATTATTGGTAAATCATGTTGTACAACTTGTCCAAGTTCACTCAGCATTTTTTGACCACGATTGTATATGAATTAAATTTCCAGGACAAAAGGTCAAAACTAGTGCTTGCTAAATTAAGTAGTGTAAGAGCATTAAGATAATGGGCTTACAAGTTAATTAAAAAAACTTCCTGAGCCGTGCCGGGCTTTGTTTTTGGCCACGCATGGGTTGCATTGTCCTGCCTGCCATGACATTCAGCAAATGACAAGTGGCTTACGCCTTTTCTCATTTAACTTCATAGTATCTATACATTCTCATGTACACCGCGTATTGCTCAGTCGTTATCGAGCTCTCCAGCCTCGGTGTTATGTGGGTGTGCACCTGTGTTTATGTGTTTCATCTCAATTACTGAACTGGGAGCCGTTCCTCCGCGCTCCTGCCCCAGTCTGATTTCTCTGTGCTAAGACAAAGTGTGGATGTGTTTGTGGTTCGACTCTTTCTCAGTGATGTGAGCCGGGGGATTGGAACTCATAATAGAGTAATAAAGCCTAATCGCTCCCCCGTTTAGGTTAATGTCATGTTTATGATTCTCTGAAAGACATAGAAGGAAAGATTGTTTAAAAGGCATCCATTCTGGTGCCAACATGATCTTTGGAGAGTAACAGATTGAGGAAGAAAGAAAAAAATAAAAAATAATAGATTTAATTGTTTGCTCAACACAGAGCATGTTAGACCAGTTTTATGTATTCAGCCAAATCGAGAAACTTGATAAAAAAAAAAATCACCTGAAAAGAGAGGAAACAGTTTGAGACTTTTGAGGGTGCCAAAGCTAAGTCAGCCAAAACATAAAGACCACCTGCTCAATTCTGTATTTTTGCTGCCAAAACAACCCTGATGCCTTCAGACTTTTAAAGACCTTGTACAGTATCTCGTGGACTCAGGATTAAATATTTCAGCCATATAGTTTCGTTAAATCTTCTACAAACTATGTGATTTTTTTTGCAGTCTTGTTAGTTTCTTGCCACATTGTGCAACATAGATTTTATAAACTTGTGCACAGCAACATGTTTTACTCCACTGTGTTAACCTTCAATGACATATGGTGATCCAGCTGTGGCATGTGTTGGAATGCAAGGATATTGGCGTCACAATGTCACAGTCATAGTCATCAACTCAACCCTTGGCTGGTGAGTAAAGCTTGATGGTCACTGAGCAATGTAATACGTCTATTAAATTAATGCATTCTGTATCCGGTCACACAACTTTGTGTCAGCCCATACTTCTGTATTGAACAACACAACAGATTTTAAACCAGGACGACAGATAGTCACCATAAGGTCCGTAAATGTCATGTTTTTCAGAAAATACATGGAAATATATTTTTCACTTGAAACATTGTCATGTAAACGATGCCTTAGGTTTACAATACACAGGGACTATAGACAGGAAATCTTCAAAGTAAACGCTGACCTTTTTAATTTGGCGCATCTAACTAGGAGGCGATGAAGATACGGGGGAAAAAAAAAATCGAACTCACGCAGGGAAAGTGTTTGAAATCACATGCTATAGTAATATTATGGACTTATTTGTTCAAAATGTAGCACGCCCAAAATCCACCTTAGGCAAAAATACTCGGATCAGGTATTGATTCCCCGAAATCTACAAAATGCTTCAGACCCTACCAAATGTATTCCTAAGGGCCTTTTTCTTTATCATTTTTTAAAGGTTTATTGACAGCTGGCAGACAACAAGATGCAAACCTTGATGTGTAGTTTGTCCTTCAAACTAATGGAAGCATGAGCAGAGAGAGCAAGCTTGTGTTAAGTAAACTAATGCAACAAAACACAAGCAATCTGCTTTGTTCTGTTATGATTTCTTTTGTTTCCCCCCGCAGTTATCAGATAGCCGTTATCACCCCTCAGGTAAATGTTCCTCTTTGGGAAAGTCATGAAGCTGTTTTCAGTAAGAGTGCGGCGAGCGTGAAGGTCAGTCCTGCTATTATCGTTTACAGCTATTTCCTGGAACCAAAATGCCAATGTCTAACGCAGAATAGTGCTTAATATAATCAAGTGTGTTTGTATAGGTTTATATTTATTTATAGGCATACTTTTAAAAATGGCAATTGTAAAAGGCAGTGTTAAACAACGGTAGGGTCAATGTGAGCAAGAATGGCCACAATCTCATAGACAACACAAGGACAATATGATGAAACAAATAATCTCCGATACATATCTGCATACATATGCTGTGTCAATCCAAGTTTTTAATTTAATCAGAATGGTTAAGCAGTTTTTCGATATGATTGTTTACTACATTTGCCTTCTTTACCATGGTACAATTCAGAAGTAACTGGATGTGTCGCGGACTGTGGCAAACCCAAAAGCAGACTTTAGCAATGGTTCACAGTTTCAAAAAGTATATTAGAGATCTGATCAGGAAAAGGTATTCAGGAGGGGTAATCCAAAGACCTCGTCAGCGCACAAGCAGATAGTCCTGAAATACCAAAAAAAAAAAAAAAAAAAGGGGAAAACATCTCGGGACACTGGGGAAGACGTGAGCTGTCACATCACAAAGACGATCAATGACGATCTGGCACAGAATCATGATGGAAGGGGGTTTCCGTACACTGTCAAGGGGAAGACACAGGTTTAACACGTTGACGCAGTTCGAGGGGTGGGAAGCCGACAGGAAGAACAAGTGTGCAGCGACTCGGGCAAGTGAGTTCCAAAATAAAAGAGAAAAAGACGAAAACAGGCAACACCAGCAGACTTTGCAAAGACACACAAGAGACGTGACAGGATGCAGTTCTCCTCAGATCAGCATGATTGATCTACTGTTTCGTGGGATCTTCAGACATAATGAGCAAGTGTTGTTTTAAGAACCCATAGTCTGGGACTTTTATTGATAGCTGTCTTCCCAGAGGCCATTAAATTTGATTATTTTACACTCTAACCAGGAAGCTCTTGCTTCATTTCATATTTGCACTACATAATACTGGCTGAGAAAGGTCTCAGTGGAATGGAATTTGAAGAAAGGAGGAACAAAACTTTAAATGTTTGTTGTACTGAAACTATAGTCACTGATACAGATTGTGAGCAGTCCTTATGTAAACAGTATCCATGAATTGAAGTTGATGATAAGCCAACATAAAGCATTTGTGTTTGTTAGTATTTTCTCTTGTTTGTTTTGCCTCCAGCTCTCCTTTCCTTATAAAATGTCAAACTCATTTGTAGAATCCAGGTGAAGTGGTGATATGCCATTTACTGTTCTAGTACGAGGCATCAACATTATTTATCTGAATGTTTGCATTCTTTTTTTCTGCAGGTCCATCTCCAAGCTTCTGTGCTTTGTGTTGCACAATGGCTTTTATAAAGTAAAAGAGAGTATCACAACAAATGAATGTAAGATGAGGTGCTGATGTCTGAATGCTCTTATGGCCACAGGGCTTGCAACAAACTCCCACATTTGCACTAGTTCAGTTTTTATTCATGGGGCCCAAGTCTGAGGTGTCTGGGATTTATTCCCTGCAAATTTAAAGTTGGTGGTGCAAACGCCACTGCAATACATGGTCAGCATGGGGCTGTAACACAAGGAGGTCTATCAATCACTGAAAAGCATAACTTACAGCATTTCAAGGTTATCAATGGTTTCCTGAAGGCAGTTTGATTGACAGGGTGAATTACGACGTCACTGTGTGCACTTGTATTTTTATTGAGCGAGATTGCATTAGCAAGTGAAAACACACTGTTTTTGCATTTTTGTTTCAAACTGTCTGTTTATAGGCAAATGGCAAAAACACGGCAAATGAAATTTTTCTGGTAGATTCATTAGTGAGTGAGTTTTTTTGTTGTTGTTTTGTTTTCATTAACAATGGTGAATACACACACATTTGTATGGGCAAAGTTGGATCGCTATTACGGGTGACTCATCTATAAAACTATAAGTCCTTTACAGTAAAATGGGTTAGTGTAGCAGGGCCTTAGTTTGATACAGCTTCCTACCAGTGATTACAAGAATTCACTTTAAAATTGATTATTTTTCTCTTTACAGGCACTGCTAATAAAGACAGTGAGGTGAATTACAGAATAAAATGCAATTTTGTAGAGGTATTTGTGGTATTTCCACATGTTCCATGTTTGTATCCCAAACAAGCATTCTGTTACACATTTAATTCATCTTATTTCATAATGTGACTCAGTTTAGATTTTTTTTCTTTTGTCAAATTTAGGTGAAAAGAATATGTGTTTTAATGACTATAATATAGTTTCCAGTTTCGTGTTAACCTGACCAATGTTTTCTGTTTGGTCATATTCTCCTCAATATATCAGGGGAATTTCTTTTCAGTCCTGAAGAACCATGGTTTTTCTATGGCCATGCATTAATATTCAGGCATTGGGCTCAATGTCTCTATGTCATTGAATTTGTTATGAATACTAGCATAGGACGGAAGCCCTACCGAATTTGCAGTCTTCACAGGATTTCAAAACTGATACTCGAATGAAAAGACTATCGAAAGTTTGAAGCCAAGTTCCATTATACAAGTATAGCAATGTATACTTCTGCATGGAAATGAGAAATTATGCCAGAAAGAGTTGTCTAGTATTGAAATGCATCTTCAATTGGATTTTTGTTTTTTTTATATTATTTTGCAATTGTATAACATATCCGTGTGTGATATGGCCTGACTTGTTTCTCTAGCAGCAACAGTCTGTCAATGTCATCATTTGTTTCATGTTTCTTAATCAGCAAACAAAGCTATTCTGTTTTGTTATAATAAGCTCTCCTATTATTGCAGATATGTACAAAGCAAATGACAAATGTGTTCCAACGGTGACCATTTCATGGTAGTAAACTTCTCAGAGACAATATAAATGGAGACAGCAAACCTCTTACCAATAGCATGTTAGAATTGATTCCAGTCAACATGTGCGTGATGCCATTGAAATTCAATTCAGAGCCTCGTTGAGCTGCCAGCGTGGCTGCAAACCAGTGGGATCCAGCTCTGTTCCCGGAGAGCTATGGCC
Source organism: Lipophrys pholis (assembly GCF_963383615.2). Taxonomy (NCBI): domain Eukaryota; kingdom Metazoa; phylum Chordata; class Actinopteri; order Blenniiformes; family Blenniidae; genus Lipophrys; species Lipophrys pholis. The sequence continues at coordinate 14,404,473 of NC_137641.1, read as the reverse complement.
CTGCATGTTATAGATCTCTTCTTTCTGAAACACACAATCATGATAAATACCTCCTCAGAAACGCTTCAGTCATATAATTCACATGTGTTGGAGCTCTGAGGCATGGTGCCTCGTCCAACAGGAAATCAAGACTTTGCAAAAACAACCGAGCTCACAGGATGGGCATTAGTTTAAGTGGAGATCAACAATGAAACATAAGACGATCCGTGCAGTAATGTCTACTTAAGCAACAACGGGAGTTGATTTTTACCAAAGCTCTGTTTGGAGGTTCAATGCTTTCTTAAACGATTATCATCTACTCATGCCAAAACTTAACTGGATGAGCTCGAGCCAGTCAGGGGCACAGTAGATTATGTAAATTAGCTATCCTACATAGTATTGAGCACTTCAATGCCTTCAATGTCGGAAACATCACATAAAATGCAGTCATTTTTGTCAGAATACCAAATAAAATGCCTTAATCCTCTTTGGTGAATCTCTACAATAAACAATGAGAATAATGAGAGTGTAAATAATCTGTGAAAACTGCAACAGTTAGTATAAGATACAGCTGTGACTTCAAAATATCAAGTTTTGTTTCTTGTATTCTTTTTGGATTTCTGACAGCCTCTTCTTTCAGGCTTAATGACTCCCCCTCTTAATGTCTGATTGCTATTCCCCAGCCTGATGTGTTTCACCTGTGTCTGGGTGTGTGAGTGTCTGCACCTGGTGACAGCAGTATATATTGGGTGTGTTTTGTTGGTTAGTCTGCATTTCTGTGTCGATAGTTCTCAAGTGTATCAGTCTGTGTTCCTGTGCCTCAGCAATTATCTTGTCTGAGCTTGTGGACTTTATTCTGGACATTTAATGCGCTGACACATTTCTTTAACCCCGTGACATCATCCACGGGGGTCAAGGAAAAGTGGATAGGAAAGGAGATAGGAGGGACTACTCGGATGCACCCTTAGATTTTTGTTTTTTTCTTGTCGGAAGAACAGATGTTGGGTACATTAGTACCTTAGAACATTAAGTTAGAGCAGGGGTTCTCAATTCCAAACCTCGAGGGCCGGTGTCCTGCATGTTTTAGGTTTTTCCAAGTTGCAACGCACCTGAATCCAATAAGGTGCTCGTTACTTGGCTTTGTTACAAGCTGGACGATGACATCAACATGAGATCGAGGTGTGCTGGGAGAGAGCAAAAACGTGCAGGACACCGGACCTCGAAGCCCGGAATTGAGAACCCCTGAGTTAGAGTGTTAATGAATGAATGAATGAATGATCTTTGTTACCATTATACCCTGGGTAGAAATAATTTTGCAATTCTCTTAAAATCTCAAAGATCTACAGTATATGTATACACAGTCCCCGATCCCCGATCTCTCTAGATGTACTTGTTATACTGTACTTAAAACAGACATGGGCATTGAATGGACCATCAGCCACCTACACCACTTGGGAGTCTTTGACCGGCCTGTGATGCATTGGCAAAGAGAAAATTTGCATTTACACAAACCCGTTTTTTTTTCATTTTGAAGATGGCAGCTGTAACAGTGTGTGTAGATTCCGTATCTATAGCCATCTTAGGTGCATTCAAAGATTACAGTTGGAATCACCATTATCGGACAAAATATTATACAATCTTGAATGACGCAGTGCAGGACCAGCATATTTAAACCTTGTAATGTAACATATTTCTGTTGAGTAGAATTGAGATCATTATAGCTTGGCCATGCACACTAGTTTTCAATGTTTCTTATGTGGCCCTATCCATAGCTTAAAGACGTTGTACCAATCTTACAAACTATTTCCTATTGAGCATATACTGAAAGTAATTTTTATAAGGCAGGACAATGTGTGTTTGAAAATTGACAGTAATTTAGTTTGTACTCATTTTATTGGCATCAATTTAGCTTGTTAGATAGAAAGGAATTTTCTTTTTCTTTCCATTATTTGTCTTTCTCATGTTTCACCTCTCTTTCTAATGCCTTCAGCCTTGGAGGCATCTGATTCAGGATCTGCACCAAGCACCTACTGAAGCTGTAAATGTCACTAATCAATGGCATACTGGCGATAAAGTAGAGAAAACGATTCAGACTGAGGTATTAGGGCTCCGATAGATGCAACCTGAGATGTACCGTTCAGCAGTTGTATAGCAGGTGATTTTCTCCTGTACGTCTGACGATACAAAGTCCTGGGAACTGATATTTGCTGCCTTCAGAGCTTGCTGACATCCTTCATGTATGTTTTCATAAAACTGATTTCAAGGAGTACTTACTTACTCAATGAAAAAGGTGCCACGGAGGCTCTGTATTTGAAAGGTTGAGAAAGACGCTATCCTGACATGAACTGAGAGCAAGATGACCACGGGGGATGTAAGGTTATTCTAACTAAATGTGAGCGTAAAGCATATGAGACATGATTTAGTAATGTTTTTTGATCTATATTCTGGGAGCAAAGAACAGTGGTGAGTGGATCCAAGTGGTTGTGCTTAAACTCCTAATTAATCATGGATGTGTTATGGGCATTATGCCAAATAAATTAATCAGTATTATCTTTCATTCTCTGTCGGTGCCAGGTCTCCTTCCTCTGTATACTTCTACTGTGATGGTGTATTTATCTGAAAGTGTAAAAACTTAGAAAATCAAATACATAAAGTGAAAGTTGTAATTCAACTCAGGAATGGGGATAGTTTGTGCTTTGATTAGGCTCTATTAAAGTCCACCTGGGAAATTTCTAAATGCGTTCAACTCACATCGTCAATTCTGCTGCTTGTCTGACAAATGCACTGACCTTGCAAATGTCACGCCATGGTTTAAGGGGAAACTACTGAATTTCCAACATATAATAAACTGCAAAAAGAAGCATGGTTACAATAAAAAAAGTCAAACAGTTTCATACACAAACTTCCTCACATTTTGTGCAGCTCAAATTGAAAATAAATTTGTCAGGGAAATGCGAATCGTCACGTTATTATAACAATACTGCGAAATCCTTTTTTTTGTCAGAGCTCACTGGGCATTATCCATGAAGCACCGGTACATCATAGTTCTCAAATGTCATCATCTATCCTTTATGGTGTGCAGGGTCTAACCATGACAGGGCAAACACAGAGAGACCGACAACCACTCACTGTCATTTGCTGCTCGGAGCCTTGAAGCCATTTCATTTTTAAACTGAAATCCTGCTGTAAGGCAGGTTTTCTAAGTCTAAGCTTTTTTTCCCATGGAGCCTGATAATTTGAATTAGTAGTGACGCTATTAGATAACGCTTTAATGAAAACATCTCGAAAAACTTGTCTGACATTAAAGCAGCAGCTATAAAAGCCAGACTTCTGTTGTTTACTTCTTCGGTGCAGACATCATGGCCTATTTCATTGATTGTATTGTTTTAGAGGACATCGTCATTGCTTTACATCTTTATTGGTTGTCTTCCAATTGTAACATTGCAGATCCAGTGCCAGTCACAACCTTGACCACGGCTTAAATCCTGTATTTGGCCGCATTCAAGACAGAATGCACATTTGCTTCTTAGCATTAGAGTGTGAATCTTGGATGGGAACTCTCTCAGTCTGAAACCTACACATGTTCACGCAACTGTTCTAACTCTGTCTTGAGGGAACTGCAGCTGAGGTGGTGGAGCTGTTTGTTTAAATATCCCAATCATTTCCTAATGAAGTGATTGAAGTTGCTCCCAATGGTGGGTAAGCTTATTGCATGTATGTTGTTACTATTGACGAGTGAGCATGTGCATACAAATTTATCTGAATGAATAAACATGCCATTCACCACAAATCAGTCACTGCAAATAACATGTTTGATTATGTTCTCGTGATTTATTAATTTCTTCCCATACACTAATTTGCCCAGTTATGCAACATGGGTACCTTGGAAATTCATCAGAGGTGTATGGTTTTCTTGTCAACCCTAAGGGTAGCCCACATAATTTATGTAATCATGTCCCCTGAATTATGAGCTACAAGATTACAAGTACTGAATGCATGCTTGAGTATATGCACATATAAGCATGCATGTATATGTGTGTGTGTGTGTGTCGATACATGTGGCATAATGGGCAGAGGAAGATAATTCCCATTGCGATTAGAGCGAGGGAGCTATCTCATTGGCTAATTAATAATGTAGAAAATGAAGAGCAGCGGCTGCACATTAAACATTTAGTCTACCCACGCACACATACAGGCACATGACATAAGTCCCCCCAATATGTGTATGCACAGCACATTAAACATTTAGTCTCAACCCAGCGCTTCACCATCACAGACTTCATGTTTCGCCATCAGGCCAGAAAATGAATTTGTCATTATTAAAATTTATCTCTAGAAAGGAAGGGAGATGGAGCAAACCTAATGGCCTTATTCATGAGACGCATCATAGATGTAAAAAAATATAAATAAATCCAATATAATTTGCCTATGACGCTTGTGTTTGTTAAAGAAAACTATCACGAGGCAAGTTACGTGTGCCAACTGCAGACTGAGTGAAACTTTTGACTCTTTCAATATTTAAAAAAAAATATTTCATAGTTTGCTTTGCTAATAACATTCACACTGGAAGCAGCGGTGTCATCTAATGGACTCTGATTCAATTGAGATCCAATATGCATATACTGGTAAAAAACTGTTTGTTGCCTTTGATTAAGGCAGAAAAAAGGCAGATGGCAATTCAGGTGAGTGGATGAATTGAACAACAAAAAAAAAAATACATCTAATGTTGGAGATGAATCATAAGTGATTGCTGGGAAAACAAAAAGTGATAAAACCATCCCAAAAATACAAAATATATTTTCAAAATTTGACTCGTGTGCAAGTTGATCTAGTTTTTCTACATTAAAATTGGATGAGGTGATTGACTCGTCTTCCTCTCAATGAAGGATTGCATTGGCTAATATTTACATTTTTAACATAATCTGTAAAAGTATAGCAAATGTCTTGGTTCAAAATAGTATCTGAGGAATGATGGGTCAGCAAAAATTTGCCTGCAATATTCAGACTGTTCATTTAAAACTTAGTCCTTGCATGACCCGTCAATGCAACTTTGTCAGTGACAGTTTTCTTTTAGAGGTTTTAAGCCATCGCGTTTTGCTAGACTTTGCACAGCTGTCTCTAGATCCAACCAAAGTCTCTCGGTACTAAAAGGCTCCCAGCTCAAAGCCCTTGTGTTCCTGTGAGGAAGTGATTCTTAAACAAAGGCGCATTTTTATGAGCTGAAAAAGAAGTAAATCATTTCCTTGAGGAAATTGTGTTACTATTCCACAAGAAGCACTAGTAGAGTAGGGAGTGTTTTCAGGGTGAAATGTGCTGATTGAGGAAATTTCCACAGACTATCTGTGTGAAAATAAGAATAATGTCTGTGTTTGATGTAGTTAAGTTACAGCTGTCAGTGTTTGAGTACTGGTTTAGCTCAGTGGCAGCCGAAACTTTAGGGTAGTGATCTTATAACTGGGAGGAAGGTGATCGCTATGGTGAACAACCAATCAACAACCAATTGTTTTGGTTGCATGGGAAATATTTAGCAAATGTGCCAATCACATGATACACAGGGGATCCCCTGAAGGAAGCTCCCTGAATGCACCATGACCACTGCACGGCAGGTCATTAGGAATTAGAAGTATGAAGGAAACTAGAATGCCAGTTTGGGGTCAAATGGTGTGTTGTGTTACAATGTGTTACTGCTTACTTGAAGCTCTGCAGTGCTAACATATAATCGTTATGCCCTCAAGGTTCAGTCTGTGCTCATTCACTTAGTGATCTGCCCTGAAGACAAATACCATTAAACTGAAATAGTCCACAGTTCAAGAGTCCAGGAAGCTCGGTATAGAATTGTAACGGCGTGAGTGAACTAGAAATTACGTTTATAGGTATTAGCTTGTATTATCAATCAATTGGAAGTTCTTTACTTCGCTTCAATTGTATTTTGTGAATGTGAGCTATGCACCCACTCATCTCCATGCCTTTATCCAACTATCATCAGATGACTGAAGCCATTCCCAGCAGAAAATTAATCCACACACAAAGACAGAAAGACACTCACTTCTATAAGTACCCAGCAAACACATAAACATGGAGAACATGCAGAAACATCACTCTGCGGTCCTTCAGGTTATAAAATGTTACAATATGGGGTCGTCGGTGCAGATTATAGAGAGCAAACTGCAGCAATATGGAGTTGTGTTGGAAGCCTGTTTCAAATGCTTCACACTGAAAATAGCAGGGCTCTGTGTACAAAAAAACAAAGAGAGCAGTGATACTGTAAGTAATGCACAAGAAAACAAAACAAAACAAAACAACAAAAAAAACCTCAACTTTCCAGCACGGTCTTTCATGGATGAAGTTCTATAGATGCACAGAATCAACGTGGAGCTGTTTGGGAATGCAGCACGTCAGTGTACTGGATGATGAAATGAATCTCATACAGAGAAAAATGTCCAACATACAGAATTCATTCAAAAGTTGAGGTTCAATTATGACTACTTTGCTGCCTTTGGTACTGGAGGTATTGACGGTGGTAAAGTGGTGATGAAATTGGAAGATTACCAAAGAAATGTTGAGCCAATGGTGTTCCCAATAGTCCGTCGGTAGGGTTTAGGCCTTTCAGCCAAATAAATCTAAGAAAAATACGCACATATCCGGAGTGGTTGAACAAGAATAATAGTATTATGGGAGAGGGGTAGAAACCCCTAGTGGTGTTGTGGTTTGTACTAAGCATGCAGGCTAAAAGATGCCGATTTGACATTGTGATACCACCTTGTCTGAGAGTCTAAAAAAGAATCCTTGCTTTGTTGACAGAGAATTCTCTCAGCATTTAATTTTTCTTGTTGGCTAATTGGAACCATCGTGACTGTAAATTAAACTTGAATTGTTATTCCCTCTCGCCCTTTTGGTAGTTCTACAGTGATTCTTCTTCATTTCATGCAATTTAATTTCTATTTTTAAACTCCTTTCAACTGTTATCTGTATTGATGAAGTGTAACTGACATACATTTTAAACAGGGCTGTGTTGAGCTTTTTATGTATGCATGTGTGTGCACGCACGACCACTCAAGTGCCCAATGCTGTTCTGTACTCCCTTAGGCCACGACAAGAGCTATGTTTCTTACCCTCCCGCACTCCCACTCTTTCCCTCTCTTGCTCCTGTTTTGTTATTGATGCTTGAAACGCTTCTCAGCAGGGTTGTTCACTGGTCACAGCAGCGGGAGTATTGGGAAAAGGGAAAAAGGGTATGGACATTGGTTGGTTATTAGTTAGGGAGAGTGCTTGTGAGTACAAGCTTAGTTGCTTTCAAAGTGTTCAATACAGCCTCACTCCTACACAACCATTGGGGAGCAGCACAATGCCTCCCAGTCATAGGAGCCAAGAGAGGAAAGTTTAATTCCTCATTGGTACTATTTTGCCTCTTCTCTTCTTTGCAGTTTTGAATGATGTCACATCACTCACCCCATATTTTGCTTTCTTTTTCTATACTTTAAATGTTCTTGTGTCCATATTTTTCTAATCTCGGTGCCTAATATGCCCTGTCAGGTATTCAGGTAGGGGCTTTCTTTTTGGTTTTCTGCCTTTTCTCTATATCATTTTCAAATCCCTTTGTTCTCAAACAACATGGTGTGTGTGTCCCCCCAGAATATTCTATGTTATGTTCCAGTTATTCCATTTGCTGTCCTCTTTCTTTCCACCGAAACACATCTATTGTCAACATCATCCTAATAATAGCTCCAGGCCTTTTTTCCTTCAACCTATTTCTGCCCTTTGGGTCTCATTTTCATTGTATTCTGCACAAAGGAATAAACTGTGTTTCTCATTCAATGTGCATTGCACAGGCAAGAACTGTCAGACCACCGTGCTATCGAGGAACATCTGTCTGAGTCGAGGATAATGGAATGGTAGTTGTTGACCAAACACAGCTCGTGATATCTGTAAGAAGAGATAACAAAGACAAACTGGACTCTTGTGAGATTTATAGGATGCACAGTTTGGAGATGCCGAAAATTGGTGCAACTTTGTGTAGTTGGAAACTCACAAAAGTAGTATAGGAAGTATCATACAAGCCAAATAAGCTGTGTAATTACAAAAAAAAAAAAAAATCTCTCACAAGGTTGGCAGGGTCCTGTTACTGGCAAGGCGAAATGTTGATGATTTGTCAGATCAAATCTTAAAGTGGTCCTGGTCAGGGAGGAGCCAGAAAGTGGGTGGAGGGAAGTCCAGAGGACAACTGGAAGAGCTGATTGAGAGACGGCTGTATATTGAAATGTGCAATTAAAAAAAAAAAGTTTGGCTTTTCATTTTGAAAAGATGGGTGTTGTGTTTGGAAGTGCTGTATATGAAAAGTTGATCAGCATTTAGCTTTCAGGTGGCGGCAGACATGAAGTCAAAGAATGAGTCAAATGCAAGGTTTAGAAGTTTACATTACTGCATTCGCAGAAATATAAGAGTATTGCTGTTGACTCAAGTTGAGAAGTTATAAAAACAGGCTTTGTTTTTGAATCTGTAATATATCATTCACAAAACGTGTTATTGAAGGGATTAATGCCGGTATTTAAACCCATTTATACATAATTCTAAGCTATCCCTTGGTTTTCAGTTTGGGTAAAATACGTTATAGTTGCATGTCCTTGTGGAGGTTATTAAATGTTTGTTGTATACTCTGTGTCACAATAGCTGTGAATTCAAACTGAACCCGGCAAGAATGCAAATATTCAACTCCAGTCTAGTTGAATACTGTTTAAGTCTAAATTGCTTGAAGGCTTCAGGTTCTTTTCAGTGCTGGAATTTGACCGCTCAGTAAGTAGTTACCAGTTTCAGGTTGTATGTGCTAGAAAACATTTCCATTCAAGGACCAGCCTTCTTTATCTGCTACTTCTTAATCTTTCAGCTGTTTTCCTCCACACGCTGCAAGGAAGCACCATAACCCATGAAGCTGCCACTAACATGCGTCACTGTCACAGCGGTATTTGTGCTATACATTTCATTTAGATAGCACCAATAACAACGCAGTCAACTCAACGCACTATTACAGAGAAAAACTATTCCACATGAGCAGACATAGGCAGTGGTGGGGAAAACTAACTCTCTTTTAAAAGGCAGAAACCTGTGCAGAACCAGACTCAGAGGTGGAGATTTTCTGCTTTTCCAACTTAAGTGAGAAGAGAGAGGGAAAAGGATAGGACAGAGATGGAGAATAACAAGAAAATGAAGCGAAAAGAAGGCAAGCTACTCCCGTCGCTGCAGATGTGATAGGGAAAGGAAGCTCAGATCATGAACTTCCAGTTCCACTGTCAACAATCCTGCAGAAAGTACAAAGACAGAGAATAGACAACAGGAGAGAGAATTTTAGTGACATGTAATAGTAAAACTTCACTGTATGGCGAGTGAAAGGCGAGACGAGAGAAGCCCATGGCAGTAAAGGTCTCCTGACAGTCAAAACCTGTAGCAGCCTAACTAGAAAATGTCCAGGGTGGCCTGAACCAGCCCTAACTGTAAGCTCTATTGAATAGTAAAGCATTAAGCCTAACCTTAAAAATAAACTGTGTCAGCATCCCCAACTGAAACTGGGAGCTGGTTCCATATGAGAGGAGCCTGATGGGTGGAAGCACTGCCTCCCATTCTACTTTGAGAAAACCAAGGAGCCAGCACTCTGAGAACAAAGCATTCTGCTGGGGTGACATGGGACTAGCAGCTCTTTAAGATGTGATGGAGACAGGTTGTGAAGAGCTTTATAAGTTGAAAGAAGAGTTTAAAAATCTTTCCTAGTTTTCAAAGGAAGCTAATGAAGAGAGGTGTTCAGTTTTTTTCTGATTAGAGTCGAATGAATATTTCTTGGAACTTGTTGAAAGCACGTACAACATTTCATCTCTATGGCATTTATGGTGGTCATCCCTCTGACAGGTTGTCCCATCTTTTGACCTATTTTGGGTTAACTGTTGATAGATAAAAGGTTTCTAAAGTCCTAAAGTTTACAGGCCCATAGCCTTTTTGCTTGTTTACTTGATTTGGTTGGACAAACAAGGCTAGGATTAGTCTTTAGTTCTAATCTTTACTCAGGCGACTGTGCTTGGAAGACTAGTTAAAGCTTTAGGAAATGTTGTTCTTTCCCACAGAGTCTATCGAGAGTTCGACAGAGTCTTACTTAGGCTTCATGGATTGTTTTTCATCCTGACATGCAGTGTAGACTGTGGGGCCTTAACACAGACTCACACTAACACACATATACACCTACACCTGGATCGATTGAATTTGCTACAGGGGAACAACTCTGAGGAATAAAGTCTACGTCTCAAGAGTAATTAAAGTAAGCAGGATAACCCTGATGACAGGAAGTCTAACCGTGTTTGTCCACAGGGGACTTAAGTGTTCGCTCCAGAAAAGTTTTACGCTTATGTGGCAACATTTTGAAAGCCAAGCTTGTGTACAATGTACTTTTCATGTTTTCACTAGTAGATGCTGTTGTATTGTTTTTGTTATGAAACCACACATGCATGCAGAGAACAGGGCATTATAATCATTAACGATGGTGGGTACTCGGGATGGGAATCGAAAACCTAGAACCGATTCCAATTGATCAATTCCATCGGAATCGTACAGCTTAAATGTGTTCGATTCTTCTTAACGATTCATTTCCCAGCACGACGTCAAGTCGCGTTACATTACGTCACACACTCTGCGACGCAGACCTCCTTCAACCACGAGAAAACATGGAGAGGAAACGACAAAATAATACGATAAGGTAATAAATGTTCCACTCACCACGTCCTGAATCCACAGAGTCCACAGCCACTCGCCTCACAGCCACAAGGTCCAAGTTAAAAAAAAAAAAAAGTCTCGGCGCAAATCCCGGCAGGAGCCTTTCTGTGTGGAGTTTTCATGTTCTCTCCGTGTGTGCTGGTTTTCCTCCGGTTTCCTCCGATAGTCAAACAACCTGCACCATGGCTCCCTGAGCTACACCCCCGGCCTCTGTCACCTGGCCAGACCACCACACTCTGTGGCTGCTGAGGACGTTCATTTGGTGAAGAAATGTCCTGTCTGAGGACTAATGAGGGACTTCTAATAAATTAACTCTGCCGTCAATCTGTCCCGTGAAGTGAATGTCTGCTTCAACGAGCCGACAGCGTAGACATATGTTAGTAGATCCTTCATGAATACCCGTGCCTCTAGTTTTCCCGCCACATATAAACGATCTACCAGAGTATGTCTACTGTGTAGACAAACACAATCTAGAAGAGGGTTACTACTGTATGTCTATGGATTAGATAATTCTGAGTTGAAAATCCCCTCAAAAAAAGCACCAACACAATATGAAAACACAGCATTCCCTACAGACCGAGAGAACACATGAACTTGCCTTTGTATTGGTGTGGTGGGTAACTGAATGTTGACTCATAGAAATAAAACAAAACATGCTATGAATTTGAATTTGAGCATTTTGCAAAGAATCTGTCTGAGGAGAACATAGACTGTGCATGCCTCCAGTGTTGCATTGGTGAGCAGGAGTGACAGAAATTCTGTTAAGCTCCAATGTACTTAAGCCAAACAGCAGCTTATGAAACGTTGGCTAGGACACTATGTTGTACGACTGTAACCCCTTGGCTTATAATAAGTATGCCACACAAACATTTATTTATTTTTTTTCCAGCTGGTGACCCAAATGACAAGTGTTGCAGAGCTCTCTGAAGAATTGTTCTTCGCCCCAAAGATGTTTTGACCGACTCTATTTCCAACTTCAGGGCAGCAAAACTACAGCGAGGTACCTGCCAACATGGAGCTCTGAGACTAAGGGACACTTGGCAGAACCAGAGCGCTCCCACCACTCCCACTCACACACACACACATTCGCACAATGTTGAAACTCCACAGCAACATGTTACATTTTCTGTGACACTGTAAGGCTGCCATGTGTAGAGGAGTGAAAAAGTCAGGAGAGAAAAATAGAAAACCAAGGGCAAAATAAATGAAATGGTGAAATGAAATCACAACCTGGCTGTTATATCTTGACAACAGCCAATGGCGGCAGTGTCAGAGTGTGAAAACTGCTATCTTTAATGTTTGTTTGTTATTTTTAGCAAAATTTGTGAATACCCATGCATTTTTGGCATTTTCTTTTTATTTAGCAAAGTCAGTGAGAGAAGTTGCAACATAGACATCTTTCGGTAGTTACTTTGACTCCAACCTTTTGAGAAAAATACACATCAGCCTTCAGATATTTACATGCAGTGTAACAACAACACTCTCTGATCATGTCATATTAGAGTGAAGGAATGGGTTTATAAATCACAACACTGGTAAAATAAGGCAAGCCCACAACATCCATTTATTTTTGGAATTGGGATTGTAATTACATCCAGGAGAGGCATCAGCAGGTTTCATGTAGTATGATGGCGAGTGAATATTTGAAGCTGCTAATGAAACTCTGTGCTCTCAAAACAGCTTCACATGAATGTTCCAGTTAGACATTTTTCATGTTGCTGTCAGGAGGACTGAGTCGATTCCAGGATTAACGACAGCCATGTCCCCCTGTAGCTAGGAACACAGACGACCTTCACTAAGAAGAGAGTCTGCTCATGCTAAGAGTCTGCACAGAGAGGAGGTCAGACTGTAGCTGTAGTCTGTTTCCATGAACAAGATAAATGATGAGTCACATAAGCAGGTTGTTTTAGGCCCTGTATACCCAACGTTTTCATATGGAAATGGAAATGGATGCGTCTTCAGTGTTCTTTTACATGGTTTCTTTTACAACTGAAAAGACAAGTTTTTGAAAACTGCCCCCAAGGTGGAAATTTTCAAAAACACTCCAACTTCATCTCTGTGTAGACAGAAGAAAACACAACCTTTTGAAAACTCTGCTACCGCGCATGTGCAACATGGCCGTAGTAAATGGTTCTTCTACACTAGGGGGAGTATTCCAGAAAAGAAGCAAACTCTTGAGTCTCTCCCTCTCTGAGCCGACTCACTCTGAGGTGGGAATCTCTGAGTTTCCGGTTACAGGACAGCTGATCCAAATTAGTTCAATCTACTCTCAGTATGTGAACCTTGAGTTATGCACATGCACTACCAGAATGAAAAGCCATCATCAATTGAGCCCCTGATACCACGAGTTACTATGGCAACAGACCGAAAAATGAGTTATCTTGCCGTAAAAGTAAAAGCGCTACAGCAGCAGAGGAGAGAGACGACTGGGACAAAGTTGCTACTGGAGTCAAAGCATAAGTTTGAATGCACTCCTCCATTGACTTAACATTTAACTGAAGATCACAACTTAATTCAGCTCTTTCTGGAACGGAGAACTAAGAGTTTCCCCTCATTTCAGAATTAATCTCTGAATTTTGACATAACCCGCGTTCTGGAATACGCCTCTGGGTGAGTAGATGGACAATAACAACAATAGCAGCCTCCAGAGTGTCATGACTCCTGGTCCATATTCTCCTAGGACTTGGTAGTTTTATAGCTGAGAGTCGCCTGTAATAGAAATCCAACTTCATCGTCTGTCCATACAAGTGTCTGTGTACTGACCATTGTTAATGGTAATAACTTATTGTTTTCTGCATGCGTGTGTGGTTTCAAACCCAAAACAAACAATAGCACCCACTTTTGGCTCTACATGAAAACCATATCATTGGCAGTGTTTTTGCCGTTGCTATATAATTTTCAACATGTAAACAAAAAAAGTTTTATGAAAAGAAGATGAACGCAAAAACAATGGTTCTTCACTTGAAAACGGGGCCTAAGTTGAGTCAGTCTGTTTCTTATGTCCCGCCTCCTTCCCACACTTTTCTATTTATAAATTCCCCATGCAGGTATCATTACTATACTACAATATGCCATCAGTAATGTACTGTAGGATTATATTTCCAAGTGGACCACAGTATTATTTACCCACTCTGCCATTAATGTCAACTCAGTGAAATACATAGTAGCTGCATCCACCACATTCTTTCTTTTCTAAGTATTTCCTTTCCGCACAATCTTGATCCAAAGTGTACCCAATGTGAAACAAGCTTAGATGAGTCACAGTACTTGTGAACCTGAGTTTCAAAAAGGTGTTCCTCACCTTGTTGTGTAGTGTACAGGTGACTGCAGCACAAAGTGGAAGAATGGATTTTTATTTTTAAAAATACCCATTTATTAAAGTAAGTACTATCATTCAAACCAAAGTAAATTGTTCTTTAATTAGTTACGTTGCAACTGGTGAGGCATGTAACAAAGAGTGGCGAGCTAAAATGCATTTTCGACCACGTTTTATAGTTTACATGGATTTTGTCACTTGACAGGCGTCTCCATTGAAAGACCACTTCACAAAACTTATTTCACACTCACTTCACATGTCACATTCCACAGTACCTGGGTGTTAAAGCCTTGCGTTAAAGGACACCGTGGATGGCTGTTGGGAAATATGATCGCTCTGTTGGCGAGCTCCAGGAGCCTCACACCTCACAGCTAAACCGTTAGCTTATGGGTGACAGAGCTGATCCCCTCGCCCACCGTCTCTGATTCAGACTTTGATAACTAAAAGATGTACCTCTGTATAAACTGACAACTGCTGGAGGGCTCCCTGGTGGACTCCCTCAGCCCTCTGTGAATGTCATCCAGAACGCTGCAACCCTGTAGACTTTGCTTGAGGGAATAAAACTCAATTTATGATGCGGCGCAGTTAAGACGAAGATGACATGCCCGTGAGGAGCAGGAATGGTTTGATCAAATTCCAATTAACAAAAAGATGTTTTCATCTGATTTCATCCAATGTTGTTTTTTTTTTCTTCCAACTTACGCTTTTAGGAAAAACACATGGATCTTAGCTTAGCTCAGACTTTTCATTATTTGTACAGATTATGCAGTTGAGGACAGTATTTCTGGTCTTCAATTTCAATGAAATCTCATTCTTGCAGACAAAAAGACTACAGGAAGAAACTAAAAGACTTTAAAACTGATTCGAGTTTAGTAACAAGGCTGATTCAAGGCACAATTAATGAAGTAGTAGGCAGCTTTAACTAGTTGGACCATAATGGTTTATTAACTCAACGTGTGTGTATTTGTAACAACATGAAGTCAAACAATGAATGCAGTCTATGTTGTTGTTTTTTCTTCAATAGATACACATATAGTCGGTAAATGGTTTTTCATGACAATCCTGTATTATTGCTTGGTACATTAGCGTAACATTGCCAAAAAGAATAGACAGGCGAGAGTGGCGAAAATGATACGCACGATCTCAGTAGGATGCGGGAGCCTCCTTTGCTCTTCTATAAGAGCACGCAGGAGGACCACCCTCTTTGGGAACGAGAATACACTATTTCATTGTAGAATACTTATTTTCAGAAGGGAAACTTGAATTTCCATTATTTCACTGTGCATGATGCTGGATTACATCTGTGGAGCATGTTTTTTTTTAAAATATCGCCTTAACTCTTGCAATGTGTGTTCACAAGTTGATTCCAGGATGGAAGCTTCATGCCACAGCTTGACACTGATGGCTGTTTGTAGGTTGTGGTCTGCCGAGTACGTATGTAGGATATACTGTAGGATATACTCCCTCTGATTTCTCATCTGCCTAATTTCAACTGCAGAGAAGGGAAAATGAGCTCTCCTGAATAACTATCAAAGCTACTTCACCAGCAGACTGAACATAACTATACAAAGCATAAAACAAATGTATATTAGTATTAGAGTTGAACAAAACCTCCCATTCACTGTGAGTGAATCCATACGATCACACAGCACATGTACTTCACACCAAGCAATACACTTTAATTGAATACATGACTTCTAAGTTATATATACAGCATTATATTCAGAGAATTAAAAATGATCTCTGGTAAGCTTCCCGGAAAGCTGTGGGAATTATTTAATGATACCCCACAAGTCAAGTGTGCACTGGATTGCTAACGCGCATATCTACATCTATGGGTGAATTTGAACACGTTGGTGATACACCAGCACGGAGTGTATAACATAACTGAAATCTAACCACTGTTTCAAAAAAAACAGTGAAAATTCCAGGAAGGCTTTGAAGGAATTAGTTCAAATTTTCTGCATAAAATCATATGACAAAATGACGAACTGCACAAAAATCACCTTCATTGTGGCCTCACATATGTCACAATATAAAAAGAAAATGGCTTCTCAATAATGAATAGAAATGCTTTGTCTAATTTGTCAACGATGTACAATTTAAAAAGATGAATATATTGTGTTGGCTATTACCAAAATACCCTTATATGACATAATTAATGTGATACTATGATTGATTGGTCGTTAAAATATTGTCGTATTTTTTTTCTTTAGTTTGTGTTAAAAATATAATACTACAATAAAATCAATAAAACCAATTAATACATGAATAGAAGTCAATAAAAACATTTTGTCTTGTCAATAGCATTAAACCATGGAATCATTATTCTTCGTCAGTATAGATTTCTTTTGCGGCCTCAATATGAAGCCCAGTCATCAGATTGTCGCTGTTTCTCCTGATATGTCCATGTGAGTGGTAAAGCAAGACATAAAAACAGTCACACTACAACCTTGATTGAATTCTCCTACAGCAGGTGACTGTTTATATATTAATTAACATTACTTTTACTAAAGTACATTCACTAGGCTGCTCGAGGGTCAAACTCCTTTTTCTTTATCTTGTCGAGTATGTGCAAGACTGTTGTTGCCTTTGTGTTCCCTCTGATTAATAGATCTGCTTCTGTATTGCAGTATACCCAAGGCACGGAAGAACACTTACGATGAATACGAAAAGAAAAGAAACAAACTCACTTCATGCGTGGACGAGTGTGCTTCAATGTTTGCATTTATGTGTATTCATGCCGAATACTTGAGGGGTCAAAGTGGCCACGTACTCATTAACCGAACACAATGCCGAGCGTCTTGTTGTGGCAACGGTCTCAAAGGGGTTTCTGCGGGAGGTCTTTAGCTCTACTATCAGGTCAGGAGATCAAAACATGAACCCTGCTTGGGTCGTCTTAGCATACTTGTAAAATGTAATACAGTTGAAGAAATTGGTAATACACTGTCTCTCCTCTGTGATAGAGACAATACAGTAGATGCGTAATAAATATTATTGTTAGTGTTTCTGTCGAGTCTGAAGCAAGAGAACAGCCGTATGCAATATTCAAGTTTCTATTAAGTAATATTTTCGGGGTAGAACACATACGATATACACCAATGTGCATGCAAGTATGGATCGTTAAAGATTGATAATCTATTTGACAAAATCTTTGTAAAATGTTATCATATATACATTTAAGGTACAGATAAAAAATACACACGGTGCTCTCAACCAATGACTACAAAAAATTGTGTTGTCTTTCATGTCTTTTTAAACATAAAAAAGATGCTGATGAGCGTTACTGGTTAAGAAATGTGGTAGCTAGTCAATGAAAGCCCCTGTTGAACGAGCCATTGAGAAATTGTGATCTGAACTTCCAGGGGAATTTCTGAAATGATCTCAAAACATCCCAAGTGGTTGATATTTTACTCGCTTGAAGTGCACCACTAAGTACTTTTTCCACGAAATAATCTCATAGCCATTACGGAGGGTCTCTACTAATCCAGACTGCCTGAAACCCCTCTGGATAAAGCCTTCACTATGTCATGCTTTCTTCCAGGTGGTGGTCTTCATCCACAAGCTTCTGCACTACGTATATGAGCGCCACTTTGCTTCACGCCTGATGACACAATGACTGCCACAGTCAAAACCCTGTCGAGACGTCATGAGATTAGAAGACCCCAAAATGTGGTATTTTGTTTTGAGGCAGGTGTCATATTAATTACGAGTGGTCATCGTGCTTCACGCGAATGTTGATCCCAGGAGTTGTTTGTACTGTAGTGTCCAGCCAGGTTTATCCCTGAGGCACACACCTGAAATGCTCACCGTCTTGATGATGTTACTGGAACAAGTTATCATTACCTCTATCATCTTGTCTACCATAGATACAACACACAAAGTGCACACACACAAAGTTTTAGTATCGATACAGAGAGCGAGAATCCCAAACGTCTGTCAACCCTGCAACAATGTTGGAGCCCACCAACCCTGCAGAGAAAAGTCATTTCAGGTGGTAAAAAAGACACTGGGAATCTAAAGTTCAAACATAAGGTCCGTGGGCCCAAACCGGCCCGCAAGAGGCACCAGTCTGGCCCGCCAAACCACCAAGCATATGCTTAGAATTTGAATGAAACTTTTTTGATTTTGAACAATTTTCTTAAGAGCAGAGGTTACGACACAACACTGAGAACCATTCTGAGATATTGGTGATGCTGCCATTAAAGACAGGAACCTCTTTATAGCAAACAATCGTTTGTAAAAAAAGATACATAAGGAAACAGGTACTGGAGAAGTTTTTTTGACATTCAACTGCATTTTGCACCCGGAGATATCGTTCGAATTTTAATTTCGGTAGTAACTGTTTGGCTTTGCAAAACAGACATTTTCATCACGTATGCTCTGCGCAACAACAGAGAAAAACACATAAAATTTATGATTTAAGGGTTATTATGGCACTCTTTTACCCATCTGGCCCACTCAAGAAGAAACACCATTGCTTTGGTGAGTTAGGTCATTTAGTAATTCACACTGCATGCCAACATGGCAGGATCATTCCCGCATTAAACCATAGCAGAGGAAGCGTCATGATTTGGAGATTCTTTTCCAAGTTTTTTTTTTTTTGCCAGCTGGAGGTGGAGTTGTTTCACAGAAAAGCCGTCCTAAGTATGGAGGTGCATTTTGTACTTGTTTCTTACAAAAATATACAAAATTAATTTGTCTTTACAAATACATGTCTACATATTGGAGTTGCTCAGAGTGAAACTCATGGTATATCTAATATAGATCATTTGAAATGAGCTGAAGACAGTTATTCACACCAGATGTCTGCTGTTATTCTCAGGATTTGGCTGACCTGTAGCAGTTAGGAAAAAGGAAGGAATCGTACAAAATGCATTGCTGTGCGAGAGTTGCTCAGCAGCCTGGAGGACCATGGTTGTGGTTGTTGTTGTTTTTGTTGTTGCGAAAGAAGATTGAAGTTGTTACTGAATCCAGATTTCCATTACTTTTCCCAGTACCATTGTTGCTTATTCACTCATAGGCTCAAAAACACTGTGTTCAGGTCAGATGAACTGTCGTGATTCATTTCTGCACTAGTTAAGATGTGAAATGTTTTCATACGTGTATAAACACAGTGTGAATCAATCAAGTTTTGGAGAGCTGTAAAGAGCTGGAAGTGATGTCCATCCTTCTAATTTTCTTAGATTTATGGAAACAACACTTGCGTTTATCTGAAACATAACAAGAGGCAATCATTTTTCATTTCCGAGACAAATAATCCCTTGACAGGAAAGAGCCGATGTGAAGAAGAGAAAGAGGAGAGAGAAGAAAGTGGCGTGAGAGTTGACCTGAAGACAGACAGGATGTTCAATACAGTCTCGTCAGCAGAGTGATGTGTTTACAGCCAAGTGGTTCGGCTGATAATTGTCAGTCTTCCAGCGGGAGGCAGGTGGTGTGGATCAGCCAAGACGGAAAGGGCAAGATGTGATCCCAACAATCATGGGACTTCCTATCGACATTTGCTCAATCTATACAGTTAATTCTATGTCATATATTAGTTCAATGCAATCCAGCTGTCTGCTTGTCTTCCGTTTTTGTTATGACATTTTTTTTTTTTTTTTATCAGTATTCCCTGTCTTACACAACAATGTCTCTGAAATGTCAACTCATTCCAGCCATTATAATGTCCTCCTTTCAGGTGTCAAAGAGTTAATTACATTCTAAATGAAGGTGCTGAGCCAGTATGACTTGCATACTCTAATGAATCGGCGCTTTTTTGAGGTTAATGACTGTTTTGATTGT
Source organism: Lipophrys pholis (assembly GCF_963383615.2). Classification (NCBI taxonomy): domain Eukaryota; kingdom Metazoa; phylum Chordata; class Actinopteri; order Blenniiformes; family Blenniidae; genus Lipophrys; species Lipophrys pholis. The sequence goes on along the minus strand of NC_137641.1, from coordinate 14,384,645 downwards.
CATCCAAAAGACCTGCCACCCAGTTGGCCGGAGCAGTGACCTGTTAGCCCTGTCTGCTACGATTAACTTTCATCAAATTGGTTTAAGGAGGGAGAAACATTCACAACATTTTCCCGTCGCTGTACAGGCAAAGTGGCCGGGGCACAGTGCAAAGGCTATAACCTCGAGGACATGGATATATGTTGCCTATTGTTTGTTAACTATCAGCACAAGTTTCATTTTATAAGTTTATGAACATTCAATGTTTGTCTGGAACTTGAGTTTAGCGTTGTAGTTTGACCCCAAACAGCCACACCATCAGCTTTCTAATGACACACACACACACACACACACACACACACACACACACACACACACACACTGCGCACACTGCCAATAATAACAGAAATGGCAAAAATGCTGAAAAAGACTGACATGACTTCTCATAGCAACAACAAAAACTTGTTATTCTGTTGTGTGAGTTGCTACAAAACAAGAGCAGTTCCATCACCAGGTTGACAAAAGCATCATAATTGAATTGTTATTTAAAGTTGTCAGTATTAAGTATTACATCAGAGGCATAGGTGGATTATATCTGTTCATATCTGCAATCAACAATCATTTTGTTTTAAGAATATTGGCCTATCGAATACCCTGCATCTGTAATTTGCTAAGCTCTTATTACCGGAATAATCTTTCATTGTTCCATGAAGGCATCTACGTTTTGCTTTCTAACCCTTGCTATGTAACCCCTTTTGGTTTTCTTAAATATCTAATAAGATGTAGTCAAAGTGAAATTCTGGATTTCTAACTTCTTGCAAACCATACCTGTGTAAAATCCTTCACTCTGACTCATGGGAGTTTATTTTAGACTCGACTAAACTTAAATCCCTATTGATCAGCATCATGACAAAACATGAACAGAGCGGGGGAAATGTGAAAAGTGCCAATCACCTTTGTGTGGGGGGCCTTAAGAAAACAAGTTGTAGAGTGAAGTTCTGTGGATTCAATGTTTTCAAACCAACGTTATTTTTATTCAGACTGGCGAAAGAAGAAATAACTTTTCTATTTATCCAGACCGACTTCTGCGATGAACCAGTGAAACGGTGATGTGATCTGACGAGTGCTGCTCTGTTGTAAATGTTGCAGGTTAATTGGGTTCCAAAATGGGGTGAAGTTATTGCAAGATGAACTAGAAATGAATAAATAGATGTTTTTCTTCAAGACACTTCTTCTTTCTTATATTTCAAAAGAATGTTTGCTTGATTGAATACATCATGTCACTGATTAGAAGTCAGTCATATCTCCACAGTCTGAAGTAGTTAAGCATATTTGACCTTATGCCACCCCAGCCTGCCTTCTCTGACTCTCTCTCACAATCTCAACTATCTTTCTGTATTAAAAACATTCGTCTCCTTCTTATGTAAAATGCTAATCACACTCCTTTCACTTTAAAGATTGTCTTACGAAGCTTATGCATTTACAGAGGTGATGGAAAAAATCCTTATCTAATGTGAAGCATGGCTATCTAAATAATCTGGTTTGATCAGAAGAATGAGTCTTTATTTAAGATGGACTTCGAAAGCTGAACTCTGAAGTCAGATGGCGAGCAGAAGAAAATAACCCCGATGACTATCTCTATTTTGTTAAATGTCAATGAAATTGTCAATAATTGTCTTTTGTGTGTGACAGCTGACGGTGTTGCTATCTTGTCTGCTGCCACGTCGAGTTGTGTCTGAACACATACCCTGTCTATTTGTGCAGTATCTCCATCCGTCATCTATATCTGCTTTATCCAACTTACACTGTGAGACGTGGTCGGAGTACCTGGGTGAAAACTCAGCCCCGGGCAAAACACTATTATCACCAAACTCTGGGTTCTATTTGTAAATGTGTCTATGGAATTGCGGTGCCGTTTCTTCAATATCATATTATGGGAGGTGTTGTACTGTACGGCTGTGATCTTTACAACAATGCCGATATCTGCGACCGCGTAGTTTTTAATGGGATGTTGATTTTAAACAATAGTTATACTAATAATATTCATTGGCTGATGGCACTAAAGACATTTTAAAGAAAACCTTTATCTGTTTAGCTATTTATTATGTCTCTGGCAACACAAATTGTGCCACCATATAACCAGCAATGATATAAGAATGGCCAATGACAGAACACCTGCCAATAATGTAATAACTTTGGCCTTTGTAATGACGCCCATATTGTTAATAACTTGAGAAAAGTGTAATAATATAAGAGGAGTTTGCGTATCAAAAATGAGTATAGTTGGTGGGATAGTCATATTTATTCATTGAGGACAAATACTCAGAAACACCCTCAGTCGCTATTGGAATATAATATTTTACTGTGTTATTACATTATTAGAAAGTCATTATGTTATCGGCTTTACTACATTACATAGAATGGGCAAGATGATTATGCTATTGGTTAATACACACCATTAGACCACCTGTTTTATTTTCTGTTCAATATTTTAAACTACACACATTCATTGCTACATTTCTTTTCCATGTGCCAGTTAACAAACAAAAGCCTCTGCAATTATTGTTGCTCACAACCAATGTTATTGTTGACATGAACATTATGAACGGCTGTGATGTGGAAGGATACCGACTGTGAAGTGTCCCACACTGCAACTGTTACATAACAATTAGTGAAAAATGAAATTGAAGACAAAATACAAGCATTCCACTACAACATTATTTCAGTGTGCCTGACTCCACTGACTCCACACACATGCGCTCCAAGTGAACATGTGCCTTTGACATACCCGCCGTTCTGGGTTAATAGTGTTCATAGACACTGTTGTGGCAAACTTGGTAAATCAGTTTGTCTCCCACACGAACTAAAGCGGCATGCAGCGCAGCCCGAGTTAAAGTCTCCATGTGTCATGTTGGCTTCTCGTGATTTAGGAGTTACTCTGAGTGATTCCCATGGCTCAGGCAGTGTGATTCTTTGTTGTATCAATTATCCCCGAAGTCGCTCAGGGGGAGACTTTGATATATGGTGCATTACATAACGGCTCCCCAGTTTGTGCAGAACAGTTCCTGTTGCTCCGTGTGTGTGTGTGTGTGTGTGTGTGTGTGTGTGTGTGTGTGTGTGTGTGTGTGTGTGTGTGTGTGTGTGTGTGTGTGTGTGTGTGTGTGTGTGTGTGTGTGTGTGTGTGTGTGTGTGTGTTGCTTTCAAAGCAAAGTGAGCACGGAAGGGAAGCGTGTTCTTCCACTGCAGTTTGGGTTTTATCACGGTGTTTACCGCCACACTTAGAACTCATTGAAAGTCGACATGTTGGGGATGGAAAGCGTTCGATTGCACAGCGACAGGTTGGCGTTACAGGCTCAATAAAGCCACTGTGCACTTTGTCATGAAGGGGTATGTAAGTGAGGGGCCATGCACAAAGTGTAAATAGAAAGTGGAGTGAGTGTCTGGGATCGAACATCAATTTGCACCAAAGAAAACCAAACGCCTCTCTGGTTGAGCTCAGTGGCGGAGGCTTTTATATGAAACAAGCATAAGTGAGGATGCCTTTAGAAGTTAAAGTAAAGAAAGGGAGGCGAACAGCTATATTAATGCAGTCCTAATGCCTCTTGAAAAAATAAATAAAGAAATAAATAAAGTGTTGTGGGAGACGGGTCATCTCAGACATTTCTCGTTTTGATGTTATCAAACTTTAGTGCTGCAGGGTTAGATGAAGACAGGAGTCGCAAGCACCCAGAGACTAACATGAAAAGTACACTGGGAGACTTAATAAGCCTTGAATAAGTCACTAGCTCCCCAACAGAAAGAAAACTTTCACATCCAGCAGTCTGCATCCACAGTTTGCTTCTTAAAGCAACAGTGTTCATCTTTTCGGTTGAGGCTTCTGGAACCGGAGGATGGAAGTAAATGAAGGTGTTGGGTTGAACTATAGCACCATACAGGGGAGAGTGAATGCTGTGTTAACATGTTACATCCACTGATTACTTATGCTGAAGTTACTTAGGAAGCACTGAACAAAATTAACTTGTGTTTGATACTGTGCCTCGCACATACATATTTTAATGATGTGCATTTAAAGTTGTGTCATACTGACTGGTTCATTCATAAAGTTCAGCCAAAATTTTATTAGATTTATTCGAGGTGATCAAGTCATCATCATTCTCTCTGGTGTCTTCAATTGCTTGGGCATGTGAGAATTTTAGGCAGTCGTGCATAACACCTGCTCTTGAATGAATCTGATTCAGATAGAAAAATCAATGAAAAGAAGCAGCTTTGAAACAGCTGGGAGGAGCTACCATCATACAGGGAGCAGCCGACAGCTCTTGTAAAGGGAGGCTAATATTTAATTAGGGACACAGAAACAACCACTGTTGATACAGGCTCATTTTAATGTTCTGTAGAGTCAAACATCTCATCATCCTGCTGTCAGCTATTAGGGCAAAAGCTGAGGCGGTACTAAGCGTGAGCTGAGAAAGCAGAGAAGGAACAGACAGCCGCTTCATATTTGTTTTGAATTGGGAAATTTCATTAATTTCTGTGTAATTCATGTAGCAGTTAGACGTGGGACAATATGGGTGTGACAAAAGAGTTGAGATAATTATCCATTTAATGACAAAGTGCTGAGATATATTAATGTGATCAGGTGAACAATTCAGTGTTGTTTGTTGTCCACGCCACCAGAGGGCAGTGTCGGAGGTCAGGCTACTGCAGGTGCAGCAAATCATATCGCACATTGAGAAATGGACAAAGGACGTATTTTCTGCAAGACAACAGCTTTATAACGTTTCTAGCCGTGTCATTCAGAGGTAAAATGTTCTATATAAGTAACGCGCTTCCACACAATATATGGAAATATTTATTAGAATATATTTCATAAGCACATATTATGGTATTTTCTCAGATGTGACCATTTAGATGTTAACAGAAATTGTAACTAGCTGCATGGTGTTGAAAAATGTTTGAGTTATTCATTTATATTAATTTTTTATTCTATACTATAGATATCTTAGCCTGGTGTTCTAGGGTGTTAATTCTGTCAATAATTTAAAAAAAAATTCTAATCATTATTAAAAGTAATATTGATTTCTGTGCTACAAAACAAGCCGAGTTGATGGACCTGGTCTTGCTTGTGGGATATTTTTTCTGATTATATTTACATGAACAGCACAAAATAGTACCTGACAAAATGAGAATTTACATTGATGTCTGAAATGATGACTTTCTGATTAAAGGGGCAGACATATTTTGTTTTCCACAGGTTGGTGAACCAAACTCTTCATAACTTAGTCTCTCAGAAACAAGGAGACAGTGATAACTGGAACGTCTGCACTTGTGAAACTGTTTGACCGACTAAATGACAGAATAAATGGAAAAAGACTAATATTAAAATACTTTGATTTGGAAGCCACAAAATATAAATTAAAGTTGTACAAATTATAGAAGGCAATATGATTAAGCGGTAATAATAGCCCTGAAGAGCATCAATAAGGTGAAGTAATTTGCTGACTTCATCTTTGCATTTGATATGTAAAAGGTGTTGTTTTTTTTTGTTTATTAGAACTTTTAGCACATTTAAACAAGTTTACAACATATTAAAGCAATACCATGATCGTCCTGCTAAGTGTCACCACAATTGTCATTTTTATACAGATCCATCTCTCGGTCCTAATTAAATCAAAACTGCCATTTTTGCCAGATGGCTGGGTTACATAAAAGAATACATAAAAAGTAAGAGGCAAGTAGTTTCATACACATGTCTCTCGTTGGGTGTTCTGTGTCTCGTTGGCTTGTTCTCCCTCAGCATCAAGCCAAGCATAAATCCACTTTATGCCCTTTCTGTTTCCACTGGAAACTATTCACGCCTCCGGCTGAAGATTGACAATAGGTCCTTAGGCATCTCCCGTTTTATTTTTATTATAAATCAAAGAAGTTGGGAAAGGAAAAACTGGAGGGTAACATTGTGACATTTGGGACTTTATAATAAGGGCGATAAATTAGCAAATTGCACTATATTGCTTTCCCCTCTTTTACCGTGACTCTGTCTTGGCCTATTAACGGCATACTTTACCGACGAGGTGAAGGATATTGACCAAAACGCAAGAGTAGATTAACAATCACTGAGTTAAAGCTGTCATTAAAACCGCGTATGTTAATTTCAGCTCCCCTCTCCGCTTTGTGCACTCCATATATTTATATTTCTGCGTCGCTTTGGATTAAATTATTTTCTTTCACTGCAAAAGAGATTCATCATCGGGAAACTTGAGCCATCATTTGTTCAGAAGCTCCTTCTGCACAACTTATGACCAATAAGCAACCAAAACAGGTTTGTAAATTTTTTGTTTTTATGATTTTCATATTTGGATTTAAAGAGAAATTTGGTCCCCACCCTTATCCCCCGTATTGCCCCATTAATTACGCTGCGTTGACACGACATTCCGTCATTTTTGCATTTTCATTTCAGAAAGATTTTGCATTCACATGGCGGCATTTTGAAAACAATCGTTTACACCAAACAGCAGAAATACTGAAAACTATGTCGTTTTCATGTAGGGACACTAGAAGCAGTTGTTTGCTTTTGTAATGATACCACCCACACTTACACACATAGCGCAATACGCTGTGAACTGTAACAATAGTCCCAGGAGAATATGGACTGGGAGTCATGCCACTCCGGAGGCCGCCACCGTTGTTACTGTCCATCTACTCACACATGTGTAGAAGAGCTATTTGCTATGGCCGTGGTGCGCATGCACAGTAGCAGCATTTTCAAAAAGTTGTGTTTTTCCCCGTTTCCGCGGAGACCGAGTTGGAGCGTTTTCAAAAAGTCCAATTTTCAGTGGCCCCGAGCACCATTGTCATGTAAACTGATACCTTAAACATGATGAGGGTTTTCCATTTTCACTTGAGAATGTGATAATTGATTCATGACTGAGACAATTTAACCAGTTAGGTTGAACAAAACAATACCAAAATTAGCAGGGGTGTCTCAAGGGATATTTTTCGTATGAAGTTACATGCTCCACCAATCCATTTGATTTTTTTTTTTTTTACACCACTTCTTTCTAGCTTGAGTTGCAGAGAGCTGAAGACCACAGGCAAAGGCAGAGTACATCCTGGGCAGGTCGCCAGTACGTCACATAGCGAATACATAGAGACAGACAATCACACACACTCACATTCACACCTCCAGGCAATTTTAGAGTTGACAGATAACCTCAAAGGCATGCTTTCGGACTGTAGAGGATAAAAACCACTGCATGGTCAAGGGGAAACTTATAGAAAGGCCTCACAAATCCAGACTTGCTGTTAGCATGGAGGGTGAACCACACTACTTTGGCCCATTTCACCATTTTCTTGTATTGTTATTATTATTATTAGTAGTAGCTATAGTAGTAGTAGTATTTTTGACAACCTTTTGTAAGCAGTAACTTTGCCTAATTCTTGGTTCTCTCAGTCTTTGATTTTCAAACTGTGGTACCTGTACCATCAATGGTGGTAAATAAATATACTGTATGTGAGTGATGATATGTTATATCATACCAGTAAATTAAACGTATTTGAACGCGTATACAATTATAAAAATAGTACAAAACTTAGAATGAAAAAATATAAAACGTGAAATCCATATCTAAAATAAATATATATGTACGGTAATGAGTCCATAGCTCGGCTATGTTCAGGCCAGCCATAATGGTGTTACTTGGATATTTCCTCAGGTGTTCATAGTTCATAGTTCCACTGTGAAAAGTCTGAGAACCAATGGTCAAGGGTATTTGCTGTGTGATTACAATGGCAGTCAGAAGCCATACTTCAACTTGTTTTATAGGCTGAGGTTGAGGGGACAGGACATTTGTTCAGCTGAGGACATTAATAAATTCTCTTTTCAAATCATTGATATTGTACCATAGAAAATGTGCCAAGTATGGAATTCTCTGGGTGCAAGATCATGTGTGTGCATGGGTTTTTAACACACGCCTTCGAGAAACATGTAGTAGAGGTTAACTGGTCACTCTATATTGTGTGTGTGTGTGTGTGTGTGTGTGTGTGTGTGTGTGTGTGTGTGTGTGTGTGTGTGTGTGTGTGTGTGTGTGTGTGTGTGTGTGTGTGTGTGTGTGTGTGTGCGTGCGTGCGTGTGCGTGCGTGCGTGTGTGTGTGTGTGTTAGAGAGAGAGAGAGAGAGAGAGAGAGAGAGAGAGAGAGAGAGAGAGCGAGTGAGTCAGAGAGTCTGTTTGCTTTATGGTGAACTGGTGACCTGTCCAGGCTGTATCATGTCATCACCCATCAGTGGGGATCTGTTCCAGTCCCCTGTGGTTAAGAGTGATAACGCGGGCACAATATCAAAATCCATATTTGTAATTTCTATTTAGGAAGTGCAAGGATTCTCTCCCCTAAATAAAGACCCTGCAGTGCCACATGATTTTGCTTCACTTGTGCAGATTTTCTTGTTTCCCTGTTAAACTCTGTCACTCCTCCATAGTCAAATACCCTGTGCTGTGAAATATACGTAGAACCTGGAGTCAGTTTTTCACCCATCCTGAAGTCCTTTGCAAGGGTGCTGTAGTTTTATGACCTCCATTATTTCAGTGCTATTAAAGGTCAAATGGAGCATGAAAATCAAAACGATGTCACTGGTATGCTTCATGTTCAAACTGCCCATGCACATATTAAGGACTTCTTGTGCTCCTTTCATTCACAGACACACGGCCAGGCATTGTTTTGAAGCAGGAAAATGTTTTTCTTCAAAAGAAAAGTCTTACCCGAGGAAACGTCTTTCAGATATATGTAACCTGAGTTTTCTCTGCAGGTTGTGATTTGAGGGAGAGTGATAGAGATACAGTATATCCACATTTGGGTTTGTGTATGCCCTCTTTATTTACTTATTTATGAAGTATGAACTCTTTTTACTCTTTTACATTATGTTCAGCCTTTCCCCTGCCCCACTCACACCCTGTAAAGATAAATGTTCCATAAACTATATAAGGACATGGGGAGTTTGTTGAACCTAGAATCCCAAAAGAAGAGAACCTTAACAATACAGGGTATCGCAAGTCCCTTTTAAAGCTGCAACATCCAAGTATCATTTCTGAAATAACCACTGGAAGGATACCAAAGGCAAATGCAGTTGTCAAACTTTCAATTATTGGAGCCATCTCGGCTTAAAGTGAGCGTCACACCTGCAATCTGCAGGAATTTTTAAGCATCACATTGGATTTTTAATCTATAAATTTCTTTAGTTTTCTATAGATATTTTGAGGGGGGGGGGTTTTTGGGGGGGGGGGGGGGGGGGGGGGGTTTGCTTGTGTTTTCTGTATCAGGATCATATCTGCCAGACTGTTGTGTAAGTATGTTTACTCTAAGTTTCTAATATTATACATATATTTCTATAATTATAATCTTGCAGTAGTGTGTGTGTGTGTGTGTGTGTGTGTGTGCGTGTGCGTGTGTGTGTGTGTGTAGGACATAAAAGTAGGACAAAAATTGTGAATGTAGGTGAAAAAGCAGAGGAACTAGAAAAAGTAAAGGGCGAAACAAAGCGCTAAAGTTACGGGGAAAGACAAGAGCTGAACTTGCAATTAGAATAAAATAGAGTCCTTGTAGCGTGTTTCTGGGAAGGAACAGAAACCAGCAGACAGACACAGAAAGAATGAGACAGTTGAATAATATTTTTGTTTTCACAAGAGTGGGGCACAAAGACGACGTATGTTCTGGTGTGTTTGTTGGTGTGTGTGCGCTTGCCAGTCTCTCCCCAGAGCACAGAGATAAAATACGTCTTCTTCCTCTCTCTCTCTCTCTCTCTCTCTCTCTCTCTCTCTCCCCTTGTGCGTCTTCCCTGGATCCCTTCGCCTCCATGACCATTTTTAATATTATTTTTTATTGCATTTCTGCTTTATTGAACATTATAGCTGAATATAATAACCAAAGGGAGTGATAAAGGATAAGAAACAGGCTCAGTATGAGAGAGAAAAATGGAGGGGAAAGAAAGTGTGAGGAGGTAACAAGGCGAAACTACACGCAGCAATTAAGAGGTACATGATGAAAACTGCATTTTTCGCCCCCTTAAATGTGTGTTGAGTGTTGAGTGTTGAGCGGCTCCCTTTGAGCGGCAAATTTAATTCTTCTCAGGAGAATCGAGCTCGGAAACAGTAGACCCTCGAGCTGATAATGGCTCACGCACACGAGCATCTCAAGCTGGAATTTGTTTCTCTTCCAAAGAGGTGAAGCATTTCTCTTTTCATCCTTTAAGCTGTGATATTACAGACTGAGGACTCAGAGGGCTCTGAGCACTCTCCGCTACTTCAACGGACTTTTACAAAACGCATAAACAAAACAATAGAAGTATTGAATGTCCTCGCTTGGACTCGATTCCAGTTTCTGGATTATAATGATAGTCATGGTAAAGATTGCATAGAAGCTAAATCCCATCAGGGCAACGTCACTGCTGGTCTTTGTACACTTCAGATTCACGTTGGTGCATTTTACTTTGTGTCACACTAAGCGAGCTACTTGAGATTGATTTTATTTCCTACCTGCGACTGTGGCTCATGTGTGTCTTCTAATTGAAGTGGTGGTGGATAGTTCTTTTTAAGCTATGACAGCAGCTGTTCAATAGTTCTTCATGAAGTCTTTATTTTTACCACACAGTTAATAGAATGCAACAATTCTATGCCCGTCTGTCAATCAAAGAAAGACATTTGTGAGGTAGATGCATTATGTTTTTTTGCATGTTCAAAAATACTGACAGGATTAATGAACAACAAAAAAGTTATTGATCAGAATGGTTCTATTTAGACAAGTGGTCCGTTCACACACTGTCATGTTATTTGTCACGGCAGACTTTCCAATTCCAAATCTCAAACTTTCATTCTCACGACTGCTTGGCACGTCCATCCGCCGCTCGCACGTGCATTTCAAAAAGGAATAAAGGATGATTTAATATTTGCTTGATGTTATTGCATCTGGGTGCATTAGAATGCATGATTGCCTCTGTGAATTGGCATTTTAGACTGTTTATGAAAGAGCGTGAGCTGTTCGAAGATACGAGACAGCAGAACACTGTCTACGTCTGTGTTATAACATGGCTATTCATGAATTTGTTATATCAGACCAGTAAATGCTACTGAGCATGATATGTTGCACTTTCAATGCTGGATTATTTGAGATGTTTCTGATGAACCAAGATAGGATCAGTGTTGTGATGTATTTAAAGGGCTCTCGTTTCTACAACTTAGGTACTTTTTGTTAACAGCGAAAACTCCTGTGGAAAAGTTTACGAAACTTAAATTATACAAAACTGTCAGGCCTCGCAGCGTTTCGCTACATCAGTTTCTCGTGATGCAAATCATTCCCTCGAGATCAGCGTCCAAAGATGCTCACCCACATTAGATATACCTATGTCGTTTTGCTCGACTGAGGTTAGAATATTTGACTTCAGACTTCCAGACGGAAGAGTTTCAAACTTTTGACTTCTTGTTTCTCTTTGGCTTTTAGGAGTTACAGAGTCAACCAGCACACTTTAAAACATTACTTCATTTAAAAAAATAATTTTTTTTATCACAGTTTGGCAAAATTTCACTGACGAGCAGACGAGTCTTTTGTGAGGCAGAGATGCTAATGGGGATAAAGCAACCGGGAAGAGAGCGAGAAAAAGAAACTGAGCGCGTACAACCCCTGAAACCTTCACACACAAGCTCATTCTAACAGCAATCATACACACCATGCTGTGCCATGGTGAAAGCATTTGCATGTCGATATACCCCCGCGGGGGGGCTGCTGAGGAAATATGAAGAGAAACAACACAGAGAAAATGAAGATTGCAACTGAGGGGGAAAAAGAAGAGAACGATATGAGCATCATGGGAATCTGATGATTCCCATTCCCAAGCACACACTATGTTTTTAAAAAGATCATTAAGTCAGAAGACCTGAGAATCTGAGATGCAGTCGATAGACGGAGAGATAATCAGAGTTGAGAAGAGGAGCAAAACGGGCTCATGGTTGTGGATGAGAGATGCATGCCAGAGTGAGGAACTGTGTGTGTGTGTGTGTGTGTGTGTGTGTGTGTGTGTGTGTGTGTGTGTGTGTGTGTGTGTGTGTGTGTGTGTGTGTGTGTGTGTGTGTGTGTGTGTGTGTGTGTGTGTGTGTGTGTGTGTGTGTGTGTGTGTGTGTGTGTGTTTGTGTGTGTGTGGCTGGACTCCATACAGTTGTTCAGGGACGACTGATTAAACAATTTCTTCCTACATGTCAGTCAGCCTTTCCCACCTACACACAGACACGCACTTGCTAAAACACACGTGTTGACAAGGAGTTCAAGGAGGCGGCATCCGTGTCTTCTGTGGGAAACCACAAGGGCCGTATAAAAGGAGCGACAGGGAGGAGAGAAGAGAAGAGCGAACTGGACAAAGCCGTTGTTGCTCCTGACTGAGCCATAGAATTATAATTAAAAGTAAAATGACAATGGTAGAAGAACTGAGTTCTTTGTGAGTTCCTTTATCAGCTGTTGACAGTGGAAATAGCATGCTCTGTGACACAAAGAGGGGAGATATGGAGAAAAGTCCCTTCTGCAGCAGGGATTGAAAAGCAACGCTTTCACCAAAAGCTTCTAAATAAAGCTTTTATTCTGTTCAACCACTTGAGAGTTTGCAAGCTATGTAATTACAGAATCCATTATACCCAGATTACAACTCACACAATGTGCTTTTTTTTTATACAAGCACAATAGGATAATTATTTCCTGTACTGGTTTGAGAGGTTCATGTATAATGTAGGAATTCAAAATTATTATAATTCCGATCAGTAGAATTCACACCAAAGAACGTCTTTGATATCTTCAACTTGAAATGCTTATTGGTTGGAAGGCATTGATGCTGCTCCGCTGGCGGTCTGACCTCCAAATTTTCTACCTTGGCAAGCTTGTCCAAAAAGAACAAAAACAAAAACAAAATCTGCATGACGACGATCTTCAATAATGGACGTGGTTCAATAAAATCACAATACACTGACTTATTACCAGATCTATCGAGAGACTGTGCTAAGTCTATTAGTTAAAATACAGGAGTGTAGAGGTATGAGCACAGATGTACGCACTATGAGTTTGCAGTGGAAATATTCCTGGTTTGAGTCACGGCCCTCCTGTGTGAAGTCTGCATGTTCTCCTTGTGCATGCATGGGTTTTCTCCTGGTGCTCAGGTTTGACACAGTCCCAAAAAACGACTCTAGATTACCAGTGAGTGAGTGTATGGGTATGATACAATTTGATTAGGATAGATGGATGGATGGATGGATGTGGACTTATAAGTCTCGCAAACTGTGAATTGACTTAACTTGGGCCCTGTTTATATGACAACTATGTAAGTGGAAACGCAACGTTATGTTTTCGTTTCAGAAAAGTTTCACATTTATACAGCAGCTATTTGAAAACAATGTCCATTTTCTACTGAAATCTATTCAAATATTAAAGTTGGAGGTCTTAAACTGTAGGATCTGCAGCGCTTCAATTTGATCTTATGCAATGCTATGTGAGGAAATGTTTGGATTTAACACCATTTTTTTGGGGGGGGGGCTTGCACCAGTGAAGGAAATGGACAGTCATTCTACAGAATTGAAACTCTATAATATTTATAAGCTGTGAAGGGTGAGGATGGAAAAACATGACCCTAATTTTTAATGGCAGAGAGGGAGCAGGAAGACGAAAAGTCAGGTAGAAAATAGTTTTAAAAATTTAGCTCGTTCTTTACAAAAGTTGCTTTCACATTCACCTGTGCCACCGCTAATATATTGAGGAGTGATTGAAATGCAGACTGGACTTCAGTTGCTGTGGTCTGTAATATTGAGAGGCCAAAAAAGGCCCAGCATCACCATAAAACCTTATGGAAATTGGTTTATGTGTGCAACAGTTAACGCAACTTACGTGTGTGTGTGTGTGTGTGTGTGTGTGTGTGTGTGTGTGTGTGTGTGTGTGTGTGTGTGTGTGTGTGTGTGTGTGTGTGTGTGTGTGTGTGTGTGTGTGTGTGTGTGTGTGTGTGTGTGTGTGTGTGTGTGTGTGTGTGTGTGTGGGTGGGTGTGCGTGTGTGTGTGTCTGTGTGTGCAGAGAGCTCAACAGGAGAGACAAAAGTCTGCTACTATTGATTTTTACAAGTGCAAGAAGAGGAAGTGATATTTACATAAACTTGAAATTTGCACTCGTGCGTACATGCGTGCAGCAAATTCAGGCCAAGCAGGCACAGTTGAAGGGAATGGAGTTAAACAGGTGGAGGGCCCATTCAAACAAGGCAGAGGAGAAAAGGCTGAGGTTTATTTTGGTAGGAATTGGATTTCAACTTGGCATTGAGAACTCTAATTCTCAAGTGGTAAATACGATTCTTAAATTTTCTATGATTTTTCACTCAAGGAAACCCACACCACAAAATATGTCTCCTAATATGTTCTCAACAATCACAGAAGAAATCATTTATAGTAGTAGCACATTAAAATCAGAGCTGGATTTGTAGAATTTCTGTGAATAATGCCTAAACAAGACAATTCTGCTTGTTTGCATTTGCCTCCTTGCTTGAGGAAATCACTTTGGTTTTCCAGGTATTGCATAAGGTGGACTGATATATTCATTTTGAAAATCTGATTAACATAACAGATTGTGACACCATATCCTTACAACAAGTGACAATAGACAAATTGGGGATGTGTTTTGTTGAAAATAACATCATGCTGTATCTGTTGCACCTTCAAACTGAACCACAACAAGCACCGTGATGTTTGCTTTGCAACATTAATAAAGACACAAACTAATGCCAGGTTCAATACAAGCATACATGCATTATGTTTTCACTGTTCCTGTGTTGGTAGCTCTCCAGTGTGTCAGTCTGTGTTCTGCGTGTTTGGACAGTCCAGTGTCTCATTAGAGTTTTCCCGTGATTTTGAAAATGAGCTTCTGCTCAACCAATGAAGGTGTCTGGGGTCCTGAGTCCTCCTCTGAGCATACCTTTAAGAAATGTAATTACAGAAGTTGATATCATTTCATTGAAACACTTATTTAAATGTGTTTTCTTTGCCGAAAATACTGAAATGATTCAGAAAGACATACTAGAATGGAATTATGTGCTCATTCAGGGTGCCGCATACTGTAGGACAGTTGTACTGAATGTGAGTTTATAGGTATAGATAACGCAATAACAAATAGTTTCAATTTTCACTTGTTCTAAGATAAAAATCATCAGATGTGTTCTATTTCTGTCACACACACACACACACACACACACACACACACACACACACACACACACACACACACACACACACACACACACACACACACTTTTCTGTCTTGTGCAGATGATACATTGATTTATATTACTAAAGCCCCGGTCACAACCCGCCGTACTTGCAAGTGCGTGTTGTCTACTTGCAAAAACGTGGGCAAAATTTGGGGATCCGTGCGTGGTGAGTAGCGCCCCCGTATGGATTTGGGAGCACACAGACACGCCGTAGCACTTTTCGTGCATGAGGAACTTTCGCTGCGTTCGGGCTACGGATTCACCCCCTTCTACAGCCAATGTGCGCATGACGCACTCACTCAGTGAGTCTTTTCAATTTTTCCCACGGTCACTTGCTCTACCGACGGCGTGGTCCGCGCTTACTCGGCACTTCCCCAGTTCTACTGTCCAATGAGCATGCCGAACTCACGTGGACCGTACAGAGTAAGCACTTGCTCCGCAGTTACAACGCACGCTGTGCGCACTGATTTCTGCATGAACGAAACCACCATCTCCTGCGCCGGCGTCCCCCGACTAAAACCACACACGGTGGGTTGTGACCGGGGCTTTACCTGCACACTTTTCCTGACTCTAACTACTTGCCTAACCCAGAAACTTTTTCAAATGAACTTAACCTTAACTGTAACTTTACTGTAACACATGTATTGACATCAACATTGATCAATTTTCCAAAATGAGGACTTCCATTTTTGTCTTCACAGTGACATGAACCCCCATAGGCCCATTTAGATGAAGAAAACAAATGCAAAAGAAACACAATCCTCTCATGCAGTCTACATTTGCACGGACGAAAAGGAGTAGGAAGATGCAACATCATTAATTTCCAAAAACTTTATAAGAACTTGCTAAACAGCAGTGTTATTTGGATAATTAAATAAGGTTTGGATTTCCAGACCAAGCTTTTTGTTGGAACCACTTTCCCTTGTTATTGTAAATGTTGCAGACCTCTTTACAGATACCAGGTAAACAGTGAGTGAAGGCTATCCCACGTTCGCCACAGTGAGATCATTATGACTGCTGGTTGTTTTACAGTGTTGCGCCTCAAGCTGTAATTGGTGGTTTGACAGTGTCAGGTCAATGAACATGTAAAATATAATACTCCACTCATCAGGACAGGCACATGGAGAACCTTTTACTTTGCCCTTTCCCACAGTTTTATGGTCAGTTTAAGTGTTTTTAGATCTAGTTTTTACAATCTGACTCTTGGTTTTGTCTTACACTTCTCCTGCGAAGCTTCGACAGCGCAGTCAGTAGTAGAGCTGGTATCGAGGTGGCAATGGTGGTACGTTAAGTTATGTGATTACCTCTAATTTGAAACTCAATACTTACTTTTCAAATATTGATCCGAGCGGCAGACATTCATTGGCCGTCTTATTTGGAGTTTAATTAGAAGTAGATAGGTTTGGACTCAATGTTTAGTCGACCCAGGATAAAGTTGATGGAGGAAAAATAGTTCCCACTAATGGAAGAAGAGAATAATGATCCGGGTGATACAGATCTGTATTCATGTGTTTAATGTTTTCTTTGTCTTCTCTTTGCTGGGACGGGTGGTGGCTGTTAATATGCATGCATTCATTTGAGTTGTGGGATTCGTGCTCAATTGTGCTGCTGCCTGTTTCTCATCTAACTCTGTGAATCCACACACACTAAAACCAAACCAAGCTAACTGCTGTGATGGACGAGTACGACGGTGTCTTTATGAAATTTATTGTGCAGAGAACATTTTATAAAATAGATAGTTGCTATTTGCTCACATTTCTTGCTGAATAGTGATATAATTATTTCTCAAATAGCTGTGTACACACTAACAATCCAATCAAACCATCAAAATGGAGCAAAAAATTACTAAGACTTACTTACAAATACCAATTGAGCCTCCGTAACTACCGAGTCTGTCAGTTACTCATCAACATAAAAGCTATAATAATTTCAAAAGGCCAATGCCGCATGTCATGATGATGACATTTTAAGATAAATTAAATCCACATACCTCCCAACCAGTTCACGTTCTGTCAGTTGTATAATATATCCAATTGAGCACACTGAACACACATCATAGTGCACTTTGTGTGACTGTTGGCTGTGCATAGTTTTACTGCCCTGCAGTGTAAGTCAGACATCCGAGCTAATGCGGCTCCCCAACAGAACCTGCTGTGGTAATCAAGACATATCACACTGTCGCCTGCCTCCCAACGTAGTCTGATTAAAACTTTCCACCTGAAAGCACCAATTGGAGACCTCAGCACTCAGAAATTTGAAAGTAATTTACATGTGGCCTATTTAATTTTAATATAACTCACACTGTGCTCTCCTCTGGGAGCACTGGCGCTGCAAGGAATACGAACATCTCCAGATCGACACGCCTGTTGCCTACTTCCCGCGTGTCACTTCCTCTCACAGTGTGCCTGCCTCAATGTCACCAGCCCTATGAACGTGTGTGTTAATCAGTGTTTATTGCTTTATCCACAACTGACTTCATCTGCTTTTCCCCAAAGTGCTGTTAAAAGGAGTCACTCTGCAGAAAGTGATTCATGTTCAATTTCACAGAGTCCAGCCATGATCCCTCGCTCCCCTTTAAAACACAGCGCTATGAAATTGTAAATATTAAACGCCTCTTTAAAGATTTTCTCTAAGCATGAATGGAGTTTTATGAATTGGTAAATCATGCATTGGTATTTGTTCAACCTTTCATGTTAAGTTAGATGAATTCAAGATGAATTAGTGGGATTTTTTTTTGTTTTGTTTTAGCAGGTGTAATTTTCCTTTAGTAGCCTATTGGTTAATCCACTAAGTCGACATGAAATAATTTAACTAGACAAGGATAGGAAAAGCGATTGACGTGAACAGCCCTTTTTAAAATATCGATACTTAGCTTTTGTCAAGAAAAAATTCAGGCAAGAGAGTTCGAGCAAAGACTCGTTTGCTCCATTACTTGTTTGAGACGATCACCCGGAGTCGTGATTCAGCCGAACGCCGCAGAATCCAGCCAAGAAAGCTCATATTCATTTGTTCTATCCAGTCACCGCCGCCCTGTCAGTCGGCCAATCAGCCTATACAGTAAGTTAGTCAACCAGTCAGTTCTCCAGTCCATTAAGTGGGATTGGAGCCGTCTAGTTAAATCGCTCTTTCTTTACGCCTCATTGCTCCCCTCAAATGCTTTTCACTCATGGCACTGGAGAGGGAGACATCAGTGGAGGTGGGTCAGAAATTGAAATGAAGGTGATAAATGCTTAAATGTTTGGAACCTCCAAGCAGTTATTCTTTATCCATGATTAATTGCAGGTTGGGAAGTTTCATTGTATGTCACTATACATGTCTAACTAGTTATCATGGATTTATTTGGATTTTCTGGCAATAAAAATTGCTAAAAATAAAAAAAAAAGTGTTCAGAGAAAGAATTTTCAAATGTGTAACATGAAAGCTCTTTGTGAAGTTTAGGAAACAAAGGGATAAAAATCAAACATCAAAATAGCAGAATATGCTAATTAACAATAATCCATCGATATTTCTTCAATAGGAAGTATAGATAGAGCTTATCATGCAAATAGGGAACCGCATCTCTGCTTTACCAGTAACCATAAAATATTAAAACTCTCCAACAGAAAGGAAACAATGGTTTCCTTTATGGATTCTGTGGATTTGTTTTAATCATAACTAATTCATGTCACGGCCAGGCGAGGTGCAAACCGAGGCACAATATGAAGTGATACCTGCTCAATGTTCAGGATTGACCACAGCCATTCTTTTATTGATAACACTAGATAGATAGATAGATAGATAGATAGATAGATAGATAGATAGATAGATAGATAGATAGATAGATAGATAGATAGCCTCTATTTGTCATTTCGACTTCCACCAAAATGAAATTCCGATGCGATGGGTCTCATCTTCAGGAAAAATATTTGCTAAAAAAAGTAGAAAAATAGAACAATGAACCTTTAAAAACATTTGTGTAAAGATGCATTAAAAATTTATATGAATATATTTATATTGCAAAGTCCCTTTTCTGGATATTTTTCTGCACCTCCATTTTGAATATTTCAAACAATCTTAAATCATTTGTTCACTTCTGCTCCACCAACGGGGAGAACATGCAAACTCCACACAGATAGGCCCGGGCCAGTATTGGAGCCAAGGATCTCCTCACCGTGAGGTGAGAGTACTAACCACTGAGCCATCGTGCGGCAAAGTCTGCTACGAGTGGCTCAAGCACTGAAAGTTGGATTATGGAAGATGGATGGATGATAGCTCTTTTATCTGTTTAGCTCCTTCATTCACTACATCCATCATGCTTAGCATTCAAAGCAAATGAATCTTTCTGCTGAATGTAACATATTTGTTTCCTCTTCTATAGTTTGATTATTTGAAGAGTGAGTGGGCTTTCCAAGTGGGTGAGAAACTAAACAACCTGCACTAAAAGACAGAGGGCAGGTGACATGTTAGGATCGGACAGAATTTTCAATTGACAAACTACCAAACAATGTTTTCTAGTGTCATCTTCAACCTTGAACTGCAAGCTAAGAGCCACTTTGCAAGTTTTCTACGGAGCAGCACACAGCCACTGGAGCTGCAGGGCAGTTGACTCATAATCACCGCTGCATCATCTTTTTGAAAATAATATGTGTTAAATTCTTATTTTGAGGACTGGGGTTGAAAAAGGTCAGGGATGTTTTGAAGCAGGTGAGGGTTGTGTCACATTCATCATGCTATCAATCTAAATACCTGCAGCCTTTCGTAGCCCGTTTATGCCCACTGCTACCTCAGTGTCAGTGTAATGTACCGTTAGTATAATATTTGCATCAGCAGCTCTTTATCTGCTAAGGAGTTCACCTTTACAGCTGAAAAGAGCTCAATAGGTTGACATGGGAGCCGTTTCTGAAAAGGAATTTTATCTCAGCAGTAAAATAATAATCCGCAAGACGCGATACTATTTATTCGCGTGTCAGCTAGTGCATTGGTACATTTCCATAACTGTGTTTTATGAATAAATTTGCGGTTATGATGTTGTCATGAAATCTTCCATTAAAAAGAAATCAGATCCTGGGACGTGTGTTGTTCATAACGGCATTCGATTTCATTGTAGACTTGTTAGTGGAGCGCTACTTTTTTTTCTGAAAAAACGTATTTTAGTTTGATGGGCTGTCGCTCACAAATGTGTTTTGCTTCAGTTATTTTCACAACTACATTTACTCTGAATCATGTTTGCCAAAGTATATTATGAGTGTGACGGCACATTATATCAGTAAATGTGGGGAATTTACACGCGTTGGGTGCCATAATCATTTTATCGCTCTACTTTTCCGTCTCTTTCAAGTCACTGATGTTTCTTATGCTCTTGATATGCATTTAAATGACAATAGAAGTTGTCAAACAACATAGTAAACACAAGACCAGATCCTTTTTTCATATGAAATACATCTGTGCAGGTCCATTGTGCGAGAATCAATGCAATCTAAACAGTGCAAGTTTTAAAAAATCTACATCTGCAGTCCTATTGCATTTCCATACGTCTATATTTTAAGAAAACCAAACAATTAGTGCCAAAAATTACTACAATATCAATCATGAAGCCAATTCTAATTAGATATTGTTCCACAAAATACAAAGAAATGCATCAGGTATGTTTTTAAAAACTCACCTTGACAGCGTGGCTTTGAGGCTAATGCTAGCTTTCATGGCAGCATCGCAGATTTCTCAGCTCGGGTCTCAGTGTTGTGTTGTGCCCACGACTCTTAAAACGTTTTCTGAAATTGCTTGGTGGTTTGGCGAGCCTGTTTGGAGCTTCTTGCAGGCCACTGTTTACCAACGGACCTTATGTTTGACACCCCTGCTTTATTGCAAGGCTGTAAACAAGGTTTGAAAGGTATGTCGAAACAGACCTGTGGCTATTGCATGCTGCTTGAAAACCCTTAGAGGGGTCTGATCTCAAGTGTTAGAAATCCAGAAACATGGGAGAGGTGTGACAGAGCTGATGTTTCAGATCTACTGGAAACTGTCGAAAATCGGGTGCTTGCTGCTTCCTTGTTGATGCAAATCTGGTTGCAGTTTTAACTAATAATCCATCAGAAATGAGAAACTATCAAACAGCATTTAAAGAGTTTTATAAAACGATTAAAGGAGTTATATTATACCGCTTTTCACATGTGTCTCCATCCAAAAACATTGTGTTCAAAGTTTATGGCCCCAAATCCAGCTTTAACTTGATATTTTAGCCATTTGAATATTGGATCAAAGGCGCTGCATTCAGAATCTGCTGTGTCTGTGTGAGCTGGACTGGCTCCACCCACACATGCCCATCTTGGGAAGAGAAGGAAGTACTTCCTCTCGTGGTGCCATGTGCCAGAGGAGAGCTGCCTAATTGTGGGAGGGTCAAAGGGATTGGCTAAACCCCCGATGACACGATATAGGGTTTGATTTCTGATTGGCTCGTTGGAGCACACACTTTTTAAAAATTGAAACAAGCCAGTGAGAGAGATGACCGACTTTCTTCACTTCTGGGGCGTCATTCCGCGGTATGGGAACGTATATTACTGTCGGAAAACCACTAGGAATAGAATATTGCATAATATGACCCCTTTAACCCATCCCGCTTTGTTTTTCGTGTGTTACACTTGATACGAGAAAAATGTGGAGGTAGTTGTGTACCATGTCGTTGGCTAATTGAGCAGACTTCATGGCCTATTTTCACCTTCTCTTTCTATCTACCGATGTCTCTCTTATCCAGTCTGATATTTTCTCATGTGACATTCCTCTCCCTGTCTTTCCTCATCCTTTTACCCGTGTGTTAACTCTGCTGCTCCCTTGTCACGTCTAATCTCGCCCTCTCCTCCCCTCTTCTCATGTATTAACCCCCCTCTTCAGCTGTCATCTCTCTGTTCATCCCATATTGTCCTGCCATTCTTCCCCCTCCTGCAGGAAACGGGATGCTCCACTCCGTGGTGACATTCACCGAGCAAATAAGATTGTGGTGTCAGCAAGACTCTAACCATATGCCGGCACGTCGATGCTGCAATGCCATTTATACACGCTATAAAGCGCTGAGCTGTGATTATAGCGGTATGCTAATAAAACAGTCCTGTGAAGACGGCTCTGGCAGAGTCGCTCTATCTGAGAGGGCAATGAGAAGGGGGATAAAACGGCTGCATAATTACAAGGGAGGAATGTGTGTGTGGGATGTGTGGGTGTTCAACATGTGTGTTGGACGGGCTGAATATGTGTGTGGGCATATCAGTGTGGTTTTGTGTATCAGTGTGTGTATGTGCGCATATTTCCTGTGGTTTTGGTATGTGGGCCAGGACTGTTAAGAGCCTCTCATCTGCTGCCCGGAATTAGTCAATAACTGGCACCTTCTCTTGATAACTAGCTCAGTTATAAGGTACTGCGTTCTAATTTACTCTCCTGCTTTCTGCTGCAACACATGATCCTGCCATGCACTCTTGCTCTGCATTGTCTCAGGGTATGTGGCAGATGGATGGATGTTTGCAACCAACGCTTGGGCTAAGAATTCATCTTTGGGTTTTTTTTCAATATATATTCAGCAAAGCAGAAAGCAAAACTAGCCTGCAACGTATCTATTTCAGCCTGCCGGACAATCTTGCAAAGTGTAAAAATCACCCAGAACACATTTATTAATTTTTTTTTTCAATGAAGTAATGATGTTTTCAGTCTGTTTATTGGGGATTGCTTTAGTAATAGCATGTAAACAGTGATGCAACAGTTAAAGTGGGCATTTACACAAAAGGCCATACTGCGCTCGTATTCAGAAAAACCATAAAAGCTGAAGGCTGCAGGAATCGCGCCCCAAGGAGCAACAGATTTCTGTAAACAGAAACATCGTAGAAGGTTGGACTTCAGTTCTTTTTTGCAAAACAATACAGCCAAACACAAATAAATTTTAAAGAAATTAAATTAAACAAACCTGTTTGTAGTCTAATTCTTTCAGCTGCGACAGAAAACAAACATTGAGAGTTGATTTCCTGTAAATGTTAGTAACGGGTTTAGCTGAGACAGCCTCCAACATTTGGGAGGGATGATATTGAAATGGCCTGCCTGCAGTCTAGGGCAATGAACATTTGTGGCATGACCTTGGATGTGTTGTTGGCACCAGTGCCGTCAATACACGGCAAAGTATTCAGTGACCCTGCATCCCCATTGGTAGCAGACTCAGTCCTCCTGGAAGTAACCAGATGGAACTGTTTCCTTATCGAAAACTCTAAAAATGAATAAAAAGTAAAGATTCCTATTGATTTTCTCTGACCCCTCCCTCCACCTCATTGGGAATGTCAGTCTCTGCTTTTCTTACTCCTTAGAACCGCATTTCAAAGAATTGATGACCGGCCAAGATTTTCCTCAGTTTCTAAAAATGTTTACATGTCTATGCGGTCCTCACGAAGACTGATAAGAACCCACACACTCAGTAATGGCCTTGTGGTATTTGAATCATGCTCGCTCCTATCATTAACTCTGGAAACTGTGATCAAACAAGTGTTGCACTAATGATCGGCACCATTTTTCTAAACCACTATCATATGTGCACACAGCGCACTCAAGCCACAGTTGAATTCACTCGTCTCTGTAATCCATCACTCTCTGGATAGATGTTTGGACGCAGACATCACACAGGTGGTTTGAACCACAAAAACAGTCCATGAATAATGTGATCCAGCCTAATACCATCTAAGTTGTTCTTTTTTACCCCCCCCCCCTTTTATATGTGTGCGTGAGAGTGTTATTAATAGAAACCCTTTGACTCGACTTTATTTTTTAGTAATGCCAGTGCACAACAACATGGTGACATGTCACGTTAACTACCGGTGAATGATACACACACGCATGCACAACCAATGCAACCTCTCACCTGGAATTAAAGTGCGAGTGTGTGACAGAAAGGCTGTCATCTCTGTCAGACAGTTTGACAGCCTCAGCCATGGAACGAGGCGGGAACTTAAGCTTTTAGTTCCTGAATGTGTGGCACCTTGATAAATAGGTGCAGAGGCTGAAGTTTTTGACACTAATAATGCTGGCAAATCCCGCACTTTGAAAAAGAAAACATGTCATATTTCCCAACTAATCTTCTGGTTACGTCAGTAAAAACATGGCGGTGTGTCTGACGTTCCAGCGTGCAAGGTTTTGAGATATGTGGAGGTACTGGGGGAAAAAGAAACATTTATCATGTATCATTACACAAGCGAAAGCTCACTCGTTGGAAGTGTGGGTTAGTTTTAAATGGAACAACGTTTTCAATTGAAAACGCATCTTTCCTGAGATGCTGCTACTGCACATGCTCACCAAAGCAGCAGTAAATACCTCTTCTGCACATGTGCGAGGAGATGGACAAGAACAACAATGGCGGCCTCCAGAGTGTCATGACTAGAAGTTCATATTTTCCTGGGACTTGGTAATAGCAATCTAATTTGGTTGTCTGTCCATACAAATGTCTGTGTACTCGCCATTGTTAATGTTTATAGCAGTTTGTTTTCCTAGCATATTTGTGTGTGGTTTCATAACAAAACCAAGAAACAGCACCAACTTGTGGCCTGGCATGCTAACTGCATCTTTCTGAATTTCTGCCACTTCCATGTAAACAGACATTGTTTTCGAAACGTTTTCATCCAAACAATAACGTTTCAAATGTGTTTTCACTTAAAACATTGTCATGTAAATGGGGCCTAAATCCAGTGAGGAAAAAATTGCACTTCTGCTGATTAGCTCATCAGACATTAGCATCTAACTAATGTCAATGGAACTCAATATTAAAGAAAGAGTGTGTGTGTTCAGGTGAAACATAATGAGATGTGATAGGGATTATTACCACGGCTTTTTTCTGTATTTTGAAGTGGTGAGAAACTTACTGACTGAAAACAATAGTTATATTGAAACAGAATAAGTTAATGATGTGTTATTGTCAGTAAATATACTATTCACTTCCACAAATGGTTTTAGGCCGCAAGCCGTCCAGTCGTCATTTGGACGGTCAACTTTTGGAAAAGACGGCCGAAAAAATAGCAGACGTGTTGCTCAAAGCCGTCTAAAATATGTGTATAATGGCCATCACTACTTGTCTCTGTATAATTTTGCCCAAATTTGTCTTTTTTTGCCCAAATATAGCTAATTATTGGCTCGAGTGCACAACTCACAACTAACTTCTGGTTTCTATTACGGCCAGTAAGGAGCAAGGCGATTAGGCAATTGATACCATGTGACATAAACATTTTGAAAGGCGGCCTCTGATTGGTTCGTAATTCTCCAACTCATCCTGATGCATTCAAATGCTGGGGCACAGGGGAGGAATTTGGACACATTTTCTTTCAAAATGCAGAGGAATTATTTATACAGAATCCACACAGGTGGGACTAATTCTATGGACCTATGATCTAATTTTTCATTTCCAAAATGTTGACACATGTTTGGATAACTGCACATCATTCATAGACTTTTAATAGACATGATTTATGTGTTTCTGAAGCTATTGTTGCTTGTGGTTATTTTTATTGGTTCGTTAGTTTGGAGATGTTATGAAAATTGACCTCAAGTCTTTGTCATATATTCATCTGCCGATGACAAGTATTTGTCTAAGGAGGGCAACAGTAGTGACTGATGGATCATAAAAGGTCAGGTACAAATAAAAGGGGAGTTTTGGCAATGGGGAAAACTCCAATGGCGTTAAAGTACCTTTAAATAAATGAAAATTCCCAGATGTCAGTGTATGAGAACATTTCTTGGTTCAGCGGTGCCTCCACCAGACAACAAACCAAACTGTGTGCATGTATCAGTTTTCATCTCCCCTCAGAAGAGTCAGGATCTCGAGGGAGCTCATAGTCCCGATGGTATTCAAGGA
Organism: Lipophrys pholis; assembly: GCF_963383615.2. Taxonomy (NCBI): domain Eukaryota; kingdom Metazoa; phylum Chordata; class Actinopteri; order Blenniiformes; family Blenniidae; genus Lipophrys; species Lipophrys pholis. Next base: position 14,358,568 of record NC_137641.1, on the reverse strand, counting down.
CATTCTGCCACGAGCACAACAGTCCTGCAAGAGACACACCGAGTGGCATTGCATCATGGGAATGCATTGGATGAACAATATAACCCTTCAGTCCAAACAGACAACACCACATTGATTTGGGTTCTCGTCTGTTTCACTGGAAGTCATCTATGCACAACAGTGAAGTTAAGTTCTCACATTTTGACTTTTCACAGTATGAGCTCTGGTCCATGTATCACTGCTTCTGTGTGTGTATTTTCATCATGGTCTTTCCCTCACTCACAAAAAAGAAGGCTGTTGGGATTCATATTTAATAAAAAACTTATTTTGAGTATCCTACTTTGGAAGTGAAAGCCAGTTGGATAAGTCCTTGTAGATTAGCCTCCTGCTGTTGCACTTGGTAAACAAACAGTATCTTCAATTAATATTATTGTTGAAAACAATATTTATTTCTTTTTGAGGTGATTTCTTGGAAAATGCCACATGACGTATGTTTACACTGCCGTGACTTTCATTACTTATACAGAATCCTGTTCCGAGCATGTATGAAGTCCCAATGACTCAAACTGACTTTCGCAGTATTTACAATGAAAATAGATTATGCAGTTAGAGTAGCCCATCACATGCATACTAAAGTGGGGTTGGTAGTGTAAAGACAACACTAATGGCAGAGTAGTATTGTTTTTTGTTTGATTTGACATGAATTTGTTCCCTCTTCTCTTCCCACAGTGCATACGAACAAGTAAGTCCACCATAGAAATCAAGTGACACAACATAATCCAAAATTACTAAAGAAATTGCACAGTAACAACTCCACTAAGAACTTGTTTCTTCTTTTTCCACTCGCTGTCTTGTGCAGTTATTTGGCTGTACGTCTCTTTCTTGGTCACAGTCTGCTTCTGCTTAAGTAGAGTGCAATCAGACCAAATCGAAAGAGCTCAGACAATTAGGTTTCATTTCTGCTGCCACTCCTACTACTTCTCATACTTGCAGCTGACACAAGACCAAGCCCCATTCCTGAAGCCTCATAATTGTCCAATGCATTTCGCAGTACTGTAGATTAAACACCAGCCACCCAGAACATTATGCCCAGTTATGTAATATTAAGTGGTTTTCCATTTCTGTCATCAAACAGCCCTGAACCCTGTCAAGATAACGTTTAAAGTTGAAAGGCATTGTTTTTGTATTTTCGTTTCAGAAAAGATTTGTGTTTGCACGTCGACGTTTCCAACAGAATTTCCTTTTACATGTAAGTGGAAGGAACATTGAAAACAATGTAGTTAGTATGCCAGGCCACAAGTTGGTATTGTTTGTTGTTTTCATGAAAAAGTTTCCCCTCGAGAGCCGTTAGCAGAAAGTAGCGTTTTCCGTTGCCATGTGAACGGACACCCAAACTACAACGAAAGATTTCTGTTTTCACTTTAAAATGTTGTTGTGTAAATGGAGCCTAGATGTCAGTGGCAGATGGAAGTTTCACAGTGGTGAGGTGGGGTGTTGTGTATCAATGTGCCTTGGATATCTATGATCCTGTCACAGTGTCAGGGATAGATGTTTGATAGATACTGGCCTGCTCCAAACCAGAAACTCCCCACAAAAGCTGCCGCTTCGGAGATGCTCTAACCCCTAACCCAGTGGGATAACACTTCTACACAATATTCACAATTATTGCTCACTTCCTCTTTTAATCGTCATCATTTTGTAGTTGATCATTAAATAAACAGGTGTCTGAAACCTTCAGCTCGAGAGCCACATTAAACGATTTACATTTTGGTGCACAGCAGTCAGTCAGTCATTCACCAAGACATGTATTTATCTCACACTTTGAGGTGACATACGCAACACTCAAATAAAAGAATGATGTATTAGTTTATCAACAAAAACTAAAGGGTGAGTTTGTCATCGCGCCTTTCAGCAAGCTCAGCATGGAAAAATCCCAAAGTGTTCGATTCAAATAGAGAAATAAATTCAGTGTGACGAGACTCGGTTTTCCTTTTTTTTTTGTTGTTTGTTCGATATTGAGTGAAATTACCAAACAACAAAAAAATGTTAAAACAACTAAAATGATTAAAAACTGTTTAAATGCATAAAATGGTGTGAACTCTTCAGACAACTAAAACAGCTAAAATGGCTAATTGTCTAAAAAATTTCAATTAAAAGCCAATATGCCTAATGTAGCTGTAATGGCCAGAAATGTTAAAATATACAAAACTTTGAAATAGCTAAAGTAGTTTCAACAGACAAAATGGCTTGTACAGCTTATACAGCTAGAATAGCAAACATGGCTGGCCATTCCAAGTTGTCAAACTCAATAAATCTAAAATAAAGCACAATGTCAAGCTGTCTTTTCTTGAAAAATGTAAATTAATTTTGTTTCTTGAAACTAGGTTGATGTGTAGTGCACACTACTTGAATAAGGAGAGGAAAATGGAGTGTGAAATTGGCAGAAAATATTATTTAAGTTTCAGGTGATGGAAAATAGGCTTCATATATCCATGACCCAGGTGAAGGTTGGACAAAGATAGAATTACCCAGAGTCTATATGGATTTGGTGGAGCCGGGAGGCGTATGTATGGTGGAAATAACTTCCAGAAATAAACCTGAAGGACGAGACGTTCATGAAGTGGAGAATGATGTGCCAATATGAAGAGCAGATGACTTGGGAAAGCAGAGGTGGTGAATAAATAAGGAAATGGGAATGCACATAACCGACTGTGGAGGACCACGGCACAGAACATAAATCAACATATCTTTCTTTCGGAAGCTGAACATGCTCTTTACATACGTATGTGTGTGTATTTGTCGCGTGGGGATTAGTTGGTTACTCGGCCTTCACCCATCGTCTGCTGATATCTTCTCCAACCTCCAACAACCTAAGATAGATCAAGTGATATTGATGACGGGTGGATAAGCTGGATGGTTGAAACAGAAGATGACCTGGAGTTCCTCAACATAATCCAGTTTCCCGTAGAAACTCCAGCCAGCAGTAACAAGTTAGAATCTAAGTTTGTGTAAACTGGTCATCTTGTATATCTTGTTCCTTCAGTGGAGGTAAAATAAACAAATCTGCACATATAACAAATGATAAAAATGCTGCAGAAGTTCTCTGTCTTGATTCATCAAGCTGTTATCAGAAGATTTTTTTTTTTTTTTTAACAACAAAAAAAGTAGTTGTACAATGAACTGGATTAACCTTAACAGAGAGAAAACTTTTCACATTACAGCTTGTTATGTGTTGCAGTGCAAACACAAGGCTCCATCTCTGTGTAGATAACAGGCCCTGAAAAGAAAATTATAATCAGTCTCAGGGGAGAGAAGCGGGCACTGCTCATGCACCGCAGCCAAATATCCTCATTTATAAAGAATCGATTAAATATCTCAAAAGCAAAGTGGCTTTCCCAGTCTGCTCATTGGTGATTAGATTCAGGAATTCCTATGTTTTGCTCTTTTCCCATCTCTTAATTTTTCTAAATTTTACCAGCTCCCAGTGTCTGTCAGGGACACTCCTGCTGCTGCTTTTGATTTCAGTCGGCTTTTTAACATTAAAAACAACATCTTGCTCACGCCGTACCCTCGTAGTCATTCCACTGCTAATCTTTATTCATTTATTCCTCTTTGTTTAGTTTTTTTTTTGTTTTTAACCAATCACTTTTTACCCCGACCTCTGTCAGTAGGTAGCTGGGAGTCGATACTTGTTAACACAGTTGTACCCTTCAGCGGCTTCGGAGCACACATGCACAGCACAGTTCCTCTTACTGCAAACTGATTATCTATATTAACGTCGGGCCATACACTCGATGCCCGGAGCCAGGAACTTGATTGGTCAATACCCAGTGGCCTGTGTCCTAATTGGCCAGCCTGTGAGGAAGAGCAAAAGGGACTGGCTACTTCATTAGGAAGAAGAGAGGTGCCAGCATTGGGCGAGGATGTGTGTGTAGAGCGTTGTGAGTAGGTCTTGCATTTCTCATCTTGTTTCTGCTGTGCCAATAAATCTATACGTACACCGAGGCACTGATGTGCAATATCCTACCAAAGAAGAGAATGAAGAGTGTTTAAAATTAGAGGTATATGTGCTTCTGAAGAAAGGCTTTATTTTCCAGATCATCGCCATAACAATTGCATCTCCAGTGCAGTGGTCCTACATATGTAAACGGAGATTGTGACACATTTTGTGACAAGTGCAAACTTATCTGTTTGCGCGGACATAAAAATTATGTAGTTTTCATGTTAGGCCACTAGTGAGTGCTGTTGTTCTTTTTTGTAATGAAACTGCACACAAATGCAGCAGAGAACTCTAAAAACATTAATTATGGTGATCACACAGACATTTGTATGGACAGTAGAAAAAGTGACTGTCAACTATAAAATGACCAAGTCTGGGGAGACTGTGGGCCGGGAGCCATGCCACTCTTGATGCCGTCTCTATTGCTAATGTTGATCTACTTGCACAAGTGCAGAAGAGCCACTTTACTACGACAGTGGTCCACATGTGCAGTAGCGGCGTTGTCTATGTCTACACGGAGCCCGAGCATTTTCTAAAGGTTTCGTTTTCCCACATTTCCACAGAGACCGTGTTGGAACCGGAGCATTTTCAACAAAATCCACCTTGTGAGCCAAGGTTTGTGAGGTTTGTGAGATTTTTTTTAAATCCAAGAATAGGTCCGAAGTTAAACAACATGAGCATTTTGAACTGATTAAAACAACAACAACAAAAACCTGCCTGACCTTTTCCAAAACCCTCAGCAGGTAAGCTGAGCAATGGCACTTACTTCACTTTTTTTCTACTTCAATTCCTCCATATATGTTATCCAATCGAGCCTGCCACCTCTTTTACTCTCTCCTCAATTTGTTTCCCCCTCTGTCTTTATCTCCTGCGAGACAGCGACCCCCTGCCAGCTCCCTCATACTGTCGCTGCGATGAGGCTGTCAGCACAATGTCTTTTCAGCGAGAAAACCCACTGAGTCGGAATTTACAAACCCTAAAATAAAGAAAAAAAAAAAAGTACATCCAATCTGACAGATACTGTGGCACTGTAGCATATGTGTGTAATTTTTCCCTCGGAGTGCGTGCGTGCGTGCGTGCGTGCGTGCGTGCGTGTGTGTGTGTGGTGGAGGCTGGAGCCCGAGCCCATGTGTGCTTTACGGGTTCACTTGTATGTTAAATGGATAACTGAAGCAGTGACTCTGAAGCTGTCATTGCCAGAAGAAAGTGCCGACCATGATGAAAAGTCAGATTTGACTTGATCTAAAGCAGAACCGTTTGTGTGGGTGAGAGAAAAAAGAAAAGAAAAAAACCAACACGAGAAAAGAATGAATGTACACACCTCTTAAAACACAACTCAAGAGGGAATGTAATATTATTGATTGATATATATATATATATATCATGTGTTTTATTCCCTGCACTTTTATTGAATGCTAAATACTATATGTTAACTGTTAAATATATATTTCATTTGCTTTGAACCTAAAAAAATAAAAAAAGTCATGCCTGCTATGCTTTATTTAATGCTTTTGCAAAGTCATTTGGCAAATTAATTAAATGGTCTGAACTGTGCTCTGTTTTATTTATGCGTGGCTATAAAGATGTCACACTTAATTAATACAGGAAATAAATTGAAGTGGGATTACAAAACAATTTAAATACTGCTCTTGGGCTATAAAATACACTCTCAATGAGGGTCGGCTAAAGTGGTGATTGGCCAATCTGTTAAAATTATTAAGAAGAATCCTCAAGTCCGTGTGTGTGTGCGTGCGGTTTCGTTACAAAAAACCAAACAGTAACCCATGAAAGAATGTCAGTAACATTTTACCTAAGCGAGCACTGAAACATGCTGCAGTGGACAAGGACATAGGAGCGTTTGCAAAAAGCAGAAAATACAACTGCAACAATGAAATACGGGTACAGTGCATGACGGTGGTCTCCAATGGCCTGATAGAAATCATATTTTGAAATTCTTGTCATTCTCCTAAATCACGTGCATGTTAAGTAATTCGGTGCTTTTAAAGTTCGGATATAAAGCTGACAAACTCCACAGTTTCGTTTCCGTTCATACGCTCGTGGAGAAGACTCCAGCACAAAGCAGGCGGTCGCAGCATTCAATACAGTCGGCTTCACAATGTCAGTGGTGGCAAGGTTAAACAAAATATTTCAAGTCTTAACCCAGTGTTCTTGAGGATTTCGGCTTATCTTTAAGTTGGTTTTTTTCTCTCTAGATTTCAACATGGCAGCAGTGCTCATTCCCCTTTTCACCACATTAATGGTCCAAAGTGTTTGATCTCACGGTATTTTGTTCAGAATTGATTAACCCGTGAGTGCCACCAACATAATCTCTCTTTCTCGCAACTGCACATATGCTGTAACCGCTGGACGATTGCCAGGTGAGAAAAAAAAAAGATTGCTAACATACGATCGGATTTGGAATTGACACGAGCGTACTTTGAGGCGCTTTACACCCACTGTGCATCGCAACAAGCCTGAAGCATGTCAGAGTATAGTAGGTGAACATGTTCTTCCCTTAAGGCACAATGAGAACCGTCATGCGCGGTTGCTATTATGTCAACATGGTCTAACATTTGGGGGAACGATTCCAAGTAAATATCGTAAACTTGATTGCAAGTAAGGTGTGCCGAATATTGTGGCACTTTGTTGTTGGTGTTTTGGCCTTTCTGGACTGTAAATTCTTGCTTGCAACATTTAGAGTAAATAATCTCAATATAGTAGCAGTTCTCATTTGGTCAGGATACTTTCTTCTCAACCTTTGATGAAACTTACCAGCTCTTGACTGGTCCGGGGCAACAACTGCTTCTTGTTGAAAGAAATGACTTACGGTGAGGAACAAGCTCAGACTCTGAGAACTTTAGCATTTCCGTCCAGCAGTGTAAGCCAAGAAAGAAAATGTGGATAAACAATAAAGTAGACAGCATACCACTGACACTTGTGTTAAGTGCTTCAACAACCCTGACGCTCATGTTGCTTTGTTCATGTCTTGTGTTATGTTGCATTTTTATTTATTTTTTTATCTTATTTGGTGGTTTTATGGTTTTTCAAATGTCTGCCTCATGTCTGATCCCGTCATGTTTTCGTGTCTTCTCGAGTGTCATGTTTTTTGTGACGTTTGTATTTCTGGTGTGTTGTGTTGTACAGACTTGCGCTGTAGCCTCTTCTGTTGTGTTTTTGATCTATGAGCTTTGTGAATTAGATGCATAATGTTGCTGGACTCCAGGGTAAATAGTTGTCATTATTGTGGCACCTGATGGGAACCCTAAAACAATAAAAAAAAAACCAAAGAGTCCGTCATGTAAACATAATCTGTTTAGAGCATGACAGGGGCTCTTAAAGGACACCCCTGTTCTCGAGAGCGTGTTCTTCTCACGGTTTCATGTTTTATAACTATGATGTGTTCAGGTTTTCGGTCGCTCCTCTCTTCTTGTCAGTCGTGTCTTATCTTTCTCTCTATTTCTTTCTCCAGTCTAGTGTTCTATTTCGTTCCTGCATTTCTTGTTTCAGCTCCATGTAGGTCCTTGTTTGGATTCCCGTGATGTGCCTCGTGTTGTTTTGGCTTGCTTGTGGTGCTTTGGGTTTGTTCCAGTTTACTTATGTGCTTCATCTATTTAATATTGATTGCATCTTGTGCTTGTGTTCTCTTGCCACACATCTTAAGAAGCCCAAAGATTTCCATCAAGTAGTTTTACTCCTGGATCCATCTTCTGTTTAGAAATACCTATCTTGGGATGGCAGACAAAAAAAATAAAATAAATGAATCCCTCATGTTTGAATATCAGTCTCTGGTCAAGCATTCATAATTGCTTGTGGGATTTATCACATTATCAACTGTATTGTATTCTATCATGACAAGCTGTCTCTCCTGGAAACAACATGTCTAACTGGTGTTTTAATCAATTTTATCACCCCTATAAGCCGTGTGTCATTAAATTATTTGCCATTCTGGAGTGAACCGCTTTGTCACAACCCACGGCTCACAATGGTGGACTAATATGGTTCATGAGGAGAAGAGATGATGGGTAATGGATCTTGATGAGGAATATCACAAACCTTCAATAAACCTGCTGTCTCTGATGGCGACAGAATACAAATACTTGTTCAAATACTCCGTTTTTTTGTATCCCTATTTTTGTAGAGACATTAGTATTTTCAGTTGCTCCAACAAAAAGGACAGATATCAATTGTGGTTCCCATGATTGTGTTGCATTATTATTTTATACATTTCGACTTTCTCACTCGCCCAATAAAGGTACAAACAGTCACACACACGCCACTACTTGTCACATGTCATAAACACGGTTATTGACAAAACATGAAAATGACAGCAGGGATATGACGTGTCAGGACTATTTAAAGTTGCTTTGAGTCACACATGAAAAGAATAATTTATGACCTGCGTGTTTGAGAGAGAATTCATTCCATGATCATGTTTGTATGCAAGCGATGTGTGATTTTTCCCAGTTGCTCACACTCGCATATACACACATGCACCGGGTAATTGAAGCCTTCCTCGTGTGGTCAAAGCATCCAGATATGAAATCAAATAAATCTTGCATGGTGGCAGGAGGCAGACAGCTCAAACATGGCGGTAGAGATGGTTCTGTCTCTGTATTTGTGTATCTGCAGTGGAGAATGAGGCGAGAAGTGACAGAAAGAAACGAGGTGTACGTGCATGGTGTCGGCACTTCAGTGAGCGAAAACAAAGGAATAGCTTGGTCTAAATATGCACATCCTTTCCGTGCAGATTATTGAGTTCACAAACACAGCTGAGGCTTTTCCACATCATGTGACGCATACGGTATTTTCCACTGAGTGGAAATGAGAAAGACCTGTGCCGACTCACAGTGGCGATGTCGACTTATCTCAAGTGGCAAAATCTATCAACCAGACCTCGTGGAGCAAACATTCATCTCATTTTACAGGGCCACCTCCAGGTTCAAACTTTAACCTCCTGCACTTGCTGAAGCATGCAGTGTTCTGGAGCAATGAAGCAGGTTCAGATAATCTGCTTATAGAGCTGGCGCTTGCTTTGATATCCTGACTGCTTCGGTTCGTGCACCATCGCAGTGACGCTTCCGTGTTTGTTCACCGCAGCAATTAACTTGGCAAGCCACCGACTCACCACCATACACTCCCCTCCGGTCTGAAAGGTACTTGGTAGTGAGTCTGAAAAAAGCTTTCCCACTCAACTGTATGCTGGTGTGTGTTTATACTGATACATCAATCCAAGTGAAGGGTCATAGTTTGTTCAAATAGGTTTCTGGTCTCCTCCATTATATCCCAAATCTACAGGGAGACTTTGGTCAGTTCAATGTCTGTGCTGCAGCGAGCTTTCCCCCCAAGGTAAAGCAACCAAGGTACAGCTTCATTCCCATACACTTCCAAATCCAGTCCTGACAGTCTGACAATGAAGCAAGAAATTGTTGAGGTCATTTAGTGGGATTAAAAGTCTGAAGCAGTCGGGGTTTTCCTTGCAAGGAAAAAACAGGCATGTAAGTGGAATGAAGAATGAAATCCTGTTAAGAAGTGTTGCAGTGTTGCAGTCATGTTGGATAATGGCCGCAACATGTTTATCAGAGCAGCTGCAACAATAATGAGCGCTCCATTTTGAAAGTGCTTAGAGTCCTTGGAAAACAATGGCCATAGCTAAACTAGTGGAAAACAGACTTTATAGCAAGCCAATATCTGCTTTGTGCTGCGGCTAAAGCTCCTACAAACTCAATGACTGAGCACAGTCATGCTATAGAATAGCAAATGAAAAAGACTAAATATCGCAGATCCTGTCCCATCCTTTTACCGTCCACATTTGCCAAATCTGTCACATCACGACATAATTGCTGTAATGCACTCCTTACTGGTATCCCAAATCAATGTGTTCATTGCTACAGCTTATTCGGAATCCAGCAGCATGGATCATAAGTCTAGCCAAACCAAGTCAACATGTCACTCTTCTTTTTCAGCTACATTGGCTCACAGTCATACAACATTTCCAATTCGAAATCCTACTGTCAATGTGCAAAGCTCCTCATAGAAAGTCTGCAATCTTTTCTCACGAACCAATTTCAAATATACAGATCCTCTTACCGCGCCAATCTTCATCAACAGACCCAAATTGTTCCACCATTTGACCCCAGCTCGAGGAAAGGAAAACCAAAGACATGTTGGTTTACTAACATCAAGGAATGGCTTGGAAAGAGCTTTGTAACTTGTATCAGGAAAGCTGATTATCGAAAGCAGGGGAGAAAAGCGCATTTATCAAAGTGCTTTCATGGTCAAAGGACTTTGGGAATGACATGACATGACATGACATGTCGCTCTTTGGTTGGAGTTTTCAATGTTGTTGACCCCCTTCACAGAGCTTAGACTACCTCGAAGCCGCCCCAACTTTCAACCCAGCATTAATTCAGAATTATTGTATTTAACTAACTGTAAAAAAAAAATTACATTTTTACCATCTGCTCATACTTTGTATCGTTTCGTCTTTTGTCTCTCGACATTGCTTCCATCAAAACACACGATGGCCACTAGAGATCACTATACATTTTACTTTGAGGCTTCTGCCAGCGCAGTTGGGACCAACTATCTCATATTCATGGGACTGACAAAAACTGAAAACAGGCCTTCAGTGGACTGTCAGCATCTGACCTTTTTTGTTCATCTCCTCAGTACGTGTCCTTTTGCTATACTTTCCCCGACTGAAAAATGTACTGGTGTTTCAAAATAGACAGACAGATGAAATATTCATTCTAAGAATACACATGCAGAGTAAATGTGTGTGTGCGTGGGCATGTGTGTGTGTGCGCGCGCGAGCGCGCACCAGACTTTTCCCGTCACATTTAGACAGATGTGGTGTTAAGTGATGGATAGTGTGTGTCTCCAGGTCATATCTCAAACTATCCATTACATACGGGTAAAGTGTCACAAGTAAGAACGGAGCAGAATCCATCACTGGCCACCCACACATACAGTACATGCCAAGAGAAACGTTCTCACACACACTCACATACACGCATGCAGAAGATGGTTATAGATATAGTCACTGACATTCATCATTTCACTTTCTTCTATCTGCTTGATATGATGAAGGACTGTTTACTGGAATCATAGAAAGCATATTAATTCAAATGAAAGTCAAATGTTTTCCACTCTTCTGTATGTTTCGTCCACATAGCAGGTCGATACACTCATAGTCTTAGAGTACATCTTATGGTCATGCTCTATTCCTAATATAAGATTTAAAAAAAAAAAAAAAACAAGCTCCCCCCTTGTTAATTTAATGACTGCATTCATTCTCCCTGGATTATCAGATGTTTACATGTTTGAAACTGCACTTTGACAAGCACAAGCATACATACACTGAAATGTTGATTATCATGAGAACTCCATGAAGCCAAAACTATTTCCTGAAAGTGGAACGAGATGAAAGACCATGATGTTGTCAAAGTATATTTCTCACTTGTTATCCATCAATATTCTCAGTGAATCCCCTGATAGTTATCTTGTATTATAGAAAAACGGTGTCAAATGTGACATGTAGATAAAATCTGACAAGTATCTGACATTACAGATTCTACACTGTACATCTCTTTGCTGAATAAATACGAAGTATATATTGCTGTGCATGCTTTATTTTTTTTTTCTGATATCTATTTTGTTCCAATGCAATTCAATGAGCAAATTCAGGACAAAACAGCTTCAGAGTCCCCAGTGTTTTCTTTCTTTCTTTTAAGCAAATACTTATTGTAATTCACCATTTCTCACTTTTGCTCAATGGCCTGAAAACATAAAAAAGCATGAATACAGCATACACAGGCTCATGCTTTAAAGATCACTATGGAAGAACAAACATTCCCCAACTTGGCACTAACTTTCACCAAAAGCAGGGTAGTCCCACTTCCCGGTGCACGAGCCACAGTACAAAAACAAAAGGAGCTTAAGCAAAATGATCTATGCAATGCCTCACGTTTGGGGTTGAGTAAGTGCTTTGGCCCTTCTGGTGATGAATGTAGATTGTGTCCGAGGTGATTTGTAATTAAGTGGAAAGACATTTTAGGGCACACATTATCATTCATTTTAGTTGATGATGACTAGTGTGATTAATGTGGTAATCTGCAGCTAAGACCTGACTCAATTCATTACATAGCCTTATTAATGGGAAAGAAAATTAAAATGTATAATGAAAACAATGTGAGACATTAAAAGTTTGAAGTTGTGTAATCTGTTTATGAGCAAGATAAAAACTTGATATTTACCCCGTATTTTATGTATTATATATATGCGGCTAAGGGTTGGGCAGTGATGTTGTGGTTAGCACTGGTTAGCATTGTTACGTTCTAGCAGTTCCTTTCTGTGTGGGTTTTCTTTTTTTTCCCAGGTATTCCAACATCTTTCTTACGTTTGGCAAGAGAAAAAAAAGGATGTGTCCACGTACTTTTTTTTCCAGGTTGCTCTACACTGGGAATTGGTGTGAGTTCATCTACTGTATGGCCACGGTCTCTTTGTGTTTACTCTGTGATGGACTGGTGCCGCCTTTCACCAGGTGCCACCTGCACACTTGAGCTCATGACTCGGACTGAAGCTGATATAAAAGACAGTTTGAACTCTCACTTGCATTTTAAACCTTACATCAAATGGCAACTTGGATGTGTTTCTAAGCTTAAGACACTCCAGTGATTATTGTGATGGGATTTGACACATGAATAAGAACATGTCTACCACGGCTATTCCCAAACCTAAAAATAGCACAGACCACATAATAATCCTAAAGTCTTCTGGGGCCCACCCATCTCTAAAATGTAAAACTTAATTAAAATGCAAGACTGAGGTCCTGTTTACATGACAATTTTTTTTTCCAGCATTTTGGGTGTACGTTTACATGGCAATGGTACTCAGAGCCACTGAAAATGCAGCTTTTCTGAAACGTTGCCACTGCGCATGCACACCAGGCTGTAGTGAATAGTTCTTCTGCACACGCGTGAGTCGATGAACAATAACAACAATGGCGGCTCTCAGAGTGTCATGACTCCCAAGTCCATATTCTCCTCAGTCTTGGTAGTTTCACAGTAGTTAGTTATTACAATCTATATTTGTCATCTGTCCTTACGAATGTCCCTGTACATCATTGTCAGTGATTATAGTGTATTGTTCTCTGCAGACTTGTTAAATGTTGTTACATTTTGTTAGACATTTAACGAGAGGACACTTGTTAAATGTTGTGAGATGACCCACCTGTAATGCCGCCCACAATTTGAGAATCACTGCACTACTAGCTATTAGTGGGAGTGCAGTGAGAGTAATACATTTTTTGATTATTTAGATTTCTAGGTTCCATTTCTACCAGTGGAGGGAATATGATGATATGATTGTAACAGTTAAACTGAGGTTTGTCAGAGCTGGTTACTTTTATTACATTACTTTGTTGTATATGAAAGCAGCTAAAAAGTTAATCCCCCACTGTGATCTCTTCTGGGAGGGAGCTGTTGGCTTCCACTGTATTTTCAGCCCCTAATTAAACAGGAACTTACTTTTATAAAAGCTGTCCCCCCAGCTACTTCTGACTGTTATTCATTCCTAAATCTGAAAATCAGACCATCGTTGGAGCATGTGCAGTTGAAATGTTTTTTTTATTTATGATTAATTCACTCATAAATCGAAAATATCAATCGGCTATCATGTAATTGATAGTCATACTGAGCAACAATGAGCTGATAACTCAGTTATCGTATGCATGCAGTTACAAGACGTCATTAACAGTGTTACCACAGTTACCTTGAAAAAAGTAATCCAATTACGGATTACTAGTTACTATTTTAAAAGTAACTTAGTTACTTTACTGATTACTTGTTTTTGAAAGTAACTAAGTTAGATTGCAAGTTACTTTTTTAGTTTCTTTCAGCAGCTGCCGACAACACCCACAACCGTCTCAACATAAAAATGACAACCGATTTTCCCCCAAAACTCTGCTGATCTCTGCCCGGCCTCCTGCTGATACATATGTTAACCTTTGACCTTCGTTCTTTGTTGTATTTATATGTGACACACGGTTTTATTATCAGATTTTCACTATTACTGGTATTTATTTACCCGATGATGTAGTTGATGTCTGTTGTTGCATTATTTATCTATTTATTTATTTGCACTGCCTGTTCTCTGCAATATTTTAATTGCTCCCCCAGGGAACAAATTGATTGATTGATTGATTGATTGATTGGTTGATTGATTGATTGATTGATTGATTGATCGATTGATTGAAAAAAAGGGAGGCTTCCAGCCAATATATCTTTTTACTCAGGAAAATTACGAAAACAGTCTAACTTCTCTGAAGTTGTGTTATTGTTGCAATGTTAAGGTTTAGTGTTGATTTTTGTTGGTTCAGATTCTTTTGTGTCACCTGAACGCACCATTAGAGCGAGTCGGCCTGTGATTGGCTGAGAGTGGAGAAGGGGGCGGGTCAGATGAGCTTGCAGAGCACGTGTGGAAACTGCCTGTGTGTGTGTGTGTGTGTGTGTGTGTGCCTGTGTGCGTGTGCCTGTGTGTGTGTGTCCGTTTGGAGGAGAAAGAAGGAGCGGCCCAGTTCTGTTTAATAATAAAGCGGCTTTACAGACAAGAAACTCGTCCTGAGGGACGCTACAATAGTAACGCACAGTGACTTGGAAAAGTAACTATAATCTGATAACTGGTTTAGAAATAGTAACTGAAAAAAAGTGGTCTCATGAGAGTGATGCGTTACTATTTTAACGAGTTACCGGCATCACTGATCATTAATAAGAGAGGAACTTAAAAGTAACCCGTCACTTCTTTGTTGCAGGAGCTCCACTGCTTTCAATTGATTAGTCACTGTTTACAAGTATTCATTTTTCTACAAAGCTTGACACTGCTGGCTCATTTATGATCTATGTAAGCACGAAAGCAGCGTAAATGTCACTGACTTCATACTTTCATGCTTGCAAAGCAGTTGAATGAGCTTTTTGGCAATCAATCCACCTGAGGCTGACATTTTAAAACAACATGCTGGCCAAATACCAATAAGATGAGTAGCCATTTTCTTCCTAGAGAGGAGGAAGATAAGTACAGAGGCGACATCGGGAAGCATGCAAAATCAGACGCAGGCGACGTCAGTTTGTAAGCCCAAGAATTTCCATCATTGTGTCTTGACAGACAGAATGAATGGAAATAATGGACAAAATTAACTTGGAATATGGAAGGATTGCTTTATCTAGAGCTTGTGTATGTGTGCCTTAATTCACACTTTTTAAGGTTTTTTTTTTGTACATTAGTTTAGTTGTCAGGATTCATATTACCCCCAAAAGAACAAAACAAGTTCTGTAGCGCAATGAAATACAAATGTTTTACTTATCTAAAAAGCAAATATTTCACAATGATGACTAATTATCATTATTCAATGTTGCTAGTCACTGCAGCTTTGCTGTCACATTGTTTTTCCTCAGAATTTCCTCTGTATTTTTCTACTAATGAGACCGTCTCAGAAGCTTCAGCTCTTCAGTCAGCCCAGAATAACAGAATGTGCAGGGAAAATGATCTGCTGCTCTCAGTTTAAAGTGTTACAATTTATATCTTTGGCAGATTAGCAAAGCCTTCTGGGATGCTGATGGAAGACATCTGTTCACATACACCAACTGAGCTTGCTTTTAATAGACCAACACCAGATAAATTGCAGGAGTCCTGCAGAAAAGAAAAAAGAAATCGCATCTTGTCTCAGTCACATTAACTATTTCAAATCTCTCCCAAAAGTTCAGCGAGTGATTTACTTTGTTACTAACCTGACAGGATACAAGTACTGAAATTGCATCAATGTGAACTTTTCAGAGCACGTTTTTCTTTCTAAATCCAGGTTTATGTAAGAATTAAAGAAAGAAAAATCTTTTGCTGTCGACAATAGCACCTGGCTTAACACTCCCATGTGAAAACACACATTGTGCCTCGGCTTTTCACCTCTGTCTACACTGAACACAGACCCATTTCTGTTTCTGCTGAACAGATTCAAGTTGCTCAATGGGACGTCATAAAAAAAAAAGAATAAAACCAATAACCGCCAAATTTTGACAAAAAACGAGGCTCACAAGCCATAGAATACTGACATATGGCCAGTTTCATCGGCGGTGCACAGGCTGCATAAATGAATGGACCAGGCGACAGATCAGTATAATACCTGTGCAAGTGCAAAGAGGTGTAACGAAAGGCATGTGGACAGGAGCCGGGCAAATTGTATGCAAGTCACATATTTCTTTGTGATCTCAGAGTCGGTTCCTTACTCTGCAGACAGGTGCGTCCCACGGGGATGCCTGGGTTTTAGTCAACTCGTCTCTAACAGAAATTGTGGGAGGAACTTGAGAGCTTCTGGATAATTCAGATTAATTCCCCTCAAACCCAGTCAGCTGTGTACCTTTTAAGATGGTGCTGTCACTACAAAGTAACAACATTACTCAAATGTAATGCAAACTGTTTTACACAGTTTGGTATTAGGCAACATGTCTCGTGTTTGTCATAAAGTGACAAATATAACCGTTTCATTTTCTGACTCGGAATTGGTAGAGTTTGTTTAGGCTTGGGTGCAAAAGAAACTTAGTGAGAAAAATCCCCTTTTTGGCGTTAGATTTGTTTCAAATGTTTCTCCAATTTCTATATTTAGAACGCCTGTCCTTGTGGCATTTGTGGTGTGATTATAGTCTTACCCGTAAACCCCGTAGAGCTCATAAACTGTAATTTACAGCTCCCGTGGTTCCAGTAAATTATCCTTTTAATACAGTCAATGCACAATAATCCTGAATTACACCATACAGTCACATGATCTTAATCCAGGCAATAAACATGTGAAGAACATTGTTAACTTGTGGTACCCACTCACTGGCCAATGTGCTGATGAAAAAAGGAACTTGCATGCCTCTTTCAATATCACACAAACGCTTCTCTGGATTTTTAATTCAATTTTTTTTTCAAAATGTGGCATGAATATTCACGTTAGCTCAAAGAATGCTTAAGGTGATGGTAAATACTTAAGTTAAAGCTGCATTTTTAAGGTAATAATCATGAAAAGATCACAAATTCTAAATAATGCAAATTTCCAAGAATGCACGACAGGATAAAAAAAAAATGATGCACATATGTTCATTCTCATTAAAAAATGATGTACGGTAATATAGTTTTGATGTGCAGAGATCAAAGATGACTGCGACCCTGTTTGGTGTGGGTCGCAGCCATCTGCCCATGTCATTCTAATCAACAGGACATCTTCTGACGGCCGTCAAGGAGAGGTCTTCTCTTTTGACACATGCTTGGTCTTAACGAAAGATAAACTGACTCCATTGTGACCCGAGGAAATCATCCATCCTCTACACCGCTTTAGTGGCCAGTGAACCACAGGGCAAAGAGAGAGACAGATAACCAATCATGCTCAATATTGGATACATACAGGTAATTAAAATATATCAATTTACCTAAACTGCATTGTTGGTGGGAGCAAGAATACCTGGACAAAATCCATGCACATACAGCATACAGAGGGAACGGCCAGGTTTCTAAAAGAAAGCCTCCAAACTGGAATCCAACCACAGTTTTCTTGCTCTGAAATGAGAGTACGAACCACGAGGCCAATGTGCAGCCCTGTATGAAGACATATTGACATGACAGCCATGAAACAGCCACATATCTTCTATATGGCTTTAATCAACTCAGGCTCACAGGAGATTGGGCGGATTTCAGCGAAGAGTGAAGACAGGGTACATCCTGGACAGGTCACCAGTCAACCACATGCTCCTTAATGTCATAAGTTAATTTTTGTGGCATATTTGCGTATGATTATAGTCATATTTTCATTGCATTAATAGCTTTTATCTTTGCTGTCTGGACACTGCTACTTTGCTAAATGCCGAAATACCCATAAATCAGTAATTGCATAAGGCATTGAGTCCTGCTTCTCTTCTCTTTTAGATGTCATTGTATTATCAAAATGATTCTGAGGCTCTGAATTTAGGTACATTATTTTTGCGATAAGACTTCACAAGCCTTCCTGACATAACGTGATCTCCTGTGTATTTGTGTTTCACATAAACTTGACAGGTTGGTAATATGCATTTGTAAATATACCGAGACAGACTGAAGACATATGTCAGACGTTAAAAAAAAAAATAAAAAATCCACAACATAGTCAGCCAAAGCTTGGAATGACTGCTGAAATCCCCAAAGCTAAGTACCATTTCATTTTTATGGTGGGATTTCTAGAAGCATGACGATCAAAAGATATCCATGATCACATTCCCAGATGAAAAAAAAAAATCTGTTGTAAATTAAAGGAAGAAAAAATCCCCAAAAAGTTGTAAATTGTAGGAAACAAATTGAATTTGTGATTCATAGTATGCATTTATAGTTCCTTTAATATAGAATGATAGAAAATGGCTCTAGCAATCAAGGGGAGCATTAATATCCAAGTCCAATCAAGCAAGTGTGAGGAGGTGTAATAAAATGCCCCAATCAACAAAATATATCGTCCAGCGGCCCTTTGGTCCATCAATCCAAAAGCGAAGTCTGAATTTATAGAGCAAAGCAACGACTGGCGCATCCTGCCAATATTCATGGGAGTGAGCTGTTTTTTTTTTTCTTTCTTTCTTTCTTTCTTTCTCCCAAACAAGATAAAAAGTGAGGTGATTTATCAACAGAGATTACATCTTCTCATCAATGAAAGATCAATGGTTGATTTGAACCCGCCGTTTTATTAAGGCTGAACCACCAGTCACACAAGTTCGCATCCAGCCTGGGAGTCGTGATTTACAACCGAGGATTATATTTCAGTTCAACACAGGATCAGTGCGGATCTTTAACTTCCACCCACATAAAGACGGATGATTGGTCGTCACATGGAGTTGATTTAGTACGCCGGGTTTACATTTTATGTCACCGGTTTTTATGAAGAGATATTTCGGAGCCACGCCTGTCATCTGGTCCTAATCAGTGCAGCTCGTGGTTTAATGCAGCGAGCTCGCCCAAGTCGCTCGCTTTTACCACAACATCTCACATGCCTGTTAAAGTATGGGAAAGAGGGTGACAAAGAGACTTTGAAGGAGTGTTTGGTAAAGTACTTTTGTGTGTTGCGCAGTGAGTGAAAGAGAAGGAAGCAGTGCGAGAGAAGAAAACCGGACATAATTGGGAAAGAGACGCGGGTTGTTAAAATCATTCAGAATCCTTGTGTCTTCTTAATAGCTGCACAGACCTCAGTGACCCGTGCCAGTGATGGAGTTCAAGAGAAAGTTCAACTTGTTAGACACTTCACTCCTCAGATTAAGCGGGAGAGAAGATTTATTACACAGGTTTGATGTTTGAAGATGGAGATGAGGGTGAGTTCCTTTTTAATGAATCAGTTTTAATATACTTTCAAACTTTAATTCCTCTCAGAAATATATTGCTGATCTGCCTATAGGAATACTTCCATATGAGAAAAGCTTCTGTACCCCCTCATTGCACATGCATATAATATGCAAATATACTGTTTAAGCAATGTATAATTCACCAATATGATATGAGAGGGTGTTGTACTGAATATCAGCATTGCTGTGATTCTGTGAGTCAGTGGTCATTTGGGCTAAGTAATATTTGGTAAAACACCACAACCATTTTATGCAACAACCCTTTATTTATTGATTTATTAGTCGACTGTCCACTTCTTCACTAGTCACACCATACATGTTTGTCAGTCAGTGTTTTATTCAGGTAGAATGCTCAACTTATCTCATGTGTCATGTGCCTGGCTTCACCAACAGACAGTGCTGCCTGCAAAAAAAACTAAATGTTCTATATAACTCCACTGATGCAATGCAAAGCACACAATCCCATGTGTACTCGTCTCCACACAGGCCTCAACCACCTGGAACCCCTCGAAAACCTGTTGGGATGTTGCTTGTAGCCTTGAGCTCATCAACCATCGTCCTGACACCCTAAAAGCATTTTGGTATTGTGTCTTGGATGATGACAATAAAAGCATTGAATAATTGATGTTGATTTTTTGGGGTTTTGCAAATAGAGAAATTAGTTGTCAGGAAGCTGCCATCTGTGGAGTATTTCCACAATATGTATATTCCATTCATTTATATCGTGCGCATTTTCTACATTCCGTCTCCATGTGTAATCTGAGAAGTTGGCTGTTATTTGTGTCGTCAAAGCTATTCAAAATGGCTGTGAGGCAGACCGATACCTACTGTGAATTACTATTCTGTGCGAGTCGAAATGCAACTTTCCTATCGTCCAGTCAGATTGTTCCATCAGAACTGTTGACTAACTGTGTGATTGGCTGACGGAGAACAAAAGCAATGGTTGTTGTTATCTGTAAAGGTTTTGGGATGATATATTCAAAATATGTTACAAAATATGGTTATTAGCTTTGTATATCATTGTCCAAAAGTACAACTACAAAAGAACATACCGTAAAATGTTTAAATATATATATATATATATATATATATATATATATATATATATATATAAACAAACAAGTATTAGTATATTATTAAATGACAGAATTTAAAATGTTAGAAATGCATAGTTGATTAGATAGAACATTATTTTAGTCTCCATTTGTATTCATTTGTGGTATGTCAAAAAACGAAACCAACATTTTTGAAGAGATGCATTGAACAGAAAAGGCTTGTCGTAGGGTCTACTCTGTTCTGTTTGAGGGATTAAGTAAACTTGTCCAAAAGTGATTCAGGCATACCAAGTCTGGTCAGCTGGTTTCTCTTTTTAGCACCTGAACACTTTTGTTATGGCGCCATCATATTTGTTAGAGATGCAAAAGATATAACAAGATGGCTGCAGGTGTTGTCCTGTCAACACTACTCAAGACTACCAGTGTAATCACAAAGCAAGTCACTCACCATACCTCCCTATATCATCAAAGATGGCGCCTTTTGCAGTGTGCACATGAAAAGCTTGGTAGTCCCTCTCATCTTTCGCCTTAGGCTCACAGTAACCATGATTCCTCAAAGAAGAATTTCAAGTTTTGGTTCATTGTACCACAGGACACGTTTCTGCATTGCTTCAATCCATGTCAGATGAGCCCTGGGTCAGTGTGTGGCAAGAGGTACGTCTGGATCTTATTTATGCACTGTCTCTTCTTCCCATGGTTCAC
Source organism: Lipophrys pholis (assembly GCF_963383615.2). Taxonomy (NCBI): domain Eukaryota; kingdom Metazoa; phylum Chordata; class Actinopteri; order Blenniiformes; family Blenniidae; genus Lipophrys; species Lipophrys pholis. The sequence goes on along the minus strand of NC_137641.1, from coordinate 14,337,452 downwards.
TCTGTGGATATTTGATGAGCTGTGATTACAATTTTTTTAAGAAATCAGTCGTCCTCCAGGAGTATTCCCACATATGGCTGAAACATTGCAACCATACGACGGTAGTTTTTTAGTCTTGACTCTTGTTGACAAAAATTTGCTCTATCTTTTCATAATAAGATGTACAGCCCATGATGAATTCCCAACTTCCATCAACTTTTTGTCTGCACTGTGTCAGAATACTTGTCATTTATATGTATGACATATTCAGTCTGTATAATCTTGTCAGACCTTATTATGAGTCCAACCTTTTTCCATTTTTACATCAATACTTGCATATTGGGAAGGAAGCTTGAGAACTCATTTACATATACTAGTTTTTTGTTTTTTTTTGTTCATTCTTCTTCAATGTTTACGTAAGTTGGTTTCTCAGAAGCCTTGAGATTGGCCTCAGTGAGTGGCTGTTAATCTCTGAGTTCTCTGATATTTGATGTAATGCAGTCCTATGATTTCCATATCAACGGTATCCGTTACATGTATTGCACATGATTGCTCTTTGGATTTTTTGAAAATGAGACGTACATTTGTTTGGGTATTTGTTTGGGTATGATTTCATGCCTGTTGCCTGATCATCCAGGTCATCGATCAGTCCAGATGATGCCAATCATCCCAATTAAGGCAGTTAAAGGGAATCAATGGGTTGACATTGGAGGGATGAGGTGAATGAAGGGATGTAAAAAATGTTAGTTATGTGGTAAAATGCTGAAGTGGGTGTCAGACTGTCCATTTCAGTTTTAGTATGTGTTTTTGTTTTGTTTTGTTTGGTGCATGCATCCCCGTGTGTGCATAGGATGTCTCTACATACTTAATCTTCCTCCCACAGTCCAAGCACTTGGTTGATGCGTTGGTGTGCTTGCGGCAGATAAGTAGGTTGAAGACAGATGGATAGTATATGTTAGAGAGAGAGAGAGAGAGAGAGAGAGAGAGAGAGAGAGAGAGAGAGAGAGAGAGAGCGTGCAAGACTTTTCAGCATTCAGAATGTCTTTTCTTTTCGCATTGCATGAGCTCTCAGTCCAGATCATTTGTGGTCCACTAGTTCTTTAGTAATGGTGCAGAACGATCCGTCAGCCATTCGTTCTAACTGTGGAAAACAAAGTTAAGCAGTTTGCAGTTCTAGTCTGCAGAGATGAATGGCTCGGAGAAGAGAGGGGCAGGACGGACTGGCAACTCGACAAAACGGCAGGCCAAAGAGTGTTGGGCCCAGCTGAACCTTTCATGATCACCGCAGCAACAGAAAATCAGACTGTCACGTCGACCAACTCTTGTGACTTTGTTTGAAAAGTAATATCACAGGACTTTGTGGAAAAGAAGCTGATTTGTTATAAAAGATGTTCCAGCTTTGATCACTTTTCTTTCTGAAATGAAAAAAATAAATGTATAGTTCATTATTCAGATTTGGAGTGGCAGGGAAGAGAGAAGATATTTTTTTTGTGATTAAGTAAAATTTGAGTATTTTTGTTCTTTTTACTACTTTGTAGCACAAATGTGAGTCTTGTAATTTATTGAAAGCAGAACCAGGGAAATAATTAAATATCACTGACATTGATAGAGTTTAAGCCACACTAAGAAAATAGGAAATATAAGAGAAGAATATAAAGGTCCATTTAAAGTACCACACGAATGACAATCAAAACTGGATGAAACTTGCCAAAAAATATATAATTTAATAAGGTGAAGGAAAGGTTTACCTCAATTTACAACACACATTAAAACCCTTAAATCATTCTATATGAGCTCAAGCTTTCTTGCTCACATTTTAAGGCAAATAATTCAAATGAAGAAATATAACTTATAGGTGACTAACTAAGGACACACACTACACATACGCACAGGTTCTTCATGACAGTTTGTAATATGAACACAATGGGATCCAGGAGCACCAAGCCAAGTTCAACTGAATCCAACAGACCTTTTGCACATACTTATTCACCAAGTCAATGAGTACACACAAATGACAAGTATGGTTCTAAAAGCAAATATTCCACACATTTTGAGTAGGAGTCGATAGCTTTAACTTTGTTTGTGCTTCACAGGTATTACAAATGTTCTTCCATCACTGTGGCTTTCAAATTTTAGAACTCATAAAAAAAGAGCAACATCCATCAGCACTCTCATTTCTCTTCACACAGCACACAGTTTTCTTTACACCAAGTAAAACATTTTGGTTTGATTCCAGATTCCATGTCTTTTACTGTTTTTACTCAAACATAAAGCTGTAAAGGTTTGCATTTATATCATTACATAATTTTATATAACCTTTTATCTCTTGCTTTGAGTTTTTGAAGTCTGTACTTTCACCATTTACCACCTAATTAGACTCCAATAAAGCAGCTCTAGCCAGTCTTCGTGATCGCACCATATTCAAAGCCTGAAAGCTTGTGGAGAAAAAAAAAATGGTTTAGCATTCTTGATTTACCTTCTGGGGCTCGTTTCCTTTTGAAGTTTTGAGCTCAATCCCCTCAAACCACATTACAGCAGAAAACAGTTCCCGTTTCCACAGAGGTACTTACTTACTCGTGGCTGCTCTCACTTTGTGGCCCCCTGCTGCTGACGCACTTCCTCCCCTTCCCGGAGTTATTGATCACCTGGAGAGCACCAGGACACCCGAGGCTCACTCCGCTCTGCACAGTCGCAGCTGCTGGCGCAACAAATGATTCTATCTGTGCTAAATAACCTTGTTTCTTAAACTAAAAAAGATAAAACATGAATTGATCTTGATCGAGTGCACTGGAGCTTGCATTACTAACTTTTTTTTTTTCAGTTCTTGGCTGACACAACCACTGTTTACCTAACTTTCACTTTCTTTGCAGATACATATACTTTCTCATTCTCGTCCAAACCAGTCATTCATCCTCTTTCCTCTCTCCTACACCTTGCCATGTTTTGGCTTCTCCCTCTGGCTTCCAAAAATGTTGTTAAGGCTGCAGGATTACAGGCAGTTGAGAGAAGATAGTTTGACAGATAACCTCCACCGCTTTCAATCTCTCTTGTCCTTCTCTGCATCCGTCCCTCCATCACAGTTGGTGCTACGGAGAAAGCTACATCGGCAATCAACTATTTCAGCGCCTCCATCCGCTGTAAATCCTATCCTCTGCCTCTAAACCACCCAATTCCTCTCACCTCACATTCTGCCAAACAGTTTGGCACCCACTTTGAGAAAAAGAAAAAGAAAAAAAACAAAAAAACGCCTTACAACATCCAAAGCTTCTTCCCCTAGCCCTCACCCATTCCCCGATTTATTGTGTGCCTCTTATAATCTCACTGGCACTGACTTATTGTCTGTCTCTGTTCATCCCAGATGCCCTCTGCATGCTGGCTTTCTTCTGCAATTCGTCAACCTACCAAATCACAGCTCTGCTTTAACACACTGAAAGAATGGACATCTCCTTCTAAACTATCCCTGCCAAAAAGCTCAAGAAAACAAATATATAATAATCAGCCTGACAGTTTGTCTCTTGCTTGATGTCTAAAAATCATTGATCAATACTCCCTGCACCTTGCAACTATACTCTTTGGCTGTGGAATATTTTGTGCTGACTAATTGAGGGCATTTCCCAAAGCGTCTGTTATCACAGCGAGGAGCATCGTGAGAGTAGATAAGGCCTCATCGTGCGATAACACCAAGGAATAATTAGGTAGGTGTTGCAACTATTTTCAAATCACTAAAGGTTTGATTAAACTTTTGTGAGCTCAGAGCTCAATAAGTACAATGGAGAAGATTTGAGGTCAAAAGTGCCATAAGGTTAAGAGTGCAGGTGTAGTTTGGAGGTGAAAGTGATGACATTCAAGTTTTTGAATAGAAAATATTTCCGTTGTGATGAATGGTGGCATTGTCCTCATAAAAAGCCGATAGAGTACATCGTCATGGGTTTTCTTACCAGCTGTTTTCAGAAGGTCTGGAGCTTTACCGTATGGGAGATAGGGTAGACACAGAAATGACACTTCCAAGGTGTTTACCATTGCCAGACAATTGGCACACTTCCATTGGTAATTTTTCATATTGTTTGAGGAGGCATTCACACTGTTGACCACATATATGTGGCATTTATTGGTATAGTTACTACAGGTTGTAAATTAAGGTTTAAGTGGTTTTAACCTCTAATAAAAAAGTATATAAAGCCATGTTCACAACATGGTGATCCACATTGAAAACAAAAGCAAGAATTATCATAATAGCTGCTTTCCTGCAGAATGCGGCACACTGGATTAGTTGATTGCAGCCAACAAGGAGACGGGGCTGCTAACGTGTCTGTGTCTCAGTCTTGTGACTCAGTGGGATCCGTCCTGAGTAAGTCGCAAACAGTTAGAAAATATATCTCAGCATGACTGGTTCACACATATATCGAATGACTGCAGATGCATTTTATATTCATCATCATTTCATAATCAGTATTTAACAATTGATTTAAAATCAGATATTGTTGACAGCCAATAATTACTTCAACACAAAACTGTCAGCTACCTAACTATTGACAGCAAATTGCATTTGTAATTATTTCACAAAATAACTATTGTGTTTTCTTTTATTATCTCCATAAGTCAACCTTGCCTTAAGAATACACATAGCTGTACTGTTGTGCTGCTGGTGGAACACATTGCCTCAAGCAGTGTTAGTCACTTTAATGACTCTGACAATGGCAAGTTAAGCCATCATGTTGAGTTGAGATTAACTGGGGGAAGATTCTTTATAATCTCTATCTTATCTGTTCTTCTAAAAAAATAAATTCGTGAACAAATGTCAACCAGAAGAAACAGCAATGAACCAGCTGAAAACGGGCAGACAGAGAGGTAACAGGTTATCGTGAAAGTACGGCAGTAGTTTGTTGAGGCTGCACTTGTTTCAGATATACAGTCCAATATTGATGTTTCTCAGGCCCCATTTACAGGACACTGTTTTAAAGTAAAAACTGAAAACTCTTGTCAGTTTACATGACAAAAGTGCTTTGAGTTTCTGAAAATGCAACCTTTGGAAAACCGCTCCCAGGATGGAATAACAGCTCCAACTAGTGTCCTGGCATGCTAACTAGATCGATTAAAACATCTCTGCCGTTTCTGTGTAAACAGACATCGTTTTCAAAACATTGCTGTGTGAACACAAAACCTTTCTGAAACAAAAATGCAAATAGTAATAGAGTAGAATAGCAACAGAGGCAGTCCTCCTCCAGTAAAAGTGAATTTCTAACATAGCTTTGCAAAATTCAACTGATTCTCTTCATTGGTAGTTTTCACTGTACTAAAGTATCGACTAGAAGACTAAAGACGGCCACTTAATCAGACTCACCAATAACACAGGTTGAATGCAAAGTATCACCTGCCTTTGGAGATATTATCTAATGCAATAAAACATTGAGGAACAAAAGCAAAATTAAATATGGAACAAACATCCTTGCAAGTTTTAGGATTGTAATACAGCTCACTCCGTAGTGTCTGCCATGTTAACAAATCATCTTGGGAAATACACTTTATGACACAGTCAAGAGTTTGGAACAGTTTGGAGCCATTTAAGGTCGTTCCATATGATGAACAATGTAACACCAAAAACAAAACTCAAGTTTCCACTCATTCCAAGGTCTGTAGTCAAAGTCTTTGGGTGACCAAGGTCCGTTGTCCTAGACCAGCTTCAAGACAACACTCACCAACACTGAAAAAAACATTCTGATGTAACTCAAAAATCTGTACTAGTTTTATGGTGTAGTAAAAATATAATGAGAGCAGATTTCTTCTCTGCAAATGGGCCGTTGCCAACATCTTTTCCACAATTAAGTCCACACTGACACTCCCTCTGTGATCATCTGAAGGCCTACCATAGAGGCTGTTTCTGCGTAGGACCGTCAGCTGAACAGCAGTCACTTCAACATCATTGGGACAACTTGTGCTGTGAGTGTCGTCCTCACTCTTCTTGTTTGTCTTTTCGCTTAACCCTCTTGTCAAAAGTGCTGTAGAAATCTTGATAAATTGCCCCATTTACTCCATTTACAAAACCACAGATTGTTTGGGTGTCTACAGTCTGACAGGTACATTTCTGTGACAAATGTCTGTCTCTTTGTACAGCTCCCCTTTGTAAATAAATGTATGTTTTCTCCGTCTTCCTGCCAGAATCTGTCACAGCAGGTTTAAAACCCTCCTGGCAAATCCATAGTCTTGTATCAGACTCAGATCTTATCTCATGGCACCACTACCCCCTAATTGTCCTCATCAGAATTATTTGACAAGTGAAAATGTCCTAAATAGATCTTTCCAATCAAATGAAGAACACATTATTCATTAACACATTCTGCAGAGCATCTGGCTCACGAACAACCAGACATGATGACTGGACACTTTTAGACTAACACTTATAAATGTGTCTCTTACGCGTATTATCTGCCAAATGTTCAGGCAGCAACTAAAGTGTTAGTTTCTTCCATTTTATGCTCAAAAAATCTGAAGCCACAAAAGAAAATACATGATTTTGACAGTTCAATTTTCCTCTTAATTGCTACAGGAAGTGTTAACTTATTCCTCCAGTTAACACTCATCTATTTACTACAGACACTTGAAAAAAGCAAAAAAAAAACAAGATAATGTGGCTGAAAATATTATCAAATGCAGAAGGAAAAATGATTCTTCTTACGATATAGCAAGATATGCATCTCACAATACGTGGTCTTAAAACCCAACCATTTAAGGACATAACTGGTATTCTCCTCATTGTACAGTGAATGCAATTAGAGGCAATAGTGGTAAGAGAAGCTGATTCGGCTCAAATCCCACAGCTGACATCACACAACTGTGAGTTCCTTGAGCACCAGCAGCTCTCTGGACACTGGACTGTGGCAGCCCACTGCTCTTTATAGGTTTAGTTAACTTAACTATGAATAGGATGGGTTAAATTCAGATAAGCCCTGGACGGCTCAATAAAGGTACGTCTAAAAAATGCTCCTTTCACCAATCAGGCAAAATCACTCTTTATTTCCATTCATTATTAATACCACTCTATCCAACTCAGGGGCACATTATACTGAATCCATCCTCGCTCACTGTCATGATGGACTACTGGACAATCCATCACGTGGACTGGGGACTGTCTCACTATGGGGCAAAGTGCGAACATATAAATGTGCTAATGTATACATTTAAAGAAATATAGCCCATACAATTTAGACTAAGGTGAGGTGATTATGTGAATAAAAAAGTTATTGCTAAATGACAGCACAGTTGTTTTATTTATTCATTTGTCTGTTTTTTTTATGTTTTATCTCTAGCGGGTAATTTATCGGGTAAAATGTAATTCTGACCACACGTACATGAAAACCGATACAAACTTCTTTATGTGTCTTCATTTATTTTCAAATACTGGTTAATTTTTGCTGTGTGCACACCACCGACCCCGATGTCAAGTATGCCTCACAGTGGGGATTTATTTAATTGAATACCAAATGTTATATATTGTATATTGAAAGTAAATGTAGGAGTTGCCTTTATGGACAATAATGGTCAGTGTATATATTTAGTTTCTTTACGTGTATTTTTTCACACTTATTCTACATTTTGATTTTTATATTGCAGCACTGACGTGGCTTTTAATAAGACTACGAATTAGAACTTATAACACAGACTTTATCAATGAGTAATCAACCACATTATACAACTCAGAGGGTGTGATCAGCTGCCACACCCATCTCACTCATGGTATTATACAGTTATAACACAACCAGAGTAATAGCACAAAGCAAAGTGACCAAATCATAAAAGAAACACAAAAAGCACAGGTATAAATATTGTTATTTTTACCATCAAGTTACTTCTCCTACACACTGAAAACCAGTAAGGACCAGAATAGTTTGACTAACTGAGTCCTGGTAAACATTTAAGAACACAAAGAAGAAACTGCAAATGTAATAATAGTTGAAGCACTTTAAAAGCAATCACTATCCCCACATTCATCAACCTGGATAAGAAGTTGAAGATATCTTTATTTGTTCATTACCACCTTTATATTCATAAAAGAAAAATGGCATTACAATATTTCACATATTGTAGGTTTTGAACAACACACACCAACAAAATAACTTTTTGATTAACCCGTCTTACTGTTTACAATCAGTTACATGAGACTGTATACAGAAATAGATAACTTACTCTAGTGAAAACATTAGTGCTTCAAACCCATTAATGTAGTCCACCTCTATTCAAAATAATCTCCAGTAAAACTGTTTATGCATGACAGACTCTGGGCCCCTTTAATTTGATATATTCTAATGTTTTCCGAGTGGGAAATTTCACAAGTGGTGAAAAAATGGCCCGAAGCAAGACAAGCTCAAATTAAGCCAATTCCCATCTTTGTCCCACTCTTTAAATTGGTTTCTCAGCAGGTCCCATTGAGGACCAAGATGTCTTTCACTCACAAGCACCCGAGTTGACAGTCTAATCCGAAATAACACATCATTTAATGGGACCAGCACTACAAACCATAAAAATACTCGGCCCGTACTCAGTCCTGTGTTTTAACATCTATTTCATAGAGGTCCTCTTTAGAAACCTTTATTTTATTGCATATAGGTCCCTCGACCCAGAACAAAGTCCTTTTTTTCCCTTCCCTAATGGACAGTTTTATTGCAGCCTGCTTAGAAAGCAAGCTCCTTAGTGCAACAATCTCACGTCTAATCCAAAATATCCATCACACTTTCATTCCCAGGGCCATTTTGTAACTTACCCAATTTGCAAACACAAGACCTTCAGTGCAGCTGTCTCCGATCAGACAGGGAATGTCTGTCTGCTGAGCAGCATCAATCGTGTTCAATGTCTCAATCCATTCGGTTGCAGAATGACATTTCGTGGGTCAGCCTATTCCCAGCAGCCTTTCTCCTATCTCCCTGTCTTCTTCTTTAACTTTGTGCCACTGTGTGTGTGTGTGTGTGTGTGTGTGCGCGCGCGCACTCACAAGTGGGTAATAGTCTGCGTGGTTTTCCAGCATCAACCCATTATCATATTTCACTCACTTCACTGCCACTGTGTCCTATCTTTTCCTAGATTGCTTTGGTTGGATGGATGGCGGTGTCGGGCACCCGACATGAGAGAGGAAGACAGACATGTTTATACTTCAATTGAAAGTTTCCATTTACCTGTCCGCCATTACACCTCAGACTGAAAATCTCTTTATGACTTCTGGGCAGAGTACATGACATTTACATTTCTACAAACATTCACAGCGCCCAGGGTTGAAATCGAAATGAATCCAGTGAACCGACGGGTGTTTACTTGTAGTACGTTTTGACTGCTTTAGCAGGTCAAATGCCATTCGTTTTTAGACATATTTGACAGTTCACACAGCTAAGGCAATAAAGGTTGCTTTTCTAGACCTTCATTGACAGGGACTTGGGGTTGGAAGTCTTGTTCAAGGAGACTTCGGGACATGAACAACCTGAGCCAGGAATTCAATGCACCAGCATCAGAACTGAAGTAAGTGACAGCTTCCCCAAGGGAAAAGTCTTTTCATCATTGAATTAATTGCTAGTAACAATAGGAACTCTGTTACTGTGCCAGGCAAGCTGCCTTTGTAATCTAAGCCTTTAAAACTTGAACAGGAAGATCTACTGATTCTGATTCTCGAAGTACGACTCTTTGTATGCAGGTAATATGTTAGGATTTTTGTATGATTACAAATTTCAGACAATCTACTAGTTCAATCGGATTATCTCATGAACCATCAAGCAAGTAAACCATAAAACAAACTACATCAATTTGTCACTAAAGGCGCGATTACTTCCAGTAGGTTGTCTATATTATTCAGGCTCCCGGCACTACATCATTGTATATGCAGAACTTACATGTCCGCTGTCTAATGAGGACAACGGTTATGCTGCAGGACTTGTTTCGACCCTTTGGTTATGTCTGCGGTTTTTTTAACACCACATTTCTCCAATTATGTAGAATACGTGATTACTTTCCAGTAGAAAATGTCTCATTTGCGCATCCTTAATTCTATGCAGTAGAAGCATCTAAGAGGGCTCGTACAGAAAAACTGAGCAGTTAACACATTTTTGACGGCGAAAAACACATTTTGATTTGTTTGATTCAAATTTTTCATTATGAAAAAACAATGTTTGGCTTAGTGTTCTTCTAAGTAGTGTCCATGACGTTGGTTTGGGCCGCAAGACAGGCATAAGCCAGGGCTTCGCAATTTTAGCTCCAGGTTCATGTGACAACACCCAGTCTGTTAAAAAAAAGTGTTGTGTTTACACTGCAGCAGTGGACACACTGACGATGTAGTTAGTACACTGGGCCACAGGAGGGCGATGTTGCTTGTAAGGGAATTAAAAAAAAACAAAAAAAACAGAAGTAAACAAAACTGCGTTAATTCCATACTTTTTTTTTTCAAACATTTCAAATCAATTAATTAAATTACCGCGTTATTTCTGACAGCACTACTGAAAACACAACTTCATCATCCCAAGGTGGACCGTCGATAACAACGTTTTCCTCCAGAGTGGCATGACTCGCAGTCCATGTTCTCCTGGGACTTGATAGTTTTCTAGTTGAGAGTCACCTGTAATAGCGATCCAACTTTATCATCTGTTCCTATAAACGTTTGTGTACTCGTCGTTATTAACGTTTATAATGCATTTTTCTCTGCATGCGCGCAGCAACTCATGGCCTGGCATGCTAACTACACCGTTTTCACTGTCTCTGCAGTTTCTCTGCAGTTTCTAAAAAGAAAAAAAAGAATGTGTTTTCACTTGAAACTTGTTGTACAAACGGGGAAAAGATTCTTGACAAAGAAGGACTCCAATGTTGACGCTCAGTTGCAGTGTTACGCGATGAATTTGGGAGTTGATTTGCTGTTTTGAGAATTTCTTTCTTGCAGCCATCTTAACTGAGCTTGGTGTACCTTCTCACTCTCCTCCAATTTCTTTCCCATAGCCAGTGGATATCTCTCTGGCACACTCACCATATGCGATTTACGTCGGTTTGTCTATGTCAAAAAAAACCCATTGTCTCCACACTCCCATCATTAATTCCCCGTTGCCTCAGTCGTCTCTCTGTGCTCTGCCTCTGCACGCCATAGGCCTTCCTGCTGTGTTTTCAAATTGCACCTCATATAAATTTTATTTTTTTTCCCTCTCCAGATAACTGCTCATACTTATTCTAGGATGTCGCCCATATCCGATATCAATAAGAAGTGACAGCAATGTCAAAAAGGCTCTCACGCAGAGCAATCACGTCCACTTTATTTCACCCGCCCAGAATGTCCCCTTTGTGTTCGCAACACATTTCAGTTGTGCCTTTTGAGTTTGGCTGAACACCAGCGTCTTCCCAGACACCAATCCAGTCAGCTGTCCCACTTTCTGTCTGCTGTGGTGTTTCAATGAACTCCATGGTAACACTGGCTCAGCTGAGCTGCTGTGTTGCCAAAATGATAATAATAAAAAAAAAAAAAGAAAAGAGTTTCGATGAGTTTAACCTACTTTTAAATGTCAGTGTAATGTAGATTAGAGGGTTTACTTGATAATGTAATCTGCATCTTGATGCGTGAGATCATTGTTTTTTTCCATTCAGTGACCTGATTGGTTTTGTGGCCATTTTCAAAAAAAAAAGCTGTATGTGACTTTTCAAGAATTATTTAGTTTTTTCTTGACAATGGATTTACAGGTAAAAAGAAATGTGGGGCACAGAATCCATAGTGTACAAAATTGGAGTGTTTTACAGCTAAGTGTACACAGATATGTACACATCTTCTTGGTGGTAGAACAGAGCAGTTGAACAAGATGAAATTGAAAAATAAGGATATTTTTTTCATTTAAGTTAGATTTATCCACCCATTTTACATTTCTTAACCAGGGATTGACTGAATGACAGAAAACTGTCATACCTTCACAAGGACACGACGAAATGAATGAAAATGAAATAATGACATTGAGCATGTGCGCAATATTCAGCCAAAGACAACCATGCTGTCTAACATCCAAAGATCTCCATTAAAACAACCAGTAACGCAATCCATCACCGACTTCATATGACAAAACATGTATCCACACAGAGTTGTGAATAAAAAAACAACAACAGCCTATTGTTACTTTCACAAGACACCACAAACGTATGATTTAGTTGTTGCAAATTTTCAAAACAAATCAAACACAGTTGTATCTGACCTCTCGAGATGAAGGGTATGTTAAGATGAGGAATCTTTTAGAGCATTCATTTCTGATTCATTTAATATATATATACCAATAATTTTCCATGCAGTTCCTCGAGAGTAGCTTTAAGAAATGCTGCTTACTTGAATTGCAACACCCTCTCTTATAACCTTACAAAAGTAGGAGTCTTCAAAATAAAATCAATAAGCAGTTTTCCAGGTCTGCTCTAGATTCTATGGCTTATTATGACACAGTCACAACTAAACAGACAGGTTGTCCTGTTACATATTGTCCAAAGGGGGGGGGAATAGACAGACCAGGCTCCGCTTGAAAAAGATAGAATACAAGCTTTACAATGGGGCACTACTTACACAAACATTATCAACTTTTAATTGTTTTTATGCTTGATTTGCTTAAACCACCTGTAACAATACTGCTGGCCACTAATTGAAAACAATTCTTCCAAAAACAAACTTAACTGAACTTCACTTAAAAGTTTCTCAGTTGATAAACACTCAGCATATTGGAAAAGAGATGTGCTGTGACTTTAGTGTCTTAAAAATCATTATCAGTCAAAAGAGATTCTTCATAGAATAATTATAATAATAATAATTTGTGGGGTTTTTTTTCCAACAGTAACTTTAGACAAATTAATTAAATTCAGTCAGCATAATAACACCACAGCTAAGTCAGCTAAAGAAAAAGAAAAAATCTGCTTTGTCTAATTTATATTCACAGGGTACCAAAGCCAATCCGAGATAATGATAAGAGAAGGCAGGGTACTCCCTGGATAGGTTGGTCACAGGGCGACCACAGAGAGACATACAACACCCACGCATGTACAGTATACCTGCGGGTACTTTGGAGTTACTTATTAACATCAAATCCATGTTTTTAGATGGCATTTGTCCGTGGAGAAAACCCACACATGCACAGGAAGAACTTGCAAACATGAAGATGTAAAATCAACAGAGAAAGGCCCCCAAGACTTGAACTGGAGATCGTCCTGCTCAAATGTGGTAATGCAACCTGCTACATCTCGGTGCAGTCTTGCATGTAACTCAAATTGCAAACGTTGCAGGTCTTTGGTATGAATTAGATTGTATTTGAAACATGCTCTCCAAAAAAGTTTATTGTTGCTCTCAAATTACCTGTATGCCACATGTGTGCATAGATAACACAATTCAATGACAGTCATTTGTCATTCTTTTTCCCCCGCTCCTTTGTATCCCTCTGCCTTTTAATAGGAGCATTGAAAGTGCTTTCACCTCTGCATGACTTTGCCTCCCTTTGTCCTTCACCTCCCTCTTTTTTCTGCTGCTTATCTTACACCAAAAAAAAAAGTGATTTATGGCAGTGCAGGAATAAACGCAGACAGTGAACAAAGAGGCATGGGCAGAGTGCCTTTGCTATGAGTTTAATGAAAAGCTAACAGAAAAATAAGCTATTAAGTCCATCGTTAAAAAAGAAAGAAATAAAGAAAAAACAACTAGTGTGGCAGGCAGGTGGCGGTGAACTTAGAGGCAAAGGACAATCATGTCCCCCAGAGATTTATGAGCGAACAAGGTGCAGCTGGTCAGGTAAGCAGCAGGCCACAGGTCTGATGGGGAAATGATTATCAGGTCTCTGCTGAAATGATCGATGCAGTTGTTTCTTTTGGGAGGACAGTTTATGCAAAAAGACATCGTCCCCAAAAATGAATCAACTTTTATTATAATGGAAAGATTAGCTTGGGAAAATTGCAACATTTAACAACTGTTCAGCTTTTATTAGGAGTAAGTTGGCATTATCATAATAGTTTGTATTGTTGTTTTTTTTTTTGGGGGGGGGGTTAAACCCAGCTTAATGTCGAGAAGAAAAAAAAAATATATATTGATATTGTATAAGGTAAATATGAAAAGTTACAATATATAATTCAGGAAAATGAATACTGGCAGAAACACAAGCAAAGAGGCGACTCTTAAGAAATGTATTCAATTACAAGAAGGAGACAAAATGACGAGAAGATATAACATCCCGAAATGTCAAAGAGTGCATTTCAAGAAGAAAATCAACCCGGCGATTTGTGGATAGGTCGACTTCTGCACCACATCCTGTTTTATTTCTGTTCCCCTGCAAGGCAACATAGAAACTCCCATGATGTCATGGTGTAAATCCAGACTATCTCTGGTTTACCTCAATAGATCTTCAGTCTGACAGGACGGGTTAATACAGGGAAGTTCCCTCCCTGAAAGCATCATATCCACTCAGCGAACCACAAATACAGATGGATGCTCTCACAAACACCACGGTCTAACACCATGAGGGAGTTTCCTGATGGCAGATAATTATCCGTGTAATTTACGACCGCTTCGAGCGAGCACGCTGAGAACGAGTTCAACAACAGTACGGAACTAAAGGGCTCGGCCCGCGTTTTTCCTTTTCCAAGCAAAATGTTTATCATCCACCAAACAACTGTAAAAAAAACAAACATCTGCAGCCACTGTTGATCTCAGTGTAAATTAATGGAGCATTAAAAGCCATCCAAAAGCAGGATTTATGACAACCAAATGTTCGAGAGTATAGGAAACACATGGAAGCTTGAGGCCTTGCTCGAGCACCCCTGCCTCCAGCAGACAAGCAAGTATCCGCTCATGTTGGCACGCACATCACAAGCAGCACTGATTTACAAAATCCACAGCAACATGTAACAACGGGAGTCCTAAAGCCAGAAATAAAGTAAGGTTTAACTTTTATTGTGCGAGGATTTGCCCATTGTGTTAAAGTAAAACCACAAGAATCAAGACGGTTAAAATCAACCTCTCCAAAAGAACAACTCAATATATTAGTCTACATAAACTAGGTGTAATTTCCTAATCCTGTTTATTGTAGCATATCCATGTGTACTTCATATTTAACAAATTATGGCGGTGATTTTTTTATTTATTGTAATATTCAATGGAGAATTTTTAAATAAAGACGACAAGGCTGAGATTGTTGATGATGGTCTATCTTGTCTAAAGTTCGAATTTTTGAACGAATATGCATTGCTAAAAGTAGTGTGCAGGACGTTTTGATGTTCTCGAGACATATTTTGTCAAGCTCCAGGACACGGAGTTTCACAGTCTCATACCGCAGACAAAACTAAAACTATTAAAAACAATCGTTCAGTATGATATCCTGCATGCGTGGAACGAGCAGTTTGGAAAGTCATCGATTGGAACAGTCCTACTTTCAAGCTGGGAGTGTTTTAATGAAAACAAGGCAAACGTGAAAACAACATGAGTTTCTGCCATTTCCATGTGCAACAAGGCATTTCCACTTGAAACATGGTTGTGTAAAAGTGGCCTAGGAAAATAAGTCTCCCCAATAATCAATCAGTCATCCTCATTTGTAAAGGACATTGAAGACACGATAGAGGACCAAAGTGCTGTACAAATAAATAAGATATAAAAGTGCACAGTTCACAACAAATTAAAAGGATTACTTTTGCAACAATGCATCATCAGTAGGGCAAAACCAACCTGTCTCGCGACAGGCTAATGGCTTTAGGATGGATAATTGCATTTGATACAAGAAGCACAATCTGTCACTGAAAATGATATTAGTAGACAAATGAATCAACAGAAAGACGTGAAATATGCTTACAATGTCAAATCATATTCATTCAGGTTTCCTTTAATGTATGTTGTTAATATTAAACACTAAGACACAACACGAGCTGAGATGTGTAAACCTTCAGCACTGAGGTGATGCCAAAGATTTGAATGTGCCAGAAAAGAAAGTTGAACGTTTTTTGTTCAAATTCTCACGTAAACCAATGATCACTGTTGGACTATATGACAAGGCTAAATAGTCACTCACTCCCATCCTTTTCTTCACTTCTCACTCTCACTGCCCACCTCTCTTCACAGTACAGCTCCCTCAAACACAGTGCATGGCCTTCTTTACCAAATCAACGTCTTGGCCCACCGCAGGCTATGTAAACAACATTTAACACTCTATTCTAGTTAACAGGAGACTGTATGTGTTGAATATCACAGAAACATTTTGTCCCGAAATGTAATCGCAAAGCGATTAAATGCTTAAACTTTCATGTAATTAATCCAAATAAATACACTAAAGTCCCAGTCCGAGTTGGAATCATTTTCTTTGGGAGCTGTACCTGTAATGGCCTTTATACATCATGTACACTAAACTGTATTTAAGCTCATTAAATCAAACTTAATTGCTGCTTATATTTCCTCCTCTGCTCATTCTGCAAACAGGATATCGCCTCACTACTTCAACGACAAATGTCCGCACGCACACATACACGAAGAAGTGCTCACGCGCTAATTGCCAATATCTTAGCAAAACAAGTCCTGAAACTCATATGGAAACAAGTAGGAGAAAAATACCCAAACAAATTAGCGTCCACGTCTTGCGTACACACAAACAAGTGGCTGCTGCGCCGGTGAATCAATCCACGGGCATGAAGAATCCTCGCATGCTGAGACCAGCACACGCACAGCGCATAATAAGTGCGTTAACATCCCCTGTTTTTGATGTTGCTCAGTTGTTTGTTTATCGTCTTGCCGCCCGTCCATTAGCAAACACTTTGTTGACAGAACAAAAGCCACATAATTAGGTTAGCATCTCCGAGCATCTCGCTATGGCAACCCTCCGGCTCTCTGATTATCATAACAATTTGCATAATTTTTTTTTCTGCCTCTTGATTACATAACGTGGAGATGAAGCTTTCGCCAAGAGCACGCTGCCAGTGCCAGCAAGCGATTAGTCGATTTGATTACAATATCAATCAATGACATTCGTTAAACTTCACAAACCCGGAGCATTTACTTAATAAAACCACATGTTAAATGTTGTGGGCAGATGGAGGGGACATTTCACTGTAAGATTCCCGCTGCAGCTGCAGGGATCACTTGGGAGGCTCTTATTGTTCTTTACCACATTAATATTGTTAATGTTCCCTCAAGACAATTTATGAAAGTCACACTGTTATTGCAAGTCAGAGTCACCATCTTTTTAAAAAAAAAAAAAAAAAAATGCAAATGTAATTATGGAAGCATTTCATGCTCTGCAAAGTGTAATTGTTCTTAATTGTTGCTGACAAGAACCTTTGATGCTCTTACAATCAGCGAGACTCATTTTGATATCAGTCAAAAATAATGGTTATAGTTGAATAATTGTATCTGACTGTAGATGCTGTGCCAGTAGATTTATTACACGGCATATTGAATTAATGATATCATCATGTATTAAGCTAAGGGGAGAAAAAGGGAGGTAATCAGTTGCAGTGACTTGAGTACTTTGAGCATTGACGTCAATCGTATTCATCATAGAAATTTGCTTTGAAATATGGCTGCGCCAAGGATTATTCCACTGACAAAGGGAGTAAAAAAACTTTGCAAATGTAGATATTATACTATGGATGTATTTACCTCCCAGCTTTTTTTAAAGCCTCTCATGTCATAGGAGGGATTAAAATATTCCATGATGTATGTATTGAGGACTAAATAAAGAAAAAAAGAAAAATTAGATTTTTGTAAAACCACTAGTGTAGTTGGTGAGATATGAATATAGACACCTTAGATGTTGTCTATACTATATATACTCTGTGTTTTGATTGATAAAAATGCAGAGTTGCATTGCAACGCATTCATGATACGATGAGCTTTGAAGATTAAAAAAGTTATCATAAGTTAAAAGTTATTTTTCAGAATAATTTTACATAATATTTCAATTAACAAAGGTAAACTGTGGCCCTCTATTCCAAAGTTGATGCTAAGTTTCTATTTGATTGATTTTCACCTGACCAGCTATCACCTTATATACAGAGCTGAGCTTGAGTCTGACACATCTATGTCTGCATGGGAAACACTATCTCCTGGTAAACTGGTTATCAAAGCTTTTTCCTCTCCGTGCAGTGAAGGCTTCCCTCCTGTCTGTCATTTTGATTGATTCTTGGTGGTTTTTGACTGACGTTCAAGTCGGGATCCATCTGTGGATCTTCTTTGCTGTGTGTCACCTCAGTGATAATCCACCACACATAAATCAGTATCGGAGGAGCGGAGCAGCTACCTGCAGAGATGTCTTAAGCCACATAGCATCCCACATGTTTACTTTAAGACCTGTCTTTAAACTTTCATTTAAAATGATTATGGCAAAAACAGACATTGATTGGAATGCTACTGCTCAGTTGTGGGAGCCTCAGTGTGAGCCGCTGAATCATTTCTTCTGGTGTAGCGCCACTTTTGAACCAATGTATATGTGACTGCGTCAGTTTTGATGCGGTTCTTTGGGGATTTTAATAATTTTGCTGCATGCTTTAGTCTATTTTTTTTTGTGTTTTAAGTTGTTCTGTTTTATTGAACTGATATTATCAAGTGTTTTTGTCATGCAGTGTTTTTATTTCCTATTGCCCTTAAAGGCAACAGACACACTGACTAAACTCAAGCAGCAATTACTTAACCAACAAGCAACAGGTGCTGCTGGCAAGACGGTAAAAGCAGGAAGCTGGAAGCAGACTAAGGCCACGGTTGCTGATACAAAATATATTAGATATTTCCCCCTCTACGTTTAACAAAAAAATCTTCATCGACAGGGACCTGCATGTACACCTGGCTCAGAGCTACTACGAACATGCCAAACCTGTAAGGGGGCAGTGTAGCGAGAAGCATGAAGCCATGAAAGCCAATCAGAATCCTGGAAAAAAAACACCACATAACAAAATGTGACGTAAATATCTGCCTACCCCCTTTAGATGCAACTGGAGACACTGAGTTTATCCAGATCGCCACTGTGGCCGGAGTTTTCAGGAATCATCGTTTGTGCTGAGTCGTAGCTGCGTTTATGTGTAAATGCGCGGTCCATCCATTACAATAATCACATTTAAAACACCATCATGGGAGTTCCTGTACGTCGCGTTTTAGCTGTTGTTGGGGGTTATTTTAGGTTTGTATTGTTGGTAATGATTGTGTTGTGTCGTGTTTTTGTCGCTTTGTTTATGTAGCTAGTTAATTTATCTAGTTTAGTTTGGTTTATTAGCTGTGGGTGGGCAACCAGGAGTGAAGAGGGTTTTGTGTGGGCTGTCCTCCTGCCATGGCTTGAATTGGGTGATGTCATAATTAAAAGCTTATATCATTCACATATGTCATTAAAGAGTTCCCACATTTGCTTATATTACTTTTCTTGAGGGTCTTAAGATCATGAGAGACTGATGTGATTTACTGTTTTTTAGGAGATTGCGTGCCATATCCCACTATACATTGAACATGAAAGTAGATATCCATTAATAACAGTATACAGCCTACAGCTCGAGGGACCAAACAACTGTGGGTTGCTGACCTCTGTTCTCAACTGCTTCTTCTCTCAACCAAAATGTGGCTCAGATATGTGATAAGAAGTGTAGGCAAGCGAAACCATGTTCAGAAGAGCCGTTCATGATCTTCGTTCAATGTTCCATTCATGTTCAGGACACTTCATGTTCAGAAGAAATCATTAAAACTCTTAATAATGACGTTTGAGGATTTTTTGTACAACTTTTTTTGTGGAATCCCTGCTGTGGCCCAGCCTCACCCAGAGTCTGCCTCCAGCGGCCCCCGGGTCAATTGAGTTTGAGACCCCTGCTTTAAACTGAAATTTTCTTTCTGTAGTAAGTTTATTATTTTTAGCTTCAAGAAGTTGAAGCACAGCTTATATTGAGCACATTTACTAACAAATACGAGCGTCATGTGCTACAAAGTGATTGTTCAGTTTAAAACCCAATGCTATGCAAAAATGGTTAGGGCAAAGTGTGAAAAGGTCCAATGTCTTACTTTCAATATATGATATGTTGAATAAAACATGGCATTTATGAATATTGTTGCAATCTGTTTTTATAATCAGTAACATACTTGGAATGGGCTGCAGTACTTTCTCTTTGGCCAAATCTGCTACATTCCAATTGAATGAATCCTGGATTATGAATAAGCTCAAAACCATTCATTTCCATCAAGTTTTGGGGATTTATTCTTCCTAAATGGACGATTGACAAGGCCTTCCTAATTGAAAAAACGAGCAGCCGTGACACGTTATCGTTTTCAAATTCAGCCTCAAATTAACAGCAGACCTCTTTATGCTTTGAACCAGAAACACATTGGCCTCAACTGTTAGTCTTGCTTGCCAGTAAGCGGTAATGAATGACTGGTGTAAATTAAGGTTGTTAAAAAAATCTGATGAGATAAAATGCACCATTTCCACATCAAAGAAAGACTAAATGAGTAAAATATGGACATTCGTTATAATATTTGTTATTTATTTGTTATAATATGTATACATCTACTGATGTGAATTAAATTTTGAGGCTATTTTCAAGGAATATGTGTTACTTTGATACTTTTGCACAAAACTAAATTGAGTGCAACTTAACTTTTAGTCATGATTTCTTCAGATCTACGATGGGCTTGAGTAAAAACCAGACCTTTGAGCTCACTGCATTTCTCTACATTCATTCCACAGAGCAATGGCTGTTGTAGACCAACAAGGTTTACATCAAAAATGTGAAATCTATAAATCAATAATAAAGCAATTTGGGCATTCATTAGTAGGACGCTGCATCTCCCTCCTGTCAAGTACCTGCCCATCACCAACTCTCAAATTGGATAGCTCTGCATGAAAGTGTCAAGCTTTTATCTGAGCCGCGAATGTGAAGGTAATCTGTTACTCTTAAGTCCTGATGGTGAGACAGCTGCTGATCTGATCTTCAAATGTCAGATGGTTCATTATTAAACCAACGTGCTGTGATCCTACCTGTCATTTAACTGCCTTTGAAGGTCAGCAGCTTAAAGCGTATTCGGCTCAATACTTGACACAAGTCCAGCTGCACAAACATAGATACACACACTCATGGGCACAAACACAGATACACAAAGAGACTTCAATAACTCTAAATGTTTGCTGTCAATCAAACGACTGCCTGTTTGCCTTTCAAGCCTCGACCAATAATATTATTCTAATATCTGCAAATCCAAAAATGAAGAAGGTTCCTCGAACCGACTGTCCAATCATCAATTGCGGGCTGGAGCGAGACAGATCATGAAAACAGTCCAAACAAAGGAGGGACCACACATTCAAGTACACACACTGTATCTCCAGCAGCTACATGACCCTGGGCGTTTGATATAAAGCACTATATATGCATTTTTAATCTCAAAGATTGCTCTTTTTCAATATTTATCCATCCCACTGCCGCATTCTCCATTTCTGCCTCCATCAGATCTCTATAATGAGAGTCAGTAGCCTTTAACCTCTCCACAATAAACTCTGTTCTCCTTCCTCACTTCCTCCTCCTTCTGTCATACAAAATTCAGCAGTGAGGAAGATCACTGAAGGGAAGGGTCAAGCACTTCAGCTGTCATTAGCATTTAGATTTGAGCTGGTGTGGAGGTTTTGGGTGAAAAGTGGAAAGATTTTCAAGTGGCGTAGAGATGCAGGGGGGGTGCTAGGGAGGGTAGAGCAACATGAACAGCAATATGAGATGAGAGGCCGCAAGAGCCGAGATGATAGAGCTGTGGCAAAACTTGTTTTTTCAGCAAATTCAAATTGAAGGAGTAAAAAATTAGAACGAAGCAATTCTCAAAAGGAGAACCAGTAACTGAGTGAGGAAGTGGTTTTTCGAAGAGATGGAACTTGGGGGGAAAAACAGATGAGTGGAAGAGAAATTCAGGACTCTGTCCGTCAATTTCATCCTCTTATTCTCTCACAAGGAAATGAATAAGTTGCAAAGGCGAAAAGAAAAATGATGGCTACGTTTTAAGGTCAAGCTTATTTTCTACATCAAAGTGGCAGTTTGTAGCGCAAAGACGTCCAAACGTACCTGCAACTTCCTCATGCTTTTCTGGAGGAAGCTCGAGTGTCTCCCATGCCTGATGTAACCTCGGCGGCAGATTATTGGCTGACCTCAGCCAAACCTGCGGCTCTTCCCAGTTGGATATGCCCAATATCACAACAGTGGCAAAACCAGGAAGCATCCTGAGGGTGTACCCGATTCCGCCTCCACTTCCTCCTGCGGATATGCTGAACAAACACCTGGACTATGGCGCTTTTGGTTACCGTCCAGGTCTCAGCGCTGTGGAGACAGCATTGGTGTTGCTATTCAGCTTGTTCTTAAGACTAAAGTTTCTGGATGAAGCCGATCAAGCTTTACCAGTTATTGCCTGAACGTCTTTTTTTCAGAGCCGCCATCAGTAGAATTCACACGGCCTCGATGGGTTAAGAAAGGTGCATCTTCAAGGGCTTCATTATCCAGATGATGGGGTCCTGGCTGGCGTGGTTGATTCTCATAACTTTAGTCTTGCTCCTTTTGACGTACAAATCTGTTTGCATTGTTGCTGAAGCAGGTGAAAGTAGGATGGGGGGTCAGCCATCTCATCAGCCAAGTATGTCATGAAGCTGGGAAGTGAGAGTCCATCAGATACCACATAAACCAAATTAGCAAGTTGAACAGCTGAGGTCCAAATGGTTGCAACTTATCCATCCTGTATAAACCGACTCTGAAATTATTAACAGCAGAACCTGACATCCATATTTTTCACTTGTAGAAAAGAGCCATATTGATAAGAAGCACTGTCAACATCTTTATCACATTAAGTGCATACATCATTTTGGGTCTAAGTGTTTTCCTTCGCAGCTTTACACAGTTCTTCTTTCGTTGGAGTACTCCTGTGGTGATCCGAACAGCGGTTGATATACACTGTCAGTTTATTTCCAACCACACGACAAACATAAAAGCAGGCACAGTGTTTAAGTTATGTTTTTTCACAATGTATTTACCTCAAAGCTCAAATATGTAGCTCAGTTCTCACAATTCTGTTCTTGATCCTCCACTAATGGTCCTCTGATCGATCTTAACTGTGTAATCACAGTGACCTAAATTAAGTAATAGTTTGCACATGAAGCTTCGCTCTGACAAAATGTGGAAAAGGAGAGGTGGAAAAACACACTGAAGAGTAATGGAAAGAAAGGATATAATTATTTTCCTTCAGCCAGCTTCATGACTCTCTCAGGTCCTCGGGTATGTTTGTTTCAGATGTGAGCATCCCCCTTTGGACCAGCCCCTTGCTGTAACTCATCTCCTGTTCATGTCTGCTCACAGTTAAAGACTCGACCTGACTTCATGACTGGGTGCTTCCGATTACACGTGCAATAACTCACTTTGTTGTTTTTTTTTTGTTCACCTGTTGTTTTGTACGTCTTTTCTCTCTCCTCTTCTAAAACTGTTAAGTATGAGTACCACGATCTCCAAACTCATTATCAGTGCAAATTAATCCAAGACATTCGACGGCGATAAAAAATATTCATGATGATGTGGATAGAAAGAGACGGCAAAGATAAAGTGGAACTCATTTGAACTGCTGTACCGCACTTAACCCTGGTTTGACTCCAGGCTATGTAACATGTAAAAAAAAAAACAATATCCTGTCTGGCAGGCACGGCCGCTCACGTTTGGGTCAGGGTTCAGAGATAATCCCATTCTTTTTTAACTACAATTAACATGTGTTTTTAAATAATGTCACTCTGGAAATGAAGACCTATTTATATGTACAAGCTTGTGCATGTCTTTCTGACAGACTGCGAAAAAGACGGCAAGCCTCCACCTGTTTCTGATTAAAGTACCCTGATACAGATCTCAGACTTGTTGTTACTCTCTTGGACTCTTGGAGGCACGAGGGAATGAGCTGTCTATTTGGCATGAGCGTCTGCCGCGAAAATGGTGTTTGTGCACGTCTAAGTGTTCCCCGCTGCCAATGTGTTGTTTTGTACCCTGCCCGCGTGTGCACTTTCGACATCCGCACGTGTGCACACTTTTGGTCAGGGGCTGCCATAAAAACATGCACCTGTGTGTTGCTGTGTGCCGACGGCAGATCCTTTATACTGAGTCACAGACACGCACACCTGTGTCTGCACCAGTAAACCCAGTTGTGTAAAACCAATAACAACTTCCTCTCCGACTCCACGACCGGGTACACTTTCTGTAAGCTGTTTGTTAAACCCCGTTCACCGTTATGACATAAAGATGTACACCAAAAAAGAAGGTATTTAATCTTTCTCAACATACACCAAGCTGATCCAGGTGAAGCTCTGTTCTACACTCATTTATAGTCCGTTGTAGAAGGGTCAGATAAGTCAAACACCAGGGCTCGTTTGACCTCCAGTGGCATTGCTGGCTCTGTTTGGTTGTAAACTTTCCCAAGTTTAGCGCAAAGTTAAATTGTGTGTATGTCACATTTTATTCCACACTGTCAAGCCATATCAAAGGTGCCATTTGGCACGGCATACTGCATACCCATCCACCTGGAAGCCGGTGTGAGGGATTTTCTCTTTCAGCTGTTTTCACTGCTGCCGATAGAGTGTGTGTATCTGCATGCCGCTGTGTCTGCGCTCATAATGGCATAACCTGAGTGTTTTCATGGCTGTGATGTATTTGTGCAACATTTACAGGTATGCACTCATGTGCATACGTGTGTGTGTGTGCAGGTGTATGTAAATTCCCAGGTGCGATTAAAGTTTTATAACGTTATAGTGTGTGCACATTGTGTACATATGTTGTTTATTTTTTGCCTTCATGAGAACTTATTTTGATTTCAGACCTTCGCAGTGTCTGTTACTCACTTTGCTAATGGACAATTAAGGTCAAGTTTGTGGTGCTACTTTAAAACTATTGCCATTTTCTTGCACCAGGTGGCAGCGATGAGTCTCTGTAGAGTCCAGTCTGCCTTCACCAGCTGTTTGCAGTCTTCAACTGTTTGGTTTACTTCTTGCACCGAGTCGGTGTTGAACCAAAATGTATATGTGTGCGGGGGCTATACAGCAAAGCTGCAAGCTTCAGTCACTGAAGTTGTTCAAATGTAATACAAATTAGGTGTATTGTGTAATACACCATCCAGATGCACCAATCGGAAATATTAAGATATTAATTGCTGGCTACCAAAGACTAATCAGTTCGTTTTGCAGTGCAAAGTCAACAATTATAACAGGTTTAAAGCAACCACTAAATGTCCGAGATACATTGTGCTTGGAATTCACAATGATATTGACCATGTTATTTCTTTTTTTTTTTTTTTTTTCTTTAACAGTGAGATATATGAGGTTTGTACTTGACCAACCACAAGTCAGGTAAGCTTATTCTTAAAGGAGATTGAATATGTAAGTTCTTGTTTGTTTTTTTTTCTTTCTTTTTTCTTTTTTTCAAGGCTAGTAACCACGTTGTTGATGAATAGACATCCAAC
Source organism: Lipophrys pholis (assembly GCF_963383615.2). Classification (NCBI taxonomy): domain Eukaryota; kingdom Metazoa; phylum Chordata; class Actinopteri; order Blenniiformes; family Blenniidae; genus Lipophrys; species Lipophrys pholis. The sequence goes on along the minus strand of NC_137641.1, from coordinate 14,312,047 downwards.
AGTTGAATGACCTTGGGGAATTGAGAATTGCAGCAAAGGGAGGTATTCAGAGATCATGAAATTGAGTTGACACATCAATGGCAAAACTGCTAGAAGACTTTGAGAATGTAAATAATGCAGCTTCCTCATATTTTATCGTACGTATTGTTGGAAGTATCATATATTTAAAAATGGAACTATTGGAATTGGCTTGACTTACTTTATTTGTCATACTACCCTTCAGTTCTTTCATTTCACTTTGGACCTCACAAGTGGAAGGAACAAGAGACCTTGTTGTTTTTGCTCAAAAATCAGGAAATAAAATGACATTCAGGCCATGAAATATAAGTCACAGTCTTGTACCACTAGAAGACTAAATATAATTAATGGATCAACAGCTGTGTTTGGGGTTCTTTTTTTTCAACGTCAAGGCCAGCAGACAGGTATGTGACTACTTTCTGATAGCACACACTAAATGTCCAGTGTAATGGTATATGGTGTGTGTGCCTATATGAATATCTGTGTGTTTCACAAGCGGCTAGTGAGCTGTCTCATCTAAGATCGTATCTAGCATCACTCATTAAAAAAAAAAAATACCTTTGTCAAACCAAAGTTGTTTTTCCCGAACAGAAATGATCGTCCCGCTAAATGGAGGGAACCCAAACTTTCATTATGACTTCAGATAAGGAGGCGGCCAGACCTGTAATGTAGTCCTGAGTTACAATGTGAGGGATAGCAGCTCTGGGAGCATTGTAAATAGCCTAGTAAATCACTAATATGTACTGCGGACTTTCTACACAGTCTGCTACAGCAGATAGGGGTATATTGGCAAAGTCGATTTAGCCGTAGGCCAGATATACATCCATTATCAATGGCATTGCTACAGTAGAGCTTAATGGCCTTAGAGGTTGCAGACTCTCTCAGTGAAACTGTATTTGCTTCACTTAACTTGTAAAGCAAATATAGCCGGGGCAGGGAGAGAGCAAAGATTTACATCTATTGAACTACAAAGCACTGCTCTGAATGAATGTCCATCACTGTAAGAAAGAAAAATATAATAAACTAAAAGTGCATTTGCACAAAAGATGCAGATATAAAGCAGGGACACAGTAACACTTGAGTGCCATCTCAAAAGAAAAGAAAATGTGGGCCTCTAAACAAAACCAGACAGGTACTTCTTCTAATGTGGAATCTGATCCCTTAATAGACACAGACCGATGGAGACCTACTACTAATAGCTCCTGTGAAGCTCTCTAATCTTTGCTCAGCTCCTACTGTGTGTTTAAAGGCAGGTAATGACGTGAGTCTAGCAGTCTTTGGAAATTTGGAGTAGTTATCCACCTGATTTCTTGTCTGGGGAGGAAACATGCTGTCAGGACTGATCATCATCCCGTGTTTCCTTTCTCTGAGCTCTGTGATGGCCGGGCGGTGACCCCGACCGAGGGGGCAAAAGTCGCATGTTTCCCACCATTTTTTTTCCTCCACCGCAGCCACACGGCCCTTTTTTAGATTTTACAGTGAGTGTGTGTGTGCACCTAGAATAAAGAGGGAAGCAATTTCACTGTAGGAGCCGGGGATATGGCTGGGGTTGTCAGGCCAAGGTGAAAGCACAACTTTATAGAAAATCTGTTTCTGGTTAAGAGACATTTTCTCCTGTCCAACAGTTTCTCTCTCCTTCCTTGTTTTCTGACAGGCTGTGAAGTCGCTATGAGTGGGGGTACTTAAACCTGTGACCTAATGCAGGAAGCATACTTGGTTTTACCACACATGCATGCCATGTCATGGTATGGTTGTTATTCCTGATATTCTAATGAGCCTCACTGGTCATGCAAGCTCCTACAGCTCCTTTTTTGTTCTAATGACTTTTCAGTTCATGTTTACGCCTCACTGTGACATATGGCTTAAGGCTGCAGGCAAATTGAAATTGCTTATCCAATCACTCATTTTCCTAGAAACTGACAACACTGTATTGTGACATTATTACAACATTAGGTTCAAGTTGCTGATTTTGGAATGGACTTATTTCGTCTTCAGGACAAATTCCATTATTCTCACCAAAATGAGGGAGACGTTTTACAACAATTTTGCTCTAATGAAATCAACAAATGGTATGTTCAAGAAATTCGAGTTCCAGTCGATTGCAGCTTTACTATGGTTCTGCTCAAAGCAGCGATCAGAAGAGAATACACTGTTGGCATCAAGCAATAGATGCCGTAAGCAGCAATAGCCAGAAAGAATGAGCTGAATCAATATTACCCATAAAAGTATAAAGGATCTCAAAGTGTGCCAAGACTAATCTGCCAAATGCTGTCACATCAGCAGCAATAACCTGAACTACTGATGCTAAGCAGAATGGATCCATGCTCCCTTGTTAATTATGACAAATTCTATTATCTAAACTTCGTGAAAGAAACAGTCTTTTTTTTGCCCGTCTTTCATTGACTAATTTTGGTGGGCCAAATTGTTGCAAAATGTCACTTCTATATGTCCCATTCCTAACTGAGAGGAAACAACATGTTGAGGACTTTTGTTACTTCAAGGTTTTCGGCTGACAGTGACAAGCAGTTATTTCTGGGTCCATTTAAACCGATACGTTTCAAGTGAAAACGCATTGTTTCGACTCTTTTCACAGCAAGAAAAAGTATAAGAAGTGGTTTAAACCCGACGTTTTGAAAAGGAAACGCTGAATACAATGTGGTTAGCATGCTATACATGTGTGCATACAACAATATGCTATAAACATTACTAATAGCGAGTACACGGACACTCATAGGGTCAGGCGTCGCAGTTGGATTGCTGTTACGTGTTACTCTCAACTATAAAACGACCAAGTCCCAGGAGAATATGGACTGGGGATCACAACACTCCATAGGCCGCCATTTTTATTGTCCATCTACTGGTGCATGTGCAGAACTATTTACTACGAGACTGGCGCCTATGCACAGTAGCAGCACTTTCAAAAAGTTGCTTTTCATTCATTTCAACACAGATGGATTTGGAGCGCTTTTGAAAATGTCCACGTTTGGAGTATTTTCATAAAGATGCATTTTCAGTTTTCGAGCACTGTTGTCATGTAAACAGACACACAAGACGTAAGATAAGGTTTTTGCTTTCACTTGTAAACATTGTCGTGTAATCATCCAAAGCTTTGGTGAATCTACTTTGACCTCCTTTGACCTGTTCCCTGTTTTGTCTTGTGTGGCATTTATGTCAACCTGTGACATGGTTGTGTGACAATCTTTGTAAATCAGCTATCTCTTTATTAAATCAGACAAATCCCTCAGATACCAAGATACCAATCGAGAAGTATTTTATATTGCGATTCTGTCTTAACACACAGTAGTGGAACTCATCTATAAATATATCAGTCCATTATCTTTTCATCAACAATATCTGATGTACTGACCTTTTCTAAATAAGTCTTCAGAGATTGTCAGAACAAAAACTCAGTACGCATAAAATGTCTGATAGTACTTAGTTTTTGAAGTCAAGTTAACAATGTGCAACACTGAGCATTGAGTGAACCTGAACAAAAGCATTGCAGAGCTTGAGATGAAAACAAAACTGCCTACACGGGCTGCTGTTGTCACTATGCACGTGTCAGACAGACACGTGAGAAATGGATGTGCATCATGTGGCCCTCAGAACAGTCGCACTGTCAGGCTTCTCAACCAAACTCCTCCATCACACCAGACAAGGGAGGTGGATGCCACATATTGTTATAGTCCATGATGTGGTCAAAACAATATGCAGCAAAAGGAATTGTGCCAACAACAAAAGTCTGACTGGTGTGAACATGGAGAAAAACAATCCTTTGAAATCCTGTGTGAGTGGACTTTTGGGAGTGATTATGTGCGTAGGCGGTGGTGAGCTGTACAAATTAACATTTGTGAAGATCCCACTACATGTGGCATGAGTATTGGAAAAAAAGACCCAAGTTTTTTCTCAAAACTGCATCATTGCAGACAAAATGCTTCATTAAGACTCATGGCCTTTATATTGATAGGGATACATTAGGAATACAAATTATTGACCCTTACAAATTTCTTTGTATTTCTTATAACAGGAAGTCAAATTTCAGTGGTTGTTTGCAGTCCTGACCATCAAAAAACAATTTGGATACACAATAATAATTTTGGTCTTTGCAAGGTCCATGCTTACTATCTTATCTTCTATATAATAATATATTTTTTGTTATTTTAATTTGTGAAAGGGACTCTGAGAGGAACAAATCTTTTGAAATGAAAACAATAATTGCCTTCATACATTGTGATTATTTCATTCAGAAAGTATGCTATGATACACGTCCAACAAGGTTATATAACCTTATTGAAAAGTAACTACAAACACTTCCTCATTCAAAATAAAGTATTTGAATTTTATGTGTCTTGAATCACTTTTGAGCAGGACCTTTGTGTATCTTCTGGTCAAACACCAGTAGTAAAAACATGATGAATAGTAATATTAATAGGATAACGTATGAGCGCAGTAATTAGTATAATCAGGCAAGCAAACTGAATAAAAAAGTATGTTTAAATAGTGCCTCTAACGTGAAGGTGTAACTTAAATTATTATTGAGTGGTGAAATGTCATTTGGAAGTGAAGTGCAGAAGGGACCTTCCTCCGTGTGGTTTACAGGTTCATTCTGTGCCTCCATCTTTCTCTATGGACTGTACTTCCTTCCACAATAAGATACACAAGGATTCAGAAATGTCAATATATGTCAATATTTGTGGTCTATGTCTTTGTGTTGTGATATGATGGGGTTGCAACATGTCCAGGGTTTAATTTGTCATTTGCAATGTGTGAGATGTAATTGGATGAGTTCCAGCCTCTTAGTATAGATGTTAAATGAATGGATACGGAATATTGAAGTTACACTTCAAGTAAGATATTGTCTGAATTACAATTTGCATCATAATAGCAAACCTCTTTAGAGAATGAGCACTTGTGGCATATCTAAAGATGTTCCCTGTCAGAATTATATAAACATTTCAATAATTTCTCCTGTAAACAAGCAATGCAAGATCCAACCAGAAATCCTTCACTGACCATCTCCACCCTAGTTGTCAAACGGTTACTACAGTACAGGCACTGAAATGACCACTGTGACCTTGATCCATTTCTCAAGGTTTGTGTAAAAACTGAGGTGCCCAACCGTCCAAGAGGATCGCAAAGTATACTTCTGTTGAGGTGAATCAAATGTCTAAAATGTATCCCCTCTGACTGTGAGGACAACTGGGTGGATGAAATGGAATACATCCCAGCTGACATGGTGGTCTACATAGTTCTACTGTCCCCAAGAAAGAAGATGCATCAATTTACGTTTCTTTTTCTTTTTTCACTTTGAACCAGAAACATAAAATATAAAATTGTAGAATATCACTATGAAGTTGTTTCAAAGCTGCACTTCCCGGACCTGGTCTTTGTGAGTGACCAATCTGCATATTTGAGATGCCTTTTGACTCCTGGTTCAAATGAGTGGGTGACCCTCACACTCTGCAGAGGCCTGATAACAGATCTTTCATTTCTATCAGCTGTACTGGAGCAGGCAAATATTTCAAGTACGTGGAGGAAGCAAGTCTTCAGGAAAAATGGTGGGGAACATTGTTAGAAAATTTGACTTTTTTTCTTTAATACAAGTTCATGATGAAAGCACACAGAAACGTTCAAGCATTCAAAAAAAGACCTTCACACACTGAAACACATCTCGTGTTTAAAATACATTCATTTGTCTGTCAAGTATTTCCCAATTGAAAGGTTAAAGCTAAAAAGCCTTCTTAGAAATGAAGCAGGAAAATAAACCATGTTAAAAACAAATCTCATACAAATGATCAGAAATTCCCCAAATGATTGAAGGATTTTGTACAGTTGTATAAAATGTAATAAAAAGAAGCATTTTCTGACAACACCATGTGTACTACAAGGGCTGCAGTATTCATCTGCTGAGAGCAAATCTTTTTGTTTATGATGTGACTGGTTGAAGCTTGGTAACGCTTAAGTGCAAGCGCAACTGAGTTTTGGAGAGGCATTGCGGCTTGGGGTAAAATAATAAGCATTTTGTTAGGATTAGGGCAGAAACGTGGCAACGATTACAAGAGAAAGCTGGGGAGCAAACTGGAAACAAACAGCAATCTGACATGTCGAAGTCGGGAGGATCCAAAATAACTGAATATATTAAGGACGTGTAATCACTTATATAAAAGTCTATTCCGGACACAGTATTTACTATTTTTGCATTCTCTGATCTACAATCTTCTAAGAAATTATAATCACTGTCCGTCATATTCAACCCCTCCTCAATCCGTCTATACTGCACTGAAACATTCTTAAAGTATGCATACAACAATCAGGTCCTCCAGCTAAGTAAGCCGATACTGGTGAGAAGCTATAAATGCATTGTTTATGAACAGAGAAGTAAGTGCATTGTTGGCAAGATAAACCAATCTGATTTATGTTGAAGAGAAGTCGGGGAGTAACAGAGCAAGCAGAACAACTGATGTGTCCGTCTTTCTCTGCCTCTTTAATCCTTTTTTTTCCACCTCTTGCTTTATTTGCTTCTCCCATTACACTCTATTTTTTATTTATTTATTTTTTTTAAATATTCGATGCAGAAGCGGGACATCTCCCTTCCTCGTACTTTGCCCTGTCGGTCTCAGGTAAACTCTCTCACTCTGAGATGTATTGAAATGCCTCCACTGTGTCGTATATTGTGGCTCCTACCTGACTTTTTTATGGCCACTTTAATTCATCTGGAGGAGGCAGGCTTTGTTTGGAAATATGCTTTGCAACAGAATGGGTTGTACTGAATTACTCCAGTCCATGCAAATCTTTTTTCACTGCCACAATTCTGTTTTATTTAATGGGATCAATGCTTTAGGCTGTCTGGGCAGCTGGATGACTTAATACCACCACCTATAATAGTGGTGTTGCACAGGTGCTCAAAACAAAAGATTATATTGATTCAGGTGAAAGGATCCAGGGGTCCAGCAAAGGGAAGTTGATTTACTGTGAACTTCAACAGATATACTGCATGGCAGGATACAGCATTTGATATGTTTTACTACATGTTGAACAATACAGTAAAGCGAACGTTATTGTGACCAATTGTAAAATTTGATGCTGCGATAATTTTGTTTATCACAATGTTGGTTCTGCTTGAAAGCACCACCACCTGACGTTTATCTGAACGCTTCCCTGTAAGTGCTGGATCACTCTGAAATGATCTGGTAAGTCAGACTCGCCTCTGCAGATTTCTAGTTGACATTGTCACGCAACATGTGAGATGTAGATGAGGCTGCTTGTTTGCATGATTGTAGGATGTTTCAAACATGGAAGTATCACTAGTATAACTCCATTTTAACATGGACCATATTTAAACTACAACTTCCAATTATTATGAACTTTGAGGTTTTAGCATATTTTTCTTCATAAATAACCAAATTGCTATGGAAGCGAATATGGCTCAAACATCAATTTGAAATGTATTAACAGAAATGCTTTTTTCGTTTTCAGATAAAACTGCATTTTTTTAATCATAAATAAGAATTAATAATTAATCATCCAAATTGTATTTTCATTTTTTTGTACAAGGCTGCTTATTCTGTGACTTAATTAAAATGAAAAAGAAAATGATGATTACGATTTAATTTTCAAAAGGCACTCCAGCATATTGTGACCCAAATTAATTTTGAAATGTCAAATTTGAAAATTAAAATGCTATGCCGCCCCGTGGGTGGGTAAGTGTCCTGGTGGTCTTCAAATGGGCAGCGCACTGGATGGCGCCATCCTGCTTGGTACAGGCCCAGGTGATCTCATCCACAGGCTTGGTAAAATGCTTCTTGGTGTACATGAAGACATCCAGACAGATCTTCTGACCTCCCCTATTTGGTGTTATAAACACTAGCTCGGCTGACATAGTCGAGTAACTCAGGGAAACTGATTTGGCATTCTCCTGACAAGCAAGGCTTATATGCTGAACTCTCAAAGGTGTTGAATACATTGACGAGTTCTCAAGCACATCTGGGGTGTGATAAGTGTTAACTAAGCTGTTAACAAAAAAATATGAGTATTTTGAAATGTGGCTTGTGTCTGAAACTTCTACCGATGATCATTCCCTTGTCTGAAAAGTCCCTGGTCGTACTTCCATGTCTGTCCACTGTGTGTATTGTCAGTCAGTGTTGAGGCCAATGTGGATTCAGTGTTAGTTCAGCTGTTGTCATACGTAGTGTTGTCTGTCTCTGTTGTTGGACTGAGTCAAAACTGGATTCCAGACTGATTTACTACAGGCCCTTGTGGAACACATATTGCAAGACTGGGATACCAGTTTTATTGTCTTCCTACGTGGAAGATCAACGATTCCATCATTTATTATCACCTTTCGCCAGGCTCCACTCTCAAATACAATCTTGACTGCTATATATATATATATATATATATATATATGTTGTGATGTTTCTTTCACACAAATGGTTGACACACATGCATGCGGACACACACATGAACACATTCACGCACACACTCTCGTTCTTATTTTTTTTTGCATTTGATAATTAAGTTGTCCAGACCCAATTGTTACTTCAAACCAAGGTCTTTGTTTAGTTCCTCTCAGAATTCAAAGAAGCAAAAAAATGTTTGAATGCTATTACAAGTGACTCCCAGTCCCATAAAGCAAACATTGTTGCTATTGTCCATCTACTCGAGGATGTGCAGAAGGAGTATTTACGATGACCAAGGTACACATGTTCAGCAGCAGTGTTTCAGAAAGGTTGCGTGCTCCTTGCGCCGTTGTCATGCAAACGGACACCGCAAATGTACCGTAACAGAAATGTTCAGTTTTCACTTGAAAATGTGTAAAAAGAGCCTCATTATCGCCTGCAGTTGTGTGAGATTGTCTGTCTTTTAGTCCTTCTTTCATCGCTCAATAGGCCTGGGTGTCTGTGTTTCACCCATTGGCAGCTGTGATACTATGAACTTCGACTTGCTCAGGATAGAGGATAGATGCATAAATAGTTAAACTACACACCACCGGTCATTAAAAGTGAGCAATCGAGTCAAATAAAGAATAAATTATATGGGTGGATGACTAGTGGTGACATTTTAGAAATATAATGCAAATGTATTCAGTGTACCTCCTGGCAAAAAAAGAAGCTCGGAGAATATATGTAAATTATTTCTTAGTAGATCTCATGCTGTCATCTCTGGTGACAGAAATGACAAGGCATGATGACATTTTTGATAACCGTTTCCAACATTATTGAGAAACTTTCTTAGGAGAAGTAGTGTCGATTCATGGCCTCATTATGCATTTTTGAAGTCGGAGTGAGCTTTAACTCTGACCAATAATTTATGTTGTCAATATTGTCAATATTTGTGGAAAGAAATATAATTAGTGGATCGACTCATCTGTTGGAATGGAAAGGTCACTGTAATTTACGGTTCAGTTTTGGTCACCAAAATCCAAACAAATTAGTTTAAGCGATAATCACCATGTGTGGCTCATGGGAAGAAAGTCCCTCAAAGCTGTTTTTCTTGTGAGGAATGAGAATGACGAACATCCTGAAAACATTGCGCTTCAGGCTGTCACTGGTGAGTTGCAGAAGATTTAAAACAAAACAAAAAAAAAAAAGCACAATATGCCTGTGTTGATTTGTTCTGCTGCTATGGGACAACATAAGCAGTCAAGAGTTTATCAGACACACAGCATTGACACTATTTGTATTAATGGTCTTCAACAAACAGAGTCTTGTGTGCAGTAAAGCTTTGAAACTCCTTTGACACCAGCTCAGCCTCTGACTACTCTACATAAAAAAACATGTGCAGTCATTTTAGTAGGGAATTTTGTTTCGGGGAAGAACTGATGAGAGATGATGAGAATATATCAGTACTGCTTTTACAAAGTACTACTTCATAATAACCCAAAAAATTTATTATAATCAATGCAGGGAGTTTTTTAGATGTCAGGCTATCAGACCACTTGTGCAATAAGTCACGGTCAGACCACAGATATGGAGACAATGGGACCCTACAAGTGCTCACACTAATTTATTTCAACCAGAATGCATTTGGGGATATTAGCAGTGGTACATTTGAAAATCTACATCCTGCTAATTACCTGAGAATATGGAAAATAAACTAGACAAGACATCATTTTGTTTCTATTTAATGCTTTGTGCATCAGTGACTGAATCTACAAGGTGACATGAGAATGGCTGTTAGAGCTGACTTGAGCATAATCAGTACTGGTTTGAATACATTTGATTTCACTATTCACACAATCAACTGCTGACTGCAAAATGCTTAACCGCCCCCCCGGCCCAGGAAACGACTGTGCCAAGCCCCCCTGGCATCAGACACATTGCTTGTGCAGCAGTTCCTTCGAGCTGAAAAACTCAGAGCAAACAAAAGTAAAAAAAAAATAGACAGTTGCAGAAGTACACATGTAATAAGGTGCTTTTCCCGCTTGTGAGGAGGCGTCATCTCAAGAGATCTAATAGAGTTGCTCACTTGGGGAAAGAAGCATCCGCGGAGTCCAGCAGAGAGCCACATAACCAACAGTCCCTCATGACACACCAAGCAGTCCTCTACAGACCCAAATAACCCAATTTGTTGTTCAGTGAATGCACATCTCCCAGCGGGACCAACTGTACAGTCGGTGTGTGAGGACGAGCTTTGAGCTTTTTAGAGCAGTATGAATACCTCCATGCTTGCTGCTCCCTTGACTTTTTTAAAATGATCATGCGACTTCCACAGGAGGCCTTAAGGCCCGGATCTTCAGGTCAAATGGCTGAAACCTCCACAGCTATTTAGGCAGGAAAGGATGCTATTTTTAACAACTGAACATACATTCCCACCACCACAACTACAGACTTAGTACTGCTTAAATGGACTAAAAATGGAGTATGATAGTGGAATTGGCAGAACTATACTATAACAGAATGAATTATAAAGGACTTCCAAGTGAAAAGTCACATATATCAATTAAGAAAGGACATGTGATCCACATACTCCATGGAGGGGGACATGGGACGGTAAGAGGACTTGAGGTGGGGCATGTGAAAGTGGCAAAAATGGATTTAGCGCATTAAGTCGGTCTTTATTTGATCACTTGGTAGTTCTATAGTAGAGAGTCACCCATAATTGTAATCCAACTTGACTGTATGTTTAAAAGGGCGACCCTCAACGATAAAACTATGAAGTCTCAAACGGATGAGCTGCATATACAGCACTCTGGAGTCTGCCATTGTTGTGCTGAAGAACTGTATACTTACGGCCATGATGCACGGTAGCCCATTTGCCCATTTTCATGAAAGATCAAAAAGTTGCAATTTCGTGTCAACGAACACCTAAATTAGAACAAAACTTTTTCTGTTTTCACCTGAAAACTTGTAAACAGGGACTTTGCTGGGATTGGCTCCTGCACTCCGTGACTCTGCACAGGATGAAGTGGTATAGAAGGTGGATGGATGTAAAGCTACACACTTTTAGGAAACCTGTTCAATGTACTTCAGGCTTAAGTTTGATTTGTTTTTTTCCAAATTAATTTCAGGGGGGGAAGACAGAATCAGAAAAAACTGAGGAAAAAAAACCCACTGAAAATGATGAATGGGACAGAACTTAGAAGTCACTTCCATTTTGACACCAGTTGGGTACAGAAGTGGGAGGATAATGGGCAGTGGATCGTGGGACAGATGGATGCAGTGAGAGAGAGATAGGGGACCGAAGTGATAGAAATCTGACTGATAGTAACACATCTCAATCTTGGCTGTTTCTCCAAGTGTGTGTGAGGGTGGGAGGGAGGGGATCTCATTAACATGGTTGGAGCAACTGGCAAACATTGGCATGCGAAAACATGTGCGCGCCGAGCAGCAGAAGCAGAGAGATGGACATTTTGTACTCCTTCTGCTGCAATAAAAAAACATAAGATCAGAGCAGATGAAATCAGCGGTAACGAACGACATGGTGCACTAACAAGCAAATAAACAAAGCAAACACACAGGGAAAAAAAAGTGCACATGCAGAAAATAATGGGGGGGGGGGGGTAGGAAAGAAAATCACCAACAGATGAAAACCAGTTGTCTTTTGGTAATTCAAAACACATTGCAGTCATATAAAGTCAAGGATGAATAACATTATAGACAGATGTGGTTTGTTGATCAAAGTTTTTATTGTTTTCATTGTAAACATAAAAAAAACCAAAGTTTTCAGACTTCAGAAATGTGAAAGTTGCAGACTGGAGGTGAGATAGAGGAGGAGACAACGGTTTCAAAGAGACACTTCTGATGAAGGAATCATGGAACAAGGTTAAGTGGGTGAATAAAAACACACTGAAGCCAAATAAAGTAGATTTCCTGCACAACAGAAAGTTTCAAAAGTTATTTTTCTCACCCATGAGCCCTTTTAAAACACTTAATAGAGTTCAGTGTATTAAACTCTCTTGCTTTAAACAAGGCCTGGAAGCCATGTGTTGGACTCATTTTTTTTGAAAAGAAAAAGTGTGAGAGGATGTGATTCCTTTTGTTATCAAACTTTGTTTAACACTCACTAGATACAACAGCGAGAGAGCCTTGAGGTGTCAGGCCGAGACCGACGGAAACAGGACCAACAGCAAGACAAAAACAGCTATAAACGGAAAACAAAAACAGCAGGGCGGAGAGAATGAAACACTTGCGGTAAAGTGAGAGGGTGGGAAACAGAGGGGAGAACGAATAGAGGCAGATGGACACAGATCAGGAGAAAGACAACGCTGCCACAAATTAGAGGGAACTTAGAAAAAGATTGGAAAAGTGTCTGCATCTTCTTTTTTTTCATTTAACAGGAACAGCAGCAGGAGAAATAATGGCTCCAACACCAAACAGGCTCAACCCAAAGGGGTCACATAAAACAGCGAACCTTTCATTTTTTCATGCCAGATATTATTAATTACATCTCCTGTGTATCTCATGCGCCATCATATTACTGTCAGGTTAAAAGCATTCCATTTTTATCATGTGCATGGTTACATTGATCTCATGCATGCAAACCACAAACACTACATTTAAAAACAATGCTGGAGTCCCGATACAAATCAATTCTCATTTTAGACCTAGTATATCTTCAGTTACAATGGCATGCGGTCCAGAAAGCAAACAAGAATAAAGAGACCTTGTAGAAAACTATGCACCATAGTGCCCAAGTGTATGGATTATGCACTGAGAAAATGTGAATGTATATAAACAAGATGAGAGTTTGTCTATTATTCAAATCTATGGAGTAATTTCAAATGTATGCAGTAAAGAGAAAAGAGTTTCATGAAGAGAACACATGGAGATGGTTGACTGTGATGCTCATTGGGGATTTTTGGGCCGCGTTTACGCGACAACCTTTCAAGTGAAAACGCATCATTATTGCCTTTTCATTTCAGAAATTTTTTTTCCTTTAAAATTGATGTCCATTTACACAAAAATAGAGGGAACAATATCATCTTTTAAAAATATAAAAGTCCCATGAAAAATATATTCACACACACACACACACACACACTTCCTGCTGCGTTATCGGCATATTGATATGACAAAGGGTACTCTGAGACATGTTCTCTTGCTTCTTGAGTAATTTTCCCCAAAACATTTTACATTTGAGTACGATTGCAGTATATAGTACTTGAGTACAGTAGACCACTCTCTGAAAAATACACAATTAACATGTTTTTAGCAACAGCTTAGTATATAATAAAGAGTATATAATAAAGAGAACGGGTTTAATATGGGAACTATAAATAATTTTCATACAGCCCTTAACTTTGATGATATTAAACATGCACACGTGATGCAATCAGTCATTTTCTTCCTCCTGTCATTGTGAGAATGACTTGACTGCTACATTTGCAGACTGAATGAATAATATCAGTCCACTGACGCCAGTTCCCAACATACTTTCATGGGGTTGTGTCTGTGTGATCAGCTTCTCCCAGCTCAAGCGCGATGTTATGTTTTGGCCACCCAAGCATGACATGAATGGCATTTGAGGTCACACAGATCTATTCGAACGCTTCGGTTTAATATGCGTCCTGAAGCTGGCATATTATTCACAGCATCACAAATATGTTGCCAGTAGTTGATGCACTGGAAAATCATGTTAACTTAGTTTTCTTTGAGCGGAGTACCTCAAAGGACCTTTGGAATGGGTTTTTTCAGGGTAATTTTCTATCTTCAGTTATTGGCACGGAGCCAGTGTCCATACGCACCATCACGCCCGCCCTTTCACAAAGCTTCCCACTTTAATAAGCAGTTAGGCAATTAAGTCAGATACGCAATTTTAAAACACCAGGGCAGGAGCATATTTGTGTGGTTATCAGTGAAAATGGCATTGGCTGTTCTTGACAGATAATTGAGAGCACGTAGGAAGCCTAGTGCCAGTCAAGACGCTCTTTATTCGGGCCATCTTGAGGATTAATCACATGTTGTATTAGGCTGTCAAACTGGGACAAAGTTGCACTTTCTGGCTGCAGTGTCACCCTGATGCTGGTTCTGGCAGCGCCACCAGATGAAAAACACAAACAAGACCAAAATATAACTGTGCTCTCAGTGCGCCAAGCAGCCACTGTGACAGTGACCTGGACAATTTACACATACTTACATGCAAATGCAAACACCAGCGGTCTAAAAGGTTAAGGTGATTTTCCTCAAAAGCACAAGTGTGCTGCCAGTTCGGAAATACCCAGACAGGCACTCACAAACGGAATATAAAACCAGGCACGAAATGGGCCACACAATACACACTGTGTCAGTGTACGAGAACTCGCCACAATTGGAAGTAATGCTCAGTATGTTCGCTAACACTAATTGGGTTATGAGGTGCAGCTGGAGAGGCAGGCAGAGGTCACAAGGGCTGATCAGGAGATGAGACGCAGGTTTGAAGAGCAGAGAAAACACTCCAGGTCAGAAAAACACAGACAGAAGGTACAGTTTCTCTTCTGTATGATTTACAATGTGCCGGATCAATATCTTTGCCAAGGACGTTGAAAAGTGCAGCATCATTGCAGCGGATTGCAGGGTGAAGAAAGGGCTGTAGTGGTGACCGCGAAGGCTTTAAGACACTGACGGAGAATAGAGGTTTTTTTGACAGTGAACCCTCTGTTCTTCAAAGGATGACCTACTTACCATGGCTTCTTGATACCAAACACACCAGGAAGCACAGAACTTTGACCCGGGCCATTACCCAGAAGCTTCACAAATCTTGTACCTATTGTCTGTGTCCTTATTTCTGGGGAGTCACTCTGCAGAACCCAGACAAAATGGGTCAGGGACTCATTTTGAGTGGAGTTTAAAAATCCAGTCATTCAAATATTGATCCAACTAGAACACATATTCATCAATGTTTTTGGGACTTGGTGGTTGCCTCCAATCCAAGATGACTAAACCCTGGACAGGTCGCCAGTCCATCATAGGGAAAACATGAAAGAGACAAACAATATCCTGAAATGTTTGATTTGGACTGTGTGGGAGGAAACCAGAGTAGAAAAAAAACAATTGAGAGAACATAGCAAATCTTAAGACACTGCACAGCTTTCATTGTGTTTTAAGATGATAGTTGTTATTATTGGAGCTTAATTTAGTTTAGTTCTTCCAATGGCATAAGATACAATAATCATCTGGATATTATGCAGCATTGTTTTGCACAAGATTTATTTAAAGTTTTAAATGAAGTTTGATTTTGGTTGTTCATATTCAACAATCACATATTCCCTTCAAGAACACAATTCTCACAACTAAAAGAGGGTTTTCTTTTTTCTTTTCAGCCCACAATGTACATCAACTCAGCTTGAAGAGTCTGATTCTCTTTTTTGGCTCTTTAGATTTATGACAACTAATCTGTATCACTGTTGCTACCAGAATCTCATGTTTCAAATGTATGGTAGATCATGTCTGTAAAACTGGGCCACCATAATGACAAAGCTCTTTTTCTGTGCCTGCTGGTGGGTCTTGGAATTCATGAATATCGCCGTGAGGCCAGGAGTCATTGTTATGAGAGGTAAACCTTAATCAGAGAGGATAGGAATGTGTTGGCATTCATCTAGTTTTGACCTCCACACTCTTTTTAATGAGGCAGTGAATCACATCTAGTTTCAATGCATTCTTGAGTCACACATTCACTAATACATGGCACAATGGAGGCTGCTGCCACTGCATGTGCACGGATATTGTTCGACGTAAACACATAATAAAATATGTTGTACAAATGAGTGGAAATGGAAGCACAGCACTCAGGTGACTCTGAAAGCAAAGTCTTGAAAGTTGTTTGTGTGCATGATGGAAAATAAGGAGATCACAAGCTGGTAAATGAGCATTTAAGCTATTCCAACAGTGAACTAAAGAAAGAGCCTAAAGATTCATGTTGTTGCCTCTCTCCTTGTCCTTGTGGTCACATGGCTATTCTTTCTTGAGCTTGTGTTTAAAAAAAAAAAAAGAGTTTGACTGCATAGTTTTTAGAAATTGAAGGAGCCAACACTCAGCAGCTGACTCGAGCGTGCCACGAGCATGCCTCAGGATTGGCTGCCTTTTTGGATCCCGTCTCTGTATTTCCATAATGTCAGTGGTCGGCGTGAGTGCAGAGGAAACATTTCAAAGTCCGGCTGAAGGAGAGAAAATGCAAAATCAGATCAGAAGATACAACTGTTGATCGTAACACCCACTGGCGGCACTGAACGGAAAGTGCTCAGAGGACTCCAAAGAAAATAGCAGCCATAGACATTGTGTATGACACATGAGAAACATAACCTGGGGCGGCGGGATGGCACAGTGGGACTGTCTGTCCCACAGCCAAATGCCTTGAGATTCAGTCTGAAGTGCTAAGTATCTCCTCTGCTGATGTGCAAGGACACAATTTGGTATACCACCAAATGTGTGCACATGCAGTGTTTAAATATACTCATATCTATATTATTTGAGTTACAGCTTGCACATACAGTATATCAGGGTGCATGCCAAGTCATGATTGCATTTGGATTTGTGTCGTTTGCTGTGGTTGAAAGGGAGCCACAGGGAGCGAGGGAACATTTCATTGTGTGTGTGGTTGGTGTGTCTGAGCTGAAATGTTCAAATTATAAATTTAAATTAAGGAATTAAAGCAGTAGCTATTCATGTGAGTGGTGATTAAATTCATAACGGCACCATGGGGCTGAGAGGAGAAGGGAGAGGGGAATTCTGAATTGATTTGTCTTACACCATTGCATCTCTCATGACTTGTTTAATCATTGTATAGTGTGTTGTCATCTTCCATTATAATGACATGCAGTACATTGCACTGCCGTTCCAGTCAATACTAGAATCACTGCTTAATAATAGTATTGGCTAACCATTAAAAGTGCGGTTCACATTCACTTAACATCAGGCAATTGACCAAATTTGCTTCTGAGTGGGTTTTTTTTTCCCTTCTATTTCTTAAAACTAGTAATTGTATATTGAGATAAGATATCATTTTATTTATCTCACATGTGGAGAAATTTGCTGATGGCCATATAATCACATCTTTGAATATTCAGGATGTGGTCTGATGTTTTACTTTTTTTCCACCCGGCCAGTTCCTCTGGTTGATGCATATAACTTGAAAGTACCACAAACTCCGAAAAACCATAGTTTAGCAAAGCATTGTGTATATAAAACTAGTCCAAGTTCCACATGCCCAGTGCTCCTAATAAGGTATATTTAGTACCCTTCTTAGCAAATAGCGATCGGTATAGTAACACACTGGTGGTCAATAGCATTTAGCCTATCTTTTACAGAAATCCATTCCGAGGTGTTGTCTATTCATATACTTTTTAAGCTAAAACATGTCATTTACTCATTTACTCATTCTCAAAGGGTCAACCTCAATACACAAACGGCTTCTTCTCATGTCAACCAAAGAAGACTCTCTAAAAATCTCTGAGTTTAAAAAAAATGCTCCAGCCACAGATGTGCTTGCAATAAATGATACACAGAATGAGATAACAGTGACCTGCAGTGGTTGATTCCAGATAAGTGTGTAGGTCTGTGTGTGTGTTTACTTGTAATTATTTCAGTACATTCCAATATCTGCACGTGTTCATCCAGCCAGATTCCCATCTTTCCAATGTGCTTGTGCCAAAGGCAGTGTAACTTCTGACTCTGCGTGCAGAGCAGCGTACACCCCGGGCAGAGCCCCGGTTCATTACAGGATTACCGGAGAGAGTCTCACACTCTCCGCCAAAGGCAATGATGTAGCCACCAATAACCCTGATGAGCAAGTCTTCGTACCGCGGAAGAAAGCTGATTTTATTTACTCTAAAGCACTTTGTGCAACAACTGTTCTGAAAAGTGCTATATAAATAGTTATTATGGTTTTTGAGAACATGCAAACTCTACAAAGAAGCCAAGAGCTGGGAGTGAGACCAGAATGCTGTTCACTACTATATTGTGCCATTCACTTGTCGAGTAAAGCAAACAAGAAACAACCTGTAAGTTTTCAAATGAACTTTCATGAACTTCCCTGGGAATGTTTTATTTGCAGTGTGTTGAATTGTGAAGGTAGGGTTGAATGCTTTTCAAGGCATTTTATTCCGTTTTGAATTTACATTCAACACAACATGACAACTTTTCTGGAATAGATTTAATTGCTTTGGCAACCACAGTGATGAACAGTTCAGGTGAAGCACAACCAGCCATTTAATTTGGAATTGAGCTGTTTGGAAAGAGACGCACTATACTGACAGAATGAAAAAACAAAAAAATACCAAGGGACTTACATTGTGCTGCTTTGGCAAAAACATGTTGATATTTATGCCAGACTCAAATGGAATAAACACAAAAGAATAAAATCTCTCAATAGAAAAGAAAGTGATACATAAAGTGACAGGGAAGGTTAAAAAAAAACCCAGAAGTGCAGATGCAGTACAGTGAACAAACTGAACTAATAATCTGGCAATATCTCGTTTTCAGAAAGATGACAATCTCAAAATATTCTAATTACATCAGTGTACTCGCCACATTCCAAGTCACCCACATGCAGTACAAGTGGCCCCACGGCCCACCCTCCACTCATGTCAGACACAAAGCTATCATCATGCTGGCAGTGCTGAGATTGGATCAGGCGATATGGAGAGCAGGAGAAACGAGTCGCATGGTGGATCAATATGTATGGTGAGAAGAACACAAGGTAAAAGGTGAGATAAGAGAGAAGAGAGTTTAGAATTGAACACTGACAGGCTTGAGAAAGACGTAAGATGAAGACTTTAGAGAAAAAAAATATATATATTTTGACTCTGTTGTAGCTGAGGTCACATTCTCATTTAGTATGTTTTCCTGATGAAAGCAAGTCGGAGTCAGAAAAATAATATGTCGGCATGGTTTTATTTAATTGAATGTGTAATAGGGGTAGCTTTGCAGAGCCAGCTAAATTCTCAAGCTCAATGGAGCTTGAAGTTGTATATTAACAAGGGTTTGTGTATCTATGCCTATTGTAAATGTGTGTGCGTGAGAACGAGCGGCTTGAGGCTGACATTTAGATAATTTGATTACGACCATGAGGGTTTGTTGATCAGACGTTCTGTACGTGCGACTACTATCTCCCGTGTCTGACTTTTCCTGTGGGCTCGGCAAGTGCTTGCATGATTAGTCTGCGTCGTGCCGTGTCCTCTCTTTATCTGAAAACACCTCGTTGGACTCAAAATTAGACGATGTGCTCATTGGCGAGTGCACCCAAATAACAAGCAGAGACCGACTTCAGGGTCTCTGAAAGTCTCACAAGACTGTAAAAAACCTGTATGATCTCCATGCCACTCGTTCTTATTCCTTTGACTGCATCTGTGGACAGCACAGGCGGCGAGATAGCAAACGTGAGACTAATTTGTTCTCAGTAGATGTCCGAAGTCTCTATATGACATTGAAAGCACTAATGTGAAGTCATGTATTTTACATTTATTGGATTTCTACGTGTATGTGTGTGTGAGTGAGCGAGCCCCGGTGAAGCAGATGGGTACAGCAGCTGTACCGTCAAGGCTATTTCATGACTGGATACCCAACAATAAATCCTCACTAAATGCAATAAGGAACAAGCCTTTTCCCTGTGGCCCTCACAAACAAACACTCCCAAGTGTTACTTTACATGGGTGAACAATGTTGATATATACTCTTATCAATAAGACCCGCATTGATTCTGTCCAGCGACACCAGCAGCAGCCACTCAAAGCTTGTGCTTTCCGAGTTATATCCATGTACAACTAAGAATGAAATACCTTTTGTCTTAATGAGTTCTACCAATGCATTTCCCATCTGTTTTACTCACAGGTCTCGTTTTGTTGTGCTGGGCCAGGTTCTTATGTGTTGCTATCTGCTATCTGGGATAAGCGAGACTTGCTTAGTGTGTGTTTCAGCAATGTTAAGTTGGTGGTTTCCGGCTGGAGTCTGCAACTTCTTTGAATAGACCATCTAAAATACGAGCTTCGTCTTGTGTTCGAATGAACTAAAATGAACCCAAGCGAAGTTTGCGGTGAGGTTCTGTTCCACTCTCCCAGCAGCCTCAATTTCTACTGGTAACAATTCTTAACCTGATTGTGTTCCCGTAATGATAGTTTTGATATTGCAGTCATTTGTGATTGTAATTGAACTTCGACTGTGGGCTACCTAGCACATTCTTAATTGTGTTAGTGTTTTTTTGCGAGGGCAGCAAGCATGAAAATTAATGTAAGTCAGCACAGCCTATTGTGCTTCACAGGTTACCACATTCTTTAAGTTCTGCAAAAAAAAATAAAAAATTAAGTAAACTTCAATTGTGGTTTTAGGGAAGCAGAGCATAAACGCACTTGAGGGAGACACCAGAAAAATTCCTTCACTACAAATCTGGTGGAAACAAAAGAATTCGAAGGCTCTGATTACCTTAAACAATCAGATCTGTAATAAACCATTGGCATGGAGGACATGCTGTGCGTCTTGGAGTTTCGTTTGTACTGTGGATGTCTGCTCAAGAGGCTGCTGCACCTGCTATTTTATTGATGGCTGTTGTGATGTTTTGCTTCCTGCTTTTGACTCTTTGCCTTCTTCTAACAAAATGCTGACTTGTGTAGAACAATTTCTTACTTCTGACACCAAGGTGAACAATAAACACAACCAATAAATTCCTTTTTATTTCTAACCAGAAAACTGTCAACATTTCCAATACAAACAGAATTATGTATTGCAGTGATATAGTGATGATAATTTGGGTCTAAACATTTCACACTTGGTTCTATTATTTATTTATTTATCTATTTAACGCAACTACTGCCTCACCCTCAGACTCCTGTCTTCCACAGCAGATATTCATATATAAATGTTTAGGAAAAACTACATGATATGAACATATAATCATTTAACACTATGCAGAGAAAAACAAATCCATGATGTGTGAATTTCCGTATATATGTTGAAACAAATTAACTGAAATTGAAATGAATAATGCTGAATAATTCATTTGGGACGTATGTAAGAAGTTGCCCTTCATAATACTTGATACCTTTGAAGCAGCTCACCGTTTAAAGGAGGTTGATGACCTCTATTACAGTAGGTGGTTGGTTGGCACAAACAATATAAGCGTTTTTTGTGTTTTTTATGATCCCGAGCCCATTCATTTATAATTCACTTGGTTTCCTGGGGAATAATAGCAATCTTTAGAAACAGCAGTCACATTAGATTTGCTCACAGTACAAAAATGTCTGAAGTAGTTGTAAATGACATCATTGACTTTCCTCATCAAAAGAAGCACGGAGGAGCTCTCTTTGTTGATCTGCCCAAAGCTTTTTAGTATAAGATTCTGGGTTAAAAATAAATAAACATTAAACTGTGAGTTTTAGTGATTTGGCTTTCAATTGGGTACTTTAATAACTCTTTTTATGCTGATGATACCCTCTTGCATCTCATGGGCACCACAGCAAACAGCAGGTCTTGAGATCAAAAGCTGCTTTTAATGAACTCCAGATTTTCCTTTGAAAAAAAAAAATAATAATGAATTTGTGTTAACCACGTATGTTCTCCAAGATAAATGTATTACAGGATTACACAGCCGTAAGTTGATCGGAATTCAGATGCCGAATTTCTGTGTCTCATCAAAATCCTTAATTGAACCATCCACAGCATCAACTTCATCCAGACAATCTTCACAAGGGAATCCTGACAATTTAAACATTGGGGCAGGGGCAGGATTTAGCTTTTGGGCAGCTGTGGCTCAGTTGGTGAAGCAGGTTGTCTTTCAGTTGGATTGTTGTGAGTTTGGTCCCCTATCTCTCAATATGTTGAAGTGGGCTTGAGCAAGACACTAACACCCCAAACTGCTCCTGTATGGACCTCCGGAGCACCTTGCATGATAGCTTCCCCTATTGGTGGGTGAATTTGTGTGTAAATGGGTGAACGTGACCCACACTGTAAGGCCTTTGTGGCTGTTAAATCAGTGGAAATGGGCACTGAACTCCATCCACCATTCGAACATATGCTAGTCACTGACAGGGCAAATACAAATACCAGACAACCACTCACAGCACAAATTCAAACTACTACTCACTGCTACTTACTACATCACAATGGCAACCAGTTAAGTATCCTAAACATTACAATTGGATACACTTAAAATGAAAGAGACCAAAACAGACAAAAAATACAAACCACCAGGATTATGAACAAATCCCTTGTTTTCATTCTTCCTTTTTTTTTTTTTTATCAAAGTTTCTGAGAAATTCACTGAAGAATTGATTTATTGTTTTTGCTCCCTTATAATAAACAAGGACCATATATCATATCTTAATTCCAAAGGAGGGAGACTACTTTAGAAAACTTTGCTCATTGCAAAAATTTTGTATGACAAGACACAAAGAAAACTTATCACTGGGACTACTACTTCACTGAACAAAGTCCAGCACAGCATAACAGTATAGATAAGCTCCCCTGTGTTTTCAGCTTCAGGAGAAACTGGATAAATCTCCCGACGTCTTCAAATACTTCCATTATTGACCACCCTCACTGAGGTCAGGACTCTCTACTAATCCTGGTGCCAGTGGAAATTCAGTAACTTGCCCGAGGACACTTACAGAGAACAGTCACTTACTCCCCATGACACTCTGCCGCTTAGATATTGGTGCGTAATCCGTGGTGAAAAATTGCAATTTAGAAGGAGGAAAGTGTGAAGTGGCTGAGAAAGACCACGGTGGGAGTTTCATTTGGTTTAGTCAAAGCAGAGAAAGAACCTCACAGAGGTGCCAGTGGCAGTCCTCACGGTGAGAGGATAGGGTTTTTTTTTTGTGTTTTATGTTTTTTTTTGTGCTGGCTCAGCAGTGACCAGTGACTTGAAAACAGTGAAGCTGTTCCCACTCCGAGAGATTTCCAAAGAAATTAACCGGTATTGTTAATCTTTGTTGTCACAGGCAGCATGTTAATTATAAAAAATGTAAATCTGAATCCAGAATAATTCCAACATCACATCCTCTCGTCTTCTGTACCAACACGGTAACCATAGCACAGCTGTTCATACACATGACCACAATTCATTCATGAATAACTTCTGTGTATTTATTGTGACAAACACTATAAACTATTATCTCATCATGCAGATACACCATTTCTATTATTGATTTTTAGGATTGAGCTCTATGATTCTGAATGCACCAGTGCAGAGGTAGAAATATTCAAACATACACATGCCACACTTTTTGCAATGAAAGCAGCAAAGGAACAAAGAACAGCAATAGCCCCGAGCATCTATTAATGTTTAATGTCTACATTAATTTCCACTGGGGGAAAACATTGACACAGATGTAAATTGGCATTGAACGTATCTTCCGAAGTTTTGAGTATACTATGCACTTTAACTCCGAAGCAGTCAAAGGCACTTTGCAGCAATTTTACACTCTGTTGGCAGTTGGTGTGAACACTGACCTTTTGCTTTGTCAAACTGGTTTTCCATTCAATCAAGCCTGTTTACTAAACTTATTTTATACTTAGATTTTACTGATCAGCGTTATTCCATGTGGATCTACACATTTTAGTTTAGTTAGAATTACCCTTGACAATTTCAGACAAGGAACTCGCATGACGATAATTTAGTGTATATTTGTACCATATTAGAAAACAGAAATGTCTGTATTTTAGGAAGATACAACCTGACAGGGCTGTAAATTGATTGCCATGTCAAACAAAGAGCATATAGAGTAGTTATTTTTATTATTATTTAATATGATATGGACAGGTTAAAGGACATTGATAAGATCCGTTGTTCTCTTTGCTATTGAGCCTAATGCTGCCATCAAAAGATATCTCAGAATTATCAGAAATAGAATATTTCTGTGAGGAAATTACTTGAAAGGAGTGATGTTTCCATGACCCAGCTGACCTGCTGGTTTTGACGGTGTGTGTTTTCTGTATTTGGACAATAAAAAAGATATTTATCAAATTCTGACCTGTGTGTAGTTAAAGTATTCATCCGTCCGTCCATATCCACATTCTCTTTTAATAATATTGGAGGCAAGGAGCAGTTATCTAATAAAAATGCAGCATATTGATTGATACGAAAAAGCCTTTCTATGAACATATCCCCAGACGACAGAGTAATGCAATCTCCTGTGTTTGTGAAGATACACTTTGACATCAAAACACATAAGAGATATCTGAAGGTCTCAAATCACATTTTCTGTTAATTTACACCTTAAATGATACGACTGGTTTAAATTTTTATTGGATTTGAAGGTGTGATGACTGTTGAGACATACTTTTGTATTGGTGTGATTTGTAGCAAAGCAGTTTCAGTGAAAATAGAATGCCTCACTGTCCAAAAACAACAAATGCTTGACACTTACTTTTGAATGAAAAAAGTATTTCATCTAATGCAGGTCACCTTTTCAACATTAGACATTGACGGTAGGATTCTCCTGCCTTTGTGTTTACAGGAAACAAAGCGAATATACCCAAGCGGCCGCCTCAGAGTGCTGTTTTCACCAAGTAAGCTAAGTTTGGCTTTTTTATTTATTTTTTATTTTTTCCCAACTCAACCTTGAACTTTACTGAACTTGCACTGCTGGTAAGTCATATAAGCCTGTAGGGACGGGAGGCAGGCTTGACCCAGCCACAACCCCCTTCTTCACTCCCCTCTCATGCTTCCCTCGTCTGTCCCTTCCTATTTTTCTTTATCACTTTGTCTCTTCTCGACGTGTAATATTAATCCCAAACCCCCCCTCACCACCCCTCAGCCCTTTACTCCCTCCATGTGTCTGGTCAATGGTAAACCTCTTTTTACTCCCCCACGTTCTACTTTTCAACCAAGTGGTTTTATGGGATCTTTTTTTAATGGCGAACCACTTTGTCTTGTATTAAAACAGGATAGCCAGAAAAAAGGATTCTAATGGTGACATGCTTCAAGTGTTTGAAGTGTACACCAGCTCTGTTGAAACAGTCGCCCTCATTTATGTCGAACTTAGTTTGTTTAGAGTCTCTACAGTTCAGTCTACATTTCAGTTTTGCTCCCCCTTCCGTCTTATCTCGGTATCTTAATGTGTTGTCACATTGATGTTCTTTTCCACGTTTTTCCTCAGTCCGGGCCCCTGAGCCCTCTAAACCCCTTGAAGCTCTGTGGGAGGAAATCAGTCCTTTTAAACAGCATCTTAGTGGAGTTTATGAGGATATGAGCATTTAAAACGGCTAGAGTAAGACTGAGGGGAGACTGACACGTGCAACACACAGGCCAAGTGTCCACATTTCCCGGTACTCGCAGGCTCAAAAGGATCATGTTCCTGTGAAGGCTGTGAACACTGAATAAGAAATTATTACTCTGCAGAACTTGTCAAACTCCGCTCTTTCATACGGAGCTGCCCGTCTTGCATCTCTGCGCACTAATGAGCACATTTACATGTGATGTAACAATGTGAAGACAAATAATTTTAGCATTACTATAGCAACTGAAATCAGAAGTTGGTATCTATGGCCTTGTCAGAGTATGACTTGTTTTAGGCTCCGATCACAATTGATTACAAGCCTGTGTTAGAGGCTCTTTAATCTAATTCTCTGCAGTTGTTGCCTTAACATATAAATATATAATTAATATGACGATAAACCCGGAATAGTTTTATCCAACATTCATATATTTCATTGATAATGGTTTTTGTTGGTCCATGCTTCCACACATCTATGTAAATGATAACTGACCGCAGGTATTGCATTAGGCAATTTAAAAGCCTACCAATGAATTGCCATTGTGAGTGCCATTAAGAACGATGTCGGAAAAAAAAAAATGAAGTAGCAGATAAATTCATGAGTTCCATCAATACGTTGCTTCTCACCATCATTGAGTCTTCACTATTCCTTTTTCCAAGGCCAGCTGCCACTGCATTATTTGTACAGTTATCTGTGCAAGTGCTGCCTCTGCTCTGTTTGTGCTGCCCGTGTTTATTGAACACAGAAAATTAGTGTGCAGACAGCAACTGTAGCTAGGTTGCAAACATACCGATTCACTGTACAAGTAGACCTTCTTTAGGTTTGTCACGTTGATATCTTGGAATTCAGAACACCACCAACCCAATTTGGTCGTTTTTAGTTAATGGAGTTGACTTGTTTGTCTTAACACTGACATAGTTTATGAATTTCTTTGTAATATCACACTCTCTTGGTTTATTGACGCCTATGCCAACATCCACTTGACCTTATTGAAAATGTCCTGAAATTCTGCTCCCAAGGCTTTTTAATTAACCAAAAAACTAATGATCACAAGCCATCCATCAATCCATCTTCTATATGACTTTATCCTGCTCAGGGTTGTGCGAGTGCAGGATTCACCCTGGACAGGTCTCCATTATGTCACAGGATAAACACAGACAACCACACACACAGAAGGAAAACGTAGGGTCTCCGATTAATCTCAGATGCATGTTTTTGGAATGTGGGAGGAAACCAGATTGCTCACTGGAAACGCACGCACGCACGCACACAGAACATGCCAACTCCACACATATTTGAACATATTTGAACCTACAAACTGTAATGTCTCTTTTGGTGTTTGTATATGTTCATGACATATTATGAAATGATCTTGAAGAAATCATGAAAAAGATTATACACTTTTGACTTGCATATATTTACTTATTGAAGAAATAAAAGCACAATATGCATGTTTATACTTCGATTTTATTAAACATATTAACACTTTCTCAAGCCAGTCACAGAGCTGTGTATGCTTTAAATTATTGCTGCTGGCAAATTTCAATCTGATGCTAAATTAGAAAAGATCCATCCGTGAGCCATAGGTTAATAGACGTTTGACAAGTCTATGTCAAATACTGTAATTTTGATAGTTTTTTGACAAATAATTTGGTAGAGATATCAAGACATCGGCTATCAAGAGAGAAGCAATCATCTTGGATAGCCAATATTAAAACAAGACTCTTTATATCTGTTTATATTTCTTGGGGTTGTTATGGAACTGTATTTGTAAAAATGCTCTTTGGCAAAGGTAATCATTTAATCCTCTCTGTGTAGCTTTCAGTGCGGTGTACAGTTTTGTATTTGAGCTACCGAAGAGGAAAAGAGAGTAGAAGGAGCAAGAAAGTTAACAGGAGGAAATGAGAGCCAGCGGTATGGAGGTCTTGTATACTGCGCCCAGAGGAAGCGCAGGTCACTGGGTGTGAGGGAGAGAGGGGAGAGAAAAAGTGCAAAAAGAAAGTGAGACAGTGTTTGTTCAGTGTTGTCAAGGGAGGGACAAGTCTTTGTAGGTTTTTCTGTCGGACAGGAAAACTATTAATCTGTCCAAGCAGAAAGAGAGGGGGAGGACAAAATGGACAGAGAGAGGAAAGAGAAAAAAGAATGCGGCAACAAGGGGAAGAAGGCATGGAAGGTCCTGACACTGAGAGAGTGGGAGAAACTGGGCAGAAGAACAGGCAAAGGTGGAGGTATAGAGCAGAAAGCAGTCCACACAGGAGAGAGATGGAGGGTCGCTGCATGGAGGAGCAAACGTGGGAAGAAATGTGGGAAGAGAGTCGATCTTGAAAGCCATCAATCTGCCCCAAAGCGTCACCCTGAGGAGCAACAGGTCAAGAAGGAGCACAAGATACAAGGGGGACATGAAGGGAAAAGGAGTGGGAGACGAGCAGGAGAGCAGGAGAGACATCGGGGGTCAGGAGAGCCTTAAATTACTCCCAAGATTTCATAAGCAGCACGAACATAAAGTACGGATGGACAAACCTGAATCCACCGTGACAGAAACACACACGCACATACACAGACACGTGAGACAAGAGAAATTAGCATGTTGGAAAATAACTTCCTGTGCACAACAAAACATGACACCATAAATAGAACCGTCTTCATCCCCAGATGTACTGAAGACAAAGTAATAATCTAACTTT
Source organism: Lipophrys pholis (assembly GCF_963383615.2). Classification (NCBI taxonomy): domain Eukaryota; kingdom Metazoa; phylum Chordata; class Actinopteri; order Blenniiformes; family Blenniidae; genus Lipophrys; species Lipophrys pholis. The sequence goes on along the minus strand of NC_137641.1, from coordinate 14,283,723 downwards.
TATTCATAAAGCACTATTCAATCAAGTGGAGTGTTTTCAAGGGAAAACACAACGTACAAGAGCAATTGAATAGTCAGATAATAGAAAAAGCAATAATAATAAAAGAGTGGCGCATCTGGAAGTCCTTGGCTGGATCAGTTTTGTTCACAGCACAGAAAAACAGGGGTCTCCTGGTTGAACGGACAAAAGTCACATGGATGTCAATGGTCCTCTTCTCTTTGTGGAACAGGAAAGATGTATGAAGTGGTAGTTGGTGGTATTGCATTTCCCTTACGAACAGTAGAAATGTCAAGACAGAGTAAATCATGACTAAGACTTGTCGAAATAGGAAGTCCTTTAACCAGCATCAGGTCGCTAAAGCCATCAAAGACGCTGCAGCATATTGATGGATTTTGAGTAATTTAAATATAGGACAGCTTGGTAGCAACTGCTGTATTTGTTATTCACTATCTTATCTTTACTGAGCTGTCAGTGGATCCCAAAGACAATTAAGATACTATAAAAACAGGGCTGTTCACTGCTGGTCCTTCCCAACATATTTTAAACCTCTTTATGCCTCACTGCAACTGGCTGAAATGAACTTCTTGTTATCAGGCTTTCTGCAGCACTCGCTGATTTATGTGTTAGATTCAGGCGCGCTGAAGCAGGGCGACTAGACCAAAGTCTGTTTACACTGCAGTGTTTTCAAGTGAAAATGGTAAACTTTTATTGTGTTTTAGTTGTCCGTGAACACGACACCGGTGCCACTGGAAATGCAACTTTTTGAAAACAACTCAATAGGTGGAACTTTTTGAAAATGTCTCCATAAACCGACAGAAATGCTGCTGCCGTCGCCGACTCCCAATCCATCGTCTCCAGAGACTTTGTGGTTTTAGAGTCGAGTGTTGCCTGTAAAAGCAATCCAACTTCTGTCAATGAGAATGTCTGTCTACCTGTCATTATTGATATGTATTACGTATTGTTCTGTGCAAGCACATGTGTAGTTTAATTGCCAAAACAAACGGCAGCCACAAGTAACCCAACAGGAGAACCACATCTTTTTCAGCATTTCTGTCTTTTCTTGAAACGTTCACTTAAAATGTTGTTGTACAAACAGAGTCTAAAACATGCAGAACAGTTAGGAAACATTAAGAATAGTCAGCATGAGATAGAGCTCAACGAAATCTGCACACTTGTTCTGTTTCAAAAGCGGAAAACTTCAAGGATAACTACTGTTACATTCCTTAAAACACAATACATCTTTAACTGATTCGTCATTTAATTTTCCTTGTATAAAACATCCTAAGTTTTCAGACAATATATAGAAACGATGACTATGGTAATTGCTTTTGTGAAGAAATATAAAGAAAAAAAGAGCATCAATTCAAATAGAGACTTTTGATGTTCAAAATAAAATACTGATAACAATATAGCAGAAGATGCTACTTGGATACAGTCATGTAATCCAAAGCAAAAATGGATAAGACAAAAAGGAAACAGGGATATGCTACTTGATCTTGCAGAGAAAGAGGGAGGCTGCGATTATTACAGTGACCTGAATGGTTTTGAAGTGGATAAAGATTTGTAGAGTGAACACGGCTTGAATGGTTGGAGTCCAGAACTGCGAAGACAGAAGGCAACCATCCATATCTCCTGCGCTGTATTGCTGCAGTGAGTTATGTGCACATAAACACACCTGCAGCGAGGCGCACATGTGCCGGTCACATGCATCCAGGCATCCAAACAAGCACATGCATGTGTGCGAGGGTGTGTGGCGGCAATGAACTTCCAGCGCGCACAACAAAAGGCTAAAAGAGGACCGGATGGGAACATTAACTTAACTTAGACCGAATCGTAAATTCTAAATAAAGACCAGGCATAATTATAACAATAAATTTTATGGCGGATTGATATCTTTTTGTCCCCGAAACGGCAACAGATGAATAGATTTCGGTTACTTCCACTTGCGGAGCACAAAGCGTCGGAACACCTGCTCAATCTGGTGCATATTGTCGTGTCTCACAGTTGATGTAAGAATGTTTTCAGCTGCCTGGTATTCCCTCATGCACAAACAGCCCGAACAGTGCTCCTTCCCCCTGGTAACACACACACACACACACACACACACACACACACACACACGCACAGATGTAGTCTCATAAAAAGTGTTTTTCTACCATCGGCGTGCAAACTGAGAAGAAAAGATGGTGGATCCAGCTGAGACAGAGATGAGAGGAAGTGGGAATCTAAAAAAAAAAAATGTATCTCACAAAATCTAAGGAAACACATGGCTAAATGCAGCAGGAGCTAAACATGAAGCGACAACCCTTTTCTGACTGCATTCTTACTGTTTCCGCTGTTTTTGCGTGTTTTGCTTTTCGTTTTGCTTAAATCTGGCTGAGTCTTGACCTTGATTGCAAGGTGAAAGTTGCCATGACTTGTCTTGCTGAATGTTGCTATTGTAGTGATAAACAATAACAGTCACACTCGTCAACCAGTTTAGAATCAAGTCCTCAGTGGTCGGGGTGTTGCTCTTCAAGTAATGAGATAGATTTAAGAGTGCCTCTCATCTCAGCATTGCATCGTTATAGTTTGATAACAAACGTAGATTCAACTCATGCTTACATTTTGACATGATGTCTGAACCACTAACACGCAACCTTAACACTATCACCCGGACGAGAAAAACTATAGCTTGACATGCAGTTGTTTTCAGGGATCCGTTTGGCCTCTATAAATACAGTGAGCTTGTTTCTATCTGATGTGTTTGGAACTCTCTTTCAACACTCCTTTCCTTTGAGGCTGAGAAACTCATTCAAATAGCCTGATCTAGTAAAGCTTCACACGTGCTCCAACTCAACGATGTGCACACTAACTGGACAATCGGGTCTGAACGACGCTCAAAAATCAGAATTCAGATTGTCTGATTGAGCGTTGAATGTATGGTGTGTGTTGGAAGGAGTACATGCTAATTTATTATTGTGTTTTACAATGTCTGAAGACATTTTAGTTTTTTGCCATTGTGTGTGGTTAAAAAGTTCCTATTTCCTCAGTTGACTCACACGGACTTTAATTTGCAGACTTTCTTTCTTATATTTGTTTGGTTGAGCCTCTCAAACTTGGAGACTGCACCCCAAAGTCATAATTATCAGCTGTAGTACATCAATGTGTTTGAGAACTTCCTCCATTCATACCTTCAGCTTCATGATGTCGCATCTCATTTTGTGCTTGTGCTGAATCCGAGTACTCCATGGCAAATGAACACATAAAGGAGGGTTTTATCGTTCCCATCGTAATACAAAACGTGAGCCCACTAGACATCAGCATGTGTGATGCTTTTAAACTTTGTTGGGGTAGGTCAATATTCAACAGTTAAAAACGTTAAAACTGTGTAAAATTTCACATAGTGCACCATTAAGGGCTTCAGCAGACCACATTGTTTTGTGACCCTCAAGGAATGACGCGCAATAAAGTGAAGCCAGTATCAAATCAAATTAACAATGTGTAACTTTTTGTTTTAATATAGGCAACTTTTTTCTCTCTGAAACTTTTAAGAGATGTCATGTAAAAGCATAGCCCAGATAACCAAACCAAACCCACCTTTCAAATGGGAATTTACTAAGTGTGAAAATTAAATGAGTGTTGCAACTGGAACGTCTGTCAGCCGTATACAATTTAAACAGACATAAAACTTCCTCAGCGCATCCTTCGTAAATTTGAAGAAAAAAAAAGAGAAAATTTAGTTTTATACTTCCCTGAGTCTCTTAGAAAAACATACAAATCCAGCAGTGTTGCATTGCAATGACTGGAGGTTATAAAAGAGGGAGAACATCAGTTTTACATCTCAATCATGTCTGATTTACGACTGCTCCTCTCTACAAGGGATTTTGCACCTGTGAGTAATATCCTTTCTGTGTGTGGGTGTGTGTGTGCTTGTGTGTGTGCGTGTGTGTGTGTATGCGTTTGTGCGAGCATATATGGATATCCAGTCATAGGGGATTGAAAGCAGCAGTGAAAGGAGGTGACAGAGTAAAACAAGTAGATTAGCTCTTCCTCACACTTTCTCTACACATTTTCAAAAAAGAAGTCAAAAAAGAGAGCGAGAGAGAGAGTGTGATTGAAAGAGCGAACCACATGAAGATATTTCCCGGCTATGAATCAGGCTGATGGTGGAAAGTGTTGCTTTTGGAGTGCCGATGTGTAAGTGGCCCAGACGATGCACTTTGATTGGGGCTGTGCTCGCCGGCTGCCGGCTGCAGTCTGTCTCGGGGAGGGAGGTGGAATCAGTGCTGCTTTTGCCCCAAAGAAAATAGCTGCAGTTCCATCATTCCTGGAGCTGCAAACAGATTGCAGGAACAGTTCAAAAGACTTACAAATTTGACAGTTGAGGCTCAGTGTTATCAGCAACTAACTAAACATTTACATGTGGGAATTCTGAGGAGGAGAGGATGAATTTCTAAATACACCGCTCTACAGGTGAGAAATACTGCTGCCCATGACTTTCAAATGAATAATTTGTCACATGCCCACAAAAAAATACCATTCCAAAACAACCTGTTCTGCACATTCAGAGTTGCGTTACACGGTGGTGTGATGGTTAACAGGTCGGATAGCAGAATTATCCCTGGTTAATGTGCCTTCATGGAGTTTGGAGGTTAATTGGTGCAGAGAGTAAGTTAGACGGACGCTTCTTAGCACGACTCGCCACCATTTCATTGCCAAATGGCCAGTATCAATAACGGCCCCTGAATTTTTGTTGCATCCATTAAATAGCTAATGAACCTGTCTGCTGCTAGTTTAAGACGCACTTTCATCATGTTGTGTTTAGTTCTCTTCACATTTCCAGGAATTCTTCCTGTATTTGCTGATTTCAGCCATCTTTGAAAGTTGTCATTTTAATTAGGTTTTGAGGATTTCAGTCCTCTTTAAAACAGTCTCTTCATTGGCTTGTTGTCCTGCTGCAAGACCCAAGGTCTTCATTAGATATCACTCATCCTGCGAAGATGATATCACATACATTGAGTTTTGTCATACAATGGATCAATCCACCACCGGCCAGAGCAGAAGTATATCTGCAGTACGACCTCCTATACTGTGCCACTTGGGTTTTATGAACTTGGGTGTGACAGTAATTTACCCTGCACAATGTGACCCTTCTGAAGAGTCAAACACCGATTCAGCCTTTATCGATGAGCTACCTTGACAATGACCTTACTATATGCAAGTGTAACAGCATTACCATAACCATCGTGTCATTTTATTTGCAAGTCTATTGGTATCAAGTAGCCTTTTGAAGCAGCAGTTATTTAATGCTAATTTTAGTCTCACGAGCATGAAAATAGACATCTGTGGACCCCTCTAGCCAAAATATTTTGGACCTCAGAAGATCTTCACAATTGTCTGTATGATTAATAACTTTATTCAGTCGAGGGAGGCGGTTGTTTTTCTGATTTCCATCACCAATTATCAAAGTGAATCACTCAATACTATATGTTTCATGTCTGAGTAGTTGTTCATGACTTACTGAATTAATGGATTCCTGCTAAATTTCATAATGCAGCTTTATACAGTGCATTGCTCTCGTAGAGAGGCCTTTTAGTATACCTAAAGGGGGAAGCCCTGGTCCTAAACATACCTACACTTGTATTATCTTCACTTAGAAAAAGAATGCTGTTAATGTTCTTCCCTCTGGATTTGAGCAACCACCTCCCAGATAATCATCCACATTTTTCCCCGAACCATTCTCCTGCTATACCCTACTACCTATCACCCTGATATACTTCCTACAGGTACAACCTATTCAAGATAGAGGTATGTATACGCCTGCAAATGTAATGTATTTGCGTGTACTTAAATAATGTTGGCCTGTAAAAAAAAAAAAAAGGTAAGGCTTGTGAATCTAAAATTCATCTGCAATGAGTCCATTCATGGATGTATGAATAGGCAGGGCATGAATAGTAGGATTCAGGTATGGGTGAATTGAAATCGGGGAGCTTGGCAAAAAAAAGGTGATAAAGCCATAGTGACGGCTACCGGAATATTGGAATAACCCATTTAGCAGCACAATGCAAAAGCCAGCTATTTTCTTCTGGAAAGAATTTCAATTCACATTTTATGAGCTATTTAGAAAAACAATAAAAAATCATGCCAGTAAATTTGTAAGATTCTTTTTTTCTTTATTGTCATTTTGGCTTCCTGGTGAGGTTTTCATAAACTGGTGAAAAAAACATTTTTTGTACACCTGTGGAATAAGCTCTCCTTCTTTCTAATTCAATAATCATTTACACATTATTCTTCATATAAAAAACTAAAATGAGGGCACATGTTAAGCAGTGGACCCATTATCGCATATATTTTTTTTTAACAATGGAGACAATCAAAAGGAGACAAGAGAGGGATGACTTAATACGTTGTATCTAGTTTTATGTACGTTGAGAAAAGTAGCAAAGTTAATATACTGGTTTACTAAAAAAAGACAATTAACTACTGAATAAACACGACTTTGCTCACTAACTCCAAACACTGTTGTCGTGTGATCCAACGGCCAAAATGCAACAGAAGTTTCCGAAGGACATTATCATGTGAACGGGGCCGAAGGATGCAGTTTAAGGTTAACCTTAAAGTCAGAGACGGCTTTCTTTTAGCAGATAGGAGGACGGAGTAACTGTAAGGTCATTTAGATTATTCTATGCCATTAAACCAGAGAGTAGGTCAATCGTAACTGCCAGGCCGACAGCTCCAGCTCATTGAGCTGGAACTGTTTTTGTGTAAGACAAAAACCTCCGCATTTCTGTCTCAGTAATTTCATAATCAGTCACTAGCATGGTACGGCCAAATCATAGAGTGCCACAGTAGCATACTACATTATAATCCCCTTTTATGTCCTTACCTCATTTTCAATATTTTATTTTATAGGGGTTAATTCAGTGTTTAACTCAAGTGTACTCTGAAGGACACACACTCTTTTTCAGTTACTGGACATCAACCAAGCCAACCTGAGCGACTGCTGTACCTAAATACTAAAACTGAGAAGTAGAAATTTTAGTCAAACCACATTACTTTTTAATGACAGAAAACGGCACTGTGTTGATGAGCTGGCAGACCATGTCTCTGCCACTCCACGCAAATGAGCACACAGTGAGTTTGCAACAAAATCTTTAATAAATCTCTAATGCTATGTTCTGTTTCTGGCTCCTTTTGGCCAGAACATTACCGAACATGAACATTTGTCTGTTTGGCAAGCTGAATTTACATTTTGGGCAGCCAGCACTCTCGAGCACAGTGTTTAATAATTCCTGCCTCGGTTAACAATGAATCAGAGACAGGAAATAAGATCCATGTGACATGCACCAGGACAGAATCCCAGCTTGCCTGTCATGTCATATTATATTCTACATGGAAGCACCACTTAAAGTCATGTTTTGGGTTTTTTTTCATCTGCCTTCATGAATCACAGAAATAAATGAGGAACAACTTGAAATCAAGAAGTTTGATTCCGCCCATAAAATTAATGAAACGTGTGAATGCTCATTGTAAAGCAGTTATCTGCATATGGGCTGCGAGAGCAGGAAATGACAGCAGGATACTGACTCAGTGCCACTCGATGGGAATGAACGCTGAACTGGTTGGTTTGTGAGAGATCGTCTACATCACAGCCTGCCCATAACAATTGTTGTCACTATGTGCAGAACATTTGTCAGTTTGGCAGACTCCCTCTTTGGCTGCTTCTTCCAGTGCACACCATTGTTTTGGGGAATTATGTTTGACAGTTCTGCTTCAGTATGCATTGGGGAGTTTATGGTAGATGAGATATGGCAGAGCGGTTAAGGAGAGGAGCACAAAAGTGATTAGGGATGCCATTGTTGAAATGTAATGCTTTGATCATTGCTCAGATATGTCTGGGTGAAACAATGAATCCCTACCACTTTCAATAATGCTTCTCTGAATCAGAGCAGATAAGTTGAGTTGATGTTACAGCTTTCGTCTTGGCTGGCCTTTCAGATTCCAAAAAACTGGAAAAGTGAATAAATTGGGGAGCCACTTGTTCGAGGTGTTCTATCACGGCTTATTTTGAGGACACATTTTGGTTTTCCCATGTATTTGAATGAGAGGAGGGAGGCTGCGGGATTCAGAGTTCGGAACTTTGACGGCTAATAAAAACGAAACAGAATTATTGAGCAGGAGAGTCTCCTCTGTCATTTAATAGTGTTTTGAAGCCGATGAAATATTCGCCCTCAGAGGAGATAGCGTTTGCGTCAGGACCTTTTTTGGGTTAAAAGCTTACTTGAAAGGCAAATTGCGGACTTCTTGTTGGATGTAGGTCAGGGGTATCGGTGTGTGATTTTTCGGTCTTGATGAGATGAACAATTGAGTTTTGGTTTCATCTTCCTACGACATTTTAGTGTTTCTAGGTGGCGCTAGAGAGCACATTTTGGCCATTTTAGTGTTTCAAGGTGGCGCTAGAGAGCACATTTTGGCACTCTGGTGGAAACTTTAAGGAAATGTAAAAAATAACCCCCAGCCTTGAATTGGTCAATTGCCAATTTGGTCATATATATATATATATATATATATATATATATATATATATAGTTTCATCTTGAGTGGACCAGACTGTTAAAATATTGCTATAATAACCCCTGATTTTACACTTGAAAGTTTTTCTTTGTTGTGGTCACAATGAATGTAATGAAATTGTCTATATTTTTGCAAGATCCAACAGTTAGTACTGAAAATGATTACAATCTTAACATAAAGTCAATTTGAATGAAACAATGAAAACAAATACAATAGGGTCCTGGTCTTTGGAGGGCTGGCCTTTTGGGCTCGGCCCCTAATAAGAAGCATTACGTATACAATAGGGTCCTGGCCTCCAGACCAGGCCTCTTTTGGAGGCTCTTTCCACATAGAACCTGCTGACACACAAGCTACAAGTATTAGGTGGCGCGGCTTCGCGAACCGAGGTGAACAAGACGAAGACAGGAAAGAATTATCAGCGACGACAACAGAGCAGCAACCCCAACACATAATGTTTGGCGCGACTGGGCCGACCCGTGAGATGGCCGACAATTGTGAAAGCCTCAACAAGAAGAGGACAACGGATGAAGAGGAGCCACCACTTTAGAGCCGAAGCACTTCCGCTGCTCCTCTCCAGATAGGCCCGGTCCAATGTCTGTGATACATCAACAGCTGCTGAAACGCATGAACCAGCAGCTGCAGGATGTGAAGCAGCAGCAAGACAGGTCTCTCAGTGACAAAAACAACACCTCCAACCAGCTGCAGATGTACAGCCAGAACATCCTGATGTTGAAGGGTCAGGCCATCTTGCTGGAAGGAACGCACAGACGTGTCGGCCTCCTCGGAGCAGAGCAGGTCACAGAGGAACGTGATCTTCTGGAGACGATCCCGACCAAAATCGGATGGTCAACATTTGAGAATTCCTTCAACGAAACTAAAAAAACAGCTTGAGGAGCTGAAACCAGAGCAGCGAGAGGAGCTTCTGAAACATCAGCTGGAAGCTGCCTTACAAGAGCAAAAGATGGCAAGGCAGAAACTCATCGACTCTCGACAAAGCACTGAAGATACGCTGTTGGCCAAATACAAAGAGCTCGAGAAGGAGAAAGAAAAGGAAAAAGCACAGAAAGAAGCGGTGGTGACACAAGTGACTGGAGTCTTGGAGAACAAGCCGCAGTGTGTCATCTGTTTAGAATTCCTAATCCAGGCCTGCACCCTCAACTGTGCTCACAGCTCCTGCAGTCACTGCATCAGTCAGTGGCGTAGGAGGAAAGTCGATGGTTCCATCTGTCGAAAGGCCATCCGGTCTCAGACGCGGTGCCTGGCGCTGGACCACTGCATCGACAGCATGTTGGAGAACCTGAGTCTGGACATTAAGGGGAGATGGCAGGCCGTCATCAATGAGAGGAAGGCTGTCAGGCACTGACCTCACCACTTCATCCACGGCTGTGACAACATGAATAGAAAACCGTTTCAGCTGTGATGTCATGTAAATTATAACTCTCTCCCACTGTTCTGGGTTGTTGTATAGTTTTACATTTCTCTTGGGTTTTTCAAAGAGGATGAAAGATTTTTAAGCTCCAAAGTTGTTTTCAACTGACTTCTTTCTGTTTGTTCTGTATGTATTTGCTCTGACTTAATCTAAATAAAGATTCCCCTCTGAACCTTCACAGTCATTCCTGCTGGAAGGTCCTGATAGTTCGATTTATTTATCAGATGTAAAGTTTCATTTCACTCGGCTAGGAAAAGTATTCTCTTAGTTATCTAAAGATTTTGTCAGCTATTGATATTACTCAGTAGAACTTTAAGATTCTCTTCACATCCAAACTGACTTTCATATATATATTTTTAGAAATGTATATTGCAGTTTTTTGTTTTTTTACTTGCACTTGTAATCCAATGTTTGTTTGTTTTTTTGTTCCCAAAAAAAAGAAGAAAAAAGAACATGGATGGCTCAATGGAAATATAGTTTTGCCAGTTTCAGAATGAGAACCAGTTGCCACTGGCCTGTCAAGCACCGTCAATGATGTGTTTTTCCACCTTGTCAAATCTGTCACAATCTATGTCAAACTTCCTTTATAAAAATACATTTTTGTTCACCTCCTTTTTGGAGCTGGCTTTGTATCGAGGGGGACACTTAAACAGTACGGGAATTTGATGTAATCTACTTTAAATGAGTCTAAAATGTCAAAATGAGTCTTTATTTTGGCTTCACTGTTCTCCAGCTCAGGCTTCTATTGCATCCCTGCCTGGGGCTTATGAATGTCTCTGACTCTGCAATGAGATCCAGCACACTGGTCTGCTGCCTAAAGTGGAAAAAAAAGCTCAAGGAAGGGACAAAATCTTCACTTCAATTGTTGAGCATGTCAAGAGACATTATGTAGTCCCCGGGCCTCAATACCATCCAAAAGTAAAGAGGAAAGTCCTCAGAAATAGTCTGCACACATGAGACATTTCACTGTGAATCACTGACAAGCAGTCTGCTCCTTCTAAATTGACCATGTTAAATTCATGACTGATGCGGAGAGTTATGCCGTGCATGTGCGTGTGCGTGTGCGTGTGCGTGTGAGTGTGAGTGTGAGTGATTAGAGATGACAGTCAGTGAATCCTTGACGGGGAAGACGAGGGCTTGACCAATTCAGATCCAGACGCGCATTACTCGGCCACTTCGCAAGCCCAATCGTTTCTTTCTCAGCCATATTCTCACTTTTCCTCTCCTCTCACATGTTAGTTAGGCTTTTTTTTTTTCTCAAAGCTTATAATCATCACCTCTATGATTATGAGCTCCGAAGTCGGACATTTTGGCTGATTGCTGCAATGATTATGTGCTTGAAGGATTTGCGCAGACAATTCGCAAAAGAAATGTGCTGCAACACCAGAGATGGACTGTAGTGGACCCGAATCTGTTGGAGAGTACGACACTGCAAAGTATTTATCATGGAATTCAACATATCAAAATGAGAAAAAGTGAACGGAAACATTATCAGTCAATATAGTTTGATGAACGTTCACGGACAAGGTGAAGAGATGTCGAAATTATTGGTTAAATAACAGATGCACACATCCACTAATGGTTGCAGGGGCCGGACCGGCTACTAACCAAATTGTACTAAAGTAAGAGTAAATTCTGTGCAGGCTACCAGTTAATCACAGGGTGGCCACAGAAAGAGAGAGAGTCAAACACACTTTGTAAACATAGACTCACATACAGAGTGTATACGGAACAACCAGGCACAGCAAAAATATAGAAACTGAATATACAAACCAAACTGGGGATCTTCTCACTGGGAAGTAAAAATATTACTGTGAGAGTTAGTATGATTTTTTTATTTTTTTTTCCTTCAGTGCAGCAATTGGAGCGAAGCCATAAGAGCACAAACTCTATATGATGACATAACTTATTTTGTCGGTCTTTACTGTCTGGGGAGAAAACATGTACTTTTGTCCCACAGGGATACTTTTCATTCTTTGCATCTTTCTTTGGTCTGGATTCCTGTTTAGCGTGACCTGTTTACTATGGAGAACAGTAGGCTTGTTGCAGTAGTAGTAGTCTTTAAGAGTTTCAACTTGTTTAAGAAATCCCTACAACTTACTTCAGGCTTAGTATAACTTCTTGGAACACCACGATGCGTTATCCTTCTATGTTGTATGTCACTGTTGTCTGCAAGCCAGTAGTTAAAACATCATTCTTTTCTTTTAAGGTGACACGTCCATGGTGTACTCATCGCCCATCTGGGATCGAAGGTGGATGAAGGTGTCGTTCAAGTATCATCGAACTTACAAATCATTGCTGATATCCTCTAACAAAGGTAAGAGAAATTACTTTCATAATTTAGTTGGTCACCAATAAACTGGATCACGATGAAGCACAAACAGCAAATTATTGGAGAATTAAGAACATTTAAGAAAATTAATTACTGTCTATCGTGATTATAGACTTAACAAAAACAAAACAAGAATCCCACTAAGTTTGAGAGAAATATCTAGTATAGGGTTGCTCATATTCAATTTTTAATAACTTGCCCCCGCACTGGTTTAAAGTTAATTAAAAGAGCTGAAGAGACATCCTCCTAACTACAGGGACGTGAGGCGGAGGTTTCACATCAACAGTAAAGGCCATAAAATGTAATTTGCCCTTTAGCAACCACAATAAAGACTTCTGCTTCCTGCTGATGAATACGTCGAACAATAAACTCCAGCCAGACACTGTTGGATTCTTGCCATTACGCTGTATACACAAATGTGGAAGACCTTCTGTCTCTTAATCTTGACAACCTCTCAGTTCAGATCAAAATAAAGTTGAGAAACCGATGTGCTTGGCTACTTTAACGTTTTCCCAGAATGCTTCAGTTTGATTTAATATCTTGCTACACCTGTTGAACAACCAGGCATTATTACAGGTGGCTTTCATCTTCCTGGATTTTCCATTCAATGTGGAATGATTTATTATGTAACCAGTTAAACTATAATATTGCTTGATCTCTTTTGAGCTTTGCGCTCTCGTGAGGGGAGAAACAATTTGAATGCAAATGGTCTCATCTGGTGTCCAATCCATTTTGCACTTGGCTAGGGGGAAGCTTGGAGGTCATGGTCACAAATGAACTGTCACAAAATAACCTTCTGACCTTGTTAGAAGTGGAAAGCACGGCTTGATCACGACTGCAAATTTTCCCATTACCTACTCGAGTGTCACAAGCATTAAAGGGACTGCGCGAATTCCATGATAATGGTCTCTTTATGACTCGGAAGCCAGGATTGCTTCACAGAGGAAACAAATTAAACTTAACACGGTTGTCAGATGAAAGACAGAGGACGGTGTTCTTTTCTTCATTGAAAATGACATTTTGATGACTGTTGAAAGGTCGTTGTCACAGGCCTGAACATGGCGACGTAATTACGAGAAAGACATTGCACATGAAAAGAGATAGTGTGAGCAACGTAAACAGATGTTATTTAAAGATGGACACTCGAAAATCATGAAACTAAATATATTTTAAGACACGCTACAATGTCTGACATATGTCTCAGTACATTTGGTGTGACATCATGTATAAAAGCACAGTGTCAACCTCCAATCAATCAGAGATGATTGCTGCAATGGTCTACAGCAGGGGTGTCAAGGACATTTTAGTCCAGCGGCCACATACCATTTTATCTTGAGTGGGCCAGACTGGTAAAATAGTGCCATAATTACCTGTTAAATCTGAATTTTTCTTTGTTGTGGCACAGAGTATATGTGATGAAAAATGTCGATTATTTTCACAAAACCAAACAATTACTCTGAAGCATTGCAACAATCTCAACATAAAGCAAATTTGAATTAAACCTTCTAGTGCAAAATGCCGTGAAATGTCCCAAAAACTTCTCCTAGAGCTTTTGCATTAAGTATGTTTTTACAAACTCACCCTGGCAGCATGACTTTGAGTTCTAATTCAATAGCAACAAGGTAGCCAGCTTTTATGGCAACATCGCTGATATGTCAGCTCAGCTCTCAGTGTTGTGTCCACGACTCTTGAGAAATTTGTTAAAAAATATAAATGTTTTATTTGCTTGGTGGTTTGGCAGGCCAGTGGGCCAGTTTTGGCCTATGGGCATTATATTTGATGCCCCTATCAATCCTCAAGAGCACACTGACGGTTGTTTTTTTCGGATACTATGAAAGAGTATCTAGATAAAGACTTCAAATTTAGACAAACTACATGCCATTTATTGTCTGTGAGTGCTACCAACCATCAATAGCCTGATATTTAAATGTGAAACATGAGACGCATATTGGTAAAAATGCTGAGCTTCTTCTTTTTTAAGTGGATGAAGTGATTCAGATGACATAAAAATCATGTTGGTCAAATTTGCAGTCTGAGAATGTGCCTCTGTGGAGCTACAGCACGTCCTTTTAAAGCCCAGTCAAACATGTCCAAACATCTCAGCCAGGCAGTGTAACTTTGGCCCCGGATACTTCACCTCACATCAATCACAAACTACCAGGAGGAACAAAAAGTAGATTTTCCTGTCCTCTGCCAATAAAGCAAAATGGAAGCATAGGAAATTTAACTTTTAGACCAAAGTTTGAGTAGATAAAGTTACAGAAGTGCAACGTGACTCGACATACTCTGGCCTCAAACAGCAAGAAACCCTGAAGTATCATGAATATTAAACTAAAGAAAGTCCCACAAAACAAAGAATGCTGGGTAAAAGAAATTGCTTCGAGTATTTCTCATGCTTTGACTCCCACGGTTTTACACAAAAGCAATAATGCAGCGGTCCAGAAAATATATTAAGAACCAAAATAACATAAACTCCTATAAATTCCTTGAGCCCTTTTTGGTACCCAGAGAGGATGTGGGAGGCCACAGGAGAAGAATGAAAAAAGAGACAGAGAGAAGCAGAAAGAGGAAGGGAGTGACAGAGGTAGTGTGTGTGAGTGTGTGCTTTTGTGTGAGTTTGTGAGCGAAGGTGAGAGGAGGAGGAGGAAAAACATTTCCTGTTCTTTACTGTCCAAAGACGGGAGGTAATAAACACACTTACAGGCTCCGGGTGCAGACAGCGAGTGTGTGCGGGGAGTTGGCATCTGGCATCCAGCACCAGGACATAAAAAATGTACAAAAGGGAGGCGTAATCTCTTGCGAGCACACGCACGCACCCACGTGTATGAGCACATTCCCGCTCATGTGCACACTTCAGGGGTCAGGCTGCGGGACGTGGAGCACAAGTGGTGCGGTACGCCACCGCCTGCTGAACTCCTGCGCCAGACTTCAAAAGGACCACGCCGCCGATGTTTTGCATGCTTTAGCCCATTTACTGCCAGTCACCCAAACTTTATAATGCGAGTGACTGACGATTTTCCAAAGCATCCCCCGCTGTTTTAGGGCTTGATGAATTTGTTTTTCTACCTTCCAGACGGCTACCAGCTTTGGGTCATGTCGGTACAGTATTAACATATTTCTGCAGTGACTTGTGGCTTGCTCCAGGTCAGTAATCCATCAAAGCAAAGCCCGCGATGCCTTATTTATTCAGAATGACAAGCCAAAGTCCAGCTAAAACACTCAAAGCAGTTTTTAAAATAGCTTTTTTTTTTTATTCATTTAGACATCATCTTTAATCTGATGACAGTTCTGCCCCTGTCAAAGGTTGGTTGTAGATAGACTGGACTGCACTGTTGCTCTGGTTGAAGAATCGGCACCCAGTCTTCTGTTGTTGAACAGCACTGAATTATTTAAATATGTGTTTTGAAGCTTTTGCCTGAGACTTGATCAATATAAACCTTTTGTGAGTATGAAATTGGTTATAATAAAATTATACATTAAAAAGATAGTAAGCCCTCTATGTGCATCATATAATCACTGGAACCATAACCCCAACAACAACCAAGTATGTTGCAATTACTGGCAGAAAAGTGATGCTGTAAAACGTTTAACATAGAGGCCTGTCTTAAACTTGAATCTTATATTAAAAGACCAAATATACCTCAAAAGATAAATGCTTTTAGCACATACTAGGGCATTTTGGAAAAAGTCTTTTGCACAAAGCAAAGTTCCATAAGCTTATGACAGTTGGTGGAAATGTACCTGCATAAGTGTGCCTTCGTTAAATAAAAACAAGATAAAACAAGATGAGGAAAAAAAAAAAAGGACCCTTAAAAAATAACAACTGTGAATTAAAGCAACATAATGCATAATGCATTTTACTCATAAAATGCTGCTGTGGTCTCAGCTATTCAGTTTTATTGTATTCCTATTCACTTCTTTTCTGTGGTTCCTATATAAAACCCACTACAGTCCCTCCCAAATAGAATCTAGAACTAATGGAGTGTGACAATCAAAGGAGAAAAAATGGATCCGTTCTGCCCAAATTGTTCACTAGGGCATGGACCATATCTCTAGACGGAGAACAAAACTATAAAAGACTTCTAGCACAATTTTTGCCTTCATAAAATGAGTTTTTAAACAAAGTGACCTTCACTGAAATGATGCCTGAACGTGATATTCAGGCATCGTATATCATTACAGAACACATCCATCTGTGAGACAAGGCACAGGAGACAATGTCTTTGTGAATTCAGAAAGTCACTTTTGAATCATCCGGACGTTCCCAAACAAATGTCCTTTCACTCCATCGGCAGTTCATCTTGTGACAGCACAGTCCAGACCCAAAGATCACCGCCACCTTTGCTAATCTTGGATTTTTCCCCTCAGAGTTTAGTCTGACAGCAACGCATGAAGCTGTAATCCAAATCAATCTTAAGTGCCCTCTCTTCTTTTGGAGTACTTTCTCTTTCTGCCAGTACAATAAAGTCTTTTCCACTCGCACTCCTCCTGTCCCAGAGGGAACGCCGGGCCCTTGAATTGATTCTAGGTTAATAAAGCTGACCGTATAAAACATGGTGGTATGATGGCTGTAAAAGTGGGGGAGGGGAAGGAAAATCCAGGTTTATGTGACGCTCTTACCTTTTATTCTTCCTTGTCTGCATTGAAGGCATGCAGCTGACTTTGGGATTGCAAAGCAACATTCGAGTGTTTGCAAAGTGTAGAAGCTCCATGTGGAGAGAATGCTCAGTCACATGGATATACTGTATTTCAACATGCAGTATTAAGGTTAAGATCCATCAAGATAAGGAAACCAATATTGCCAACATGCAGACCAATTAAACAAGAAAGGTCAGACATGTCGGTGTGGTAAATACTTCTGTTGAACTGTACTTTGTGTTAACTTTGGAGTTAAACTTGCAGTTTTCACTCCGAGTGAAGGAGCTGCTGTTGGACATTATTCCTCAAGGGAAGAGTGGTGATTATCATCTCATGTAAATGTTTTTGTTTCAGAAAAGTTTTGCATTTATACAGCAACGGCAGAAACGCTGAAAACAATGTCTTTTTCATTTCGGGCCACTACTTCTGGGTTCTGGGTATTTTTGGAATGAAACTACATAAACTCTTCTAGAGAACAGTATGCTTTACACAATCCAGTGGTGAACACACGGGCATTCGCATCGACAAGCAATGAAGTTGGATTGCTATCAAGTGCGACTCTCAAATATAAAACTACCAAGTCCCAGGAGAATGTGGACCGGGAGTCATGACACTCTGGAGGCCGCCATTGTTGTTATTGTCCACCTATATGAGCAAGTGCAGAAGAAACGTTGCGTTTCCCTTGTTTTTATAGCGATGTAGTCGAAGCATTTCGAAAAGTTCCGTCGTCTGAGCCATTTTCAGGAAGCTGCGTTTTCACTGGCTCTGAGCACCATTGTCATGTAATCAGATGTCCAAAACACAACAAACGTTTTCTGTTTTCACCTGAAAACATCATTTGAACAAGGACCTGAAACTATCGTGACTTTAGCTTCTTTATAATATATTCTGTAACTTTGACTACAAATCATGCATAAGTCAAAATCGTTTCTTCCCTTATTATTTTCAATCATGAATATTGCAGAGTCACTGTTTGAGAAACACTTCATTATAAATGACTGCATCGTTCCAGCGTTTTGTTTGTCTTGGTGTAAAAACTGAGCTGAGTGGTTGTTTGACAGTTTGTCCTGGATCTTTGTTGTTCCTTATACAAAGCCTGACTTCTGTTCCTTTTTTTTTCCCCCCATTTTTTTTTTTTTTTATGTCTCCAGTGTTTTGTGTTATCTTTTATTTCCAATACCTTTGTGTTTCATCATGTATGACTTCACTTCCTTTGATGCCAGTGAGTTTTTGTTCAGTGACTGACTCCTCTGCTTTAACGTGAGTCTCCTGTGCCTTTATGGACTCTTGGATTTGTGCCAATAAGCTGTTTGTGTCTTTTGTGTGTTTGTCCTGCTTCACGATAGTTTGGTGAACATGATTCCCTGTTTTTGGGGAGGGGGATTTTTGATTAGAAACTACTATGTTGATAGAAGACCTCGTTGAAAAAGTTCCTCAAGCAATGTGATAAAAATGGGTGCTCATGCAATCCGATTTGATTTTCAGTTTACATGTCACTTGCTGGTGATCTTTTCACAATATTGTCATTTCATTTAGCCAGGAGAACCACATCAAGACCCCCAGGGACCCCCAGTGCATGTTTTTGGGACTTTGGGGGAACCCCCCCCCCCACACACACACACACACACGGGGAGAACATTTAAACTCCACACAGAAAGGCCCTGTATTTGAACCCACGACCTTCTTGCTGTGCGCTAACGACTGCGCCACCGTGCGGGCCATCATGAAGACAACAAATGTTACTCTGTTAAGAGGCAAGTGAAGATTGCGTTTTGTTTGTTACTGGTTAAAGCAAGAACCATGACACACAGTGGTGTTTACATGAAGATGGACGTACTGGTAGAGGAAGTTAACAAATAAAATAAATTGGTAAAGCAAAATAATTTTAAAATTAAATATGAATTTCTGATGAAATAAAAATATGGGAGATGTTCGATCACAAAGTTAATACTGTGAAAGAAAGAAAAATGAACTAGATGGACTGTAATGTGTATTTGCAACTGTCAAACCTGCAGAATGCACATGCAAGCATAGACGACACAAATTTTGAAGGTGTTATAAATCACATACTAATTAATCTATTTGTGTATACTTATCGTATTTTGTGCAATATTATTTAAGACAAGCAAATTTTATTGATTGTGTGTTATTTCACCATTCTGTCCAAAACAATCCTGAGTGCCCTCAGATGGATGATCAGTTTGCACATGTGTTTGGGCATGAAATCTGCACATTGGCACGGTGCCAAGTTTGCACGTATTTATTTAAATATTTTTAGATTTTTGTTTTCAACTATGACATTGCCGAGCACTGGGGCCAAAAGCTAGATTGTTTTTAGGGTTAAATATCCACAAGATACAAAATGTTATGCAAATTGTATGGATTATTTTCAAAACTCTCCTAAAAATCAAAGAGTATTGACAGTTTGCTTTAGACGGGCCCTTCTGTGGTTTTTGCTCACACACACTGTGTACTTTTCACACCAAGGCAAAGTGGGTGTGTGTCCCAGCAGGGCGTGTTCTACGGGTGGATTAACTGCTCCAGTGGGATACTGCCATGTTTATTTACAACAACAGTGTACTACATCAGCCAGAGAATAATAATTCTTGGATGAGCAAACCTACGACTTAGTGCTATCTTTTAACAAAACTGCACCAATACATGAAGACATTGATATCGTATGAATTTAGGATTTGCAAAAGCACCACCACCTCAGTTTGGAAGGATAAATTACAAGTCCGGACCTTTTTTAAAGTCACTTGGTATTCTCCGTGCTGAAAGACGCTGCACATTAGTGTATAGGTTAGGACTCTGTCCTTACGGTAGGAACATTCTTACTTGGAGTGTGGGTTTGGGGTTGGAAGTAATTATTCTGAGTGGAGTTTATATGTCGTTCCTCTGCATTTGTCCAATCACAGTTCAGAAAGATGCATTTTGAGGTTAATTGGCGACTCTAAATCACTTCTAGGTTTGAATGTGAGTGTGTTTGCCCTCTGTCCATATGGAACCAAGTGAATTGGCTCCACAATTGGACAAAGTGGCACAAATAAAGAATGAATGGATGGATAGACAGACTAAAAATACAGTCTCACTTCTGTTATTCCACTGTACCAGTTATCAAATTGCTCCGGAACACTGCTTGTGGGTATATATTGACAACTTTACTTAATCGCACAAGTTTCTCTCAAAATTAAGAAAGGCCTCTTGTTTTGGAGCCAGTACTGGAAATTCCCCCAATACATTTTTCTGTCTCGAGTAAATTGCTAAAAAGATCACCCCGGGTGTTATTGCTCCGTCTGTCTTTGGCTATGTAGCGGCACTGGCACTGTTGTATTGTGTGGCTGCTTCCTCTATTCATTCCTGTTATTTTCACTCTGTTTGCTTCTCCCCACTGCCGTCCCTCCGCTGGGATGTTTGGGAAGATTTGTCACTCTCTTTTAATCAATTTGACATCCATTCTTTCACTTTTTTCCGGCTATTTGGCACAGCATGAAGTGCATTTCCAATTATATATAATTATTTAGTCCTCTTTTTGTTCTCTGTTTCTAATGATTTTTAAATTTTTTTAGAGTGTGTCTCATTGTAGGATAAATTCTTGGGGGGTATATTTCAAATATTAGATTTTTATATTTTTTCAATATTTATGATGTTTTGTATCCAAAATAGCAATAAAAAAATATATATTTTAGCAAAAAGGCAAATTTAAGACAAACAACATCAAATCTGTTTTTCTATTAATCATTTCAAGCATATTAAACGGAACAGCCCAGAATAACAAAGGCAACAAAGGTTACACATGCACAAACGTTTGCTTTTTTATCGTTGAAATATTGGTAATCCTCGAAAACAATATCGGCCTGAACTCTGTCTTGTGAGAATAAAAGCAAAAAAAAGAAAAAAGAAGAAAAAAACAATTGAATCATTTTGGTTACACTTTCAGCTGATATGCGAGTATACACACACACACACACACACACACACACACACACACACACACACACACACACACACACACCTTATTACTCAAATGGATAGCTCTTGACAGGCGTATCTTTGTCCTCTCAACTCTCCAGAAAGCTGCTAATCTCCTCAAACTATAAGCTTGCATTGGCTGTTAATTAGCTGCCTTTCCAGTATTCACTGATTATCTCGGCGTCACGCCAGTGGGGCCAGTCCTTGATTGTCACCCCCCTTCTGGAACAGGTGTGCCCCTGTGTGTGTACGTGTACACTGGTATAACCATTGTTGTGGGGAACTTTGTCGTCTGTCGTTCAGGTTTATAGCCTATTATTCTCCGTGAGTGTGTATGTATGGTTTCATCAAATAAAGAGCACCCACTAGTGGCCTAACATCAAAAGTACATAATCTTTTTTTAGCATTTCTACCATTTCTGTATAAACAGACATCATTTTCAAAATGTTGCCCCGTAAGCACAAAGTTTTTCGCAAATGAAAAAGAAAAAAACTACGTTTTCACTTGAAATGTTGTCGTGTAAATGGGACCTAAATTCAAGATCTTTGGAGTGGAGACATTCTCAAACCTCTTTGAAGAGCCGTTTGAGGGTCACGTGAGGATGCAGGTTTGTTGAAGGGTCTGTCAGAAGCAGTAAAGTTCATTCCACATTTCCGCAACACAGGCATGACAACAGCACTCCTGCACCTGGGTGCCACTCTTGTCTTATAATGTGATGCCAATAAAGTATGAAAGCAAGCATCCATATTTCCTTGTGTACTCCTCAGGTTTTAGCTGGGAAGGTTCCTATATAACTTTGAGCTTTACTATATGAGGCACAACCGCAAAATAGTTTTCTTTAGGGTCACCACTGGTTTGTTCAAACCAGAGCTACAAAGAAAAGGTGCGAACGCAAACTTTAGCAACTATAATGTATCCGTTTTACATTCAGGTCTCCAGAAACAGGTGTGAAATCTAATCAAATCTATATTTGCCACTCCACACATAATTGGGAAATTAGACAAATTTTAATCATTAAGTAAACCTAAAATTAGGGTTTTTAAATTAAAAGCTGTGATAAAAGCTTGTGAGACATTCAAGCATAAAGTAATGATTGCAGGGACGGCTGCTGAGCTTCATCTCCACCAACATCACTCTTCACTCTTCAGCCATATCTTCATCAAAATGTGGAGAAGGCAACATTACAACTTGTTGGGTGTCATTAAGATGTGACTTTAGTGTGTAGAACGACATACATTACAGCATCTTCCCATGAGTTAAGCACACATTTTGTAACATACACATTGTATTAGAAACAGACGAATATTTTTGCATAACACAGGGCCTTAGCTTGATAGACATCCATGTACGTTTGACATAGAAAGTGTGTGCCTGTGTGAAGAGCAGAAAAAAATGATCAAAGTAGGTGACTGAAGTTCCAGGAAGATCTTGCTGAAGGTGAGTTTCTCCTGTTGGATTTTGAACCTGCTCCATAATCATCCAAAAACTGTTAGTGTCAGTAGATGTCTTCAACATATAGACCAGGTAGGTGATGTAAAATGATTGGACAGGGTCTCCCTCTAAAGCTAGATTTTCATCACGAGCACCAAATAAGGAATATTGCTTCTCCTAAAGGAACAAACAAAGAAATATGTCTTGGTCAAAACCCTCTTTGAAAGAGCCGTGACTATAATGGAGGTCAAACCTGTGACTTTAACACTTTGATCATGTCACTCCAAGTATGCTTGAGCTGTGTCAGCCACTTAATTTTTAAGGATTTTAAAACTCTTAACGACTGCACTCAGATTTATATATATAGCTATCAAATGTACCTATCATGACAAGCCACTTGTCTCTGTAACGGTTTGAGGACTTTTTCTCTCAGATTCCCATCATCCTGTCTCAGTTAGTCAGTCTCCCCGTGATAACTTGATTTTCCTCTTTTGTCTCCTGGGTCAACTGTCAACTGTCAGTCTGTCTTAACGATATCTTTTAATAGTATACCGGACTCCTTTTCTTTTTCATTTTCACACACTGACCAATCACCTACAGATGATTACTTTCTGTTCAAGTCAGGGCAACACTGAAATTACTGCCACCTCTAAAATGCCCTTTTAAAGTCGATTTCAACGTTCGACAAAAAGGTTTTGTCCACATCCTCCATGCCTACATCTCCACACTCCAACAGGCAAAAGTGATCAACAAAGAGGTACAGAGGAGGCAGCAGAAATGAGTTGACGCGGTGCAATAATGCGTAAATGTCAGACGATTCAAAATTGTATCATCTCAGAATAACTCTGTAAATACAAGCTGGGCAACAGAGTTAGCGGGCCTATAATCACCACAACAAAACAGAGCACACTGATGGATGGGGTTGGCTATAAGTACATTTGTGCTATGACTTCACACCAAAAAGAATTACTGTGGGAGCTGAAAAGACAGTGAGGGAAGGATGCTGTAAAAACCTTTGGGCAACTATGAATCGGTTGAAAAAGAGTTGCAGCAGTAATCAGGGAGTGGTAGGAGCCATCATATCAATAATCAGAGCTGCAGTGGCCTGTTCTCTTAGAATGAAGCCATGGACAGTGTGCCACTTGTACAATCTAGCTCTGAAAAATATACAGGGAAGTACTTCAGACACTGGAGCTATCAATTGAAATCAGAGTTTTAGTGACTACTCAGACAGAGTGAAGGACATTGCATAACTCTTAAGTTCATGTTCACCATACAAGAAAAAAAAAAAGAGGAACTTTATTACTAACAAGCAAAAACACTTTTTTTTTTTCTTAAACAATCCATTAATTAGGCCCAAAGAAGCATGTTCTTTACATACAAAGACATGTTTTGTGCAAAGATATAGTTGAGCCTGTTTGGTGCCAAACTGCCCATTGTAAATGGATAGTTCTGAGCGAGCAGCGTGATGGTGGGCGTTTGATTACGTGACGTGGGGCTGCATGAGGGCAAAAGGTGTTTGGGGAATGGCTTTTGAATTTGCTAGATTGCTGGCTGACAAGATGACCTCTTGCATCTGAAAGGTTAGCAGAGGAGGAATATTCTAGCATAACTATTCAACGCACACTGTGAAGATCAGACAAGAGTTTCAGAAGAAGAAAAGAAGCTGAACACCACGACTTGGCCGAGTGCGCTGCCTGACTTGAATCCAATTGAACACCTTAGGGGTGTTTCAAAGAAAAAAAGAAAAGCAGTGGAATAATATCTTGAAGAATGGCGAAGCTCTGCGGACATTTCTGCACCGTTGATATTCTTGATAGGAAGGAGGATCACGTTATCAAAAAAATCCGTATTTAAAAAGCAAAAGTTGAGTCCATATTTGAAGATGTACTGAACGTTGGTTGCACTAGACACGGAAGAGCAAACAACTACTTTAACAGAGAAGAAATATGTACCCATAATGAATTAGATGCCATTCAATGTTCCAAGAGCTCATTTCCGATTGGAGGGGCATACAGCACCATGTGGCTCCCCATGAAAAAGACACCGCTCCCCAGTGTTGGACTTCTTGGGTGGTGGGCCCACATAGCCACTACTGGTTGGGGCACCTCATGAGGATACCCCCTGGTTGCCTTAACGTCGGACTGGGGGGGACACCTTGAGGTTGGCTCAAGACTCGCTGGAGAGATTATATCTCTGGTTTGGTCTGCGAGCGGCTTGTAGTCCTCCCAGAAGAGCTGCAGGACGCTGCGAGGGACAGAGATATTCAGGCTTCTTTGTTTCTCTACTCTATACTACCACTGCGACTTCATACGGACTAAGCGGAAAGGAAGATGGATGGATAAAATTGAAATCAATTCCGAGCTGGACGTGAGGGCCTTTACTTGTGGAGTCTTCATGTTCTTCCCTTCCTCAGGGTCTAAACATGCCTTTTTGGCTAATGATAGGGAGTCTGTGAGAATTTGACTGTGACTGTCGCTCTTTGTTTGCCCCGACTGTGAAATATCGCTGATCTTGCCCATTGTCAACCATAATTGGCTCTAACCCTGACAAACCTAAGCTGGACAAAGTGGTATTAAATATGGATTGATAGATTGTCCCGTGTAAATAAATGCATTATGTTCTAATACTGGACTCAACATACACTCAATCCATGTACACACGATGCTTAATCACAGGGAACTATGCAGCCAAGAAACAAACATACTATCATTTGTCGAACTTTTGCAGTAGGAAGTAAAGTGTAGGGGACGTGGGATTCAAGAATTCTGAATAAAATATAAAAAACTCAGGAGACTGGTCGTGTATAGTCTACCCAAATCAGAATCTAACATCTAATGGAATGGAGGTTCAGTGGAAATGTAAACATACATATACAAAGCCCACAAATGAAGAATGATATTGTGAATTTAGGAGCAAAGTTTTTGGAAGATCGTGGAATTCCAAGCACAGATGATGACTGTCTGTCTGTTTTCTTAACCATACAGCCTGTTTTTTTGTTTTTTTTATTAAATTTAGAAATAGACACCAAGAGCTACAGATCTGGTGTAAATCTACTTCTCGCCTCAGGTTTTTGAATGACAGCTGTTATCCTCCAGTGTAGAGAATGTCAGTCAGGGATTTTGCTTGCCAGTACGGATTTAAACTTTTCTATCTGATATATCTCATACATGTCACCTCCACTACACCACCGCTTCAAACTTTCCCCTCAACAGACGGATAGGAGTGAATTAAGTTTTTATTCTGTAAATTCAGAAAAAGAAGCCTCTTTGGTACCCAGAAATCTGAAACTAGCTCAGAAATGTTGGTAAGGAGCATGACTTTCAAAATGATGCTTAAACTCTTGAAAATCATAGAGCATAGGATCTGAAAAGTGCACACAGCAGTCTGATGTTTGCTGCTTCGTAATTGCTTTTTTGAAAGATAAATAAAGGGATGGGAATGAAAATGTGACACCTGTCTGTTTCAGCTTTACAGATTTACTTACTGCTTTTGTTATATGAGATTGGAGTGAAATATTGGAGAACCTTTTTTGGCAAGATTTTCTATTTCATTATCGGGGAATACATTGAAAAGAACAAGAAAAAAAAAAAGCCCTCTCCTGTTGTTTTTTTTTTTGTTTTTGTTTTTTTCTTACTTAGGTGTTCAGGGTGGAATCATTTGGTAAAAGCTAGAGTGTGTGTTCATCCAAGTATGTATGTCTGTTCCTCTGTCAGGCTATCCACACAAGATTAGCCCCACCGAGACACCAGATGGTGTTTAGATTGGACAACTGAACAAGCACATAAGAGATCTCAGAGTAGATGCAATGATGAAATTGAGGACTACTACTGCTATTCCCTTTACCACACCTTTGTAATATCCTCTAAATGAATCGCACTGTCTAGCAATAAAAGGCTATTTCCATTGCTTTTTCACTATAATGCAAATCAAAGAGCTATAAAAAAAAATAAAGTCATAAACTGCTCTAACAAATATTACAGTTAAAATGCACAAAGCTGGCACAAGTGATTAGGACTGTGGTTGTAACGAACCCCACAGATTATTTGGTGAAGAATACGTTTGCTCAAAAAGACTGAACAAAATGCATTGTTAGATTGTGTTTGTGACACCTGAAGAAGATCCAATCAATCAAAAGCAAGGTATTGATATTAGTGCAACTTAAACAGTTACTCATACTGGTGTTAGAGAGAAACCTCTGGTTAGTAGACAGTGTGCCTGTAATGAACTGGGGCCTCATCTTTAAAACCTTGCGTGGGATTCATACTAAAAATGTATGTGTGGCTCAAAAGCTGAAAGTGGGGTGCGCCCCCAAAAAATCAGATGGATAAATCAGTGCGTACGCACATCTTCACTCACTTTCCTTTTATAGAGCACAGTCCACCTGGAAGGTTGCACAGTTCGGACCCCGCCCTCAACACGCCCACTTTCTACCATAAATGGTCGATGCAAAGTGCCTCGTCAATATTTTTGTACCTCAATCAGCCTGTTGATCGATGGAATTTGAGGCGAAATCCTGACAGAAAAGACGAGGAAAAGGAATTTTATGAAGAGGGAAACAGTCATGGAGGTGGTGGAGGTCAGGACAATGATCTTATTTGGTGCTCACATCAGTGAAATCACTATTAAAATGAAAAACAAGCGATCGGCTGCACGTCGACACCTGTGTATATAGTTTGAGAGCCACAGAGAGATCAGTGACTGCAGAGGTGGAGAAGAAGAATCTGATGTGAAGGTGGAGGCCAGAGGAGAGTGACATCATGGGGGGCAGCACCAGAGCTCACTGCTGGACACCAAAACAGCCTCCATGGTTGTGACGGCTGCCTTGTGTCAGAGTGTCGAAGAGGGAAGGAGAGATTTTGGTGGAAACCACAGCAGACCGATAAAGTTCAGTTTTATCTGTTTATTAAATGAATGAATTTAATATTTGAACAGTAACTCGTGAAAAGTCTCAGTGGACTTTGTGTGTTTTGTCTTTAGTAATTAGAGTTGGAAGCGGTGGGTGACGAGGAGGTCGTCTGTCTCCGCCACCGGTGCGTTTCGCACCAGTGCATCCCGAGCGCATAACCATGCCAGCGCATCCACAGTGCAGCTCTACGCACTGCTGCCACCGCACTATTTAGATGCTGTCTCTGCAATGGGGCTGATTGTTACACACCTTATCACAATTAATAATCAATCGGTTCTATCCACCGCTCTGTATCATTTGAAGATGAAAGTCGGACATATGAACATCGTGCTGCCAATTCAGTAATTGCTCACTAAAGAAACATCTAGAACACTGCAGCTGTTTATGATTACTTGGATCAATAAGTCTGATACGTGAAGACATTGAATGTATGAGATGAATCTGGCTTCAATTCTCCATTTCACCATCTGCGCTGCCAGTTTCCCCCGTCTCCAAAATGCGCGATGTCCCGCGAAGTTATATTTTTTTAGATCACAAACTTTGCGTGGGAAGTGGTGTACGCATCTTTCAGGACCCGTTTTGTGCGTAAGCAACCTTTAAAAATGAGGCCCCTGGCATTTAGTAGGTTAAAGCACAAAAGACCAATGCTATGATTCTAGGGGCAAGCCTTTCTTTCTAGAGTTCACAGGATCTCGCTGTGGCTGCATATGTTTTCTCTGGACAAAGAAAACATATGCAACATATGACAAGTCAAATTCTTTCTGTGTCCTAGAACACAAAGACAGGCTTGCCAGTTTTGATTGGCATTGACGGTGAATCACCTTTAGGTGTGTGAGTGTGTGTATTTGTCTTTTCCGTGTGTTGACCGAGTGATGGACAGGTGACTTTTACTCTTATTCTTCACCCAGTATTAACTGTGACAGGCTCCACTTCCCCGGGATCCTCAGTTGAATTAAGTCATTCAATTGATACTATCAATTGCCGTTAAAGCAATGGACAAAGACTTTCGAAAAACATAACTATTTGAAAGCGGAAGAAAATGGAAAAAAAAAAAAGGATAACTATTTGGCCAATTTGACTTGCAGGGGCAAGTCAAGTTACTCAATTAATTCATAGTTATATGCCTGGATGTGGTAATGCCACCTACGATTACTACATTCAATTGTCAGAGTATGCTACAAAATTTTACTTAATCTGTCAAGCAGATTACAGCATTTCTTTTGGGAACATGATGATTCTTGTAACAGAGGAAGCAAGCCAAACTGCAATCCTTCAACTTATGTCAGCAATCATTAGTGCAATTCAGTTAGGTCCAAGTCATTTTCACTAAATGTGCTGCAACACACTCTTTCTAATGTTCTGTCGCAGTTATACCGAATGTAAATCACCCTAATGTCTCTCACTGGGTCAGTCTGTCAAGCCCAGGAGAGCCCTGGAGCGCTGCAGGTGTTTATTAACAACAGCTCGCTCGCTTCAGACACAAAGAGATCGGGAAGAAAACATACATGAAGAGCTGGTTTGAATGTAATACAAGAAAATAATTAGGGGGAGATAGTGGGGGTGAATAATGAAATTGGTCTCTGGTTAGTCATTCAAAATGATGAGGGACTTAGTGTTATCAGAACAGGATTGTACACTGCAAGAATTACAGTCTGCACCGCGAACACAAACAAGATGCGATGGGATCATTAAAACCACCCGCCTGTTTTTATATGTAAATAACAGTGACTCTGCCTGTCAGTATATACTGTGAGTTAGTATGGGCAGGGGTGGAGGTAATACAATCATCTGTTGTTGGTTGCTCCTGCAAAGCACTACTGCTACATTACGTGTTTCTCTTTCCAAGCAACAAATTGACCAGAGCTCTCCAATCTTACTTCCTCTGAGGGCTAATTTGAACAAATGGAAGTAGCTTAGAACAGCTCACGCCTTTTAACTCTAGTTCAACAAAAAATAAATAAATAAAAAAAGACTTCACTGCATGAATATGAAAGGACTAGATACATTGAGAAACGTTTCTGTGCACACTGAATATCCTATCTCAGTCCCTTGGTAGTAGATGGAGTTTGGGTTGCAGGGGTTAATGTCTGCGAAAGATGACCAATGAAAATAACAAAAAAAACAAGTGCTCTTTTAAATTCAAGGAAAAAGTGGCAAGCCCAGCATCCCTATTTGCACTGGGTTATATTGTAATACACCAGCACTGACACTAATTTTGCTATTGAGTGACAACAGTTGATGTGCTATTAACCTGTAAATGATCCAGTGCCACACGTGTATAAAGCACTCCATGTATTCTCAATGGCTAACTGTCTCTCTCGTCCCGCCATCATCTATTTCGAATACACCTGTTACAAAAACCACATCCCTTTATCTTTAAGAGCCATGTGTGCTTGGATCACCGCTTTAATGGCTGCTCTTATGAATGTGTAGTTTTTGCATATGGATTTCCTCAAGCAGAAATGAATGTGGCTTCTCAAACTCAGAGCAAATGCCATATGACAAATAAATATGTGACATTGTAAATATGTGACAGCTCAACCGTTTTGAGTCAAGAAAAAGGTCAGGTAGCATTTTGTAAACTCTTTATCAACCATAAATAATATCAGTGCCAATCTCCCACATAAGACATATGACCTAGAATGAGTTACGCAGTTAGTTATTTTGTAATGAAACCACACGCACATGCGTGCAGAGAACAATATGCTATACACATTAACAACGCAGAGTATATAGACATTTGTATGGACAGACAAGGAAGTTGGATTGCTATTGTGGTGAATGTCGACTATAAAACTACCGGGTCCCAGGAGAATATGTACTGGGAGTCATGACACTCAAGAAGCCACCATTGTTGTTAATGTCTCTCTACTCTTGCATATGCAGAACTATGAGCACAACTGTTGTGTAAAAAGAACTCCAAAATGCCACAAAAGTATAACATTTTCACTTGAAACCATGTTTAATGGCTTCTAATGCATCCAACACATGTAGAGTACATGGGAGCAAAGATTTATGCAAGCATGGTATGAAATCTAACACTATATGCATGATGGGAAAATCAAAACTATTTCCTTTAAATAAACAAAGAAATGCAAAGACTATGCGAGTGTGAGTGATTTTGTATTTGTATTAGCCCTGTGATGGACGAGCAAACGATCCAAAGTTTGCCGTGCCCCCCCACCTAATGTCAGCTTACTTTACCTCTATTCAATGAAGGTAGCCAAGGTAAATGAGGGCTGGTAAAATCATTCTGACTTTGAATCTGGACCTCACATCCATATTAAAACAATGTACAGAAAGCAAATAGAATAAAAAGAAACCACCCTGACTCATTTTGACTTCTCTGGAAAGGGTTCTATTAGTTCTCTGCAAAAGCAGCATTGCAGTTCATAAAGGATGAGGGTCAGTCCAAGCATTTTGCACTCTGTTATCGACGAGTGTAAAGTAGGATTTTGCAGATGTCTCTATTATCAACATCCTTGTCAGCTGGCAGCCTTCATCCATTGACAGGGAGCCTTGGAGTGCCAAGTACCCATTCACAGTGCAAATGGCATCGAGATAAAATGGCTGTGCAGAAACAAGATTCTGGCAAAAAACGCAGCCTACTGCCTTTCTTTCTACCAAGTCTGAAGCAGCCACGGTTTAATGGGCAAAACCTTTAACAGAGAAATGTCCCTCGTTAGTGTCAATGCATCTATCTGCAGAGAATCAACCGGAGGGGCTACTGGAGAACTCTCTGTCCCCTAAATTTAAATAGAATCTTTGTCTGTGGGGAAAATGAAGGTTTTGTACCTCCGGCATCAGTCCTCTTCAAAATGAAATGTAACTGCTTGTATGTTGAACAAAGACACATCAAACATTATCATAAATTGCTATGACCCACAGAATCCACGTATTCTCTGAATGGTGGTAGACATGACCTGTTTTTACATAGAAATATTGCTACATAGCAAAAGATGGTTAATTAGGTGAAAGAAGAGATTTTGGAAAGGAAAGGACTGTCGCCAGGCATTACTCAAAGCCAAGTACAACTGCTATGTGCTTTGCTTAAACCGGAGGTTGTAATCATCACGGCCATCATTCTAGACAACTAATACAGTTTAAAAACGTTTGAGAATATTGCAAAAGGTTCACACTTTTAATCTATTGTTACTCTGATGAAATGTGGTTTTCCTTTCTGGCAGCACAGACAGACCTCTGTGAGAGAACTTATTGTTGTGTGGAGAAGGGAGGTTTGCCTTGGCTGCAAATTGAGTCGCGCTATTTGAAGAGCAAAATGGAAAAATGGTCCGAGAATAATCTGACTCAAACACACCATTTGGAAAAGCGCTTGGCTTATATCTTATTAAAGTTGGCTGCCCTACGTTTGTAGCTTCTATACAAGTCGAGTCAGGGATTCTAAGGAAACATAAGCTGGAAACCAAGTTAGATTCGTACAATGTATGGCTCCGATACATTTTTCAGTTTTGTTTAAAAATCTACAATGAGAAGTGATTACATTACAGAATTCCATTTTGTCCTAAATGTTGTGCATATTGTAGAAAATGTATTTCAAAGAGGTTTTTAACAGTCATTTCCAACAAATGAAACAGTCATATATAACTTAATGCTCAAGCATGAAGCCTCAAATAGCTTAATGCTATACAACCAACAGACTAAACCAGACATATCACACATACTTGGTTGTGTTTTTCCCCACATTTTCTCCTGTCCATAGTGTTCAACAATACTCTAAATCCTCAAAGTACTCCCAATGGAGGTTCAGCACCATGCGTAGCAGAATGCTTCTGCTTCCACTGTCCTAGAACCATGTAAGGTTTATCAAAATGTCACCAAACATAAAGGCTATTCGAGCATATGCTAACTAACTGGACGGTTGCCACTTGTAAATTTGTTTGAGCGGTCTTAGAAACTCATTGGTTCACACACTTAGCCATGACAACATGTTTTAGTGCATGATGTCAACTGCCACTGAATTGGAGGCGATGTCCATAGACATGGTGACGCCAACTACATCATCCGTCAGTACGTACGGACAATGAAGTCACAAGATAAAAGTGTTGCAGTCGGGGTGGGAGCTGGATGGTACATCGCGTAAACCAGGCCTCTGATGGTACAGCTCTACAAATTCGCCCTCTTTTTCAGAATCCTACAAACTTTTTGAATGTTGCATTGATCGTTGTATTATACTCCGTGTTCCCATTGTAATTTCAGACACGGTCAGGTGGTCTATTATAACATCGGCCTTACTCGACCCAGTCTCACTGTAATAAATATGATCTTGATTGCATGATTTTCATGATTACAGTATTTTATTAAATTTTTTACATTATTTGATGCTGCAATTGCCTATTACTTTAGAGTTTCCACTGCCAAACAATTACTGTGAGACTGTCATGTACACCATGTTGATATTGTGTAGATGTTTAAGTTGTATCTCCATCATGTAAAACTCATACTGTATTTGAACCCAGACATGCCCGGTTCAATTAAGATCTGAATGCCGTACGGGTCATTGGAATGGACCCAATAAGTCAGTATAAACTGTAAATTAGTTTAGAGTTTGTGTGGAGAGAGGACTGACTTTCCTCTCGCAACTTGGCTACACCACAAGGACCACATTGACCTTTATCATGTATTTAAAAAAGAATAAAAATAAATATAGACCGCTTCTCTATAACAGATTTGATTGTTGAGTAACAACAGGCCCAATCTGGTCAACAAGATTTGTTTATAGAAGCGAAAACTTGCCATGTATGAAAAACGCATTGGTGAGGTGCCTCAGGTCCATGTTACAAAGGGTCAAATTACCAAATTTCATTTTCTCTCAATGTCTTTGGCACATTTCACATTAGAACAGGTCTTCACAATGCGTATCTGGCAAAGCGAAGCCAGACAACCCTTCAGGAATAATCTATGTCCATTCTCTTTACATCTCTGTGTTTTGATTTGAAACAGTGCAAAAAGTAATTTGAAAATGTTAGAAACCAGTCAGTGACCCTGTTTTGAGCTGACATTTTTATCTGTAGAATGTCGATGGTGCAAAACGGTTCTGTGTGTGTGTGTGTGTGTGTGTGTGTGTGTGTGTGTGTGTGTGTGTGTGTGTGTGTGTGTGTGTGTGTGTGTGTGTGTGTGTGTGTGTGTGTGTGTGTGTGTGTGTGTGTGTGTGTGTGTGTGTGTGTGTGTGTGTGTGTTTGCAAGTTTCAGCATGAGTATTTACATTAGATAAATGGATATTGTGTGTTGAGTCATGCTAACTTGCCAGAACATGCCACAGATGTTCATCATGTACATCGGGGTCAGGATACAAAGATCAAAATAACATGAACATTTTCAAACACCTGATTTGTAATCAGACTGAAACCGAACACAGACATTACCAGGTTTTGCCAAACCGCAGACAAACGAGCATTCAGAATCTCAATCTGTCATTGTATTACTTGATTCTTCCTGACAGGAGGTAAATGGAAACAGAATCAGAATAATCTGAAGACAGTCTAGAAAAGAACAAAAAAAAACAACTAACAACTATCACACAAAGGAGTCAATGACCCTGTGGTCCTGTCACTTGCTAAAACTTAAGCTACCTCAGAGCTGCTGATCCCTGAAAATGTATTTGTGTTTCACCTCTTGAATGTTGATGATAAAAAAACGTCACCACATTGCACCTCAGCTGTTTATACGTCAGGTAAAATCTGCCGTCAGCTGGAACTCGATCTTAAGGCAGACTCTTAATAATATGTACTTGTAAGATTCAGACAAGTTTCACATTGAGCTGGAGCCTATTCAAGCCAACACTAGGTGAAAGGTTTGGTAGCATCTAGATAGGTCACTCGTATATTGCAGGGAAAACTGAAAGAGAAGCTGGACAGTCACACCAGAAGCTAAACTGAAGTCAAGGAATAGCCACTAAAGCGTGATTTTGTTTGTCTGAGTGAGCAACTAAACTTCCTCACCACCATGTAGGCATCATTCAAATGACAAAGCTCTCTAATGCTGTTGATGTGGTTAATATGCACGTGGACGTAAGGTAGCTGTAGCCATAGATATACATCTATTTATTTTGGAATCACCAATAAGCCCAGTTTCACAAATGTTCTGACACGTTATGTAACTGAAAATGTGGGTTTTTATTTTATTTTTTTATTCCAGTCTAGTGTATGTAGCTTCTCCTGCTGCTTCTATATATATGTTTTAAAAGTTCAATTGGAACTGTTTCTCAAGAGGTTTATATTCCACTTGGTAACTCTCTGTGGATGACAGGCTGTAGTTTTCTTTTTTTCTCTCTCCTTTTTTTCCCCCTCTTGTTTTAAAGTCACTTGTGTGTCTGAGTGTGTGTATTTCCAGCTGAGTAACAAAAGGCAAAGAGGCACTATTACTGTCACACACAGAGATGCCTTTTCTGCTCCACTTAACATGCGGATCTTAAGGCTGCACAAATTGACAATGGAGGTTACAGCACATGGCGTACACCTCCCTTTATGCTGCCACACAGGCTCCCTTTCCAAGTCCCTCGTTAGTAATTCTGTTCACCCCAAACATATATACGCATACAGTTCCACAAAAATACACAGATACACACATACTCGAGGATAGACATACAGCACCAACGCATACTGGCGGCACACAAGTGTGCTGTATGAATTTGGTAATGGAGGCACAGCTGGGTGGCAGCCAGCATATCACTGTGAAAACCCTGCAACTGACGGCAATACATTTACATAGTATTTCATTTCAGCTCTCAGAATTCGTGCTTTCCACAGACCTGCTGGATGTTTTACTTGCACATATAGAGCTCTGAATATCGATCCTGTGGGAAAATAAAGGATACAATTTGATGCAATAAGAAAAAATGAACGAAGAGAAAGTAGGAGAAAATATTGCCGCCGTTTCCATTGCAGCATTATATGAGATGGGTACCATGTTAAAGACAACAGTAAAGAGAGAGTTGGTTCTAGCTAATGGTTAGACTAGTATTGTGGTTCAAATAGTCAAAAGAAGTACATCAAGTGTACCTTGCTCCTGCTTGAACACTTGTTGGATTGAGCAGCAAATTAGCATATGCCAACTGATATTTGAATCTCAGATTAGGTGTGAAAAAGTAAAGAAGCAACTCTGGGTTCAGTTACTTCACAGACCTATCCAAGGTGGCTTCAGCGTTCAGCGTTTTAGACAAAAACAAGATAAATGTCAGGAGTTCTGTAAAGAATTATTTTTTTATTTAGTATATGTTTAAAAAAAATGTCTTTTTTAGAAAAACATGTAATATATCAATGGTATAGTCAAACTGGCCACCTATACATTGTTAAAATGTTGGGACAGGAGCAATTTTTGTGGGTAAAAGTTGTCTTTCCGTCCATCTTCAAAACCGCCAAATCCAGATCGATTATTCACACCTACAGGAAATCTCCAGTTAACACCAAGTAACTCAACTGCATGTTTATAGATTGGCTGAAAAAAATAAAAAAAAAGACAGTTGTTAGAATCAAACTAATGCATGCCCTAAATGTCACATGTAGGATATTGTGAGAATGATCATTTACATCAAGGTGATCGCTGAAAAAAGGCTGTAATCTGTTTTCCAGGCCACCAGCAGGTGGTATGTTTTTGTAATGCGACCACGCCCAGAGACAAAAGTAGGATGTAAATGTTCAATCGCCTTGTGCGGAACAAATTTCCAGTGGTTCAGGTGATGGGGTTTTTTTTTTTGGAGAGGAGCTGTTCAGAAGGGTTACAGGCACAAGCAGTCTGACACTCCATTTATTGTAATCCTACATACACTTGGGCAAAAAAAAAAAAAAAAAAAAAGTGGTGTTTTCCTGGTTGGAATGGAGACAGAGATGAGGTCATGTCAAATGTTTCACTCAAAAAAGTGTTTAAAAGCCAAGATGCAACAAATATTGACTGCTTTACTTGAGAACATTGTCAGGTAAACAGAGCCCAGAAGCTCCTAAACCCAAATCAAACTGGGAATTTCTTGATGTGAGATTAGAGCGCAAACAACTACAATTCCCGTGTGTGACTTGGAAAAGTGTTTTGATGCTGAAAAAAAACCTCTGGTAGAAGTTGTTGCAACTGCTCTAAGGTTAAGTGACAACAGTTGGAGACATAAATGTGTATTAAAAAAGAGCACCCCAGTATCGTTCAGAAATAAAAGTCACTGCTCTGTTGAAACAATACTCCTTGGTGTAATATTCCTTCGAACTCTGTGATATGTCATTTTCAGTTCCCTGCGTAAATAACCATGTTGTATCATTAGGCAGCACTGCATTAAATGTAAACTGTGTAAACTCCACATGCTCATGAACCCTTCCAAAGACAACATTATGTAAGATGCACAAATATCAATATTTAGAAACATGTTGACAAACCACTGAGTTTTCTTCACCCCTATTTTTTTCAGGCGCCTCACTGTACGGGGGGAAAAAATGTGTCCTATAAAATCTCACTGAAAATCAAGAGCCTTGTCCTTCAGGCGAAACATAAGAAGAGCCATAAAATTTGCTGGCAGTTTTATGGGAAGCATCCGTTATGTTAAAAGGGTTCATTAGTGCAAATTGCATGGGTAACTTGTACTTCTGTGAAAGCTTAGCCAACGCTGAATAATACAGTATATATTTTGTACCTATTGCAGAGACATGGCTCTGCAGTAAAAGGGGCCAGGTACTCTAGATGATGTAGTCAGCGTGTTGGGCCACTAGTTGATGCTGTTTGTTTTTTGTGCACAGAGAACAATCCACTGAAAACATTAAGAACGGTGAATACACAGGCATTGGACTGAAAACAAAGCTAGATTGTTATTGCGGGTGTCTCATCTATAAAACTACCAAGTCCCAGGAGAATACCACCTGGGAGTCAGGCCACTCCGGAGGCTGACGTTGTTATTGTCCATCTACTCACACGTGTGCAGCAGAAGATTTGTTTACTCTAGCTGTGGATTGGCATGCACAGTAGCAGCATTTTCAAAAAAGTCTTTCCTGTCTGCACAGAGACGTACAGTCGTCAGAGCTTTTTGGAAAGTTTCCACCGTTTTCAAAATGTTGCATTTTCATTGGCTCTCTGCACCGTTGTTGTGTAAACGGATACCCAAAACACAACAAAGAAAGATGATTTTGCGTTACAACTTTTATTTATATATTTTTAAAGCATGCCTAACAAATGAATTGAATGCACAGAACTGAAGCAAATTTTTAAATATATGGAATACTTTTATTGAGTCAGATAAAGGGTATTTTATGTGCAAATAATACATTGAATTATTTGACATTGGTGTATATACAATACATGTATCCACTCTATAGACTTTTAAAGATTAAAAGAAAGTGAACTATTTGATTTTTGTGTGAATGATACAAAATGTTTTTTTTATTTTTATTATTATTATAAATGTATTTTTAACACTGAATTCTAGGTATTGAAATACCCCGAGGCAACTTTCTACGGTGTTGTATTTCAACGAATGGTTAATAATTGTGGTCCACACTTTCCTTCATGCTATTTTTAATGGTTTAGATGAATTTCACAATATTTGTATGTGTTTTACCTTATAGTCTCATTGTAAAAAAAAATTGCTCCAACTCTTCAACAAATGACTTTGCATCTCAGGTAATGTAATCTCTGATCAAGTGGAACTTTTAAGTAACAATTTGTTTTCCCATACTTCTTGTGGTAGAGTGGCAGTTCAGCGCTCCAGCAGCTTCAATTAGAGCTGCAACTGTAAACAGTCGAGCATAATCGGGTAGAACCTCTCAGGCTTTTAGCTGATTAAGCATCATGAAGCACGGCCTCTTCTCAGCCTTTAGGTCCCCCATCTGTTATCATGTTTAACTGACACACTCTTAGTTTTGACAGAAGATCTATCACAGTTTTCTACCTGGGAAGAGCTGCAGGTGTGGGGATGGGTTTCCCTCTCTTTCACCCTATCTCTCTCGGCCGGCCCGCTCTCTCCTGAACTTGGCAGGAGATCGATTTCCTTCCCGAGGCGAAGTGTTCAGATGACTGATGCTCAAGACGGCGGAGAGCATGGTGCTTCCATCAGTTCTAGCACCAAAGCACTGCTGACAGGATCTCAAAGAACTGCAGCCTCAGAACTGATGAGGCAGCAGAAAGCAGGACAGGCGAGGAGCATGCCGTCAGGAGCAAGGCAGGAGGAGCAGGACAGAGATGGAAAAACAAAAACAGCATGCAATTAAAAGAGACGGCCCCATGCTGCACTCTGATGTCCTCAGGGGTAGTGATTTAACAGTTATGTTGTGTGGGATAGTACATCTTCTCAGTAAAGTGGTGGGGAAGATGGGTCGGAGAGGTATAAAAACCAAATCCATTCTTCCCCTTTCTTTTGTTCTTAATTTGGTCATTTGTTAACACGTTAATCATCCTATTTACTCCCAGCAATAACGTGCAGTCTCTATTGGACCCATTCGCCGGATTACAGGGCTTTTGTGTGTACACCTGCTGATAATGTGTGTTCTCATTATCTCATTTTTGCCATGATTGTGGTCCAAAAAACTGGAAAAGTGGTCATGTAGAAATGTGACAGCATATTAGTCAGCTGCAGAAATCAACCACTACATTTCCACTGACAGGGTAGAGAACTGGAATGAAACTGTCACCTTAGATGACTTGTGAATCGTCATTGTTTCCATAGATATGGGATAGTAGGGCCAATTGGCACCTGCTCAAGCCAATATCTATGGTGACCTCTAGAGCCGCTGTATTTTGATTATACAACTTTCTGTATTGTGTCATTGGGCATCCTGAGGACACGATCTCGCCATCGCAGCCTGATTCTCAGATAGTATAAATGATCTCATTATGACTATGAAGACAACACAAAAGTAAGAAAGATATTTCAGCCATGCTCATTATAGCCGCGGTCCCACCGCACTTTTGCCTGCAATATTTAAATGTTTCATCAGCTGTAAACCCTCCCGTTGTTGTTTACATACTCCGCTTTGCGCTCACTGGTTGCTTTGATAACTGGCTTTATTGAAACGTCGGCGTGCGACACGACATCGCTGTCATGCAGACGCTCCTCTCCATAACAGAGGGCGCTGCTGTTCACAATGAGAAAGTTTGTGCTGCGTCACAGAGAACGA
Organism: Lipophrys pholis; assembly: GCF_963383615.2. Classification (NCBI taxonomy): domain Eukaryota; kingdom Metazoa; phylum Chordata; class Actinopteri; order Blenniiformes; family Blenniidae; genus Lipophrys; species Lipophrys pholis. The sequence continues at coordinate 14,244,355 of NC_137641.1, read as the reverse complement.
CTCGGACGGCCGCAGAGTTGCGGCAGGGTGAAGCCGGCCGCCTCCGTGTTCTTCGCCCAACGTGTCCCTGTGTCGTTCACAACCCCGCCTACATTTTAACCGTAGTTTCTGTGGTGGGACCGTGCGACAGAGTTGGGCTTGAGTGCGCTTTGCCGTACCGTACCCTCCCGCTCCAGCACGTACTGCACGGTGGAACTACGGCTTATGTTGCCCTGTGGAGTCTTTATGATGTGGAACCTGAAAGAAAAACTGTAGGCGATATTGTGGTGTAGTCTGAATGCATGTATGCAAATTACACCAATGGATGTGCAATCTAATAATCACACAATGTAACATGGAAACCTGGTTAGACAACATCCCAAATAGCTGTATGCAATCTTTTATTGTATTCCCCCCAGAAAATGGCATGGTCTGGTTAGTTGGAGCCAGTAACAATGCATGACGGCAGGAATAAGAACTAATCCACGTCAATACGCTTGTTCAAAAATATAATATCTTACCTAAGTCAGCTGTGCCAGTTTTTATGCACAATTGAAAAAAATAGACATAAAGGGACATAAAAGAACTTTGAATGATGGAACAATCAGCCAAATAACAATGAGGAGTGTCAGGTTGTAGTGACCGAACCGAGATGTTAATATTCAGGCTGCATCCCAAAAACGGTGTCAAAGAAAGCCGAGTGGATGAGGTGCAGAGTGCCGTTAGTCAAAGAGGCAGACACATTCAGGCTTCCAGAGTAATTGCATTTGGCAAAATGCTAAAATAAAATTCTTGGGTGGCTCACAACTATCTGCTCCGTCCTCTCATCATGATAGCTCAAAGATGTTACTTTAGACAGTAATTCACTGAAATGTTTAACCCAGACCTCACTAGATTGTACTCTTAATGTGCACTGATTGTGTTCATTGTTTTATCAGCCTCGCCTTCAGGTCAAGATGAACAACAACACATGCCAACGCATGCCCCGAAGGCCAGCGCTTATTTGTATTTCCAATTTTTCTGCAACAGATTTGTTATATCTGAGCATTAAGAGCGGTATCTGTTTGCTCCAGTGTGCAAACTTACTACAAAACCATTCATATTCATGAATTTAGTTCCTATTTATTGTATTTTCAGTTGAATAGTAGAGATGTAACACTATGCAAAGTACAAAACATGCAAACAAAGGAAACTCTGTATGTGGAAGCAAAAACTTTGACACAGCATACATTCAAACTACAAACACTTGTTCTGATTTCTGCTGAATCCTGCTGTCAGCAAACCGGCAGCAGAAGGAGTTATAAAGCACACTGTTTTAAGCACCACAACAATGGAAACCACAGCCACGCGGGGCCCAGTGGTTCATTATGGGACAAGCGCTTCAGCCAGCTTTGAAGTGTATTATGTGCAGCATAAGCAAAACATAACTTGCCTCACTGTCAGGGGGGAGAAATCCCAAACTTTTAGTCTTATGCATTTTAATGGATTCTGCCTGAAACAATTACAATAGCAAGACTCAAACTCTTTGTATTACTGATGTGAGCTCAGTCTGATAAAATAGAAAAGAAAGGCAACATCTGTTATGGCTGACTCTACTACTCCCAGTGTCAGATGTGAGAATTGTGAAAGAACTCCTACTAAGAAGAACTTGTGACATTATTTCTTGCCTCCCAATTGAGAATTGGTTCCCTTGACCCTGGATGGATGGATGGATGGATGGATGGATGGATGGATGGATGGAGACAACAACATTCCCAATATTGAAAGTGAAAATTATAAATGTATTTTAAATCTTTAAAAAAAAAAAAAAAACACTGTTGAGGATGATATGACACATTCAAGATAATTTAGAGCAAGTGCACAAAAAGCTGGAAAAGTTATAAGATGCCTAAACAAATAGTCTTTCACAATTAATGTAATGTAGACTTAATACATATTTCCGTACATACTCTATAGGTGTAACATTTGACATTTTACAGTAGTGTGACATTCACTGTTTCTACACTAAAATCTGCAGTTATTCAGTTTTTAATGTCATTTATTAATGTAAAATATTGCCCAACATACTGAACATACTTAAAACTATTATATTATGCTGATGTTTAGAAAATGTATGTGTATTCAACAGTATTTCTATGGTGGTGCAATGATCACCAGGATCTTTACAGTATCATACCATTTACTATGATTTTTTTTTTACTGTATGCTATTATTTCATCAGGTGTTTTACATTAGTGTGATGTTTGCTTTAAGTTTAAATTATGATACATTTTCTGTGATCGTTTTAGTAGTGTGTTTACTCACAATTTGTTCTCTGAGTTTTCTTTAGTCGTGCATTTATTTCTGTGAATTTTACAGAAACAAGTTGATTGCAGTGTTTAGACTATTTGTACAGTGTTTGTGGATAGTTTTATAAGTTAACCTGTGACAGTGCTCCAGGCAGGTGATTCTGCAGTACGAGTGTATTTGTCTTCTGAACCTGAACAAATAACAGGTAGATGAATGCCATGTTTCAGTGCTTCATGTTTATCAGAGAGGAGCATTGACTGTAAACACCGTTTACAGCTCTACAGTAAAGTAAGCGATGACATTCTAAAAAGACTTGACTTGGCAAAATACCATGAGGTGGGCTGAAAATAAATTGAAATGCCCTTCGATGGTCTTCTATTTCTCCTCGGCTTTTCCTTTTGTGCTAAGCGAGGCCGCTGTTTTAAGACATACCTCGCCTGTTTGATCCTATTATTCAGTGTGTACATTCTGATAAGCATTGTGTGTGGCTTAACTAGTGGGATTTATGAAGGAGGAAATCTCCATATTTGCCGCTTGTTGACCTATGTTACAGATAGAGTTGCATTTGCTTATCTGTGGAGCTATTCAACGCTGCGGTAATGATTTTGACAGAAACCTCTGTTCCCCGGAGATTTACCTTTGAGAAGGAGGGAAGGTGTTCTGCGGAAGGACATCTGATAAATTCTTGAATCTTTAAATAGGAACCCTCAACAACAGTAACTTTACAGGAGCGGTTCTATAAAATACTCCACTTTTTCATCCAGTGGTACTTACTTTTGCAACCAGTGCAACGTCAAAGATATTTGTGAGTACAGGAGGGAAAACATATTGAAATCAAGCAGACATATTCACAGTGATGATGGACTTTGAGACTTTCGAGTCCTACAGATGTATCTTGTCTGCACGTGTGGTGTGTTTGTGGCCTGGTGTTGGACAGTGAGTCTCAAATACAGTCCAGCCTCCCTGTCAGTTGTATTGTCGCTATGAAATACCTGCTATGGAAAATCATTATGGGTTTAATGTATGGAAGGCCTACTTATTAGATTTGTTTGCTGCTGGTTTTATAAAGCTATATCATGTTTATAGTTTTGTTTGTTGGCTGGTTTAAAATCAAATGAATCTGACACCAAATGGAATAATAACATCCCCTAAATCTGTTGTTGTGCAATGGAATACACATATTTAATAATACAATATATGATATAAGTTCAATAAGATATTAGGCTCTGATTTATCAAAAACCAGCACTGTATTTACCAAATGTGATTTCAGAAAACATCCAACAGAAACCTAATCAGATACCTGTTCGGAATTTTGCTGGCAGCGTAAAACAAACAAAACAAATAAAAAACCAGCCATCACAAGAAAATGGTACAAAGTGGAGAGTGAGTCTCTCTGTGAAATGCTGAGATGCACTTTATGTAGAGAATCACTATGTAAAGAAATTAACAATCTACAAAGACTGAAAATAATAAGACACTATTTTCTATGTATGTTTATTTGTTTAAGTTAAATAAAAAAAGCACAAGTTCACAAAAAAAGAGAAAAAAACTGACCGTGTAGTTTTTTAGAACTGTGATAGTTTTTACAGTTTGTGATTTGCCTCTTAAGTAGCTTTAAACACTAAGCTGCAGTTCCACGTTTCGCTTCTGAAGGCAAAATGATTGCTGCTGCCTGAGATAAGCAAAAATACTGTATATGCAGATTTGGGTAGAAACTTTCTTGAAGCCTTTTGGAGACACCTGCAGAAATCACAAACTGCTGACAAAAGGATTTCTCTGTGTACCTGTTTCTGTTTTCTTGTTATTTCATGTGCTGAAGCTTTCACATGTTTGACTCTACAGTCTTTTTTTTTCCTTTTCTTAAGCACATCTTTGTGGTTTCTTGCAGCGATATACATGCATCAACACACTATCTAATATCTCAGAGTGCAAAATTTTGGGGTATCAGGTACAAAACTCCCTACTGATGAAATACCTGGTCTTGAAGTCTTGCGGAAGAAAAAAAAATAAAAACCCAGAGTGTTGGTCTTTCAACCAAAATTTTTTTATATTTTCAGTAAAAGAAAGATTAGGTTTGTTACTTATTAGTGATGCTTTTTTTGTGGTTTTTTTTTTGGCAAAATTTAAACTTCAATCCGTCTCCAGTACTGACCAGAATTTAACACCGGGTTGCCATACTATTGTTCTCATGAGTTCTGTTTAACTGCAAATACACTCCATGTGTGCGCCAACTGTTGTGTGTGTGAAAAGCTCAAACCGTGTGTGTTTTGAGCTTGGCGCACCGACAGAGTGAGCAGAGATGAGTGTGCATACTGTTCAGTGCAGTTCATAAAGGTAGCTGTCGCTGACTGATTAGAGTCCTGAGTCAGTACTCTCCTCTGGTCCATCCTTCACAGTGGCAGTTGGGGGGTGTATAATGAGGCACCGACCCACATTTCTTCACTTTCGATTCGATCCCGATACCTGAATCTGGATATCTGCCAATACCGATACTATTCCGATACCAGAACTGTTTGGTTTAATATTATTATCATTATTGTTTATTTTATATGAGGCTGTAATAAACTCCTCTCTACAAGAAAGTATGAAATGTAGGAATGTATGCAGGTATTCTCTCAAAAAACAACTTGAGGTTAGTATAAGGTCAGAAAAGGAAGCACTACAAACTATTTGTGTTTAATATGGACAATGTGGGGTTAGTTGTCTCATAATAAACTTGTCATATCTTCAAAACCTCAAAATCATTTTATTAATCCCTGAGGAATTCTCGAGCAACACAGCACAGACAGCAATGTTTCCAGCACTAACGCAGCACAAACAATTGGCACTATTTTCACTGAGCTTTGCGTGGGGTAGGGGGCAGCTTCTTGGTGGTCTGAATTGCCTCGCTGTACAACGGCTTTGCAAACATTGCCTGTTGCTATGTTGCTTTGCAGTGTCTTGAGCATAAAATATGTCCAAACAGCAACATGTTGTCATGAAAAGTTGGAAAGCACAGTGCTACTACGTTAGCCTGCTCGCTGGCTGCAAACTGTGGAATGGATTTCCTGACTCATTACTCCGCGTGTCATTGAGACCCGTGACTCCGTTCAGGAAATCCATTCCACAGTTTGCACCCAGTGAGCAGAGCAGCCGGCAGAGAAACAGTTGTGGAGTCATTTCAGCAGATAGCGAAGCACAGATGGTTTCATGGATGGGAAATATCCACAGGTTGGATGAGAAATTTCCGATCCATGAATTACGTTGGTATCGAAACCCGATACCGATACTGCATTGGCTCGGCCCCATCTCTAGGTGTGTCTGCCTTTTTATTTGTGTCTGTCCGCTTCTAATGTTTGGATGTGAGAGCTTTCAGGTGGGCTTTCAAGTGTCTCATAACTCACTTTGCTTTCGCTCAGGGGTGTAAAACATAAGGCCCCTGGGCCAAAACTGGCCTGCAAGAGGCTCTAATCCGAAACTGACTTTAGGAGGCGAGTTAGACAGATTAAATAAATTCATGAACCACTGCAACAACAGACCATGAAATAATTAATTAATCAGTAGAACAATATGTTGTTGTTTTTTTTTTTTTTACAAAAAATTACTTGGTAATTGTTGAATTACTGACCTATTTAATGACACATGTATGTCTTTGATTCCAATTGTAATTAATTATTAACACACTAACATAATTATGTAATGGTGTATTTATATCTTTTATTTTGGCGTGTTTAGCCCTTCATTGTCATTGACTCATATTTTTGCTATGGCAAAGATAAAACAATTAGCCAGTTGGTTTTGTTAGTTTGGATAAACTTTATGGGTGCAGTCAACAGTCAACTCTTGCTTTCCACTCTCACTATTCTGCAACTGAAGCAACTTTTGGTTTTGTCAGATGAAACCTTGAACAATGTCCTCTCATTCATCTCCAAGAGCATCTCATTGCCCCTCATGAATGAATATCGCATCATTATGTCTGACTGTATGAAGGATAGGAGTCAAAGCAAACCTACAGAGGTTTCACACAGTCTTTTTGTTCTACTATTGACTTGCCCTTGCCATGCCGAGCACACCGCTTTGACTCTTAATGAACACTTGTCATGATATCTTCCGATAACCTTTTTGTGACTAATTATTATTCGAGGGTGTGCGAAATGGGCTTTTCACGTCAGACAGATTGGGTATGACTTTGAGCACATTACTAATGACTCTTTTCTTAGAAGAAAAATGGCTGATAAAGGATAGAATATTAGAAATAGTCTCATCGCAAATGTATTCCATCATGTTTCATTGACTTATAAGTCACTAGAGTCCCAATTGAAATTATAGTAATCCTACAGTTTCCGAAGCAGGCAGACAATATCAAGGGGTATTCACTGTGAGCACTGATAATAAACTACAATTTCAGTTTGCATGTTCTCCATGACCATGAGTGAGTTTTGCTGAATTGAAGCTGGACAGATGGACAGATGAACAGTCCCATATCATGACACATTCTGAACAAGACCATATGTTAAAAGACATTAAGATTAGGTGTGAATGAAATACACTACTCACAAAAAGTTAGGGACATTCGGCTTACGGGTGAAATTTCAGGATGAGCCCTAAAATGCACTCTAACCTTTACAATACTTTACAGTGTGGACAGGTGTGTCTTGTCAATACAGAACTGCTCTACACTCTGTGAATGGTACATTGACAACCACACACTACCTGAATAGCATGATTATTCGAGTTATTGTGCCCCGGCATGAACAACACGGGCCTAATTTCATCTTCATGGACGACAATGGCTCCAGCTCATCAAGGTGGCATCATTAGGGAACGGCTGCCGTATACTGAGGTACCTCAAATAGAGTGGCCTGCACTGTCTCCAGACCTGAATCCCATAGAAAACCTCTGGGATCAGCTGAGGTGCGTGTAGAGGCTCGGATCTCTGTACCCAGAACCTCAATGACCTGAGGGCCGCCCTTCAAGAAGACTGGGATGCCTCAGCAGACAATAAGTCGACTTCTGAACAACATGAGGCGTTGTTGTCGAGCTGTAAATGATGCCCAAGGGCACATGACAAGGTATTGAGACATTGGCTTTTTTTTTTTTTGTGGTACACTTCTATTGGCTTTCGTTTCAATAAACTTTTTGAGATGAGAGAATCGCAAATTGCATGCTTCTACTTCAATGCCTTTCTTTCATGATACAATATCACTGTAGCATGAACTTTTTACATTTCCCATAATTTTCACCCGAAAGCCAAATTTGGTTTTCTATCTGCGGTTTGCATGTTTCCTCATGTGCATCTATGGATCCACAGTCCATAAACATGTTTGAAGTCAGGTTGTCATTCTAAATTGCCCTAAGTGGGAATGTGAGAGTGTGTGGTTGCAGGTTTTACCCTGATCTGAATATACTATACACAATCTTCCAATAATGAACAAATATTCAAATTTTACGAAAAACAAAACAATACAATTGCTAGCGGTATGTTTGTCATATAATATTGCTTCATTGAAAAATAGAGATTCATTTTGTATAGTATACTACAAAACATTTCTTTCAATCAGGTTTTATTAGGTGGTCTGCTAACAGTTTACAGTTTACAGTTTATTAAGCCATACACCACAAATTGGTTTATTATTATTGCAATTTTTTTCCCATATGGATTTAATGTAAACTGTGACATTTAACAATTGGCAACAATACACACTGATAGACTCGTCATTCTGCGTCGTTGCTGTAACAGCCATAGCTGCAAGAGTAATTTCCACAGATTACAGTGTGTACGAGCTCATCTCAAGTTGTACAAATGTCCGATATTATCAGTTTGAGCTCATATTAGCCCCCTCCAGGTACTAGAGAGTTATTTGAAGGATTTGGAGTCTTAATCCAAACAGACAGATATGGTTTTCCAACAATCTGGATTTGGCCCACAGTTGGAAAGATGGTCAAATCTGATTTTCACGAGTCTAATATTTTTTTTCTGTATATCCATCCATGAGACATAATGGCATCTGGAGATGCTGAGAGACATTCAATGTCGCATACTTTAAACGATGCGTATTGTTCAGATCAGTGTTTTTCAAAGTGTGGGGTGGGCACCCGGGAAAAAAAAAAAAAAATGTGATGATCAGGCAAAATACTTAGTAAAGAAGTAAATTTGTGACTTTAAAAAAAACCCAATAAAAACAGGCATTTTTTAAACATATTCAATTGGGATGGAAACCCTAACCCTATTTGTAAGTGTAATGTTTGTAACGATGCAGCAATACCACTTTTTTAAAGGACGAGTGTAAGTGCGAGTATTAAACTTTAGCTACATGCCAATACAGAGTGCAGATATGCGTACCATGCATTGCTGCACACCTCCAACAGCCTCCAGTATACTACTGTGTGTACAGTACTCATAGGGCAGTGCATACTGTCTAAAATATTTCCGTGGGGTCAAAGGTAATTTCAGTTGCTTCAGCGGGAGTTTGTATCTGGAGCGAGTGCGATTTGTATCTGGTAATGGCAAATATATCTTTTTCCAATACAAAAAGAGGAAGGTGGACGACGAACACAGACAATTTCAAGAAAGATGGATTTTACAGTATTTTTTCGTGGAGTTTGGTGGAAATGCTACCTGCCTCATCTGCAAAGGGAAAGTCGCTGTTCTCAAGGAGTACAATCTGAAGAGCCACTACTCGACGAGACGTGGAGAACAGTATGAGAAGTACCAGGGAGATGAGAGGAAACAACGAGCCGCGCAGCTCCAGAGAGGGTTAACATCCCAGCAAAAACTAAGAAAGAAGCCAGTGCCGCTGTTGAAGCCAGTTATGTGGTGAGTGAGTTAATTGCCAAAGCAGGAAAGCCATCCACGGAGGGACAGTTTCTGAAAGACTGCATGTTGGAAGCTGCTCATATCCTGTGCCTAGAAAAAACAAGCTTCTTTCGCGATATTTCTCTGTCGCCAAACACCGTTGCAGAGCGGATTAGCGAGATGTCAACTGACATTTACGAGCAGTTACGCAACAAATCGAGCGCTTTCACTGCGTACTCGGTGGCGCTTGATGAAAGCTCAGATAAAACCGACACTGCTTAGCTGGCCATTTCCATCAGAGGAATTAATGAACAATTTGAAGTGATAGAGGAGTTGCCAAGTGTGTCTCCAATGCACGGACGCACTACAGCCAAGGACGTCTTTCAGCAGCTGTGTGACGCGAGTGAACGCGTTGGGTTGCCATGGACACGACTGGTCGGCATTACCACTGATGGCGCACCCTCCATGACAGTTAAAAAAAAAAAAAAGGGGCTGGTAGCGCTGGTGCGGAGAAAGTTGGAATGAGGAAAAGGCAGATCCGGCAATTGTTCTGCACTGCATCATTCACCAACAAACACTGTGGAGCAAAATGCCTCAAATATGAACATGTGATGTCCTGAAATGTATCAATTACATCAGGTCCAGGAGTTTACAGCACTGCCAGGTTTAGACTTGTTTAGAGGAACTTGAATCAGCATATGGTGATGTGCTGTATTTTACTGAGGTGCACTGGCTGAGCAGAGGAAATGCCTCTGACATGTGGATGTCCCAGAATTAGAGGAACCAAAATGGGTCATGGGCCTTGCATTCTTCGTGGACGTCACACTGGAGCTGAACGTCCTTAACCTGTAGCTGCAGATTCCTGGTCAGCTCATCAGAGCAGCCTCTGGAAGTGTAAAAACCTTCACCACAAAGCTGAAACTGCAAAAAAAGCCTCAGTCATTTAAATACATGCAGATCTCTTGTGGGAGAGGGTGCAGCATTCAGTGGTGATGAATACGCTTCTGCTATTGAAAGCCTACTGCAGGAATTTGACCTGGGTTTTGCTGACTTTTAGGCACATTGTGACACTTTCCAGGTGTTTGCTGACCCCTTATCAGCTGATGTGGAGCGTGTACCCAGTGTGTTACAAGTGGAACTGATTGACTTGCAGTGTCACAGTGAACTGAAAAGTAAATTCAGAGATGCACATGAAAAAGCAGACACGATTGAAGAAATTCTGAGAGAATCAGCTCTGTCTGTCTTTTTGGGAGCACATATCTGCGTGAGAAACTTTTCTCTACTATGAACTTTAATAAGTGCAAGTACAGGTCCAGGCTTAGTGGTGCCCATCTCGGAGATGTACTCAGGGTTTTACCTGTGACCTCCATCAGGCCAAACATAGCTCATCCGTGTGAGCAGAAGCGTGCCGTAGTGTCTGGCAAGAAATAAAACAGAGGTACAAATGTGTCAAGGACAAGTGTTGCATTACTTGGATTGTTGATTGCGAGGTTACATTATGCAAGATAATTCAAAGTAACTGAAAATCATTTTTGCTGTGTTAAAAAAAAAAAAAAAAACCTGTTCAAACTGTTAAAAGTTATATAATTGTATTTTTTATTTCAGCATGGTTTTGGATTGCAAAATAAGTAAAATTCCTGATATGTTGCGCTTTCTTGTCATATTTGAATGTTGAGGTGGAGTGGAACTCTCATGGGATGACAATACCTGCAGTGGCCCCAAGGCAATTTGAGTTTGAGACCCCTGCTGTAGACCGAAGGATCAAGCTTGCTGTGTGCAGCGTGTCAGTCACATTTTATTTATGCGTAGCATTGCTGGTGTGTGAGCAATGACACTCCTGAGCATGTAGCATGTAGCAAAGGTCAGTGTAAAATCCTCCAAGCAGTTCAACTAATGATCGGCAACCCTCTAACTCTGCTGAACTTCACTGGCATCCCTAGTTGTAGCAGTTGCGGTCAACTTTCCAGATCTAAAAGTCCAACTAGCACAAGAAGAGATGTGTATTTTATTGTTTATGGATCCTGAACGACATCTCCAGTAATATTGCAAGAAGTAGAAAACATTAACAAATCCAGCATTCAAACAAAATGAACTGTGAGACAAAGCACACATGAACATTTGGGAAGCTGGTTTGCTCATTGATGCTGGGCCTCATGTTTCGACACTGTTTATATTATATACTTAAAAATGAGCAGTTATTAGTAATGTTGACTCAACTGTTTCATCGTGAAAAAAAACCCAAAACTCTTGTCCTTGTCAGTTGTCCTTTCACACAGAAAAACAGCCAAACTTTCATCTATATTCTTGCTGACACCACTAACTTAGATTTATTTTACTGCTTCCCACCTTATATTTGGCACTGAGAAAATCAAAGCTTGTCCTTGACCAATGATCCACTTTGCCGTATTAATAAGGTCCCAATCAATGTGACTTATTTGGCATTTGCTTGACACCAACTCAAAGACAAAGTTAAAAAAAAAAAGGGCCAACGTGGATCATTAACCAGCAGATTTGTTTGAATACTATGTCCCTACAGCCTTCTATATTCAAAGTATTATATTAATCAATGATTTATGAAACAATTCTAAAAAAAAAAAAAAAAGAAAAAAAAAAATAATCCTCAGATGAAAAACTTTGGCTGTGATGAAAAAAAAACAACCCTGTTTACTGTTCACAATGTTAAAATGGCAGAATAGTAGTGAGAGAAAAATAGAGTGCTTTGATATTGCCAAAATGAAAGAGGAAGAGAATCACTTTTGTTTGATAAGGCTCTCACATTTTTCCCTCCTTTTGAAGTAGAAGCTCCATTTAGAAATGGATTTTCTCCCCTTTTGTCTGTGAAAGCATCCTGTCACTTCTCATTCTGTCCCATTTCATGTCCCTGTGAACGGAAGCTTTTGCGGTGCATCTGCTTTGCACATTGTCTGGTCATTTCTTCCCTGAAAGACAATGGAAGAATATGGGCTCAGTGTAACTGTCTTCACGCATGAGCGGGCATGCCTTAAGCAGTGATGAGCCAAGTTCCCATTTTCTCCTTGTGTCTAATTATGACAGTGTTAAACCTTGTTTCCCAGAAATTACACTCATGCCCAAGTAATTATGCAAGTGTGTGTCAGGAGAAAAATCCTAAATCATGTTTTCTTTAGTTTTTTTCAATGCAAGGTAGTGACATATTTAAAACATGAAAATACGAAATCTTCAAGGGCCCCATGGTTTTATAAGGGTGTTTATAATGGAAAAGAGATTATACTTATACTATGATATATTTTTGCTGTCACAGTTTATGTTAAGGTTTTAAGATACCTTTCATCTAATTGAATTGCTAAACACTGAATATAAATATGTGGGCGACATTTTGCTGCTAAATGTAAAATAAATCACACATTTTTAACCATATCGTGTTCAATAAGGAAACTGTTATAGTTAGAAGATTGCACTATTACTCTTTTCGTATGATCGTAAATTGCAGAAGAATAAATCCCCATTTCCATGACGTTTGGAGTGGCATCTTTTTTGCGTTTTCATTTCAGAAAGGTTTCGTGTTTACACGGCAACATTTTGAAAAATTAAACCCGTTTACAAGGAAACAGCAGAAACACTTATGTGATGTAGTTAACATGTTGGGCCACTAGTGGGTGCTGTTTTTTGGGGGGGGGGGGGAATGAAACCACACACACTAGTGCAGAGAACATTAAGCTATAAACTTTAATGATGGCGAGTGCACGGGCATTCATATAGACGTACGACCAAGTTGGATTGCTATTATGAGCGACTCTCAACTATAAAACTATCAAGTCCCACTAGAATATGGACCTGGAGTCATGACACTCTGGAGGCTGCCATTGTTGTGATTGTTGATCTACACGTACATGTGTAGAATGATTCTTTACTATGGCCGTGGTGTGCATGCACAGTATCAGCATTTCAGAAAAGCTGCATTTTTGCCGTTTTCATGGAGACAGAGTTGGAGCATTTTCAAAAAGTTCCACCTTGGGAGCCGTTTTCAAAAAGTAGCTTTTTGCGTTTGTAAACAGACATCCCAGTGATGCGTTACCTCCTGGAAATGATGTCATGTAAATTAGTTATAAGATGCAGCAAGATCATCACATTTTTAGGTAAAACAGTCAAACACTATTTTTAGCACGATGCAAACACTTTCTTTTGTTTCAAATATAACAAAAAAAGAATGTTATATTTTAATTACTGCACATACAGCATAAATGATGTTTGCGTCACTGCTGAGTCAACCGTATTTTAACACGCTCTACACACCGGTTTCCATTCCACTCTCATTTTTCTTTCATTGATACTTACTTTTATTATATTTTCCACTTGAGCCATCAGTGCTGAGAAATATATTACAGAAGCTCTTCAGATGACAAAAAGTGAATTTATTGCTCAACGAATAATCACATATCACAACAATCTGTGTATAGAAAATGTGTCCTTTCATGTGAAACATCTTATTGGGTCAATAAGTGACTCTAAATTGGCAAATAAAGAATATATGACACTGAGTGTTTGCCCTTTGAAGGACTGGAAACCTTTCCAGGGTGTACCCAGCTTTCACCCATAATTACTTTGTTCCGGCTCCAGCTCGCCGCAACCCTGGATAAAGCAGTATAAAAGATGGGTGAATTAACATATGGAGTGAGTGGGAGTGAAGAATAATTAGCTGATGATTTCTCTGCTGTGTGATAAAACCCATAGCCTGATCATATGGTTTGTACACCGTCGCATTAGGTGCAGTGTCTTTGCTGGTTTCAGAATTACACAGCTGTCGATCCACAAATCCTCTTTTCCACTTTATCCAATTTTAGGGTTGCAGTGTGATGCAACTGTCCCCAGCTGACTCCAGACAATTGGAAGGCACAGCCTGTACAGGTCGCTGGTCTATCACAGGGCAAACAGTGAGGGACACACAGCTTGAGAGTCACCAACTTGCCTCAAACACATCACTGTCATGTGACAAGATGACACTGAAACTTTTGAAACAGGAAATATACTGACACACACGTGCACCTGTTGGGGTGTTGGATCCTCAAATTAGGTTTGGTCACATGTTTTAATAGTGCTTAGTTGTGTGAAGGTCACACAACCTCACCTTTGGGGTCAGTGGTAGTCTATAGGAGGGGTGGACAACCAGTCAGAGACCAACAGCGATTTTGATGACACTGCAATAAATACCAGTGATGTTATTGGATATTTTCGTCTTTGCTGTTGCAGCGATATATAATTTGCGCTTTGGTCCCTGTGCACTGGTCACACAGCCGACTGCTCATAGAGACCATTGTTATTTCTGCTTCTCGAAAGACAGCTACTTTTCATAAAAATGAGACTGTAGGATATTGTCTGTATCACAACGGGAAAGACGTATTGTTTGTGTGTTGATGATGTTTCGCAAAAGAGTTATTGATGTTGGAACCTTACCGAACAAGCTCTCAGCTCTCAACTGTGCCTGCGTCTAATTCATCAATTAACGCCAACTTCTTCACATACCAGGCTCTTACTGGCGTATCTAAAGTGTCTATATACTTGAGCCTTTGTTTCCCTGGCATTGTACTCTCTAACGAGCATGACCCTGCCAAATATAGGCGGCGACGACTGTTATGGACATTACTTCCTGGGACCTTACTCTTAAGATTAACATACTTATACCCTATAGTTCTGTATTTCTTTTAATTTCTCATTCTCTGTTATTGTTCTTTATTGTTCTCCAACCATCACTGTCTTGTTCAGACAGGTTTTGTCTTAACTGTGTGACTGAGAGACTTTGCAGTCGATCATACTCTGTACTGAACACTGCATTTGAATACGACCCTAGTAAATCTGACCTCCACAACTTTCAATGATCCTTCGATTGCCCGCACTGTTGGCGTGACGATAGCAACCCAAACTTATTCAACCGCGATACAAACTGTGGAGAGCATCTTACCAATGCTACATTTTCTTGACCCAATAAATGGCGGAGGTCGGCAGAAGCCCGGATGCGTGAGGTCACATGAAAACTATCTATAGATGACAGATGATGGGCAAAGAGCCACATGCGGCACACAAGCCAGGAGTTAGCCACCCCTGGTCTACAAGTTACAAAAGTTGAGTTTGGACGATGGCCGATTTGAATCCCACCGCTTACAGGCTCCACCTCCCACCTCCATGGGTGCAGCACCTCTGCAGGGTTAGGACATGAGGAGCTAAGCTTAACTATGAATAGGATGCTTTGAATGCAGAGAAGTACTTTCTGCAAAAGGATCAATAGTCTTTTCCTGTTAAAAAAGAAAAAATGTTTAATGCACATTTTGTTTGTGTTTGTCAATGTTTAAATGCGTATAGAGGAACCTTTCTCATAGTGTACTTTATCCCTGTATGTAGCAAAAAGGTGCACACGTAGCTTTGATTATCCTACTTCTGTTTGTTTTTTTTGAGTATTAGCAGCTGCTGTATCAGTAATATATGGGAAATATGAACAGTACTTCACAATATTGTATACTGAGCAACATTTGGTTCCTTTCAGATAACAGGAGAGAGGAAAGAAGCAACATGTTTTCAAACAACAAAAACACAGAGATTTACTTTCATATGTGGACATGTGGTTATAAAGACATACACAACAATAATCAGACTGATAGCCGATGAGTTCTTCAACCCGATTGCATCGTCAACAATCACCAGCAGATAAAAGAGAAGGTCCTGTGTGACCAAGCTCTATCCATCGATAACCACAAAGATTTCTAATCAATCACCCTCAGTTTTCACCTCTGTGAGAAAAAACTAATGAAGGTTGTGTTATTATACACTTCACAGGAGTCCAGCCAACAAATGTAGTTCTTTAAAATGTGTGCAGTACGTTATGCTGTCAATATAACATATATATAACATATACATATATAATATAAGTTTGAATCCTAAATGTAATTTGCCATTTTCATGGATATGTGGATTATGGCGCCACTCAGTAAGCTGGTGAAGCTTTATTAGTGGCAGCCAAGCACAAACCAGTAACATTTTTCCCGATCCACCGGAAGCTGACAGAAAACAGGAGTTTGAACAAATCGGACCATCAGGAGGACGAAAACAAAAAAAAACACAGCAGTTATTAAATCCAGCCAACACAGAGGCGGCAGTGTTGATACTGCAGCTTTCAAGCTGTCTGTTAATGCTTAAGCTCTTCGAGGTCAAAGCTATTGTTGTACTTCTTACCCGTGAGGCTGTTTTTTGTTTAACAACTCCATCTTGTCAAGATTTTATTATCCATGAGAGGTTTTTAAAGACTGCGTGCTCCTCCTGCAACATCCTGTCTCACACAGTCTGATTGTGTTCAGGCTGATTTTATTTCCCCGTCTGCCGAGGCACAATTGCAGCGGAGAGCTTTTTTTCTGAATAGAATTTACTGTTCTCCCCGAATGAGGAATTAATCCATGTCATGTAAACTGATGTTTTCATTACCTATTTTTTATTTTTTTTGCTAAACCCCCAAATGAATTATTTTTAATGGACACATTAGGACACAATTGAAAGAGTCCACTGTCTCATCAGTATGAAGGATGGAATTTGTGAGGAAGTCCTTTCACAAAATAAAACAGACATGTTTTATTTTTGATTGCTTTCTATCATTATTTTGTCCACCAATCATACTCTATTTACAACGTTTTTACTTTACTGTTCTCAGTGCATTGCTAATCATTTTATTGCATATTTGACTGGAGCATAAACAAGGAAGTGAAAGTGTCTTTATATAGTAGCTGACTGCCATTACCAGCATAAATATGATACCTGCTGATGTGGTTCCATAGTTTTTTTTTTGTTTTTTTTAATACAGGAAGTCGTTTGATTTTCCCAGTAAATTGCCTCAAAGTTTTCATGGTGACAACCAAATATGATCGTAATTTGAATGGGGAATGTAGGACTGAAGTTATTATAGTCTTGATTTCAGTATGAAGATATTTAGGCTCCTTTACACGACAACATTTTCTAATGGAAATGTAAAACTCTGATGGCCTTTTCGGGGTTTGTTTACACGACAATGGTGCTCGGAGCCACAGAAAATGCAACCTATTGGAAACAGCTCCCAAGGTGGAACCACTTGAAAAATGCTCTGGCTCCGTCTCATTGTAGAAGGACAAAAACATACATTTCCTGAAATACTGCAACTTTGTATGCACATCACAGCCATAGTAAATTTGTTTACACATGCACGAGTAGATGGACAATATCGTCACTCAGGCAGCCTCCCGAGTGGCATGATTCCAAGTTCGTATTCTCCTGGGACTTGTTAGTTTTACAGTTGAGTCACCTGTAATAGCAATTCAACTTCATTGTCTGTCCATAAGAATGTCCGTGTATTCGCCATTGTTAATGTTTATAATGTATTGTCTTCTGTACACATGTGTGTGGTTGTATTACAAAAACAAAAAAAAACCAACAGCACCCACTAGTGTCCCAGCATGAAAATGACACCGTTTGTCAGCATTTCTGCCGTTGCCGTGTAAATGGACATAGTTTTCTAAACGTTGTGTGAACGCAAAACTTTTCTGAAACTGAAATGCAAAAATATTTTGTTTCCCATGTATTTGAGATGTGCCCATGAAGCGATAACACAAATTAACTGAAGCCAAAGTGTGGTTGATTAAACACATGAATAATTAGAGTAATTTACATGTGTCAGTCTGATTATTGTCGTTCATGTGGCCTTTCAAAAACTGACAAAGCAGGACATTGTGAAGGTATCAATTCGTCAAAGGTAAAGAAAAAATAAAAAATGTATATATATATATATAAATGTGTGTTCAAATGAATGTCACTATAAACCTCTTTCTGTTGGATTCTCAAAGACTTTCTGTTTATTCAGCCAAACTGAGCAGACAAGCCAGAAGCTCAGTGGTCATTGCTGCAGCACTCCACCAACTAGGCCTCCATGGCACATTTCCATATTGAAGAGTGCGTGACAGCCTGCTTTGTGCAACTTGGATGACTCTTAGCCCATAAGGAGCAAAACATCTTGGCTTGATGGAATAATAACTGAGCTATATCAATACAATCCTCAGCTTTGTGTATGGAAGAAGCCAGCCTTCAAGTATCATCATCTGTATCAAACACGGCGTTGGGGGCATCATGCCGAGAGGATATTCATGATGTTTATTTTAAAATGTGTTTAGGATCCCGTGTTAAGATGAGTGTTGTTTTTTATAAACAACTCTAAGCATATAAAAGAAACATTACAAACGCTTTGGTAAAAGCCAGCCAACTATAACAAGAGTAGAGAGGCTCTTCCACATGGACCCTGGGCATAAATCCACCACAGCAGGAGCGTCCAATCATGGTCCTGAAGAGCCACAGTGCTGCATGCTTTTGATATCTCCAGGCTCCGAACAAATGATTGTAATAAGTGGCTCATTATCAGGCAGAAACTGATAGTGACATGATCATTAAACTGGGGCTGGGGGGCTGGAGCATGAAGACATGCAAGGCTGCCGCTATACAGGACTGAGATTGGACAATAGAGCGCATTTAAAGACATCCACACAATATCCATTTTTATAAGTACTTTTTGTGTATATTTGAATTGTATATCAGTAATCCTAAAATATATCAACACCCAGAACAACAAATCACTGACTTTTCATCTTGTGCTACAACAATGACTTGAAAACTGAAACCAATTTCAGACTGCATATCATCCTATGATATTCTAATGGTATTTCTGTCAGCCTTAGTGGTACTTTCTGTTAAATGCTAATAACAATTACAGTACATGTTCGTATTCTGACACAGTTAGCTCCAGTATTGGTCCGAATATACAACAAGGTTTTTTTTTTGTTTTTTTTTAAGGAAAAATGTCTGAAAAATGTAAGGTTATCTTATATTCATGATCTAAGGAAAAACGAGACATCAGCTATGTCAATACACGTAATCTGACACAGTTTGCATTCCACAAATCAGTAAAAGGCTTCCAAACATCCAGATAACGGTAACCTGCGCTGAGAGAATGGAGCAATACTGTAATCACCTGGATTAACGTGTATCAAAAATCTGAAATTAATCTGCTGCACTGCAGGAGTCATGATGGTAGTTTTAAGCAGGTGCTGATGAAAGTAGCTGAGACTTATCAGAAATGTCAAACTTGTGACGTGTGGCCCGTTGTTAGTACACTGTGCTGGGGGGAGTGTCACCTTTGTTTGGGTTGCTGTTTTCTCTTCCTCCGCCCCTCCTCTCTCGTCCTGTTCTAAACAGGTTTACAGGCAATTGGTAATCAGGAGATAATAAGACAAGGTGTAGCGATCGGGACGAGGCGCTCTCTCTTTGGTGCTCTCTTAGTGGGGGGAGCCCTCGGCTGTGGCGGCAGCATCTTAGGTTCCTTTAAGCTTGTTGTTATAGCTTGGTTTGGGAATATCGGGTTGTCCTGTTTTCGGACTCGTTTGAACCATGCTTTTCTTGCATTTGTGAGACTGCAAAAAGCTGCCAAAAATGTCAGTGTCACTGAATGCAACATAAGAAGATGCTGATAGTACGGTGGTCCTCAAAGTAAATTGCATATATAGATGAGAGGGAATGATGACTGATTGAGGAACATAAAGTCAGAATGAACATAAACAGCTGTTATTCAACTGGTGGCATGGGAAGCCAATATGCCTGTGTTTAAGAGCCAGTTTGGGCTGGTGGAGAAGATTCATGTTGTGTAACGGGCTGTCTTTAAGGAGAGGAACAACTGTGGTACAGCCTGAACTAAAAGGGGACAAATCATTGATAGTCCAGTCGGAATGCACAGTCTCTCAATAGTGATTACTGTGGCACTGATCAAACCTAATTACATGAAACAATCATTCGGATATGGATATTCCAACTATTATGTTGTCAGACTCACAACTCATGTATTCAAATAAATACACCATTGTGACTAGTCTTAATAAAGAAATCCATATTTAGTTTGCTCTGCAGTTTAGTTAATGTAATATGGGGAATTGCATAATATATCCATAATGGGCTCGTGTTATGGAGCTTCGGAGTGAAATAAGCTGAATTTGTTTGCCCTTCGGATGACTTACACTTGTCTTGCCATGACTACAGTTTCTTTGTGCGTAATTTTCCTGCACTTGAATGCAAGCTTGCAACTTTAAATACATTAGATTCTTTCTTTCACTGTCTTGCTTTTGACTTGAAACAGTGCAAACAGCGGTGGGGGAAAAAAGGAGATGCCCAGGAGATTTAACGCACATGCACACTCTTTGCCATAAGCACTCATCTAACAAAGCAGCTGAATGACACCAGCACCGAGGCCGGTGCGAGCGCTTTGACCTCTCCTTCTGGAGGACGATAAAGAAAGAGCAGGTTTCAGCAACGGTGTCTCAACTTTACCCTAATGCTGGCAAAGCCTCCATATCGAGTCCAGAATGGTTCAGTGTTTGAATGGGCTTGTTTTGACCTTCACACACTGCTTTGTCTCTCAAATAAACGCAAGTCCTCCATATTCACAACGTAGCCTGTCGAAGGTTGACCTCCAACATTTCTAATCTCAACAAACTGGTCTGCAGAGCGAAGCATGTGTGTAAATATCGTTTCTTGTCCTAATGAGTCCCAGTTCTAAAGCCTCTTGATTTTGTCCTCCAACACGCCACACTGTGAAGTAAGGGTAAAATAAAGTATTTATAGAGAGAGCTTGGGGTAAACAAGCCTTTAATTAGCTAATTACTAATGGGGTTGTTGAATGTGTCGCTCTCATCATGTCAGCTTTTCAAACAAGGGGAATGTGAGCTTCTAATGCAATCTTGGAAAATTATTTGTTTGCCCTTGTGTGATATTTTTCTCTGATGATTGGTTTCTTTTGTTTATTTTACTTATTGAATTGTTGGATTCACCAGGTTTTATGATTGTTGTACTTATATCAATATATAAAAGACAAACAGTTCATCTCTCATATGTATGATTATATTTGAAACAAATTAACCAGGAATTACCAACTACGAAATTACAAAATAATATCAGTCCAGCAATACATGTCAAAGCTAGAAATTATGAACGGACTTTACTTTTTTAGCTCCTTCACTTAATAACAATTAGCAACAATTTGCTCCAGACTATCTTCTCCATATCATTCCCCTCTTATAATGGTTTCAGAAAACATCTCTCTGTCCTCAACAGAATCTAATTTTTGCTACTGCTCAAATGTATCTTTCAATCTCCACGACTTGGATATGTGCCACAGCGTCTGCACAAAGCACAACACCTGCCATTACATTGCAGCTCGGGCATTGCCTTCACTAATAACAATCCGATATCCATCTTTTCATTCTTTTTTTTTTTACACCCGCTCTATCCTGACGAGTGTCGCAGGGAGCTGGGGACCTATCCTCGCCAACGTTACACTTTCAATTTCAATCGGATGGGATTCACCGAGTAGCACGCCACAGTGACATACACTGTAAATGCTAACATACAAATTAATGATAAAAAGAGAATTTAACCAAAGTTTTTACCAACCTGTTAGGAACACTACGTTTAAATAATTAAGTAGTATTATGTTGTTGTAAAACATGCTTAACTTGATGTATCCCAGTTACAATAACTTCGGAAATTTTTTTTTTTAAATTTCCCAGTGTCCTTTGCACATTCTTTCAGACATGCGCTGATACTTTTATCCCACACCGTGTCCGCACATGTCTACGGTCATGGCAGGGTTGGTAGAGCGGTCGTCACCCAATCAGAAGGTTGCGGGTTCAATTCCCATCTCTGCCTCCCTACAAGCCAAAGTTTCCTTGGGCAAGATACTGAGCTGCCTATGTGTGTACGCATTATTATTATTATTATTATTATTATTATTATTATTATTATTATTATTATTATTATTATTATTATTATTATGTTGACATTAATATGATGAATGACTAAAACTAAAGAAAAGATTTCAGTTACTTTGAGTACCTCAAACTCAAATTGAACAAGTTCCCATAATCTACATTCTTTAAATTGTTTGAATACTGCAAACTCACAAGAAGTAATTTAATAAAATTTAACTGAGATAAGTTGACATGAATTAGTTTTTGTAAGGCAATGTGTTAGCTTTTTTTTTTTTTTTTTTCAAAGTCCACATATTTTTTACAGTGTAAGTTCCTCGAAACTTGCTTTTTTCCCTACATATACATACACATACATGCTTATCTGTCACCTGAAATATGTACCATAGTGCTGTTTTTCTACAAACTCTTCAACCATATTGGCTCAAAGTAAAGTGATCAGAAATCAAACTTGTTTTAATAAAGTTTCATGGAGACCTTCGATAGAAGTGACCTGTTGTCTGTTACAACGGCACAAACATAACCGTCCCACATGACCCACTCAGCAGTCCTCCATCGTCTTAAATAGAAAGTACATCTGCTTGTAGTTCTGACAGTGGAGTCAGTTGCTGCCAGTGGTTTTCCACACATTTGACCTCTTCCACAACACGTCCTGTAAGGCTGTAGCGTGGGAGCCTACATGATGCTGCAGCTGACCTCTGCTGGGGTGCTTGTGTGGATATGATTGTCAACCTTATGAATACAGAGAAAACCATGTGTTACCATGTTAGCATGCCAGCGTGATAAATCATGGCCCTACTTCAAACCTTTAGAATGCTTTTCTATCTCTTCATTCTCATCACCAAGCAAAGTCTGCATATGCCCTTATTTCATGTTACTATCGTCTGCCAATAGCAACAACAGCCTGGCGAGGGAAAGCAGTACACGCTAACTCCTATGCTAATCTCTTTACTGGTGCTGCCGCTTCCTCCAATTCTTCTAACAAGCAAAGCAGCCTCTCTATTTTCCTCTGTCAGTGTTGCATCAATTGACGATTTTTCTTCCAATTTCTCTTTGTCTGCGTTTCCCCTTGTTCCTTCCATTACCGCTGTCTATTGAAGCTGTTCAATCTCTGTGAAAACTCATGTCTATGCCGAGCAACGCTGTGCTGCTCCGTGCACATGGCGAGGTGTCAGCAAACCTATGACCCAAATGTGAACACCATAGTACAAGTAGAAGGTCGTAAAGTGACTGAAATGAGTAATTATTGCTTTGTTGGAGTGCTTTGAAGTGGAGATTAAATAGGTTCGAGCTTTGCAGTGGTAAGGGGGGGTAAACATTATTTATTTTTCTGCAGAACACAAACCAAAGGCAAAGAGGTAATCTAACCGACCACTTCCTAAAAGACTGCTTCTGTTTTGTGGGCCAATTTCGACCCCCACTGCCTATTGTTGAAAGATTACACTACTGCTGTGAAAGTGATACACACATCTCACCACCACAGAGGAGCGCATAAATGAAGAGAAGGGTAAGAGGAAGAGAAGCCAGAAGAAGGATGAGACAAGGAACAGAAGGTGAACGCAACGAAGTGCGGAGGCCAGCAAACAATAAGAGGCTGAGACAGGGCAAGATGGAAAGACCGGGGCTCCTCTTCACTCATCAGTGAAGGTCAACAGCCTGCTGTCCCCACAGAAAGCCCAACTCACTGCCGCTTCTCTCTGCACTTGTCTCACAACATGAGCTCGGCCGAGTCTGTTTCTCCTGTTTTGATGTGGCACAAAGACAAAATTGGAAGGAAAAAAAAAAAAAAGCCGAAACACAGGTGGCTGCAAAAAAGGACTCGAACTTCTGAAAAGAGTGTTGAAAGTGAAGCGAGTTTGTTGAAGTCCCTGGATGGGCATTTGTTAAATGTCAGTGCTACTGCCAAGCCTCCCGACGTGTGTGTGTGTGTGTGTGTGTGTGTGTGTGTGTGTGTGTGTGTGTGTGTGTGTGTGTGTGTGTGTGTGTGTGTGTGTGTGTGTGTGTGTGTGTGTGTGTGTGTGTGTGTGTGTGTGTGTGTGTGTGTGTGTGTGTGTGTGTGTGTGTGTGCACTCACATACTCCATTCCACTTTGTCTCTTTTTCACACACACACAATCAGCAAACTGAGGGGTATTACTGTAGCTGCTGGAATAACTGTGTTTTTTTTCTCTTTGTGACATGGGATGTGAAACCACGCATAAATAATTTGCCTAAAGACGGAGACTCAAACCTCCCCTAAAAAAAGGAAAGCCAAAGACAAAATAGATTTATTCAGATTTGGGAACAGAACATGAAAGTTATTTGAATGTGTAGTGCCGCTCTGCTGGTTCTGCATTGCTGATGCTGCTTCCAAAATAATGAATTGCACTGTCTGCCCCCTGGGTTTTGGTAATTGGAAACTTTGGGAGGGGTTGACAGGTCACAATGCAAAATTCGGTGATTGTATTTTGCCAAAATCAAAATGGTAAAGGGTGATGCCAGATCATTATGAGTTTGGCGTCTGGGTGTTTAGCCATTATGTTCACGGATTGATAATAGCTGTGGGAAAAGCAATCCTGCAACAAAGACTGGTTGGACAATACATCCTCATTCCAAAGCAATACATTAGGTTGCTTTTCTCTGATTCCCCAAGTGACATATACAGGCATGCGCACCATCTGTAGGACAAACATGCTCTCCAAAATGAAAGGCAATGCATTTGGACTGTGGATATAGCAAACCTTTACTCTATCACTATGATGTTACTGGCAATATGTAAGCGCGGTTAGGAGCAGATTACAGAGGAAATTGCAGGCACGTCTACACATTTATATTAGTTAAATCATTTAACTACTGGTTACACAAATACTATATTCACACTTCACTATTTTGATGATGGTAGTACGGCCATTCAGTAAAACGTGCCAACATTCTGTAAAATGTGACTTCCTGTATGATTTGGTGGGAATGTTTGAATAATTGAGGAAGGTTGCGGTTAGCATTCAAGACAGGATACAGACACCCTCTCTGATCTTTGATTGGCCAAAGTGGGCAGTTTCCAGGTCTGCTTTCCATTTGGAAAAGTGTTTTTATTACCGTTTTCTTCACGTGTAAATCTAAATTGTACAACCTCGGAGCCTAGATGTGATCTCTGGCATCCCCCATCGGAGGTCTTGGAACTTTAGTATGAAAATGTGTTTCGAAGATGGATGGATAAATCTTATTAGTTGATTTTGAAAGAAACAATCATGCTGCTCAGCTCATTCGGAGGAGATGGAATGTAAAAAAAACAACCAAAAGACAGCGAACAGAAAAAAACATTATTTTGAGACAAAACGAAAAGGAAAAATACCCAAAAATGACAGTTTATTTGTAATAATTTAAGTAAAAACTTAAATACCATAAACATTATGTTATACATGACAAACATAAGTTATGGTAAACTATGTCTTTTTATAACTGTTTTGTAAGTTATTTAAGCAGTAATGTATTGACTCTTTGAACAAAGACTTGCATTTGCCTGATCGCATGGCCTGGTTATCTCAAAGTTTTCTTTGAGGAGCTGCTTGAACTCAGATTGATCTCTGGGGTGTTACTCAAGTCCTAATTGCTTTTCTTCCCCTCCCGTGTAAAAGAGCCCAAAGGCACTGAGATTTCTGGCTTTCTTTGTCTGGCCTTTTTCTGTGGATTCAGAACACAAAAAAAGTCACAGTCGGAACACAGCACAATAAGAAGTCTTTCCTGTCGGCATCAGAAAACACTCACTAATAAGAAGCAGCAAATATGAACTTGAAGCTAAATAGTTTTCTTGTATTTTGTCTTTGAAATGGTGTTTGAGTTGTCTCCTCATTACCCATTCATTTTGATTTTGGCAATGTTTAGAAAAGCCTGTTTTCTAAAAAAAAAAAAAAGAAAAAAAAAAAGATGGATCACTTAGAGGACACACCACCAGAGGAAGCTGAGGTTCGTAATCTAACAGATCTGAAACAAATGTCAACAAAAGATGAGCTATATATTGCTAAATTATATGATGTTGTACAGTTTTAACATAATTTCCTCAGTTTTAAAAAATATTCATTAAAAAAACCCAACTAATATCAGAATCTATAGTGAGTGTGCTAAACGAAGATAAGTATCTTATCTAGTATTATGGGAATATATATAAAGACAATGACATTTACCAACACACACAATCATGAAAGCTCTTCAATGAGCGGCTGCTTCTTCACTTTTATCTGTGTGAGAGATTTCAAACAATTGAGGACCCGTCAACAATGTTTTTAAGGGTAAATGTAAATGGGTTTTTTTCGGGAATAGTGAACAGTGGGTCAGAGCTATGATCAATGAAACTTTTTGAAAATGGCTCGTGAAGTGGAACTCCATCTCCGTAGAAATGGAGGAAAGTGCAACTTTTTTGAAGCGTCGCTATTGGGCATGTCCATCATGTCCAAAGTAACTAGTTTTTCTGCACATGCTTGAGTAGATGGACTATAATGGACATGACTGTCAGTTCTTATTTTCTTTTTGAAGCCCTCCCAGCTCATTCACCACAAAATACTTTGTCTGATACCAAATACTCATTTTTATTTGAATGTTGGACTCATTGTTAACACGTGGAGATCCATGTTATTCAATTTTATCTGAATGAAATGCAAATAATTTAGCCTGCTACGATCAGAACTGTCACACTTTTGCACCGATGACTGTTTCACCATTTTAATTAATTAATTTTGCACTTACACCAATTTCAGTTTCAAATATTATTGTACATATATTAATAATATTGGACCACGAGTCATATCAGTGGTGGACCTGGATGCCAGACAGGGGGCGGAGTCACAAGACTGTATCTGAGCCGGTGCACGATGCGCCCCTGCTGAGTTTGCGCCTTGGGCAGATGCCCACATCACCCATAGCAAAATCCGCCACTGAGTCATATCATTATTGCATCCAGGAAAAACAAGGGGAATATCAGCCCGAAGCTGCCAATAGAGAAAAAAAACTATATATCATTATGCTTAGATATTGTTCATTCATGTATTTTATGTACATTTATTTTCTTTAACAAACTATACGAGGAGCATTAAGTGGCTGGGTGGTTTGAAAGCCTTTTGTATTGGTGGCAAGAAGAGAAACGGGTTAATTTTAACTATGTAACTATGGTTACAGGGTAATCACAATGCTTCAGACTCTTGAGAATCGTTGATCAAGATCAATGATCTTTGTCGCTGGTGCAGGTTGAATGATGGGGGTGAAAATTGTTTTTCTCCTCTGATGAATCCAAAAATGAAAGAGAGAACAGGGAAAATGCTGAGTTGATACATGAGCAAATCTATTACAGGGCTTATAATTTAAAGCCTGCATTGTTCAACCATAGCAGAGCTCTTTCACCACGAAAGGCAAGAATCCAATTTCAGTGACAATTCGAAGTCATTTCAGGATATCTAGAGATACTTGGGGATTGAATTGAATACATGGAGACAAAATGTTTTCGAGTTCAAGCATTAAGTCTAAATATCATGAATTGATAATTTAAGGCTATTTTGGGTGTCGTGAAAAACACTGAAGTGTGGTCATGGTGAGGCACACCTCAGATTGCACAATGAAACACAAACTGGGTTGTGGCTGTAAAGTGAGCATGAGTCTTTGCTTTCTCTCAATATTTGCAGATCTTTTCATTATGTCTTCACGTTCCATAGCAAAAATAAATCATTTCAGTAAATAATAAATTAATTCGCTCTAGTGTGACAAAAAACTGCAATTACTGAGCAAAGTGAGTCAGTCAGCACTTGAACCTAACGCTCACTGCAGGGGGCGGTGTTGAACACACAGGTTTCTGTTTATTCTGTTGTTGTTTTCCTAGACCAAATCAGAGAGTCAACAGTACAGCAATCTTGACTTTTTGTTTTGCTGGCTGCAAAAAGAAGTGATATGTAATCTTGATTGTTTTGTTTTCTGGTAATGAAAGTTAAAGTTAAACTATACCAGTTTATCTGACTACTAGATTTCTAATGGGCATACAACACTATGAAAGGCCATCGCACCATTGTGATGGTCAATTAAGATGTCACAGAAGTGCTGATTCTCTAATATAAATAAAATGAATTTTTGGTTGCATATAAACCCGAGTGGTAATTATGAGATGAGAGACAATCGATAGCATGAAGGCTGACAATTTGATAGTAAATTGGATCTATTTTAAAGAATTCAAAGATTTGATTATATCACTCTAAATCAGACAGTGCTTCACATGAACTTCATGTCACAACACAACACTGAGAAGATTCAAGTAAATGATTGAGACATCACTTTAAGAGTTATGATTAAGTCATGTTTCTCTTCATGCTTGTTCAACCACATTCATATGTCTATTTTCTGAAATGATTTATCCAATTCCGGGTTGTAGGGAGCTGGATCTGCTCTCAGATGACTGGGTGAAAGCTCCCTCAGGACAGGGAGATACTCCATCATTGAACAACCACATACATTCACAGTCATACCTATAGTAGACTTTAGAGTGACTGATGAACATGGAAGCATGTCTTTGGGTCATGGGAGGAAACCCATAGCGACAGTGGGAACACGAAAAGACTCTCTGGGAACCTGGGAACCTGTTCAACTCCCAACCTAATCATAACTAGTGTTTGTTTGCTTGCATTTGTGAAAATGCTATGCATTTTAGCTTCATATTTCTAATTAGCCTCAAATATTTGAGTAATATCTTCTACTTTTCTGTCAGGAAAGCCTGAGTAAAAATGATTAGAATTACACGGAAAAAAATCTGTAATTTTTGCTGAATTCAATTTAAATTATACCATTGAATAAGCCTTATGATATGGCAATTCTATGTATGTGTAACGACTCATGCAGCACCTGGCAGTTCTTATTTAAAAAAAAAAAATGGATTTCAAAAACTTACCTATGTTATGTAGTATAAAGTAAATTAAGCGTAAATATTTGTAATTAGCCTGCCACATCCTAAATATTGTATAAATGACAGCTTGAATGGTTCAGACAGTGTTTGAGGCACCCTACAAAAACACACGATACAAGTTTGATTGATAACTACATATATTCAACAAAGCATGTTGTCCAAGGTCATTTGGGTCTGTGTCAGCAAGAAATAGCCATTAGTTACTGAAAGCAAAGAACTCCCGAACTGCAGCTAGATGGGACGCACCCCCAGCTTTATTAGTACCAAGCTCAACTGGCAAACTGTCAAATTGGAAAGAGATTCTTAATTGAATGAGAAAAAGTCTGTGAGTCTTAGAAGATTTAGAAAGCTGTTTCAATAACTCTGGCGCTCCAGGGTGGAGGACTGTAAAATCTCTCTCGCATGTTGACAACTCAAGCAAGAAGACACAAAAACTCAAGGAAAACATCAAAAGAAGTCCAGCCCTCTCTCGCCGCTGTAAAGGTCAGTGCTGTGACTTCTCTGTTTGAAATGCTTGAGCCAAAAGTGGTGTCCTTTGGACAGCGGTGGTGTGAAAACCTCTGCGAGCTGAAGGCTCAGAATGTTACACGGCTTACTGTTTGCAAAGAAACAGACTGAAATACTTTTTTTTTGATCTCAGAAAAACAGTGGAGCACAGATGTGTTGGGGGATATTTTGGTTTGTTTATGGTCATTTTCAGGTAATGTGCTTTTTAATAGAAAATACTAAAGCAGAACAAGGACGGGCAACTTTGATCATGGTGAGGCCGCAAAAAATGTACTTCGTGTGTCAAATTGTACTGTGCTTTTTACTGATGTGTGAGAATGAGGACTAGTGTGGCAATGTGAAGAACAAACTGAGGGCGCATTTACACGACAACATTTCTTGTGAAGTTTTTATGCAAAAACGTTGCATTTCCCCCAGTTTCTACAGAGAGTCAGATGATTTTCGAAAAGTTCCACCATGGTTAGCGGTTTTGAAAACATTGGAATTTTCGGTAGGTCTGAGCACCATTGTCATGTAAACAGACACCCAAAACACAACAAAAAATTTTCCATTTTCACTTGAAAACATTGTTTAAACCAGGCCTAAATGGTTGTAGAATAAGCTCATTCAATCAAAATGCCCACATTGAATTTTGTGACCATAAAATGCATATAGTTATTACAATATCTAAGGACTTATTACGGCTCATTTCTGGCTGGAATGTGATTGATCAAGGTCCTTCTTTGATCATAATTTTCTGGAATTATACCACCGGCCGCAAAGAAGGCAGACACACAGGCAGAACATGTGTGGCCCATGTCTGAAGTAGAAGATCAGCTTAGAAGTGAGCAATGCAGCCATAAAATGATATAAAACATAGGAGGATGAACATCCCAGAATGGTTCAAAGGGAAAGTTCAGGCCTAAAATGAGTTATTTCCTTCATCATAAAGTCTGCATGCAAAAATGCTGCAACATGTGCTCATTTGAGTGTGTTTTATGTGTTTTTGTTTGTTTTTAATTAGTATTATTATTATTATTATGATTATTATATTATAAAAAATAACCATATTCCGTAAAAATACCAACAGGCCATATCAGTCAAGTCAAATACAGTCTCTGTTCTTAAATCAGTTTCTTTATGAATAATAACGCCTGCAAGCAGACACTGGTCACCACAGTTTACAGTAAATAAGGATCAGCAAGCGCTTCCAGTAAGAGAAAGTGGAAAAAGAATGCAAATGAACTATTGATTATACACCTGCTCCCACCTAATGTAATTGGAAAAAAATACTTCAATAAATAAGACTGTGTTGTAAATTCTTTTTTCTAACCGAAATTCAAATGCCGTTTTTGCTGTTATTGATTTTGTTGTATCCAATT
This sequence comes from Lipophrys pholis, assembly GCF_963383615.2. Lineage (NCBI taxonomy): Eukaryota > Metazoa > Chordata > Actinopteri > Blenniiformes > Blenniidae > Lipophrys > Lipophrys pholis. The sequence goes on along the minus strand of NC_137641.1, from coordinate 14,213,742 downwards.
TAAATTCTTTTTTGAATATATAAAAAAAAGAGACAGAAATTATAAAAATAACTTTGCAGATCTACAAACAAAATTGAAGTAGTCTGTGTGTTCCACGGAGGCTGTACTGTTAGTGAGGCTCAGTGGCTGGTGGCATAGCTTTCATATATAAAACACCTTTGTGTGTGTGTGTGTGTGTGTGTGTGTGCGTGCGTGTGCGCTGCCTCCCTCCTACAATTCTTCATGCTCATATGAACATATGTTATATGGTCACAGCGTAGAAGCCACTCACTTGGGTCCCCTGTGCTCTAAGAGTTGTGTGTGTGTGTGTGTGTGTGTGTGTGTGTGTGTGTGTGTGTGTGTGTGTGTGTGTGTGTGTGTGTGTGTGTGTGTGTGTGTGTGTGTGTGTGTGTGTGTGTGTGTGTGTGTGTGTGTGTGTGTGTGTGTGTGTGTGTGTGTGTGTGTGTGTGTGTGTGTGTGTGTGTGTGTGTGTGTGTGTGTGTGTGTTTGCGTGTGTGCGTGTGTGCGTGTGTGGTGCGGTCGTAGATGGAAGGCAGCTCTCTTTCGCAGCCCTGTGCGTGTCTGCGTGTGGTCTGGTCGCAGGCTGAAAAGAGCCCTGGTTCACATGGGAACAAATGACAGGATCTGGTTTAGCGAGCCTATCAGTAAAAAAGATGAAAGAAACCAAACTTGTAAAAAAGTAACACACGTAGGAATTAGAGCTGAGACCTTTCCAGACCTCCCAATGAGAGCCCGCTCCCACGTCAGATGGTCAGTTGATGGTGACCGGTTTGAACTCTGCATCCCTTTGGCAGTAACGAGCCGCTGTGAATGCCCCCACTGCTTCCACATACCCCCAAAATAAGAGAACTCATTACAGACCAAATTTGGGACTTCTACCAAACAATACTCTGAGAAATGTTTGGATCACACAAAAAACACCCAAATTACCCTCATTCACAACCGTTCCTGCCTAAATTGTGAAATGACAAAGGCACCAATTGGGACACTAAATCGATGTTTTCCCCGATTTTTTGTTGTTGTTGTTGTTGTTGTTGTCAGTACAATAAAATGCAAAATACTGGTCCAAATAGGAAGCTCATTGCAAATGCAGCACAAAGAAATTTGATGGCGACAGAAATTCTAATATTTATCTCTCCGCCACACTTGGCTGTAGTTTCTCATCCTCATATGAACACAACACATGCGCAGACTATTTCATCCAACTCGAGCAATGTCAAATTAGCGGCATGAAACCGAAATAATGTTACAAATAGAGATATATTTTCCTTTTTTTTTTTGTAAGAACCATGAAAAAGGCTGTTATTTTGTCAATCTGTCTCAAATATTCACATTTTGTCTCCTTCTTCCATTTTGTACTAAAGCTACTCTGCTCAGCAGAGAAAACTATTGTTTTCAGGTCATTGTTTTATCTTTTCTAAGCTGGTTGTAAAACTGACTTTTTGATCCTTGTCAATGACATTTTTGTGAACACATCCAACCAACTTTTCCTTCCAAAATATCTTAAAATCTCTATGCACCATGCTTAAGAACACCATGCAGGAGTTTTGGATGTGTTTTCCAGATGGTTTAGCGTGCTTGCGTGCGTGATACTTTTTTGGATGGATCCAATGGAAATGAGAAAAAAAGCTTGCCTGCAAAAGTGAATTACAACAATTACTACACCTGCACGGCATGATTACTGTTGCGAACTTGGTTTGCTGGGTGGTTAATAGCTGGATGCCCGATGCTGCTCAAACAAGACTGAAGGACATGCAGGATTCATTTTGCAGTGAAGTTGGAGTGAAGGAGTGGAGGAAAAGTCACCAACCCTCACAGAATCAGTGCTCATTCTTTGGGGGCAAGAGAGCAAGACGATCTTTCTACAAGACGAACACAATGTTTGAAGCCCTTCAGCAGCAGTGTTTGTTTTTGCAGGTTGCAGTTCAGAACCGAACCTCTCCAGTGCCACGTTACCTGTGCACAGACCCACAGCCATCACATTTGAGAAGTCCACCCAACAACTTCTCCAGTAGGTCAGTCTCAATCACACCACGACCCCGAACTGGAAAGATGAAACCACTTTTCATTTTTCTATGAGACATAAGTTACTTTCTGGAATTAGTACAACTGTGTTAAACTAATTCTGTTTTGGAAGATGAACGTAAATGCTTTGGGTTTATGCATATACAACTTGCACATGAGTCGTAATCAAGGCCTTAGCATCAGAATAACTGTGTGTAAAAGGCAGATCTTAACCACCGACTAAATAACATACTCATACCGTCTCCACGCTCTTGTACAGATGGCCTCGGAGCTGCTCCGTTGGAGGTTAAGTGAGTTGATAAAGGCCACTTTCATGATAAGTGTTGAAGGAGGGTGAAAAGAAAAAATACAAGTATTTTCTTGCTTTTAACAGATTTGTCCCTGCTGGCTTTCAGCTGGTAACCTTCTGGTCCTAAAGGTGTGCATGCCTTTAGCAGCTGCCTCTTAACTTCCTCACTCTTGTTCAGTGATCTGGACCATGTGTGATCTAAATGACATCTAAGTTACAAATATGAGGCACTGGGGTAAACCCGGGAGCCGGGGGAATTCAGGGCGAAGCGAGCGCTGCGAGATTTAACTCTCATCACTCACTGTAAGATGAACTTTGGCCCAGACTGCTGGCAGCATTCGAGCATCTTAGCCTCAGTGCAGCTTTTGTCGAGGGCTTTTTAGTGTTTGACCTTGTGGTTATTGGCAGGAGCTGCTCAGACAAGCGGCAAAATAATGACGGTTTATCCTTTAGCTCTCAAAAAAGTTGTTGTTCTGACGGGTAGGAAACTGGACGAGTGAGAAAATATATGAAGGCAGTTGTCACTGGACTTCTGATTATCTGTTTGCAAAGGTTTAATGCAGGAAAACATAATGGGACTATTTTATAATACACTCTCACATCGTGAGCAATGGAAATACTGCACATGGAGTATAAAGTGAAAAATTTGATCCTGCTAGGATCTAGTGTCGAATAGCCAAACCCTCAAAATGATACGAGACTGCAGCCTCGTCTGGAACACAGTTCATCTCCTTTCATCCCTTGTCTTTTCTGCTGCTTTCATTTCATTTAAACTTAACTACAGTGGTGACACTATTTATAGCGGATCATCCAAAGTTCTCAATGAGTTTGGGAGGATCCGGAGGTCTGCTGTTCCTCTGCGGTGCATTTCAAAACTCCCTCCATCCTCCAGAACTTTCTCCGGCTCCCTGTTTTGCAAGTCATCACACTGAAACTCATTCTCATCACTCACAAAGTCCTTCATAAGCACCAGACCTTCAGGGACAAGGCTTTTTTTTTATTATTATTTTTTTTTTGTCTTTCAAACTGCTGCCCCCATTTGGAAACATTCCCCTGAAACCAATTCATTGTCGAAGCAACCTGTCCACATTCATTCAGTTGCAGACATGCCTCGGTAGAAATCGTTTCTCTTTGTGTGTTTTCTTGTTTCAGTCACATTTCAAGTCCGACTCGTGGGAAGAATAGACACATACTAGTGATGCCGCCAGATTTTGCAGAAACTAATTAGTAAATGAATACTGCTCGATAGGTACAGGGGCATCTGTGTTTCTTCCAAGGTACCTTCTCATGGAAACAAGTAAACACTCGGATGTATTTATTCTCTCTCTCTCAATGTGATAACTATTTTCTGAGGCTGCGTTCACGAACTCAGTTTCCCTGATGGCAACATAAAAAAAATGTCTGACGCTGAGTAACTTTACTTGTATCCACCGTACCGATGATGTATGGCCAGCATTACAGAGAAGACATCGTCATGTTGATTGTGTATGTCAGGTGTTTGTCTTTGCGTCTTCCTATTGTGAGTTACAGTTTTTTCTTAATTGATAAGACACTGTTCCTGAACAACTTCTCCAAACACTGCACCCTATTTTCTTTATTAGGACACAATCCGCAAAGCACTGCACACTTGCACTTTTTTGTCAAAACTTGAACTTTGTTTTCAAAATTAGCACACACAAAGCAAAAGTAGGACACTGCACTGCTAAATACAAAACACTCTTCTCTCACTGTGTTTTCACATGAAGTATATAAAAGAATGATACAGTCCTCAAAAATGTCAACTTAAACACAAATGCATCCTATAAATGATTCAGGGGGCCATTGCAGTGCCTGACTGTGCATTGCAAATAAAAGAATATGTAGATAATTGTATTGTACACAGTACAGTATGCAGATATTTACACCACGTCTGCATCAATTCTTTCAGCCTGGTCAGGCCACAGGACCTCATCGACATCACAAGCTATCTTTTCTCTGGCCAGGCAACGTGGAAAGAAAGACATACGGTGTCTGATCCAGCCCAGACATGCATCAACAGAAACATCATCACATGCCAAGAACATGATTGCAAGAGATTTTTCTGAATATATGGCTGCCGCTCATACACCTTCCACCTCCATGTAGAGAATAATTCTTCTATAGGATTCAGAAGGGGAGAATATGGTGGCAGAAAATCTCATCCCACTGTGTATCTGCTCAGGTTGGGTGTCACTCTTTGTCCTGCTGCTTTCATTGTCATTCCATGAATCAGCACATTATCAATGACAGTAGCATGAATTTCATCTGGAATTGCATTTCTTTGCGTGGGTCTTTGTCGTCGTCCAGGTTTTTTGCCTTGGTCTTTGTCTGGGTCGTGGTCCAGGACCAGGTGCACGGGCAGGGTCAGGTTCTGGGCCAGGTTCATGGGAAGGTCCAGGTTCTGGTTCTGGCCGTGGTCTAGATTGTCCACGTCCACGTCCTCTTCTTCCACCATGACCTCTTACTCCTCTGACATCCATTCTGACCAGCTAATGCTGTTTCCAAGCAGGTTTTATAGTGTGCAGTTCACTGGATAAAGTGTTTTCAGCTTTGACCTGTTGAGTCTTAATTGTGACAGTTGTGTTGGAACAGAGTCCGAATTCGGCCTCCGAGTGTTCAACTTTTGAAAAGTGTGTGCTAAGATTGAAAAGTGTGTTTCAGTGGGTTTTTTTGCAAAAAGTGTGCAAGAGTTTCGGAAACTGTCTGCAAACCATGACTTGTGTTCAAGGTTTTGACAGCAGAGTCCTGTGATCGAGAAATGTGTGCAGTCAGTTTGGCGGCTGTGTGCAGTGAATGGAATTTAGTGTCTTGTCAATCGAGAAAAACTGTAATAAGTACAATTCCTTGAAAAGCTTTATTCCGGAACAATCCAATATAATTCAAGCTCAATAAAGGGTGAATCAGACATGAATAAGAGCAGAGACAAATTTAGTGCAAGAATCACTTATGCTATGTGATTTTTAACAAGTTATTTTAGAAACTATGAATGTGACTTTGCTATTCTCTAGAGAACTAGTAATTCTGATGAAGTTTTAATTTTCAGTTGCTTGGGGAGCATGGTTGATTAGATTGAATCCCCACACAGCTGGGTTGTTTCAGGAAAAGCCTGTTGACTTAAAACAGCTATATTTGTGCTGTCACTTCAAATAATGATGGCATCCTCTATAAAAACCAAGGTAATGAAAGCAGGTTTTGATCAATGCAGCCACCTCATCCTATTCTGAAAGCTGTTTTTGACTAGATATTCTTATATGATTACTTTTCCCATCTGACAATCTGGAATATTACTCATTAGTTGGTACACAGTGGTAAAAATTAGGCTGACTAATTTCACATGTGTTGCTTTCACAAGTTAACATGAGCTTTTCCTTGGCTTTATATAAGACTGTCAAATGAAGTATAACAACCCTTTGAGAAAGATTAATCTGGATATATTTGAGGAGATTTTGATTTCTTTCATACACCCACATTGTATCATTACCTTTACATCAGTATCATGCATTTAAAATAAAATCGGATTCTGAAAAGGTCAGTGAGGAAATCCAGGTCTAAATTTGATTTTACTAATTGGTTTGTTATTTTGTCTTGTTTTTATAGCTCTTCTGAAAGTAATTGCATATGCAACATTAACTTTTATTCAAACACCACATAATGTCTTCATTTTAACATCGCCACATCTCAGATACTAACGCGATTACGATGCTAAAATTTCCCGCTGTAACTGTTGGGTACATCAATACTATTTTTCAAACTAATGCAACATCCAAGATGCTGATTTTACAGGAAATTAACTGGCGACAGCTTCCCACTCCTGCCCCTTACGGATCACTGTGCTGCATGTTTGAGATGTCTTTTCTGCTCCAACACACCTGAGTGAAATAAAGGAGGTTTCACCAGCCACTGCAGAGGTCTGATAAGGGAGCATTCATTTGAATCAGGTGTGTCGGAGCAGGCAGAGATCTAAGGCCTCGTTTACTTGATGTTTGAAGTAAAAATGCATAGTTGTGTTCAGAGAAGTTTTATGTTTGGATGACAACGTTTTGAAAACGATGTTCGTTAACACCGAAAAGGCAGAAACATTGAAAACGACGTAGTCAGCATGTTGGCTCACTAGTGAGTGCTGTTGCTTGTTTTTGTAGTGAAACTACACACATGCGCACACAGAACAATACACTTGAAACATTTACAATGTTGACTACACGGGCATTCGTATAGACTAATGACAAAGTCGGATTGTTATTCCAGGTGACTCACAGCTATAAAACCACCAAGTTCCAGGAGAATGTAGGCTCGGTGTCATGCCACCATTGTTGCTATTGTCCATCTACTCACACATGTGCAGAAGGATTGTTTATTACGGCTGTGGTGCATATGTAGCACACATGAAGCAGCGTTTCAGAAGAGTTCCGTTTCGGTGCATTTTCAGAAAGTTGCGTTTTTTCCTGTTTACACGGACGACAAGTGTTTTTATGAAGTTCCACCTTGGGAGCCCTTTTTAAAAAGTTGCGTGAGTGGTTCTTAGCACTGTTGTCATGTAAACAGACACCCAAAATGTTTTCAGTTGTGAACAACACCGAAATGGTTGTAAATCAAGCTTTTTGAAGCAAAATGCATGTATTTCCTCATTTAACTTCAAACTTAAAATGGATTTAGTTATTACACTATCCATTTTCAGTTGATAGAAATGGGGCCTAAAACATTCTGGACAGTGGTCTTTGCAGAGAAGGATTGAGAAGCACTGCAATACAGATGCTAAGGTTCATGTTATTCAAGGATTTCTTACTATTTTCACTAGAGGGTTGTCTGTTTTTTTGTGTTGTTTTGTCTAAACAATTATGTTAAAACACTAAATGAAATCATATCCAGCCACTAGGTTTTATACAGGGAACTGGAGAAGCTGAGCTACTTAAATCGTTCAGTTGAGGGGTTGCACTTGCTTCTTAAGCCGTAAAACCGAGAAGGTATTGTGTGGTGAGTAAACAGTTGTAAACTTAAAGGTGTGAGAAGGGATTTAATGTGTTTTTTAAACACTTCTGAGAAACCCCACTGAGTTCTTGTGCTGTTTCCACAGTTTCTTTTCCCTCCTTAAGTGAAATATTAGGAGAAGGCAGCACTGTAAGTTGTAGTAATTAATGCTGAGGGAGATTACAGAGAAAATGCATCCTGGGTAAATACCAGACAGTGGCGTGAATGCTGTTGCTGACTATTGTCACAAATATGTTTTGCACCGATAAGAATTGTCATTAAAAGCATTAAATCAGGGATGTAAAAGCAATACATACATATACGGCTAAATTTAATCTCAAGTTCGGGAAAATGAAGTTTGAATATAAGTTTTTAGACAATTCCATACGTTTCACTTGTTGAAGGACAAAGGGGTATGGGTACCTCTTCATATTTTGCCTTCTGCAGCAAAATACATTAAAATATTAAAAAAAACAAACGATACAGTTCACCTTATTTTGCAGCATTCAACAGGTATCGATGCTAATGAAACTTCATTACTAAGGTAGTTACCTTACCGAGTTACAGTTACCCTTTGTAATGTCATCCCGGAGGTGACATTGGACCATCTGACCGGCTGGTTTTGTCCCATGGGCCTTATGGTTCACACCTCTGGGCTAACACCTAACGCAGCCACAGCTTCAGGGCTCTAAGACAGGAGGTGTTCAGTCGTAGTATCGAGCTGTGTCTGTTTTGCTAAAGTTCAAAGCTGCGTTCACAGCCACTGTTTGGTTTGGTTACATGTGTCAAAATCCAGGAACACCGGCTCGGTGTTGTTTTATTGGCGCACGGAGCGAGTGAAATCCTAACTGTTATGCTCCCTGTGCAGACAGTTGAATCGATTAAAACTGGAGCGTATCTGTTCCATTAGACATGCGGGAGGTGAATGATTGAAAAGCGCGTCTGAAATGCCTTCATTGTAGACACAGCTTGACACTGTCACACTCTGCAAACAACAGTGAGCTTACAGACTGTAAATAAACTGCACTTTGAATCAACACGTAAAGCTCAAAACCAACTTTGATTCATCTCCTTTGCAGATTATTAGTAATATTTCAAAGAATAACCGTTGTTACTTGACATGGAATATAATGGTATGACAGTTATTTCTGCTCGTCCAACTCCATGCTTCCAATAACGCTTTCTCCAGAAGTCAGACGTCAACCAATATGTGCTCCCTTGCGTGAGACGTTACTGGCAGTGGGGTATTTTTGAGTTAATAGTGTGAGTTGTACTCATTGCACATGAGAGTTGGCCGCCCGGCTTTATTATTCATTAAAAATACATTTATTTTACATGTTTTGTCTGCTATGCTAGTGAAGTAGCTTTACTTATTGTGACGGTGTCTTTCACAGAAGATCCATTTTTGTTTATCGCCTTTTAGTTTGTTTACCATTCATCATCAGTAAAGACTTGACTAAGATCTTCAATCAATGGTATTTACTGTTTTATTCAAGTTGGAGAACTTTCTTTCAACACACCCGGCTTTTCAATTTTATTTGTACAGCGCGGAATGCAACGCAGTCATTTCAAGGCATTTATTCAGAGAACAACACCACAATTCTACACGAACAAGCATAAGCATTGAACTCAAACAAACTAGTTTTACACTTCTGGTGAGACCAGATCGCAGCAAATAGTAACACCAACTGTGTACCAGTCTCAATTTTACAAGCTTGTCATTCAGAGGGGATTATAAGTTAACTGCAGGGTCACGGACTTTTGTTCGGCCCTGTGAAAACTTGGAAAAAAATGGGAAAAAACTCAGTCATGTTATGCAATTAATTTGGGCCACTTGACACTTACAGACTCCTTTGACGATGGGAAAATCATTTCACAGCATGAATAATTTAGCTGTAATGGACTTAGTGTGATTAATAATTTCTTCACATATCCACAGTCAGTCTGTTAGATCAGTTTCCAAGTGGTTTAGTCACTCCCCGAATCAGCCCTTTCTGTGTTATTGAGCATCTGTGTGTGTACATGTTGCCTCGATCCTCGAGGGCGAAAAACACAGTTAATACATGAAAATATTGTCAAGCTTGACCAATTATTACAGGGTTTTTCAGTTTTATTGTTATGAAGAGCCCAACAAGTTCACTCAAAGGTCATCATGCTGTTTTGGTTACATCGCTGCGTACCATTATTCTGATAATACTGTATCTCCAACATCTTCTTCCACCAATATCTATAGTTGGGTTTTTTCAATCTAATAATAACAATAATAATAATTTATACATTTTATTTGGAGGCACTTTTCAGCTCACCCAAGATCACCTTACAGAGAATAAGAGTATAAAACATCAGATCATAAAAAACACAAAAACAAGTGAAGATACACAGTGTCCAATCAAAGTCTATATGCAAGTTTGAACAGGTGGGTTTTGAGTTTAGTCTTGAATGATGTGATGAAGTCTGACTGTCAAATTTTTGGGGAGAGGGAGTTCCATAGTAAAGGGTGCTGAGCAGTTGAAGGCTCGGGCACCTATAGTGCTAAGGCGGGATGTGGGGATGGTGAGAAGTCCAGCGTTGAGCGCAGGGTGCGGGAGGGAGCGTATTCATGGAGGAGGTCACAGAGGTAGGTGGGGGCCAGATTGTGGAGAGCTTTGTAGGTGAGGAGAAGGTTTTTATACTGTATGCGGTAATGAACAGGGAGCCAGTGGAGTTAGATGAGAACAGGGGTGATGTGGTCCGATGATACGGTGCGGGTGATGATCCGGGCGGCCGAGTTCTGAATGATCTGGAGTTTGTTTATGAGTTTGGTGGGGAGTCCGGTGAGGAGCGCATTGCAAATAGTCAAATGTGAGATATATGCTTACCCTGACATTAACCGTGCAGTTCTCTTTATTTTTTTTAAGTTCAACAATATCATCTTGTACTTGGATGCATGTAGAGGAAGAATATAGAAGGACAGGAATTAATTTGAAATGGAATTCACTCTTTGTTGAGTAGTTTGCAACATGGAGCAGCCATTCACATAACCTAGCCCCAGAGAGCATTCATCTCATGTAAATGTATTCAGGAGCCCTAAAATGATCCTCACAGGATCTACAGGAGGTTCTTATAACTATAGCAAAGTCTACCTGTGATGATGGGGCTAATGACAAATCTAATGGTGACTTGCAGCCGACCAATGCATGTAAGAGGAAATAGCAGCTCGTGCAAGTTATGACGGGGGAGGCACTGGAGGGACTGTTTGTCTGTGACTCCCTGTATATTCTACCCCAGCAGTCCTGTTTGCCCCACAAAGTGTGGGGCCTTTGTGTACTGTAGAACACCATTTGATTAGGTATTTTTCCCAGTAGTCCGTGTTGATGTCAAAACCTTTGAATGACGCTCTCAGACAGTCATTTAAAAACTTTTGCTTACCATCTTGAGACCTCTTCCTTTTTCTCTAATTCACTGTGAACGATTCTTGAGATTGTCCATTGTCTATAATGCGCCATTAGTAACTATCCCAGCGTAACTGTGACTGCATCAAAACGGTGGGTTTTCTCAGGCCTGCGGTGTGAAAATAGCATGGCATTGGTACGCCATCCAATTTTCACAAAAGACGGTAGCCAAGGGAGGAAAACTACTCTGTAAACTTTCAACATGATCACTGAACTAATGCCTCTTGTGTTCCTCAATATTCTGAATTATACTTCGATAGTTACACAATGTGAGAGTTTGCTGCAGGGGGTAGGTGAAATGGTCCACGGTGATTAGTGGGCTAACACTGGCTATGATGTTGGGCTGAATGTAGAGTTCTCAAGGGGCAAAGGGGCCACACATTATAACTTCATTTTACTTTTGTCTTTCCTTTTAGTTTAATCAACTGTGGTTTACACAGAAGCACCCAAGCTGTCAAATCTGCTAATATACTTACTGGGATTCACTGTCAAGTTATATGTTTTTATCACATGGTTTACGTTCAGGAAAAAAAAGGTTTGTTCACCAGGTGTTGCAACCACATTCAACAGACATTAGGTTATATAACATCTAAAATGTGAGATAACAATAGCTTCCAACAACATTACTCCTGCTCTTCTGCTCTTTCTTTGTTTCCCCTCCTGCATAAACCACACTTTATTATTAATTAGAAACCAACAAACCTCTCCCAGCTGTGTGATTATTTTCAATATTCTCATTCCGCTAAGAGACACACATGCAAGAAACAAACATCATGCAAATGTGCCTTACAGTCTAATCTGCCAAACAGTGTTGGCTGAGGCTCAGACCAAACACTCATTTGGCACACAGTGGCAAGTCTTTGGTGCACAATAAAGAATGATAATTGCTGGTGGATGGCATATCTACTTACCTGAATATAAGCACATGTCCACAAAGGATATCTGAGAAGGAGTCATTTTTAGTACAAATTACAAATATTTACATCTTTTTGCCTCAGGCACCACAAGCAACTTCCTGGATCCCTCCTGTAGCTTTTTCTGGACAGCTGTGATTGGATAGTGCCGCTAGTAAAGTCAAGCAAAGGGCCATGGGGGGACATTCCGATTTTTGACCAGTAATTCATGTGGCAATGGATGGGAGAGCCTCGTAAAAAGCGGGGAATCTAAACTAAAGTGTGTTTATCATCCATAAAGAAAGGTAAAGTGTAAGGGCAGCCAAGCGATTTTTATGAGTGACCCAGAGAATGTCATAGTCAGAATTAAACCTATGCCATTTGGCAGGTGGTGCTTTGGCTCTCGTGAAATGTCTGCAGAACAGCCTTTGTGTGTGGAAATACCACATTATCATGAGACAAAAGTCAGCATGCTTAGCAAAAACAAAGACGCTTTCAAGACACCCTGCAGCAGCTTAGAATTTGTGGGGAGCTGTGTTTGGGTATAGTGTATGGCCATAATCAGCTCTCTATGTGGTCTATAAGGTGTAGGCAGCTTACAGGATTTCGAAATGAGACTGAGTGGTTGTGTGGGACTCCATCAGTTGTGACAGCAGTTCCCTTCAAACTGACGCATGTTAATACTCAAGTGACAAAGCCCTTCTGGTGGGTGTGATGATCATGACAGGAGCAATACAAGGGATAAAGTGACAGCTCAAAGTTTGCACAGGCGGATGGACAGGTCGACACAACAATGGACTTATAGGGTAGGTGGCGAGGACCCCCTCCTCTTTTCTTTTTTTTAACTAATAGGTTGGTTGAATTCAGCATTCAACATAATTTGGCAAAATGCTTTCCATTAAACCTTTCAGCATGTGAAAATATGCCAATTTGCTCTATTGTGTAATGTCAAAGTGCAGAGTAGCAGTTAAAATGCACTACCTTTAAGAAAAGATTATCAAAATGTTGAATTATAGCAATGTACTAAAGAAGAGAAAATGTGTTGATCATAGGTAGTGGATGAATTTGCTGTTGCTGTCAGCAGTCTCTAAAAGGTGCGTTGGCATTGTATATTTCTGGAATAAGGGATTAGTGCTTACGTTTCTGGAGCAGAAAAAGGTTCAATTTATACTTTTCTAATAATTGCTGAAGTCCAAAGCTTTGATTGTCATGCCAACAAAATTATATCAATATTTGTCTTCTGAATAAAAGTCAGTTTTTATCCAATTATTTTGTCATCTGTCTCTTCGTTCACCTTTATCAAGCTTGCAGTAATTACTCCTGCCACGAGAGGTGAAGAACAGTGTTTCCCTACCTGGAGTCCAGGATTGCCTTGGGCGGGTGCCATAAATCACAGACAGGGGGCTGAGGCTTTGCATACAATGAGGCTGTCCAAATTAGATTTGCACATTGAAAAGAAAAAAACATTTATTTTGAATGCTCCTGTTTTTGTGTGTTGGCGAGAGTGAGGAATTTGACTTTGCTTTAATTCATTTAATTATTTTGATTATTTCAGAAATCAGAGGGTGGTCTGCGGTCTTTCTAAAAGGCAATCTGTTGTGCCTCAGAGGAAAAGGGTTGGGACCACCCACACTAATTAAAGCTGTTTCTCCCTTCAGGAAAGGCAATTAAACATCCATCCATCCATCCATCTATCTTTAATATCGGTTTAATCCAAATCAGTGTCATGGAACCTAGAGACTAATACCAACAAACAACAGCACCTATTAGTGGCCTGAGGCCTGTACTACCACGCTGGATTATCTCTTATCAAGAATTAACCCTGGGTTTTCTGTAATACGACGCTCGCTCACTTTTCACGCTCACGGGATAAATGACCCCGGCAACTTACACTGAATGTCCAACCTACTCCGGAGCATGTTACGTTCTCGATAAACGGTCAGATCTCTTGGAAAAGGACCTGTCCATTCTTAAATGATGGTGATTGGTTCACAGGTTCAGCGCTGAGCTGCAGCGGATATGAGATGAGAAAGTAATTTAGAGCCAGCCATCTTTTTGACATAATAAAATAAATCCTCATCACTGAGGCTTTGAAGGATGTTTTTGTTCTTGACTTGTTTCAAGTTTGTTTACAATTAAATTCCAGTGACCGCTCCTTCCCATAAACATAACACTATAAATAAACCTTTATTAAGAGGGAAACATTGTCATCTAAAGTCATCTGAACACATTCTCTTAACACATTTAAAAACCTTTTAAAGCAAAAACGTATTGCTATGTTATACTTAGTATAACCCCAAATGACTGATGATTCACATCGGTCACATGTTCGCCTGGCCCTAGAATATATGGGATATCTTGTAAACCTTCAAGATGTAACTGCGTATGTAAATCTGACTTGAATTGATAATTGTGAGGTGATCTTTTTATTTATTTCTATGATTCAAAGGTGGCTCAGGATATGCTCCTGTCCGCCACTAATTATGATTATTAGTAGAGGATAATTAAATTATCCGATCTCAGTGTGGCATGCACATAGTTAGGTAAGTGCATAGTCTGGTGCGAATAGTAATTTATTTGCTGTTAAAACAGCACATTTCTTTGTAAATAAAATATTCAGTGCAGCTAATTAACATATTGAAACACACAATATGTTTTACTAACCTTCTGAAACGTCCTGCAGCAGCAGCAGAGTCAGAACTTCTTCAGGAGCTTCTTCTTCTGGCTAACATTCTGGTTGAAATTGGTTTGGTTGAACAGCGTTTCTCCGTCACGTAGCGACTGATAGAATGGAAACAATAGTGCATGGCTTTTCTTTCTTTTTTTTTTTTAACAATTTTTTTATTATTTTCAGTATACAAAAACATACAGAAAATATTGAGAAATGTTTTGTTCAAAGCAAACACACAAAACAATAACAAAAAAAACCTAAAAAACATCACACTCTCAAACAGCAACACACTTATTTTTAAGGAATTCTATGACGGGTGTCCACACTTCTTTAAATGCTTGTGTCTTACCCCTTGTGTCTATCAGAGTCTTACTTTTAGAGTTGGCATGGTTTAAGGAGAGGAAGTACTTCCTCCTCTTCCCAAGATGGGCATGTGGGGCGGAGCTAGTCCAGCTCCCCGAAACCCAGCAGATTCTGAATGTGGCTTGAATGATCGAATATTGGACCGGCTGAAAATCAAGGACAGGCTGGATTTGGGGCAAAAAACTTTGAATACAATGTTTTTGGACCGATAGGAACCATGTGAAAGTGTTGGGAGTCTTCTGCCTTTGGACACGGCAACAGTATTGCTTTTAGCCTGGTGGATGCGTTTTAATTCTTCTTATTCTCAGAGAATAACTGCTCCTTCAGTAATCTGTAAACTGCACTGCAGAGTTTCTCTGTGTGTGTGATTGGTCAGATGCTGCAAACTCCGCCTCTTTCATGTGAACATGTACACGTCGGTCTGAGTTGAACTGGCGAGTTGATAACCTGCTTTGTAGTAACGGTGATCAGGATCATCCGTGTATGGATCAGTCAACCCAGGAAACAGAGAGAGATCCTGGATATGTTTATCACGGTTCATAGTACAGGCCTCTGGCGTGCTAATTACATAGTTTTCAGTGTTTCTGCCATTTCCATGTAAACAGACATTGTTTTCAAAATGTTGCTGTGTCAACGTGAAATGTTTTCACTGGCAATGTTGTAAAAACTGGGCCTGGGAATTACCAGTTAATCTCAAACATTTGCATTTGGTGTATGGAGAGTAACCACACATGCATAGAAAGAGCACACAATTTCCCCGCTAAAAGAATAAAAAAAACCAAGGAGATATTTTTTATGAAACAATAGTGCTGTGCCCTGCACCACTGTGTGCCACCAACTCTTATTTTACCTCAACAAGTGATGGATGAGCTACACAAAGGGTTTTAACCTCAACAGGGAAGTGGTTTCTCAGTGTGACACCCCCGTAATGGACAGAATCACAAAGATACATTGACACGTTTATGCAGCTATTTTCAGCGACACATGCAAAGTCATTTGGTTCACTGAGCAGGACTGTGTGGAACACTTTCTTTCTTCATCAGACTTTTCATCATTCATATTATTTTGATGAGCTTACAGTCAGTGGTGGGATCGTAGATGGGGAGGACAAAGGAGACGTGACAGCTAATAAATTTGCATGAGATCTGACCTAAAATGACGCACAATCTTTTTTACTGCCTTTTTCCAGTGGAAGAACGGCACATAAATGAGCCGCCTGTTTGTAAGTCTCTGCAAGGCAAAGGGCTTGAAGTAGATGAAAGTTTGTGATACAGACTAATTCCTATATTCCTTCCCAAAAAATAGCAGCGGAACATAGCAGGGTTTACAGGAAAAAGGGGGAATGAGATATAAAAAAACAAAACAGTACCAACATGCGGCAGGAAGGTAAAAACAAGAAAAACATCTAATAAAACGGTTTAGATTTTTTTATTTTCTTTTTTTTCTTCTGAGTGGTTTCAGCCAGGAAGGCACTTTATGGGTTATCATGTGTCTTCAGTCATTAGGCCCTGCCAGAATGCAATTCATTATTTGAGCACTCGCACTTCACAGAGTAACAAAGCCAGCAGGTCCAAACACTGAATGAAATCCAGCCTTTTTTTTTTTTTTTTTTTTTGCCAAACTTGTTTTGACAGCTGTAAATATTCATGGCTCTGTCACAATGGGGATGTTGAAAAGCCATAAGACCATCCTGAGACAGTGAATGTGGCTATGCATGTCAAACTAGTCCAAAAGACTAAAAGAGATAACAGCAGCGCCAGATGCAACGTGTCACAATGTGGAACTGATGCCACTGTTGTCCTCTGTGGCCCGAGCCTTCACAATTTCAGCTCGAGTGCTTGAGTTCTTAATTCACGATGAAATTATGTTGCCGTTGACACAGTTACAGCTAAACTGCAGC
Source organism: Lipophrys pholis (assembly GCF_963383615.2). Lineage (NCBI taxonomy): Eukaryota > Metazoa > Chordata > Actinopteri > Blenniiformes > Blenniidae > Lipophrys > Lipophrys pholis. Next base: position 14,197,187 of record NC_137641.1, on the reverse strand, counting down.
AAAAAGCTCTTATCAAAAGAAAGTTTTTGGGGGGATGTAGCATGACAATAGTTTTCTCTGGGCACTCAGTTACCTTCCACAGTCAAAAAAAACATTAGTTCAAGTCTAATTGGTGACTTAAATCTGCCTGTGAGTGTGTATATGTCTTTGCCCTTTGATATATTGGTGTGTCTGCCACCTCACAATGAGATTGCCTGAATTAGATTTCTAGTTAATTAATCATGATTAATCATTTGCATGTTCTCCCTGTTTGTCGATTTCTCTTTTAAAAGATTGTTTCTGACACTGTGGTACCTCTGTTTAGCAGTGGCAACCTGGTTCTTGTGTATTGCTACCTCAGATGATTTACATCAAGCGCATGATGCGAGACAAATCGAGTGTAGAGGAAAGATCAGGACAGCATGTCTTGAATATCATTTCCCTCCAAATAAAACATAAAAGTAATGTAGGAATAACGTAAAATTGGTGCCGGGAGACTTAAATGGCTGCATTGTGGTATTTTGGCAGTTACAGATTGTATATAAGTGAGTATCTCCTCAGTTGCTCCCTCTTTATCAGCGGTCACAGAAAGTCATTGCAACTCATAATTTAAAATATAATTTGCAGAACATACATCCCATCTATCATGTGATCATGTTGAACACAATGAACTAATAATAATAAAGCGTTGGGTTTTATATAGTGCTTTTTTTTCATGAGAATAAGGCACAATTTAACTGTTTTAATTCAGTATTTTTTTAAGTTTTTCTTGATTTGAAATTATTGTGTTGAAGTCTCAGTCCTGGGAAAACAAATTCTAAAGGTTGCTAAATAATTGGCAGTGAATTTGTATATATGTAATATTCCATTGAATGTGTCCACCCTAACAAGCATATGATTAAAAATAAATGAGCAAAGACAATTGACTGCTTCTAATTTCTTGGTGTTCAGTGTGTGAATCTCAAACCAAGCCTCAGTACAATACATTGTCACCGCACAGTATTTTAGGAACATATTGTGTGAAGAAGAGAAGGGGAAGACTTCCTGAGCATGCTGCCACATGGCCATCTGGTGACAATTATGACTAAAACTAATAGTTTTTACATGTATCTTGTGCTAAAACCTCTAACCATCTGTTCCCAAAAGTACCCAAAAATAAGTGACGCTAAGCAAAATCCCCCTTAATCCCCTCCGCTGACGGCAGGCCAGTATTTTCTGTGGGACTCGTGTTGGCTTAGTTACACCCAAAAATGATAAAGCATCCTGCTTTGTATCATCATTAGAGTGACAAGGGACTGTCATCATTCTTAAAATGTGTTGTTATCTGAAAGCTCGGGGCAACATTAAGAGGATAACAGCAAGAAATATGGTTGGAATTGCAGTCTCCCTCCGGGTTATGTAGAAAGTAGGACATTTAACACACCTTTTTGATTTACAATATAACCTGCTAAGGGCAAAGTCGTGTTTAAGCCTGTTTGAAAATAGATATATAATTATAGTTTTCTTCAGGCCAGCAGCTTGTACAAGTTTGTGTCTATAGGGAGTAGATTTTGGCTGCTCTTGTATGCTGCATATGAGTGAGTATCCACGTAGTGTTGATCTATCATTTAGCACACTTTAACGGGGCATATATTATATTGTAGTGGATACGCTTTAGGTTGTAACATTATCATATCAATCAGAACGAATGTTTAAGGTCTTCAGAACAAACATTGTAGATTCCCCAGGTCAATTATTTTTCCCTGAGGGCCAAATGGCAAACCGAACTTCTGGCTCACGCAGCTGAAAGCGCTTTACTTCACTCAGCAGCTTAAAGGCGCGATAAGTGAAGTCCGTTTGCCATTTCTCTAGGACAAACTTTTGAAATCTAAATACAGAACAAAAACAACAACAAAAAAAAGTTCTTATTATATATTGTGGCAGGATAATCCTGGACTGAAGCAGGTGTCTGTGTTGATCAATTGTCACATTTCATACTGAAATTCATTTTTATCTTACTTCTGAGCCACATTTCATTCCCGTGGGGGAAAAACAGCCCGCAAAGATAATGTAAATATGCAGTAAAAAGGTAGATGACAGCCGCTTTTACTGCTGGTCACCTAGCAGTTGATCACATGGTGGAATTTTTTGTTTTGTTAGTTGTCTAAACGATAAAAAGTACAAGAAAAGAGTCTGTGAGAGAACGGATAGCACCTAATTACATTTTCTTCAGATTTTTGAAACAAAACATTGCTTGTTTTTTAGGTTACTGCAGACTTTCTGACACAATGAGAGACAATCCTGCTCTTTAATCATACTGCTGCCATAACAAAAGACTGTACCGAGTATGGGGGCAGAAAGCAAGTAAAGGCTGTGAAGATACACCTATATAAAAAAAAAAGTAAATATTTCACCTCTTATGAAAAAAGGTATTGGAACTTTTAAAAACTTTGAGCAAGTTCAGATGGACTTATAATACAGCTGAATTTTCCGTGAACACTTTTCAAATACTCAATTTTTTTTTTAAATGCCTCTTTCTAAGCTTGTCTTCACTTTATGTTTTCTCTGGAGCAAATTTGGTGTCTATTATTAGCGTATTGGGTCACTTGAAAAGAGGAATTAACTTAGGTGAATAAAGGAAAAGCTTAGAAATTTTATACTTCAAGGATAGACGGGAATTAACAATGCATACATATCAAGCTTTCCAAACATAAAGTTTGATAAAGGGATGCACCGCTACCATTTTTTTCGAGGCTCTAGTATACTACGCTGTCGACGCACTGCTCCGTGCATTATGTAGACTTTAGACCTGCAACTCATGATTACATGTCTGTGAAAGAAGTGGGTCCTCTTCCAATATGGTGGCAGCTTTTATACTGTTGTCGGACATTAGGCTAATAAATATGTAGGCAATAGGTTAATGAAACAGACGAGAGTGTGTTTATTGGCCTTTCCCGTTTCTTGTTGCATGGAAAGTTCAGTTTAAAAAAAAAAAAATCTAACTGAGAAATTACATTTCACCAAAAGCATTCAAATAATTCACATTACTTCAGTGTTGAATATGTAGCCACAAACTTGGACGTCCAAGCTGAGAGTGAGATTATTTCCAGTGTTACAATCAAATAAACTCTACTTCTAAATGCAATTTAAATCCCTTGAATAATTACAGTAAATATTTTACAACTACTTTTTTCTTTAAAGTTCTTTAATCTCACATTAAAGCTGTAATTTTCAAACCTTGTCAGCCATCAAGGTGTTATGCTTCTGCACCTTTTCCTTTCATGAAACTCAAGTCAGATCACACTCAAAGCGCTGACGGGTCATCTTAACGTCTCTTCTTTCAGAAAAACAAGAGTCTCACTCTCAGTGGATGACTTAAAGGCAAATGTACATCTATAATGTTATGTGTCTTCACAAGCCACTTGTGTAAAAAGAACAAAAGTCCAACATCAAGGAGCAGGTCTCCACTCGCTCTGAGACATTGTGCCTTTGAAGCTGGCTATATGATTGTGAAATCCCCAACATGCAGTGCATGGGAGCTTTTTAAACCCTCAAATTGTTTTGCGTGATTAGAATATGACTTAAAGGTTGTTCATTTTGGTGAAGTTTCATCTGGCTCTGCGGCGCTTTTAGTGAGATCAATTTGATAAAGCATGAACGCTATCAGACCTTAGTGTGCCCCAGATAAACCGATGGATCAAAATGAAGAAAGCAAAGATCTCAAACAAAATGTGAAAGGTCGCTGTTACCTTGCAGAAGAGCCTTCAGTATGCGAATCTGAATTTTCCAACAGCTTAGAGTATTTTATAATCAATAGTGCAATCTTAAATGGAAAAGAGGGGACTTGCACTTGCACTTGTTCACAACCTCATTATGGAACTTCTATCAAATACTACACTTTACACTGAGGGGTTTCACACACATTTGAGTTCAGGAGCCACTTTACAGCCCCATTTCATCTTGAGTGGGCTGGACCAGTGAAATAGTGCCATAATAACCTTCATATTTAAACTCTACTGCTTCTCTTTGTTGTGGCACAAGAGTATACATTATTAAAATATTGATATTTTCACAAAACCAAAAGAAATTATGGGAAATTAGTACTATCTCAACCTAAAGCCATTTTCAATGGTATTTTCTGATGCAAATTACAGTGAAAATGTCCAAATAACTCTGATAAAGCTGTCTGATGTTTTTTATTTTTTCAAACTCACGCTGACAGCATGGGCCTCATGTTTGATACTCGTGCTTTACGCTTTTGCAGTTGCGGTTCAGTGGTTTTTGCCTTTTGACCCTTTAATCAACTGATAGCGATGACAGATAGTCGCAAAGTAAATGCGTAAAGGCGATTTTTGTTTTTAATTTCCCTATTAATATCTAGATTAAGGAATTGCATGAGAAGTCTGAATAAAGGTGGTACTAAAGGTATTCGCTTATTAAGTTTCTATCTTGCCATTGTGCGACATGTCTCAGATATCTCCATATCCACGAGCATGAATCTCACACAAATTCCCATTACTGTTCATTTCATACTGGTGTAGGTAGTTGTAGGAATCAGATGTCTAAAATAGGCAGAGAAAATTACATCAGGTCAAACACTGTGAACAATGTAAAGCTTGGACCTGAAATGGCATACTATATAATATGGAGACTGCTTTTCTATTTTATACCCTGTGTAACTATAAGTTCAATTTCCTGCCGCATTCTGTTGGACTGTGAAACGTCCCTACATGTATTGATGCCATTGCAGGTTTGTGCTTTGCCACACCAACTGGCATTTCTTGCAGATTGTTCCAAGATTAAGAATTGAATTTGAGCTTTGTTGATTAAGATGCCCTTTTCCGCTAGCTGATAATGATTTTGGAAGGTCATTCCAACTACTCTCTTGCCCTTTGTCTCAAGAATGAACATTACAGTGAAAGGTATGTTGGGGTTGTTTTCATTCCACCTAAACCTGTTCTGGAGTAAATACTGCTAAAATGTGGTGTGGAACAGCACTGACACTATATATTCTTTAAAGTCATTATTTAAGCTTTTCACAGAAACACTATAGCTCTCTAATGAAGTATTTAGATGAAGAGAGTTCCATCACTGGTGAATATTAATCAGATTTGTTTTACTAAGTCATACATTTGTTGCCCATTTAACTAAACTTATTGTATAGGAACACTTGCACCTCGCAAGAAACAGATATGCTGACATCTGTCATGTTCACAGCCAACTTTCTTCTGACAGTCAAGTCAAGTCGACTTTATTTATGTAGCACTTTAAAACTGCTGTGGCTGAAGCCAAAGTGCTTCACTTAAAAGGCAAAGTTAAAAAAAATTTCAATAGAAGAGTAAAAACAGTGAAATACAGTAAAACAAACAATAAGATTGACAACAATAAAACCAGGCACATAATCTCAAACATGGTTAAAAGCCAAGGAATAAAAATTGGTCTGAACAGAAAAGGCTCTATCCCCTCTGAGCTTTTGTTTGGACCTCGGTACCTCCAGAAGCAGCTGATCACCTGACCTGAGGCACCGAGCAGGGGTGTAGGGGTGGAGCAGCTCAGAGAGGTAGGGCGGGGCCAGACCATTCAGAGATTTAAAAACAAATAAAATAATCTTAAAATGAATTCTAAAATATGCAGGCAGCCAGTGGAGACAAGCTAGAATGGGCGTTATGTGCTCCCTCTTACGTGCTCCAGTTAGAAGGTGGGCTGCAGCGTTGTGGGCTAACTGGAGATGAGCGAGGGAGGACTGGCTGACTCCAACATAAAGTGCATTACAGTAATCCAGCCGGGATGTAATAAAAGCGTGGATTACTGTTTCAAAGTGCCGCTGTGCCAGAATAGTCTTCACCTTTGCAAGCCTTCTGAGGTGGAAGAAGCTGGACTTAACCACTGTCCTAATCTCAGAGTCCAATTTAAAATCACTGTCCATTCTAAAACTTAGGTTTAAAACCACTGGCTTCACATGTGGAGCCAGTGGACCCAAGTGGAAGAGAGGAGCTTCACAGGAGACACTGGGCCCGAACACCATCACCTCAGTTTTGGTTTCATTAAAACTTAGAAAGTTAAAAGCCATCAAGGCTTTAATGTCATCAAGGCATGACAGAAGAGGTGACAGTGAGGAGGCATCATTCTTTTTAAGCAGGACATAAATCTGGCTGTCATCTGCAAAGCAGTGAAAAGAGATGCTGTGCCTCCTGAGCACAGAACCCAGTGGCAAAAGGTACAGCGGAAAAAAACAGGGGCCCTAAAATTGAGCCCTGTGGAACCCCGTATGTGAGAGGAGCAGAGGAGGATTCAGAGCCAGCAAGGCTAACACACATGGTTCTGTCTGCCAGATAGGACCTAAACCAGGCCAGTGCGGTACCACGGATGCCCACCAGGTGCTGCAGCCGGGACATCAAGATGTCATGGTCCACAGTGTCGAATGCAGCAGTCAGGTCCAGCAGAACCAGAACCACATGATCACCACGATCATTAGCCTGGAGAATGTCATTAAAAACCCTCAGCAATACTGACTCTGTGCTGTGCAGGGGTTTAAAACCAGACTGGAAAACTTCTAAAATGTTGTGTTCCTCTAGGTAGGCCTTAAGCTGTGCGTGGACAACCTTCTCTAAAATCTTTGAGATAAAAGGCAGTTTGGAAATGAGCCTAAAATTAGCTAAGACAGCCTGATCAAGGCCTGGTTTTTTAAGAAGGGTCTGCACCACTGCATGTTTATAAAGCACAGGAACAACACCAGAATAAAGGCTGCAGTTAATAATAGTGACGATGAGCTGCCCGGATTCTGTGAAAGATTTTTTTTTAAAAGATGAAGAGGGAGAGCATCCCGGGGGGAACCTGAGGGCTTCATATGTGCAACCACATCCTCTAAAAGTTGCAATGTCACTGGCTCAAACTCGTCAAATGTAACCAGACAAGGAGCAGAGTCAGAGGGATCAGAGCCAGCAGCCTGAATCAGGGCCCTGATGGAAAGATTCTTTTATCAGGGCAGCAAACATGTATGTTAAAATCTCCAACAAAAAGAACACGGTCGGTCTGTCATCCAGGCCGGAAACAGGTATCAGCGAAGTGCCGATGTATTTTCCTTAAAATATTTTTTCATTGCCAGTTAAATGCCAGTTGCACTGAGGGACATCAAACTTAAAATGCTAATGATAAACAATATTTTCAATCTTTCTCATATGTCATATTACATTCCTAAAACCACTGGATTAACATTACAAGAATTTCCATGTTGCTAGATATTGTCTTTTGTCGTCCAAAAACTATGACTGCACCATTTCCAAGCATAGTACGTAGTAGAATATATATATATATATATATATATATATATATATATATATATATATATATATATTTGAATTTCAAAAAAAGCAGCCAAGCAAAAATGAAACACTTTTGTTGTGTTGTGGGTGTCTGTTTACATGACAACAATGCTCTGGGCCACTAGAAACACAACTTTTTGAAAACAGCTACCAAGGTGGGAACGTTTCAAAAACACTTTGAATTTGTGTGAAGAAAGGAAACTGCAACTTTTTGAAAACGTTTTGACCCTGTCTATGTGGAAACGGAGGAAAGCGCTACATTTCTGAAATGCTGCGACTGTGCATGAGCACCATGGCCATAGTCGGTAGTTCTTCTGCACATGTTAGAGTAGATGGACAGTACCAACAATGTGACTCCCGGTCCATCTTCTCCTGAGACTTGATAGTTATATAGTTGAGAGTCACCTTAGTAACCGAACTTCATTGTCTGTCCATAGGAATGTCTCTGTGCGAGGCATTGCTACTGTTCTCTGCGTGCATGTGTGTGGTTTCATTACAAAAACACTTACTTCCCGGCCCTACATGAAAACTACATTGTTTTCATCATATCTGCCATTTCCATGTAAAGGGACATTGTTTTCAGGTTTCCTATACTCTAAATAGGCTAGAAGAAAAAGGTATGACAGAATTTATGAATTGAATTGGAAAAAAGGAAATTAATTTAACAATGTAGAAAGAGTTGTTTTTTGTTTTTTTTAAGATTCCCTGTTCATGTTCACAAGTACAATGTTTTGTCGTTTCAATTTACAGTTCCTGAAATAACTGCCTACTTGACCCAGACAAATTATTCCACTACAGCTCAATCTGCCACTTCAACAACTATTACCCTCTCAGTACATCGAATCGTTAGACTACTGGGTGATCGCACACACACACACACACACACACACACACACACACACACACACACACACACACACACACACACACACACACACACACACACACACACACACACACACACACACATCTCAGTTTTTCATTTTTTTTTACTCTATATTCACGCGTCACAAACAAATGTAAATGAAAGCCAAGGTTCAAACAGACTCCGGCAGGATGAGCCGTGTGTGACTGGGAAAGATATGCACATAATTAGGCGCTAAAACATAACTATTTTTCATGGCTGTGGTTAAATTTTTCATGTGAGCTGGCACAAAATGAGGTAGATTACATCAGCAAAGACAGCTCATTAGTCTCAGTGAATGATGAGATGACTCCTTAAGGCTAGAAAAAATGAGGGCTGTGCTAAGTGATGTACAATATTGGAACCAAGTGAAAATAGACCCTCTCTGAGCCACGTGGTAGCTGGTGGCATTTCTTGACAACGAGTCGATTTCCCCCAACAACTTGAAAAAAAATTTTAAGTGCTCATTATATTGAAAGAGCACATAGTCATACTGTATATAGTTTTATATTCTGTATCTTTTAGGTTCTGTTACTCAATTGACTGATACATGAGAGGATATTTTCTTTAGTTTTATTAAACTTTACTTGAAATAAAGACTTTTTGTGTTGCATGTGGTTTTAATGTTGTAAGTTACTTAAATAACTTTGGAAACTGTTGGGCATTTTGTGTGGTAGCTGTTTTTTGAGGATTGATAGTGGTAAAAAGTGATGTGCTAAAGAAATACTTCAAAGTCTATTGAGAGAAAGACTGTACTTCACATTGTATAAATAAATATTTAAACAACCAAAGGTTTGAGGGTCTTGCTCAGAAGTTCGATTAGAAATTGAAAATCTCCAAGCACAAACTCACTTCTCTAAGGTCAACATTGCACCCTTCTGTATTTTCTAGTATCGAAGTTGGGGTCCTCGGTAATTTAGGTTTTTATGAGATACTGTCTTGTTGAAGCAAAGCTGGCATTTTCTCAAAAACAAGAATTTACCCTAATGCTTGCCTGGCGTCTCCATCTTCATGGGTGAAAACCATCGTAAAACCACCTGTCCCTTAACCCCAGTGCTGTAGTCCAGGGTATACTGCATGTACCCACTTATTTTTCAGTCAGCATTGTGTACACCCACTTCCAAATCCCCCATGATGCACCACACAGCAATATCAATGAGCTTAATAGCTTTTTTTTTTCCCCCTGGGAAGATGCAACCTTGACCTGCCCTACTCGACTTGATGTGATTGGTTAATGTCTGTCTTTACTGTGCAGCATGAGGCCTGATGAGCTAATCAAAGGCAGAGTAGGGCAGGTCATTATGAGGCAAATATTAATAAACAATAAAATATAACCAAATTATACAACAATGAGATTCATTTTTAGCAAATATTATCATCTTACGTGCCACTATTAAAAAAAAAATGATGTTCATGAGCTGTTTTAAGAGAAGGCAAAAAATCAACAGTGGAGAAGTGGGTATCTCCAGGGAGCATCAAACCACTATTTAACCCTCATGCGTTAACCCTGCCAGCCAACATGTTGGAGCTCATTTACAGGCGTGGTATGAATACTACAAAATGTTTTCAGTGTTCTCTGTATTTTTGTGGGACACATTTTTTTAATGCGTTTCTTTTTTTTTTTTTGTTCTAAACTGACAGATTTTCATCTCAGTGTGGACAAAGTCGAAAGTTCCTAGAGGTCTACCAGTCTTGTCACAATGGGAGGAACACCCGAGGTCAGCCTCAGACTTGTTGAAGAGTTAATATTTCTCCTCTGATCTGGGAATGGCTGAGAGAAATTAAGAAGGCACAAAAATGTGTGGGTTTCATTGTTTTCCACACTGCCACTGCAACCCTGTGTTTACTAAGCAGGAAAGAAAATCGATGGATGACTGGTCACCAGTTCTTCACAGTTTGGGTCATGTAAAACAAATCCAGTTTTCCTGGCGCCATGGAGATGAATGTTTAGTGCTCTGGTAGCTGCTACAAACATAAATCTGAAAAGCATGTAAATTTTTCTTTTCTTCAAAATTGGAGGATTTTCTGTTGGTCCGGAGGATGTCTGTGTATGTGTGGCTTCAAATGTTTGATTTGATGCTACTTTACCAGCATGACAACTATTTTAGATGCTGCAAAAAAATATGTCACAGGGATTATTATTAGATACAACACATTGATGACACCATCATTTTAATTTAATGTTTCAAGAAAAGAGCAGAAGAGGGGGGTAGAACAGTCTTCTGTGAGTGGCAGACTGAAAAGAGAGCACATGAAATGTAAAAACTGAGGACTGCCATCAACCCAAAGGGCATCCATTAATTAAAAAATGAATACAGGTGAATGGGAACCAAATTTATTTAAATTTATTCACTGACTGTAATTGCACGTACCAGGACTCTGTCATAATGACTGGTGTAGACAAAAGGGGCTTCAGAACATTAGGTGGTGTCACCCACTTAATGATGCACGTTTGTGTCCACTCTATTTCTTTGTCGGAACTGTTGCGGTATCTCTTGTCCTCATTCTCAGGATTTTCCAAACATTAAAACAGTAAAAGGAGTGGTAAGAAGAGACGAAAAATGTCATAATAAGAGACTATGCCAATAAGATGGTGCACTAAACTCCCCACTCGGTCAGTGTTTATGGAGCCTTTAAGAGCTTGTAAAAGTCCAATCAAGGAAATGAATGGTGAAGAAGCGGACTGAAGGAATGGGGACGGTTTAATTAGGAAGCAAAAGAAGAGGGACAAGGATGTATAATGTACAGCTCCAGAAAGAAAAGAAGTCCAAAAATCATACAGACAAGATGAAGAAATGAGCCAAGCGAAGGAGACTGAAAGAGGACAATGGCGGCAGACAGAGACGCACAAGCCAAATAAAAAACTCAGCTCATAAACGAGGGGAGAAGCTCAAGGAGATGAGGGCGACCTCGAAACAGAATTACCAAGACTAATAAATGACTGCTGATGACCAGCCATATAGCTTTTCCACGTTCTGAATCTTGTTAGTGTTAATTGGGCTGAGTCTATCGCCTAGACAGAAGGGCTTGGACGCCGGCATGGCTTGGACATATGGCCGGCAGCATGATACGGAGAGCTGCCAAAACAGAGATTACCTTCACAGTGATATGGGTAATCACAGAGAATTCTCTCATGATAACAGTAAAGGCATACTTTAGCTAAGGAATTACAGCACAGGGAAATGTTGCATCTGACAAATAATAACACATTGTTGCACGCCACTGATGACGGAACATTTGTTTTCAATCCAGCAGTAAAATTCAGAAGCAGAACGAGGAGCAAGCAGAGGGTTCACCTTCAAGTCCCTAATTTGGTAAGAATGGTGAAATGGTGAAAGTCGTATAGAAGAATATCAAAAGATAGAGCAGGAGAAAGTAGGATTAGCAGTGCAACAAGCTGAAGGTACGTTGATAAATTGAAAATTGTCTGGTGTTCATATATGATTAATGTTGATCCTTTCTATGATACATCAAATGTAGCTTCAAAGCAGGTAGCAATATTGACATCAGAACAGCAGGGATACTTTGAATGTGGGCTATTGTCTCCACGGTTTGCTGCCTTTTTGTTTATATATGTATATACGGTGCTTTAAGAAACCTGTTGGTGGTTACAATCCCTACAATAGGAATAATAAAGAAAATCAGGGGATGGGTGGGTCTACTATGGTGTAAATTAAGCAGTTAAGCACACTAAAATCAAGACTAGGGAAACATGTCAGGGTTCTCTGAATACATATTACATTACATATGTCAAGTATATTCAAGCATGTTTAATATTGAAGCAATACATCTTAGAATTTTAACACCTGGATTTTTTTGTTCCGATCACAGATTTGTGGGCTTAAAGATAAAGTACAATCAGCTGCATTCAGGTGCAGTAGCATCCCTGGGAAATGTGCGCTTTTAGTAGTCGCTGATGTAAGAAATTATGATCTTTTGAAGGAGCCAAATTGTTTTTTTCTTTTGGTTTCAGTTTTTAAGAATTATAGAAAAGGAGCATGTTGGTGTCAAATTGAAAAGGGAAGATGGTGACAATGCTCTAGTGCTTAAAGTCTCTAGCTGCTGGGAGTGAACATGGGCGGCTCTCAACTCAGTCAATCTCAAGCGTCAATAAATGCTCAGTATGCAGTGCAAGTGTTGTACAGTTCCTGTTGAAAATCAGTATTAACAGCTGGTGGTCAAAAGAACGGGGGGGGGGGGACGTGGCTTAAAAAGAATTAAGAATGAGCAGATATGATGGTATTAAACAACTATTGCAGCGTATTCTCTTCTCGTAGATAAATAGCACTTGGTGAGATAAAACATCGCACATCAGTGTTGAGTTTGCATCCTGCTGTTGAGTTCTCGACAGGAAATCCATTCTTGCTGCTTTAGTGTTAGTTGAGTAAAATGTAAAAAGCTGCCTCAGCTGTTTTGTTGATGCAGTCTGCCCCTTGTGGCCTTCTGTCCAGACATTTTTCACTTAGCTCAGTCCCCAATGAGTTTCTGATGCTTTCCACACCTGCCATTCTTTGCCTGCCCATCATATGTCCTTCAACCTTGCCATCCACCGGTCACCTTCATTTCCACACCTCTTTTCAATCAGACTCCATCCAAACATACAGTCAATTTTGTTGTGCAATCCAATTTTTTCAATCTTTTCTATTCCCTTTGATTTGCTAGATTGTCATGTCTCGAATATTGTTAGTTTGAGTCTGAGTTAACCATACCTGCACTGGTACCAGCAACTAGAGTCGTTACCTGCTTTCAGTTTTGGGCCAGTTTGCCAGTCTCACGCCTCTAAGACTGGTCTATTGTCTTCTTAAGATTGTCTTATCAGAAGACAGAAGTCATATTGCCCTTAAACCCACTCATGATGATGAATCAGACATGAGTTTTATTCCACAGTGACCCAGGCCAGAGCCGTGACAAAGTATCAAAGCCACTGTGGTTTGGTTTTGTAAGTCATCCAAGACATTACTCTAATTTCTTCAAATCGTTCGATCGACTTGCGGTCACCCAAGGCTCCTGCTTCACTGCTTCAATGTCAGCCTGTTTGTATTTATTATTTTTTTTGTGTGTGTGTGTGTGTGTGTGTGTGTGTGTGTGTGTGTGTGTGTGTGTGTGTGTGTGTGTGTGTGTGTGTGTGTGTGTGTGTGTGTGTGTGTGTGTGTGTGTGTGTGTATCTATTGATACTCTACCATTTTGGAACTTGTTGAACTTGTGGAGAAGGAAAAATCACAAAATATTGAGGTGAAAACATTTTTTATGATGAGACTAATTTAGGTGAAGGTTATAGTGAGGCAGGCCTTAGATAAGGTCAATAGTAAAAATCAATAATGAAAACACAGCTGTCTTTGCATGAGTGTATGCTCTTTTGTTCAAGTACCAATGTCAGGTTCATTGTGGACTGAACCATGGGCACCCATCTTACAATAGGAATAAAACTGTGTTCTGAATGGGAGTTTCCATTTGGGATAAAGTACGGTCAGGCTCACATGAAAAGTATGGTTAACCAAAGCGCAGTTACGGCTGAGTTTAAAATAAGTCTGCAGGAAATTAGTGTAAGTAAATTTATTGTCGTTAAAAGGCTATAAAAAGGTTTGTTCATGTGTGTGCGTGTTTTAAACAGTAAGCCTAAAACATTCTGCATCTCCATTTAATAAGATTGGCCAATCATTTTTCTGTAGTTTCATTTCTTTAATTGTGTAGCCAGCCTGAAAAAATATATTCATTTTATTTTAGCATTTTCTTCCTTTATATTTAGGCAGAATGAAGAGATTTTTCCCAAAAGTATAATTGCAGCATTATATAATGAATGCCTTTCACACAATTTTACTGCTTTCTATGTCCAGTGGCTTTCCTTAATGACAGAGGGTGAAAATGTCTACTTTTCAATAAACGTCTTTATATAGATGAGACAAATATCTTACAGTACTTGTGGAAGCCATTTTCGTGCTCTGGCCTAAAAGAAAATGTTGTGGTAGCTCTAATCCCGGGGGTGAAATATTATGTTTGTGGAGGAAATTGAGGTGAATAATGCAGAAAAATTAAGAAGAGGAGGGAGCTGATTCACCAGCAGATGTTACTCTATAATTACTGTGGCGTGTGTGGCATGTGTGTGTGTGTGTGTGTGTGTGTGTGTGTGTGTGTGTGTGTGTGTGTGTGTGTGTGTGTGTGTGTGTGTGTGTGTGTGTGTGTGTGTGTGTGTGTGTGTGTGTGTGTGTGTGTGTGTGTGTGTGTGTGTGTGTGTGTGTGTGTGTGTGTGTGTGTGTGTGTGTGTGTGTGTGTGTGTGTGTGTCCTCCAGTTCTCTTGATATGTAGGCTCCAAGTCACTGATTGCTGGGTTGAGAGTCAGGGACCACACAAGATCAAAAAAGTGTTCGTAGTGAAGCCAGCTCTCTGCTGCATCTATCGTACGCACGGCATACATCAAGCAAGAGCAGAAAGGCAACTGTGTCAACTTAACACAAAATAGCCGAATGCAAACTTCACATCCATTATCTGCACTCACCGCTACGCACGTGTTAAAAAAAAAACCAAACGCCTTAAATTCGGCAATCCCTTTACACCTTGAAACCTTTTAAGGACTCATGAAACAGACAGAGAAAACAGAGCCTTCCTTTTGGGTTTCAGCAGGTGTCAAGCAGACACTCTGTTATCGGCTCATTATTTCTGCTGAGCTTTGAAGAAACAGAGCGCGAATATGAGAGGGGAGAGCCAGGGAAGAGGCGATTTTGTTTTCGCAAGCTATTTTCCCAGCTAATGAATTCTGACCTTTTGAATGTTTACTTGTCCCTTTTTTTCCCCCCCGAGATAAGCTCAGCTGTAAAGAAAAAACAAAAAAGAAAAAAAACCTCTAAAACTGAAGCAGTATGAATTCTGCAAACTTTAGAGCAAGTAGTGTTTTGGGTATCTTAATTAAAAAAACAGCAACATTCAGCGTCTTTGAATATGTCGTTTTACTCTCCATTTTATAGATCTCTCCTCTTCATCTTTTTATTTGTGACTTCTATCAATTTTTTATTTTTTTTTACTCTTGGTTTCCGAGCCTGGTCGACAGATGGAGGGGACTGTAATTTATCTATCTGGCAGTGGCTGAAAGGAAAGGCACATGCTTCACATGCATCTGATTAATTAGTTAAAAGACATAGCCTTATTTTATCACGACCACCTCACCCCCTAAAAATGACCCACTCTGAATATGTTCATGTCATGACGCTCACTTAATTCCCAAATTTAATCCACTTTTAGCACGCTTACCTCCGTGTTCACCGGCAATTTATGAGTTTTTCTTTTCATTTCAGTGATGAAGGTGTTACATAAGAGTTATAATTAGGTGTAACCTTTTGGATTATTTTTCCGGAAAAGCTTTGGTGTATTTTTAGATCATGGTTCTTATCAGAAAAAAGCACATGCATGTTTCTTTTACCCTATTCTAATGATGTGAGACTAAATAAATAAATACTACACTGAGAAGGCAGCTAATGTACGATTCAATTCAGTCGATGGAAGTGGGCCAATATGTCTTAATGGAATTACTCTTTTCGATGCAAAATATGAATGAGATGAATCTTCCTGTTCTCTTCACATCCGTCTCCAGTGGTATTAGACACCAACAGCCCACAACACATTATAACGGTCTGCTCAAATCAAACACATGATCAATAAGCTGTGCATGGGTACATCTGTCATTTTGTTCAAAAAGAAGTACAGATTAAAGGCAGATGTGTGCGTGGGGGAAAATAATTCAAAAGTCATGCGAATATCAAGTTTGGAGGGCCTGAACTGGTTCAATTGTTAATTGAGGATCTCTCATCAAGCCTCTTCAAGACCTCTCTGGTCTGGGCACAAGTCATTTATCAAAAGAGCCAGAATTTTGGGTTTGTTAGTAAATCTGTCTCCCTGTGAAACATCTGCTTGTGTGTCTCAGCTTAAACACCCCAGAGTTCTGGGAGAACAATGTTGCAATCTGGCCTGTCTGAACTGTCTGACTGCCATTGTTTTCTGGTTTGCGATCATGAATATGGATCATCTCGCACTTGCTGTTGGGTGTTACGTTTCCTTCATCCTGGTGTGTAAACTGTTCTACAGCTAATTGCAGCATATGGCCGGGGACTACAGATTATACTTGCACACCTACGCTAAGTCTGGCAGGTAAGTTAGAATGTTGTCAGCCCAGCTGGATGGAAGTTGTTGGTTTTGAATCGGAAAGTCCATGATAGAAGAGAGTGTGTCTGGCGACA
The DNA here is from genome assembly GCF_963383615.2 of Lipophrys pholis. Lineage (NCBI taxonomy): Eukaryota > Metazoa > Chordata > Actinopteri > Blenniiformes > Blenniidae > Lipophrys > Lipophrys pholis. Next base: position 14,180,778 of record NC_137641.1, on the reverse strand, counting down.
ACTAGTGGCTGCGGTTAAAATGACTAAAGCAATGTTGGAGTTGAACGGTAAGGAAGCAAGCCTGTGCATGGGATAGAAATAAGACCAGATTTTCATTTAAATATACTGGTGTTACATCGATTCCAAAAGTAAGCATAATGTTACATTCGTAAAAATGGAATTAGCTCATGAAAGACGATTTGAAATTTGAGCAACGTAATCAAAACACCAGCTGGATGCTAATATAGCCGCTGTAACGCTGATATCAGAGGTCAGTTTAATTAGCATTAACACCTCAGAGGGATATCAAGTCAACAGCACTGAGTAACAAAGTAAGTATTCAGTTACCTTGCACAGCAACAACTCCTCGTCTTGAATCGGAAATGTGTCCTCAGCCACATCCACATACATGTAATAGGTCATCACATGTATGGTCACATGGATTGTGATTGCAGATGCGTGACAGAGGAAACACAGTGAGAAAGACAATCACATTGACACCATTTCACCATGTGTAGTATTTCTTGGCAAGTTGTAATTTTGAAGATTAATCATTGAACAACAACAGCACTCTTGGTCATTCCAAAATGTGAGTAAACCCCCAAACCTCTATCAATGAAAACATTCTAAGTGAGCTTTTATCTTTCTTCGGAGAGTAGCTGTCTGCGCGAAACTATCCGAGTGTAGAATTATTACTCAACGAAAAACTAAAATGTTCCCATTTCACTTGTTTGCTTTAACAGATGTCAAAGGGAGAATATTAAACAATCAACGTAATGATGAAAGAAATATTTTCAACTGCACTAAAAAGCCTTCCATCCACGGAGTCTGTTTCTTGATCTGTGCAGCCAGAACACTGTTCAGAAAGGCTTAGTTGTTTTTTTTATTTCCCTGTAAATCTCTCATTTCAGAAGGGCCCGCAAGTTCTCATTAGAGTTCGTGTGAGTTAAGGAAAGAAGGCATGTCAATTTCTTTCATCTTTAAGACCTTTACTGGGGAGGCACACAGTGGAGTACTTTGATGCATGAGATGGAGCATTGTCCTGCATAGAGATCGGGGTCTTCTTGAAAGATGCAGACTCATTCCTGTACCACTGCTTAATTGTGTCTTCTAGAGACTGGCAGTAGGTGTTAGGAGATGAGTTCAGTCCAACTTCAACCCAAAAAAGTCCAACGAGCAACTTTTCTGAACCCTGCCACTGCACGTGCACACCACAGCCATAGTGAATAGTTGTTCTGCACATGCACAAGTAGATCGACGATAACAGCCAAAACTGGCCAACAATGGCAGCCTCCAGAGTGTCATGACTGCCAGTTCACATTGTCCTGGGATTTAGTAGTTTTATAATTGAGAGTGACTGGAAATAGCAAAGTGGTATCGATGCATCTCTATATACAGTGTCTAGATCTGCATGCATGTGTGTGTGTGGTTTCATAACAAAAACAAACAACTGCACTTACAATTGGCCCAACAGGCCAACTACATTGCTTTGAGCAACTCGGCCGTGTCCATGTACTGTAAAACGTGCATTGTTTTCAAAACAATGAAGTGTTAATAGGAAACGTTTCTGCAACGAAAATGCAAACATGGTTAATTTTCACTTGAAATGTTGTCATGTACACGTGGCCTAAGCCACAGGTCCTTCCATCTGGTTCATCAAGTCACTTTTATTTGTTCAGACACGGAAAATGCCTTGGCCCAGTCTTGAAGTTTCAGCTTATCTGTTTTCTTCAGTGGTGCTCGGGTTTCAGCCTTTCTTACCTCGGCCATGAATGAGCACTGAACACTTGTACTTGTGGATATTTGAGGGACGTTCCAGTTGGTAGCAGTGGAGGATAACAGGTTCATTGCAGCTACACATTGGATTCCTGTCAAGTCTCTGGCACTAAACCTGCGTGTTCTCTTCTCGCGCTTCTTGAACATGTGTACAGTGTTTGCAACAAAATGTTTGATGGTTCTGTGATAATTCTCTAATAACTTGGACATTTCAAGAGTGCTGCATCCCTCTGAAATACTTACAACAGCAAATACATTTGTAGTGAAGCAAGAGCACCAACCATTATAACACTTTACAGCCCAAGCCATCACGTATCTAAGGGACATCTAACATATGAAGTGGGAAATCAAAGTAAAATACACGTATGCTTCAGTTTTGGGATTCCAATCATGGAGCGCTCTTAATGATGCATTGAAATTCTAGTTCCAAATATCTTTAAAATGTGATCCAAATACAAATTATTATGCAAAATGATATTTAAATACAGATATCATCAATTAGATATGTGGGAAAAAAATTGGTATCAGTATTCTCGGTTATCAACCTAATGGATTCTACAGCAGAAGCAAAAGATTAGCCTTGGGCTGCAGCCCGTTCCGTTTTGGTTGCTGTGAATTTTAATGTGAGAGAAACTTAATTTGTCATTTTTATTCAAACCAAATAAAACTCATGAGACCAAACAAAAGAATCTCTAAAGGAAAAAACGATAGGTGCACAAACCTGCCAGTCTGAAATCGTAGTGAGGTCTACTGAATCGACTCAGGTCAGTGTAAATATAAATATGTGTGGATAAATGTGCTGCACAAAAATAGTATGATTGGTTAAAAAGAGAATAATACAGCAAGTATGGCCAGCACATAAAGCAAAAGCCTATCACATGCATGCACGTGCTAGCGATTGCTCACATCTAATTTCCAGGAGAGTGGTTGAGGCCCCACAAGCAGGCAGACGAAGGCTCTCTGCTACTCTTGGCCACCGACCCCTTGCGGACACACAGTTGTTGTTGTGGGGGTTGGGGTGATGGTACATGTGTCCTGGGGAGATTGCGAAGAGCATGTGAATGAGTTCTGGTCCTCCCCGAGGTGAACTTGAACTCACAGGCTGTCGTGACAAAGGAATGCCCCTCATCTTTACAGATGGAGGAGCCGGTGCCTCTCGCCAAAAGGCCAAATAACGCTTGTATTCTTGTGGTCCATGAGGAAACCCCTGCTCCGGACACAAAGGTAGTAATTCCATTCAGCCGGTGGCTTTACACGGCTCCTGTTTTACATTGGTGTGTCAGGAAATCCTCCTTCCATGATTTATGTAAGAGGTGGCAACAATAGGTATTTGAGAGGTTACTGAGAATGTTCGCTGGATGCCTCTGCCTGTCATATAGGCATTAAATCGGCCTCCATTGTTTCCCATTTGTCATCACTGTATTTCTTGGATAATATTGGACATGCTTGGGTACCATAAATGGATCCAACACACATAACGACTTTATGTGCATACATGTGTCACGTAATTGTTCAACCGTAACCATTATCAGACAGCTAATAAATGCTAGTTCGGACATGGCATAGCAGACAAAAGGAAAATCTAATAGGACATGTGGACTTCACTCATTAGGCATAACTCAATAGGACAAAATTAAACCAAATGGAAGTGCCAAACTAACTGCGCAAAAAGGTTTAAAACGAGCCCAATCTGTTCATGTGCCAATGAGCTAGCAAATCCACTGAAACTGAACAGTGTGTATGATACCTGTTTTTTTTGGGAAGTGTTTTGTCAAATAGGCGATTATGGGAAAAGTTGCAGGCACTCTCTGCGTTTCTTCACGCTGTGGGGAATTACTTAAAAACATACGGACGCCTGCATGTGAAATCTGCAATCAGCTACCTTTTTTAATGAAAGTGGTACCTTGTGAGGATTAACCGTCAGTTCTAAAGATCAATGTTTCCCACAATATTTGCGCACGCTGTGCAGCTTCGGTTCACCGTAAAATATGGCATGGTGTGAAACTGGCACCAACAGATCATGCTGAGTTCAGCTTAGTCTCACTTTGCCAACTCAAAAGCCCCGCCATCTGCTGTGCTCTGTTCCACTAATATTGGGTCCTATTAACTTTTTTTTTTGGTTCTGTCCTATTTATGTGTCTGTGACACTTAAGTGTGTGTGTGTGTGTGCGTGCGTGCGTGCGTGCGTGCGTGCGTGCGTGCGTGCGTGCGTGCGTGCGTGCGCGCGCACGCTCTAAATCTTTCTTCTCTCTGTAGTTTATCCTCAAATGTTTACTTTCCATACCAACTATTAGTGTTTTTATTCCAAATCCAGCATCGTCTCAAAGCCCACTTTGTTGACCACTGTGGCACCGGGAGAGAGCCCTCGGGTTATATATAGCAAGCAGGTGTGTGCCATATTCTCTAAAAATGGCAACCCTTTCATTTGATGCAAGATCAAGCACAAGCCAGTCAGACAGTCAGCCTGCCAGGCATACATGGGGGTGTCAGTGGAAGAAAAACAAAGAGAAAAGGAGCTGCTGTTGCAGCTTTTCCCTAAAAGCTCGTTAATCCCAATTTAGCTGTCACGGGGATGAGGTAGGTGTGAGTTTGTGTGGCTGCGTGCGTGCGAGTGTGTGTCTGTAAGAGAGCGAGTGAGCGAGCGAAAAATGTGAAGCGGAGAATAAAGTCCTCTTGCTGTTCTTGCTTCGTGAGCTGTCACATCAACCAGCCAATTAGCCGGATGGCCAATGAAAAGTTAATTTCCTCCGTCTAACAGCACGGCTATGTGTTTTCTAAGTTTGGGGTGAACACAGGTTGAAGACAGTTCTTAAAACACCATCCGTTTTAATTGCGCGGAGCAGCAGTTAGAGATGTTAAATCTTAAGGGTGCATTGTTCAACGAGGCTAAGCACATCGGACCTTCTTGTCGTCTCATTTACAGAAATTAAGCAAAAGGAACTGATCGTGGAATGTGAACATTTTTACAAAGTGAGAATACATGAACTTAATCTCTTGCAGTAATTTGGGAAAACTGCACCAGCATAGCCAAACTTTTTCCTGTGACTGTTTTGTGGGATACCACATTTTATTTCATGGATTCCCGAGGAACAGACAGACAGACTGGAAATTAAAATGTCACATCAGATAGGTACAGAACACAAATATAACACGATAAAAGCACATTAGAAACTACAAGTAGTAATAAATATATTGAAATATTTAAAAATGATAAAAGTTCAAACCAGAGTATCCAGAGTTACCGAGGCAGAAGCGAAACCAATTCAAGACAGTGACAGAGGGGTTGACCAGTTAACTCAGAATGTGGCCATCGACTGTACTGAAGGCTGCACTCAGATCCAGAACCCGAATTATATTTATGTTTTTTTATCAAAGCTGTACTGTGGTTCACCCTAAAGCCAGACTGATGCTCCTCAAAAACGTTGTTGCTTCTGGGAAAGTCATTCTGCCTAATAAAAACAACTTTCTCTGAAATTTTGCTGCAGGATATTGTCGTTATTTCATTACTGCCTTTTACCAGGTGGTCGCAAAGGTTCCATTTTTGAAGAGTCCATAAAATGTTTTAGAATGTGATATCAGGGTCGGAGACTAAACGGCATTTGGTCAAGGTTTCTTTGGGGGAAAAAAACTCAAGGACGTCAACATCAACCAGAACCAGGTAGAAACAAACTTTCAGGATTTATTTAAATACATTTCTTGTCTGACAAAATGTTCGAGTCAATGAAATCGATTTTGCTCCTAAAATCAGCTGCACTCGCCTCACATGAGCAGTCAGGGAAAGAGCTTCTGGGATCATTCAAATAGTTGATAAAATTATCAATAGTTGAAAACAGGACTTTAGTTATTATTCTTAACAATTAGAAATGATAACATCAAAATAATTATTCCTTGCCTTATTCAACTCTCTATTGTATAATATCATTTGTTCTTGAAATATTCGATGATTTATCATTAATTTGTATTTCATCCCTCTTCTTTCGGCCTCAAAACTTTATTTCTTTTGTTTTGTTTTGGGTTTTTTTTTCAGTTTCCTCATATCCCATTTTCTCCATGGGAGTATTGGGTTTGTTTGAAAAAAAAAAAAAAAAAAAATTTTTTTTTTTTTTTTGGGAGTGAAGCTACTAGATCAAGGTTGGACTTTAATTTGCTTTTAAAACGTCCAAGGACAACATTACAAAATGCTGGTAAAATCAGTGGAGGACAGTGTGTAACAGTGTCAATAACATTTGCAACCAGTAAGCGAGCTCCTCCTGATAGTTGGCACCAAGGCCTCCAGTTGTTGAAAGATTTGAGGCCATATTTAATAGTTGTCCAATTTCAACTACTGAAGGTAAAATCAATCACTAGTGGCTCCGGTCATAATGTGGGAAAGCAACGACTTGGAACAAAACCTTCGCCTTCGCCATATTTTATACCTGTGTTGAAAACAACTGTTTGATTAGAGTTCTGTAACGTGTCCTGGATGCATAAATATTGGAGTAAAAACAGCTCCATTTTCCTTAATATTGAGATAATCACAATTCACTGGAATATATTTTGCATCCTGATACCGCTTCCTGCCACGACCCTAACAATAGAGACAATGTTGATTACTGACACAAATAAAACAAGATGGTTTGCAATGTTTATCTCATCAATGTCATATTTAATGATTGCTAGAGTAGGTTTATTTTTGATTTTCTCAATTGAGATTTGATACAGCTTTAAAGATTGAAGATCCTGTACATTTCTGGTGGTCAACTATTCTGATTAATGCTCCATGTTTTGCTGGATATCTATTTTGAATCACTTTGGTAATTTGGTATAAAAGAGAAACATATAGGATTTCAGGGAAACCTTTTTTGGATCTGCTAACAAGCCACTGTTGGCGGGCAGTCTGCAGTATTCATCGACTGTCAAGCTATGAATTTTGAATTCATGTAACTGTAATTCAAAAAGACATATGCCATATAATTTATGTTTGGCCTAATGTCTTTGCAGTAAGCACTGACTTTAATTTTTCAGCTTTTTCATTGCAATCATGCTATTTCACAATATTTTTTTGATTCATATTTGATATGGGTCTTGCATGTCTTGTTTATATTCAGTTTAACAAGTATAATGTAGAAAATGCTCAATAAATACTTGCATGAGCTAGGTAGTGAGCCTATCTGACCACCATGCAAACTGAATATAACAGGGACAATCCGTCTGAGGGTTGTCATAGAAACACATGCAAATAACTAAGTTATTTGTTTATGACTTTTGGTTTTTAGCTGAAATGGTAAAATGTAGGATTTCTGGTTTCAGTGTAATCCCTGAAATCATCAATACAATAATTGTTTTAAAAGTCCACGGCTAGATAATAAGAGAAATTGGTTAAGGTACGTGTGAAATCCTCTATTCTTCTAGCACCCGGCAACTGCAAGCTGCTGATTAAAAGGTTCTGATAGACTGTTCAAGTTCACACTCTGCACAGGCTAAGATATCTATTAACATGTACTGTCTTCTGAATGCCAAGACCAATTATCCTTCATTCACCAAGAAAGATAATTGGAAGGATAGCATGGATGCATGAGTGTGCCTGTCTGTGCAAGAAAAAAAAAAATCTGCCTTTTTTTTTTTTTTTTTTTTTTGCGGATGACTGCCACTTGCTTTTCTTGGCTTTCAATTCAAACTAGATGTTTAGGGACTTAACTGCAGTGAAGCGTCCACATATGCAACACTGCAGGTGTTTCAAAGATGCTATGCATGTACAGTATTGCTTTTTCCCAGCGTTTCTCCAGAATTCAAAAGACAGCTACTTATTTATTTTTTTCTTGCTTCCACCGTCACTTAAAGTGGAACAAAAGTTCAACACACCCAGTTCAGAATTCAAACTGCACTGACTTTATATTGAATCAAAGTATATATAAAATAAGAAGCTCCATGCCTGAAGAAATTACATTCAATCTTCTAACGTTCACATTTACTCCCACTGTTGTCACCTATCCTGGTTTAACTCTGCACACCAGGAATAACGTCCATATGGAGCTATTGAGCATTAATGATTTACAGTCAATTGACGTGCTCGGTGCCAGTGCAAAGATGGTGTGTTCACTCTTAAGGGGACCTTTTCAGTGACATTTACACATTTATTTAACCACAGTTACACTGTTGCCATGCACCGATTGAAACTGTGACCTGCTGTCTAAACGGTGAAGATGAATCAATGACCAAATAAGTAAGCCATGTTTCCCAAATGTGTCATCGGAGTTGTTAGAATTAAATTGCTGTCTGACTCACTGATGGAAAATGTCATCGCGGATGTTCAGATATTCCTGTCGAAAACATACAGAACTAATCTGTCAAGGCAAGTTGACAGGAAATTGATGACTTTCCGCTCTTCAACTCACTTTTCATCAAGTGTTGACATGTCTGACTTTTTGCTGGTGACATAAACGTTCATGTTTGACCAACAATGGAAATGACCACAATACTTTGGTTGGAGCATCGGCCATTGCAATCCTTGAGAAGCAGCCCGCTTATTGGTATTACTGCATTGAAATGTAGAGATGGTGGGGACACCGTCACATCCGCTAGTGCTCCTCATTGGGAAAGAATTTATTGGCACTGTCCAACATGGCAGGAGTGAGCCGAGAGGCTAATCATCATTTCTCAGTAGGACAGAGGGATATGTGTCTTCAGGAGGTGGTGATTATCCATTATTGTCCGATGTTAAAGGATATTTTCTTGACTAAAACCACTTTTGGATACTGATGGTGATCTATACAGTCAATTATTTGTAATGCCAGGTTTTTATACTCTTCCCATTACAAAAAAAATGAGTTTCAGCTATCTCACAAGGAGTTTCCGTGATTACCTCATATCCTCTTTTGCTCGACAATGTCTGTAGGTCAGGGGCAATGTCTTTAAAGGTTGTTACTTAATTTTCTGACTTAGCAGAATCAGTCACTCTGACTAAAAACTTACTAGATTCGATTTTTTTGGGCGGATTGTGAAAGTTTTCTTATGTCAAAATTTGGGGTGAAACTCGGTCAAACACATTGAAGTTATTTTCAACATCCGGTTTCCACCGAAAAGGGTGAACTCGGGGTTAAATGTGAAGTTCCTGGTCGTGTTTTTAAATTCTTAACATGTGGATGAGAAGGTCATCTTCCCGATCCTAATTTGGTGATTCACCCATCATCTCGTCCTATGAATGGACAGAAGTGAAAGTCATCACACACCCAGTTGCTCCCAATAAAAAATGAGCGACATGCATGGTCACAACTCAGCCACTACTTTATCTGAGGTCATGTAGGTAAATGTTGCTGAATTTGTAAAGTACTTTGAGTCATCTAAAGCAGGAAAAAATAAGCAAGAAAAGTGCCCATTAATATCTCAAGAGTGCTTCAAATTTGGCATTTTCTGTTTTCACTCAAAAAGTTTTAGAAGGTCAAAAGTCATAGTTATTCACGGAAATGAATGCAGGAAGGAACTCAAAAGTCATTGTCATTGCCTTCTTTTAAAATATTGTGAATAATTCTCTCAGCGAGCAGAAGAGCAGACTAAGAGGGGGAAAAAAGGGCCATTTGTGTAAAAGTGGCATCGTCAGAGTCGCCTTAATGTAAAAAGTAACATGCCACATATTTTTATTTAGATATCATGTCTCAGTAAAGCTCACAGTTGTTATATTAATTGCTCACAAATAAAATTGTGTGATCAACCATCAGCACCATCCATTACACTATTATTTTAACCCTGTTCTACAAAACAAAGTCTATTTCTTAATTAAAAATTCAGTGTTACATGGTTTTGAGACATGTCCTGCTCGCCATCGGTCTTGGATATTTTAAAACATTTTCTGGTAATGGGGATTCAACTTGTAATCCTTGAATACAGCAATGTGTCTCCCTAATGATAATCACATGACTATACCTTTGGTTTCAGTGGTCAAGTATGTAGAAGTCCTCTTATTGACAAAAAACTACCCTAAGTTAATGGTCTTTTAAAAATGATGCTTTTTTTATTTTTAATTTAAAATTGTTCGCTATTTGTCGACTTTGCTACAGAGTGATGACATGTAAATAAGAAGCAAGTAAGTAAGCATTAAGCAACCTATGCAATTATTTGATTTGAGGCTGTGGCCCTCAGGCTCTACAGTGTGTACCTGTGAAGTCCACACAGGAAAATCGCTGTCACACTCTGCTGAAACAACTCTACATTTTTCTTAACCGTGACTATAGAAAATTAACATGTGGGAGAATTTTTGATTACTCTGCTATTTGCAACAGAATTTGCATTATATTTGCCCCCACTATAGAATAATTCCTGAGCAAAATATGCACTGCACATGACCCGATACCCATTTCCTAATGTGTACGTGACTAATTACGTGTCCTTATTCACTTCCTCACAACAACAATCTGAAGTCAGATATATAGAGTTGATGATGAGTGTTGCTGAATAAAATTAGTAAAAATCAAAAAAAAAATCTGAACAAAAAAGGAAAAAATAAAATAGTTAATGACCCATTCTGGATCACTCGGTGGGGAAACAGCTATTGTCTCCTGGAGTTTTAAAACAGATAAAAATCAGAACACTGACTTCGCCTTTCAGACTTTTCCTTGACAATATTTGCATGCAAAATGTACTTCACAATGGGGCTCCTTAAGTCCAATACGCCTCTGCTGGGTGCTGTCAGTCTATTTCACCCATATCGTTTCTGATTCAAAGTTCTTTATGCAGCTTTTTTATGCCGCTTCGCACCTACTGTTTGACTTGGTTTTAAATCCCCTCTCTGCTTTTGAAATTCAATTGACTTCATTTTCTCATATTCTTACTTCTTCCTACTTACCCCACTCCGTTTCTGCCTTTCATCACGCGTACCTACTCTTTATCACGGGCTCCACTTGGATCCGGTCATGTACCAAAAGCTGGATGCTCAGTGGTCCAACTAATAATGCCATTAGTCATTAAATATTAACAGAATGAAACGAGTGTCCTCAGTTGTAAAAAGTGATGAAGGATTGGAGGCAGAGAAACTCTAGGGGTGTCTAATGAAATTTTAATATTTCTGTAATAGTGTTTTGACTGATATTTTCATTATTCTGTAATGACATTGGAAAGTCTCATGAGTTGATAATTACCCCCTACTTGTATAATAATTCTGTCTATTCTTTTTTTTTCTTTTTTCTCTCTCTGTCAAATGTCATAATTCGGCACATCATTCTTACTTTGGGAAATTAAAACCCTTCTCAGCAATTCTTTTTCTCCGCTCTGCTACAGCATCTGTGGTTTTTGGCAAGGGCGCCGCCGCATGCGCTCATGAGCAGCCGGCCAACGTTGCCTGATCTGACTGCCTGGATACAAAGAGTCCCCGAAACAGGCTGAACGCGTTCCTCCAACAGGCGCTGCCAGAGGTTTACTGCTCATCCAGTCATGTCAAGGTGAGGCCTTACCAATATGAAATTGTAAATATAAGGTTGGCGATTCAGAAAGGCAAGGAAATATATTCTACATCATTGGATGCAGGTTAAATTTGCATGGTTGATATTTTAACATATCCTGCAGTTTACAACTCACCGTCTCTTAAAAATCGGTTATTTTAAAGAAAAATATTAAATAAAATCGAGAATTTGTCATTTATCTTCGTCAAGGTGACGTTCACTGATAATATGTTCCAGGAAGTAACATCAAACACCAGTATTGACAATTAAAAGATGTGCAAAGTGACACCAAGTAGGACAAAATAGCAGTAAAGAGATGCATTATTATGACAATGACAGCAGAGCGACCATAAAAGGATGTAAAACGAACAAAAAGAGATACAAAAAACTATAAAATTACATGCAAAGACCTCAAAGAGTCCTAAAATGACCACAAATGGACACAAAAAAGGACGTAAACTGTGAAACAAAACAAGCAGAGGAGCACCAACATTTAAAACTGCGACACAAAATAATCACAAAAATGTAAAAACAATCCAAATGAAACATAACATGAGGTACCAATGACCCACTGATGAACATGCCTCCAGGCTACCTACAGGACTGCAGTCTGATAGGAAACCCTGGGTGAGTCCACCTCTTAACCGAACACTTCACACCTCAATGTCAGCCATCTGCCCAAACCTCAAGATCTGTCGGACGTATGCTGGATGATCAGCGGGTTTACCACCAGGGAGGCTCCAGTAGTACATTGCTCTCCTCTCTCTCCACTATGCAAAAACATCAATAGATATGTAAAATATACTGTATATTTTTTACACACAAGTCAGAATTGGTATTGACTGAACGTTCTCGACACATTGGCTCCATCTCCTGTGTCCTTACCTACCGCACAATGAGAAAGAAAACATGAACATGTCAGGAGCATCAAAGAAGAAATCACCTCCTGACATCTACAATCACTGAGAGACTCACCTTAGAATAGTCAAAAGCCCTCCGCTGGATCCCCCGTAGTTCCCAAACCAGGCTAACAGTTTGTGGATCAGGCAGCCAGCATGGGGCTGCGCTTCGCCCTCCAGCATCCATAGTATGAGAAGATTTTGTCTGCGGAGCCGCTTTCTCTGTTGACGGCACCAGTGTATCCATCTTGCCCTGACCAGAAAAGCCAGTTTAATGCCTCTTCAACTGTAAAGGTAGAAAAACAGCGGTTCAGCTTAAAATAACTGAAGAGGTGTTCAGACAGAGCGACAGTCAGCAGGGAGTATTATAGAAGTGGTGATGTGCTCTATTTATGCTCATTTCCAACCTGTGGGTCATAACACTGCATTCTTAATCAAACAACTTGCTCACAAAGATATATTTATGGAACTCATAACACATTTGTTGATGCAGAGAAGAATTATTTTGATACTGGTACAATCAAGAGCTAAAATACGGATATATCAAACCTGTTAACCAATACGCTCAGGGTGTCAAACATAAGGCCCCAAAATGATCTAGCAAAATCCTGTAAAAATGTAAACAAAAGCACTGATTTCATCACAAATATCTTAAGAGTAGCGGACACAATACAACACTGAGACCCAAGCTGAGATATTAGTTTAAATAAGTTAATAATAAAGATTATAAGTTTGAATCAATTCAAGACAACATGCTGCCTATGTACATTTGTTTTTCTTCCATGAATTCTAAAAAACTTAAGCATTCTAAGGTAAAATGCCAACCATACCAGAACTGAGTGGACATTTTTCCCCATTTACATTTACTGTGTGTCCAACTGTCAGATGTGATTTGCAAGTTCTTATTTTCATTCAGATCCGTCCAGTGGAGAAGCACAAACACCAAAAAAAACAGTCTGGTGAAAATGAGAGGCTTGAAAATAATTTCAACCTTTCTTAATAACTTCACAGGAAATACTGTTCTGATATGTTGATCAATGCAAAAATCAAACCCTAAACATAAACAGAAATCACAACAAATTCAGACCTGAGACAGAGAGAGAAAAAAAGAGAAGTTTTGATCTGATGGCATATATTGATGCTTCAGCTTGAGCTGCGGCTGGCACGTTCCTGTATTCTCAACCACTGACTAAGGACAGATACATTCCTAATTGCTCACACACACACACACACACTAATGATTCTGTTGTTATTTACAGTTTAGTGATTCACCCACTGCTTGTAATTATCCCAAACATGACCTTCACTCGTCCTTCACGGGAAATCGATGGATATGGTGCGACGTCTATTGGAAAGAGAGTGTTAAATAAGAGGACGGCGGCGCAGTACCGGGCCAGTGGCGATAATTAAATATGCATGATGCAGTTAGCGCCCCTTACTTTTGCTGAAGTCTGTACGCTTTCAGGAAACTGTGGCGGAAGTTTTTTTAGTGGTGGTTTTGAGTCACCTGAAAGATTCACCGCATGTTGTTATGTTACAAATGAGCTTTCAGTGGGGTTTTATTAAAGAGTCCAACTCATAGCACCTCTGCTTTTACAACCACCTGAAACTAATATTTGATGCCACGATTGGCACCAAGAAGGTAATAAAAAGGGGTTGGTGTACTTAGTTGGGAGATATCACAGAGAGATGTCACTGCATCTCTCAGATAGTATCTATCAACAATAATGTGGGGAAAGGCTGAGGAATATTGCTAAACCGCTCTTGGGTGTAACCCACACAGTGCTCATCTGACAAACTCAGGTATCTCATTAATGTGGAACTATTTAACACAGAGGTTTTCCAAACGCACCCAAGAAAATAGCTGCAACATGGAAATATTCTACCACAAATTATGAATAACTCACTCTGTCACTGCTCCCCGGACCTGGAGTATGCTGTTGTTAAACGCAGGCCCTTTAACCTTGAGAGGGAGTTTACTGTGGTCATGATCGCTGCTGTTTACATCCCACCCGATGGACGCTACTGGACTACCGGATATAAGCAATAGCAGGCAGCAGAGCATACATCCTGATGCTGTGCACATGATAGCAGGGGACTTAAACACTGAGACTTAAAGAGAGTGCTACCTTAATCCACCAGCATGTAAAGTGTGCCACAAAGGGAGCGAATACACTGGTAGTTACTATGCCGGGCCACAGGAGGGCGCTGTTGCTTGATTTTGTAATGAAACTACACAGACGTGTGCAGAGAACAATACACTATAAACGTGAACAAAATGGAGAGCACCCGACATCCGTATAGACTGATGACGCATCAGATGCTATCAGGGGTGAGTCTCAACTTTAAAACTACTGATATGGACGATAAAACTAGGATATGTCACAGAATATTTCACTGATGGGAGGTTCTCAAAATGAGATGTTAAAAGAAAACCAGGTCAGGACACTTTGTAAAATCCAGTGCAGACATTGGAAGCTCACCAGTGTTTGACTTCATTGTTGGATTTTGGCATATCTGGGATAGAAAAAAGTCTGCAATCCATTTTAGCTGCAATTTTGACGGCTTCCACAGAAAATAAGATATGTCTTTGCCTGTATGTCACAAATTACTGTATTCCCCTACGATATCTTTGTTCTTTTGCTAAATTGATCTGTCTTTTAAGTTTTATGTTGTGCTTCATATACCTTGGTCTCTGACCTCTTCTATTGAACTGAGTGGGTGTGGACTTTCAACTGTCAGTTATTGTGCCCAGAAATCTGCCCGTGTAATGTCTAGTTTCTTTCCCATTAATCTTCATTAGAGTTTGGCTTCTAGTTTTTTTTTCCTGCTCCATCCACCGGTGCATCTAATCTTGCTCCCAGGCTTTTCAGTGCACAACTGTGAGCAGTGCATACGAAGCCTGTTAGTGTTCGTGATCATACTCACCATTGTGCGTGCGTTTCCCATCATCAAACACGGACTGACTTCAGAGCCTCAAACAAGCTTTCAACAATTGCACATATTTATGCTGCAGAGTTGCCAGGCAGGAGAAGTCATGTTTGAACGTAAAGAGACATGTGCATGGGTCGATGAGCAATGAATTGCAGAAATCTTTCAAAGAGTGCTGGAACACATTGAAAACAATTACATGAAGGTCATTCTATAATTGTCTTAAAAAGCAATTTAGGACAAGACATTGGCTTTTGTCACCTACTGTATCTTGTAACTGGCCATTACCCAGTGCAGTAATGATTGATCCTGTCTTGTTCCGTTAATTTAGATAATGTGAGCGTGAGTTTCATACGAGACTGCAGCAGTTTAAACTGAGCCGAAGATTGTCAGGAACTATTTGTTGGGCTCAGTTAATGCATCTTCGCCACAAAGAAAATAATGACAAGAGTTAATAAAAATCAAATGTCATGTTTAAAAGACAGAAAGGACAAGTGGAGCGTTTCTCAGAAAGCTGTTGATCTACTCAAAAGCAGATCTCAAACTTTAAAATGCAGTAAATTACAACAACAAACATTTGAGCACCATTACCAACATCATTGCATTGAGCCTAACAATATCACTGCAGACAGTGAAACTATGTTTGTGTTTCTGTTGTGGCAACTGATCCCCGACCAGATGAGTCTAAAACAGTAGCTCAACTTTATGCGACACTTAAGCCCTGTTGAGACAAAGTTTTCATGCGAAAACGAAAAACTTTAATTGCGTTTTGGGGGTTCGTTTACTCAACAACGGTGCTCAGAGTAGCACAGCGGAGGATCTACTGGATTTTATTGTGCTCAAGTGGTGAAATCAACAACTCCAAAACTGGTCTGCTCCTGGGAGCAAACTGAAAACAGCTGGAAACCCCCCTTTTCCTACAAAACAACGAACCCATGTCAACCCACTTTCTAGAAAACAATGAACCTACAACCTACGCACAAAAAAGCCTGCGAAAAGTTGAATTTGTTATTTATTGTTTTCCTACACGGCACCCAAATGGACTGTGATGGAGTAATATGACCAAAGCATTCTACATTAGTCAACACTCTTCTTTTTTTTTTTTACTGGCAAATACATTTACGTTGATCTGATCAATATTACGATTGATATGCTGATAGATTTAATGGTCGTAAGTAAAGTTATACCACGTTGTATAAAATGTTGGTTAACTGTGTTAAGTGGTATATTGGCAGTAGTGTTCATTTAAACAAAGATAAACGGAGCAATGATAACAATTCATGTAACTCAACTCATAACTCAACGGCAAACTCTGGATTGATGATGGACACCTACGACATGCTACTAAACGGGATATAGAAATTCACAGTCAATTTCATAATGACGTTATCTGTCTTTTCATGGTAAAAAAGTACCAGAGAGGAGCAAAGACTCGTCTACGGATCCTCAACAACATTGACGATGGTGTCTTCTATTAGAGGGTCTAGCTTTCAACTAAAAATGACCCCCTAATGTGATAAATGTTGACGTGTGGTGTATACATGAGAATCTTTCTTGCGATCCGCAGTATATTCTGTAATGACCGCACACAAAATAAAAAAAAATAATAATAATAATCCACTTGTTGTCCATATGTAATATTTCCCTTACTTAGCTGTTGTGCTGTGTCTGGCTTCGTCATGCTAATTCTCCAGGCACAATGTGAATTCACCACAACAACAACGTACAACCTGCAATTAAGATTTTCAGAAACTAACTTCAGCAAAGCTGCCTTGTTTTGTGACACATCCACGGTGGACATCATGGCTGTGAGGTAAAATTGTTAACCACTACACTATAATTTGGCCTTCACTGAAACATTCTCATGTCAATAAAGTGAAGGGATTGCTTTTATATTTTATGTCGCGTCAGAAAGTACTTCAGCGCTTCCTTCCTTTCATCGTCGGCCAGATGTCAAACTGTCATTTACATGCTGTTGATAAAGCATGCAAATGAGCTGACGTAATGTTATATGAGCTTCGTTTATGTTTGGTCTTCAAAATATGATTGCGAACTCAAGTTGAGTTGCAATTTTTTTTTCATTGCTTTCATTAATGATGATGCTCACATTTCTGGGGTTAACCACTATTTAAGCACATGTCTGTGTTCCTGCCCAGCTGTAATTAAGCCTGATGACAATGCGACGCTATCTCGCCGCGAGGTGGTGAGAGAGCCTGTGCCACCGTGATTGGTGTCATCCACTGCGTCTACGGTTATTAAAAACACATCCGACTGCCAAAATGAGTGTCTGTTGGTGCAATGTGTCAATGTGCTCAACGTGTCCGCTTGAAGATGTGTCAGTGGTCTGACCCGCAGCGCGTTAATGGCGCCAATTAAAACAATTAAAACAGCTTTAATTACTGCTGCTTCAGTTGTGCCCGCTTCTGCAGCTCTGCCTGCTTGACCCGCTGCAGTGCAATTTAACACACACACACACACAGACACACACACACACAAATTGCAAAAGCAGATGTATGCACAAACATAAACAGGAAAAGAACTGAGGATATTGCTTGTCTACATGGCAACATTCAGTGTTTGTGGGCCTAAGGACACTCCGA
Source organism: Lipophrys pholis (assembly GCF_963383615.2). Classification (NCBI taxonomy): domain Eukaryota; kingdom Metazoa; phylum Chordata; class Actinopteri; order Blenniiformes; family Blenniidae; genus Lipophrys; species Lipophrys pholis. Next base: position 14,163,183 of record NC_137641.1, on the reverse strand, counting down.
GGTTTTTAGTTGAGCTCTTTTGGTTTTTGTTGTTTTTTGGGACACCTAAGGACCTTTAAACCTTTTTTACTTTTTCTGGAAATTTTTTTCATAAAAGTTGTGTTCGTAATCGACATCAACTTTTTTTTTTTTTTTCAATTAAAATTTTATGGATGAACTGGTGAAATGATGTTTCTTCAACCTGGTTTTGCAGCAGCAGGAAAAAAAATCTGGGGGTTGGTGTGTATGTCTGTTTTCCAGCAAGATTCTTTTCTTTTCTTTTGATTTTTTTGAGAAAAATCTGAAACAGGGATAAGTTATTAAATCTATCCAGATATACATAGAACTAGACTTATTGTAAATATATTCAAACAAATTAAAAAGAGGCTAATAACCAGTGATGGAAAACCATAAATGCAAAATATCTAATGAGCGTGGGATTAAGTTACTCAGCATCTAATTTAACATTAAGGAATCCTGTGTTCCATCTAAAATGACTGCTTGGTGTGAGACAAGGGCTGTCTCTTATCAGTGTCTGTTAAAGCGGGAGCCATGATAAGCAACATTCACATTCTCTATAAGCTAAGGAAATGAGGTTCAATGCTTCCTTTATAACCTCCTGTTCGAGATAATGCTGCCCCACAATTCCTTGCGGCGACAACATTTAAAGGGACCCGCTCATCCAAGCGTTCCCGGAAACTCACGATGAAGGGACGCAGATCATCTTAAGTTACCAAAGCAATAATATGCCTTGAACAACTTTAAATAATCTAAAACCGATATCCCAGCTATGAATGTTATGCGGCTGTTGTATGTTGTAAAACGAACACAGCAAAGTAAACTGTTTGTGCAGTTTGCATTGGTTATTTATTCACGTAGCAGCCGTGTCACTTAAGTTCCTCGTAGCCTGGTAGCCTCTTTTCCTTGGATTTATTTTGAACCTTGTGATATCTGAGATTATATCAGTGGTTAGAGGCACAGGGGAAAGTGTCAGAAATGTGCGTTTTGTAGTCCTTTGGGATTTTTTTGTTTTTTCACCATAGTATGTCACTAACCTGCGCCGCCGTCGGATTATTATTACTTTATGGAGTTATATTCCTGAAGGAAATACGTTGGTCTTTACTGGTACGTTATCCATACAGGTCAAGCATGTGCACCCTCTCTATTAATGTGCACACATGGCACCAACAGTTGCTTGCAGATCCTGTGATGAAAGACTGGTGTCCTAAAAAACTTCTTTTGGGATCTAATTATCTGTTCAGTTTCCATCTGTTGCTCCCACTTAAGTCCTGATGATTTGGCCCTCAAGTGGCTCCCCTGATTCAAACCTTGTGGAATGAAAAGTATAATAACTTCTTGGATGACTTATCTGTTTTTCTTAATCATTATGCATTTAGAAAATGGTTTTATTTCTTGAGTGTTAGATAGGGGATGACGGATCACCTCGTGTATGTAGCGTTTATGTCATATTAGATCACAGACACACACACATACACACACACCTGGGTCTTAATGAGTCCTTACAAAGCTTTGAAAGCAATAAAGCTTCTTTGAACACACGCACACGCACACGCACACGCACACACACACACACACACACACACACACACACACACACACACACACACACACACACACACACACACACACACACACACACACACACACACACACACACACACACACACACAGGCACGAACATGTCAAAGTAAGAGCCATAGAAGCTGTCTTTGTATTAATACAGTATACATCTAGATCAAACAGTTTTTGATTACAGCTATGTTTGCTGCATTGAAGTCTTTGTTGTACCTTTGAGGTGGGCACAAAACAGCCTCACGCTGAATCTTCTTTGATGTTGTTTTTTCTTCAGGCACTCTTTGCAAAAAAAGAAATAGCAGTCAAATGTCTTCTTTCAGTTTCAGCAAGCCTGATGATGTGAAGCCATCTCATGCTTTTTCCCTCTAGCTCTCTAAAGTCCTACACATCTATATAAACGGATCGTGACATATTGTTGTTTACGGCATTCTGTATGCTTAAATAGATTAACTGACGTACTTTTCTTGCATACCTTATTTTCTGCTTTGTTACACTATGGATGAATAGATATGATATAATAGTGGTTATTCATATCTTTCTTTTACCTATGCTTAACTGGCACGTATGTGTGTTACCTCTTCAATTTGTCTATCAAGCGTATCACTGCGGCTTTCTCTGTTCACCATTGTATCGACCTTGCTGATATTCCTATCTCTTTTGTAAAGCAAAAGCTGAGCATAAGGCCACGAGACACACAACATATCAATGTGATGAAGTGTACATTTGACTGCCAAGGGAAGCTCGATGTTGTTTTCAATTATATCAGTTACAGATTCAGCTTCCACTCCCTATTTCAGAAGCTATTCATCACCTTCTTCACTCCATTCATTCTCTCATTATATATTTTCTTTGTTACCAATATCTCATCAGAAACTGCGACCGAGGTCAGGCGGTAATATCTTTCGAGGAACGGTTGCTTTTAAAGATGCGAAACGAGGGATGCACCGATACCAGTATTGGGTATCAGTTCGATACCAGGCATGAGTACTCGTACTTGTACTCATAAACGTGCCACTGATACCACGACACCCGATACCGCTTTACCGCAGCGAGTGTGTCGTGTATTTAGACCTACTAGGGCTGCCGTAGTTGAGACAGGTATTGTGGGTATTGTAGTGTGTGTATGTTGAGTTATCCTGCAGTGGACCACGGCTCCTCAATGTATGTTTGGTGTGTACATAAATAGAAGGTTAATCGGCTCCTGGAGTCTGTACCCTTGTTATGTAGGAAGATACACTGAAGACATAACAGCACGGTTTACGGCACTTTGCTGCAAGGCACGGTGAGGAGCGCACATGGCGGGCGGGCAATGAGGAGCGGTTAACTCCTTCGCCTCACAGGCAGCAGAAAGCAGGACACGGATCTCAGTTTCTGAGATGAGCACTTGTACTTATTTGCCTGTTAGTTTTATGTGCTCCACATAAGCATGCTCGCTCTCTCAGGCACAGTGGTCAAGCTAGCAGCGCGTCTGTTGAAGAGGCCATGTTTTCTAACGGTATAAGTGGCAGTGCCATTAAAAAAATAAAAAATTTAAGTACTCTGTATTGGTATCGGTGAGTACTCAAATGCAAGTACTCATACACTACTCGTTTTGGAAAAAAAGTGGAATCAGTATATCCCTATGCGAAACACAACATCATTGGCTGTTTCACGGCGTTGGATCTCGCAAGTAAAATGAAGTGAAGTAATTGAATAAAGATATCCAACATTTTGAGCAGTGCTGACATAGATAGGGTTTCTCCTGCAAGCAGTAGCAAAGGAGGAGAGTCGGCATGCAGCGATTGACTTTAACACAAGATATACACGTGACTTGGGTGTCCATCAATTGTTCAAATTAGCAGTGAGCAACTGTTGCTTTAAAATCCAATTTGTATATTGGCAATATTCTGATAATATAAAAGACAAAAAACTACAGACATTACTACTCAATATGACATATTTTCATGTAGTGCTACATTATACAGTAGGTGGTATGATGACATATAACAAGTTTGTCTGACAGAAATCCAAGCCAATTGACTTTTCCACTATTGAAAACACCAACTTTAAATCAGAAAACATTTAGCAATGGAGATTAAAAAAGAAATAAATTTTTTTAAATTCAATTAAAAAGATTTCACATACATTTTTAAACTCAGCACATTCACAAACTGTTATATTGCAACAGTTGAATGGACTGATTTATTTTCTACAATTACTGCCGATGGATCTACCAGAATACCTTTGTTCTCATATTTGTGACTCAAGTATTCCAGTAAAATGAAAAAATCTGCAGCAATGTGCTAAGCTTCCTTAATATTCCTCAAGGCCCGACAGCTACGAAGGTATTTGAGGAGCTCAGTTGAATGCTTAGTGTGACTTGCCAAAAAAAAGTTTTTGTATGTGGTTTAAGTGGCACTTTAGTTAGTTGAGCAACAGAGGTGCTGCATGTACATGAGGGCGGGTATTGTAGATGCTGTGGCAGGATTGGTAAATCTTTTAGGGGCTAATAATGCTCCTTTAAATTTCTAATCATATTCATTTGGGTGAAATGATCCTTCACATAATGTAACCTCCAAAGAGGTCCTTTAAGCGAGAATGGTTTAGCCTCAATCTAAAGCAAAATCTTTTGTGCCATATGCACCAATATACTCGCTTACTTGTCAGTAATGTGGGCAGGGGGTAGAGTAAAAAATAAAAAGTCAGCAACACTGGCCGATAAAGGCGCTTTCACATCAACCCCATCCACTTCACATGTGGGACCAATCAATAGGAAAATAGTTTTCAAGAACTATTCAACCAGGGGTCTGAGAAAATGGGCAATTCTTTCCTTTTATTTTCTGGAGGAAAAGCTAAATCTGTTCTTTTGACGTATTTGCATAACTTTTGTGTGCAATTTCATTAAAACCATTATATTGTAGATATTTGGCTGAAACAATTGCTCTCAGGCACTGTCTACATGGCAACCTTCCAAGTGAGAACGCATTGTTTTTGCTTTTTTGTTTTCAGAAAAGGTTAGCATTTACACAGAAACATTTTGAAAACAATGTCTGTTTATACAGATGCATCAGAAACGTTGAAGACAATGTAGTTAGCATTCCATGCCACAAGTTGGTAATGTTGGGTACACAGAAATGGTGAAAATGATGTAGATTTTATGTTGGGCCATTATTGGGTGCTGTTGTTTGTTTTTGTAATGAAACAATACACATGTGCACATTAACAATGGTGAATACACGGACATTCATATAGACAGACCACAAAGTTGGATTACTAGTCCAGGTGACTTTCAACTATAAAACTATCAAGTCCTGGGAGAATATGGAGTGGGATTCATGACACTCTGGAGGCCGCCATTGTTGTTTTTGTCCATCTTCTTGTGCATGTGCAGAGGAGCCATTTACTACTGCGCAGAAGCAGCATTTTCAAAAAGTTGCGTTTTAATCCATAGAGACAGAGTTTAAGTATTTTTTGAAAAGTCCCATCTTGGATGTGTCACTGCACTTTTTTGTCTTGTCTGTTTCCTGTTTTATTTTGAAATCTCCCGCTGTCTCTTGTTTCAGTTCTCCTTGACTTCCCATGCTCGTGTTTGATTGCTGCTCCCTGCCCTGATGTCTTTCACCTGTGCCTGAGTGTGTGATTGTCTTCACCTGGTGACTGTACTTAGAGTTGGCCTTCAGTTCTGCGTCTTCTTGTTGCTCTTTTCTGTCCGACTGAGATCTAAGGCCAGCCCTCCTCTGACTTTCAAGATTTTTGAACCTTGCCTGGCTCAGCTGTAGCGTTTCCCACCTTCCCTTTTCCCCTTGAGATCCGCTAAAGAGACACTTATCTCGCAACCTGCTGTGTCTGTGTTACACTTTCAGTGGCTCAGAGCACCGTCACCATGTAAACAGTTAACCGAAACACATGGAGAAGTTTTGCCTTGTCGTGTAAAGGAGGCCTTAGTTGAGAAAACAATCTTTTGCTCAATTGTGTGGAAAAGGTGCGGAAGTCTGAGAGTGATTCTGTGTCGTGTTGTATTCAGCCTATGATTGACTGTTTACCAGACAAGCTGGACCCTGTCTTTCAGCCAATGTCAGCTTGTGTTGGCTCCAGCCCCTGCGCCATTAACTTTGATAAAGTACTTGCAGAAGATGGATGAATGGACCCCTCAAAAGGAACATTTGTAAAATGTTTGAGCATTTTTGCGTAGAGGAATTTCACAGTGATGGAAATGGCAAGGAAAATAAATAAATTGTGACACAGTTGAATTGATTAGTTTAGGAATGACGTCTTGTTGATATTCAGTAACTGACTGAAACCACATACAAAGAGGTTTAAAACCCCAAGAATCCTGAACTGAGACTGCTCGGTTAGATTTAACCCAAAAAGTTATAATATTATCTGGATCAATTCAAATCACTATTTTAATTGCTATCTCCTCTACAGTTGTTTTGAGTTGGATAAACACTGTAGATAGGTCCCTCCAACCATCAACTGCCTCAATTCTTAACATTTAATACTACGTCATTTTATCTTCAATGGTCCTGTGGTAATTACTAAGGTCATAGATGATAGTTTTAGTCCCACTTTAGTCCCACTTAATAATATTTCCTGTGTTCCTTGTCGTTGTGGGGGAGCGTGTCTTATTGAACCCGTGAGCTATACCGGTGGGGGCTTAAGCTCCTAGTAGGTCCAACTAAGGCGGGCAAGTTACAGAGGAGAGGACGGACTAAAAGCAGCACCTGGTCCTCCAGGTAGCGGGGCCACCCCTGAAAACAACAACTTGTTACCGATGATGCAATAACACTATCCACATGGCACCCTGACAGCTGCAAATGAAAGCCAACCTCAGGAAGTCTGGAGTTTGAATCAGTGTTTTCTGGTCCCCCGAACCACCATCCATCTTGGAGCATGGTGGGTCCTCACCATGTTGGAAGCCTCTAAGGCACCTTTCACATTTGGACAGTCCGGGACTCAGTTCAGTTGGTTTGGGTGGCATTCAAGCAGCACTTTTGGGACCGAATCAAACCACTTGGAAAACTTCATGCAATTACAATGGCTGCTTGTTTGGAGGCGCCGTTACCTGAAACGAACACTGACTACAGAGGAAGTGAAGAAGAAACGCAGCTCATTGATTGGTCCAGAGCGAAAGCGGACGTCCCACCGCTTTAGGCTGTGGTGGCTAGGCTAATTAACTCTTGGTTATTGGATAGCCACAAACAACCACAGTATATAATCTATCGTCTCAGTACTCCGTCTGCCCGCAAGATATTTTCCAACTTTTTTTTTCTGCGTATTCTTCTGATTCGCACGGTAAGCTTTGTTTGTTTACGACCCAGAATGCATTGCGCTTCACATCACGTCCTCTCACCCTGTCCTGTCTCTCGCCCGCTAGAATGGCTGTTTGCATTAGAACCAAGACTCACGTTTTCAAGGGCACCAGAGATCGCTTGTTAGAGTTCGGTTCAAAGTTTGGGGAGTATTCGAGACGCCCAAATGAAACCGTCTTCCCCAGAAACTCCCTGAAGACAACTCTGGTCCGGGTCAAACAGGGAAATGTCAACCCGTTCTAAAACAGGTCAAGTCACCAAGGAAATGCAGGCTAATAACCACCTGGTGAAGAACTGTGATGAAAGAGCTGGAAAAGATGGATCTATCAAGCTCAGGACAGGGTTGCGTGGAAATATATTATTATGACAGGATGAAGAGGTTGAGTGAGTAAAAGTGAGCTTAATCAATTAATAGATTAGGAAAAAGTTGTTTGTTTTTTTTCCTTGGTGACAGTGCTGCTATTGAAAAAATAATAATGCTCTGTGACAACCATTCAACCACAGTTAGTCGTCAGAATTTTAATAGGCTGAAGCCATTGTACGGAAAAGATACAATAAAAGGTCTTTGCTAAAGCTTTTATTAGCCGCAGTGACACACGATGAACCAAGATGAAGGTGACACCTTGTGGGAGTGCTTGACCAAGTCTGTGATGACAAATGGATATGAAAGGGCTCCCTTTTGTCATCTCTGTTCTCAATACGGTGAAATTCACTTTTTCAGTTTTCAACAGGATTTTGAAAACCACTATCTGCTGTAAATGGAAAAAAAAAACCCTGTCATTTGGTTGACGTAAAAACATAAATGATAGGAAAATATCTTCTTCAAACCTGAAATAACAGCCCTGTAAGCCATTGTGCTATTCTCTAACTCCAGCGGCCTCTCCATTACTTTAATCAGAATTTAAACACCATCTATCTCTGTCTGTATCAGCCTCCATCTCCAGTCTCTTCCTTCAACCCATTTGTCGCTCAGCCAGTGATACCAATTACTTCTGTCCTGCAAGTCCATCTCTTCAAATACTTGTGCTCTTGATCTGCATCTCAAGTCCTTGTGCTTCTCCCTTTCTCTGTGTGCATCTCACTTTAGTCCTCATTTATTTCCTCATCCTCATTCACCACCACCCTTGTTGCGTCAACACACGCACGCGCACGCACACGCACACGCACACGCACACACACACACACACACACACACACACACACACACACACACACACACACACACACTGTAAGCAACTTCTGAGCCGCTCACCCAGTTGTTCTTCCTTTATTTTGGAAAGACGCCATGTTCCCTCCCTGGCCCAAACCCACAGCCATTAATTCTGCTAATGACAGATAAATGAAGCATGGAAATGAGGAGGCTGCTGCAGAGCTTTTGTATGCACAGTAGACACACACACAAACACATACGAACGTGCAGCGAGAGCAGATACGCACATAAAGCACATACATGACAGTATGAACTGAGATTACCCGCTTTTAGCCGCTAATTGGCGCTGATTGAGGAGTGTTTTGTGAAAACCTGTTCCCTCTCGCTCATGGCGGCTCGATGGGCTCGATGTACCACAGTACGTTGTCTCATGGTGAATGGGAGACTGATGAGAGACATTCTGAAGCATGGGTTTACAGTTACTTTGTAAGAGGATTATCTGACATCCAGGGAATAGAGAATGTAACCCCGTGTTTTGATTAAGCTCAGTATGAGGAGAGAGCAAGAGCAGCGAAGAGATAGCAGAGGTTGTTGTTGCAGCATCCTCTGACCTAAAGCATCAGATGCTGTTTTTCAAGGGAGAAAACAAAACTGAAACATAAAGAGGGGGATTCTGTGTCATATGGAAATGAAGTAAACAACAATGAAAATACTGTATTTGTGTACATACAACAATATGAACTAGCAAGAAAAACATTTTTGTGACATAACTGGCTCAATAGAATTTCGATCTTTTGTGGAAAACAAAATCCCCATCTATAAATATGATGGCCATGGAATGTTGCAGGTTCAATCCCCTATCTGTCCATATGTCAAAGTGTCCTTTTCATTGGCTACATGTCAATTTATAAATTGGGGCGTTTGCCTCCGAATGCATTCTGGGTGAAACACATCCTCGTATTCGGTGAATTGGGGAGTGATGCGACAACCGGTTGTCCGCTTGGCCCCCAGCCTGACCTTGTAAAAGAGAGCAAGTACTTCAGTTATCCAACTTTAAAGCGAGCAAAATCAAGCTTCCATATTCTCATGTTCTAAAGTTTATCAAAGCTATCATTGGATGATGGACATGATACATATCAGGCATGTCGCAGACTCATAATGGAGCTAACATAGATGGTCAATCACCCTCACACAAACCCACATTCACATTCAGTGACACTAATTATGTAATACACTTGCACAGGGAGAAACTGCATACTCCGCACAGAAATATCTATGCCAGGAGCCAAACCTGGGCAGTCCATAACTACACAAATAATAATAAAAATTGGAAAAGTTTTTGAGTCCAGAAGAAAATTCAAAGAGATTTTACATTTACTTTGCATGAAATCAGAAGTAAGCACAGCATTGCTTTCTTTTTAGCAATGAGGTAGCTTTCATGGCAGTATCACTGATATCTCATCTCTGGTTTCAATGTGGTGTTGTGTCCACTACTCTTAAGATAGCTGTTAAAAATGCAATGCTTTCTATGACATTTTAAAAATGTGCCTCTTGTGGGCCAGTTTTGTTCAGCGGGCCTTATGTCCGACACCCCTGCTTCAAAAAGCTTTTCGGAGGTGAAAGTGATGGCAGAATGGAAACAGGACCAATACTAATGTTTGTTGGATATATTACCTTGGATTTAATTACCTTTTTTTTTTTATTTTCTATTCAAAATAAATAAATAAATAACATATAATCACTATTTGTTTGATTATATCACTTTTGTTTATTGGGAATTCCAACTAGGTTCAAACATTGTCTCTTTATGCAAATAACAATCAACAATATTTCAATTTTATACATCTCCCTCAGACCAAAGAAACATCCATGTGATGCAGTGTGTTTTAAAACACAGTAGGATTTGGATGAATGTTGTTTTTATCTTAGTGGTTAAATGAAGTCATTTAAATTCAGTGGCTTATTTGCACAGATGCCAGACCTCCAAATATCTCATTTAAAGGGAAATATACATTATTTAGCTTTCACAGCGATACAAAAACCAACATTATTCTTTTCTTCTGTCATTACCATACATTACATTAATGAACTTTATTATAGCGCTTAGTGTTTTGCATATAATGTTTTTTTTTCTTGTCTGCATGTTCTTAATTGAGCTAATGACTGTTTCACTAAAGCAGATGAATAGGTCAACACTCCACTTTGACTTTAAAACTCTGCACAGCAATTTCAAACAGCCGCCTAGCTAACTGTGAAATATATTCAGCCTCCAGATTATCATTTTAATTAATCTTGCTTACTTGGTCGTGTAATTTAAACATTTGCTGGGGTTGCCGGATGGAAAGAGAGAGCAGAGAGAGGGGAGGGAGGGAGGATGGTGGGATGCACGGTGTGACGGGAAGAGAAAAGAAGAGAGGGGCTACGTGTCAATGTGTGCGTGCGCATGTGCGTGCGTGCGCACACAGGTGGCCAGCTATGCAAATAAGCATCACCTTCACAGGAATAATGCAATTCTCTGCCTTATTAAGCCGGAGACTGCCGAGAAGTTGAGTCTCAACAAGCATTAAGGAGTAAACGGGCAAACTGGGGACGCAACAGGACCAGTCGGTTTCCCGGTTCCTCTGGTTCGGCTTGATAGCTATTAAAACCATCCAAGCTACTGCCAGACTTCGGTGTTAGAAAAGTCTACAGAAACTCTGGATTGTGTTCAGTAATTGCTTTGCTTCTATATGCCCAAGAGCTTTTTTTTTTTTTTTTTAAGCTTGTTTTTTTGTTGTTTTTTATTTAATTCCCACACTGCACTATTTACTTATAGCAGGTATAACAGATTGTGGTTAGAAAAAAAAATGAGCATGCTTGGAGATTTTGGGGACGGGGAAACAAAAAGTATTTAATTATAAAGACTTTAAAGTTGGAAAATCCTGTTACTGGTAATAAACGGTGTCAAGTTGTTGCCTCCACTTCACAGATAAATATGTTACACTGAAAAAGCTCAAGCAGCTCATAAAATATATACAACTGATGTCAATTAAACCAGAGGCCAGAGCATGCGCTCGTAAAAAATTATCACTTCTTCAGCCGCAACTGTAAAATGGTGGTTACACATTACTGCGTTCCATATAAAAAACCCAATATAGGATGTGGGGCTCTCACAGTGACCATTTTCCTCCAATAACTTATTAATTTGAATACAAAATTGTAATGTTTTTAGTTTTTTACATATTAATAATAAGCTTTTTCGTGATTAGAGATAAGTAAAATTACAGAAGATTTGAAGCCGTCAAGTCTTGTTTTTATCTCTGAATTTGTATTTTCTTACCCTAGAACAATATTGGAAATAATAACTATTATAGTGACTATAATAGCAGCTGCAATTTCTTGATCTGGTTTGTGGAAACTCTCTTTTGAGGCTATTTTTAACAAACGCTTCATAATATTTGAACCTAAAAAAACAAATCTACTCACAAAAGGCTTCAGCAGAAGGGTCAGATAGAAATGTGACGTATCTTTAGCTAACTGCTTAGTTACTTCCTAAAATTCCGTTTATGCCATTCATATTTTGTAATTTTTTCAATAATGTATGGAAACACTTAAATCTTCATACTTGAAATTAATATTTATGTGTCTGCGTATGAAATTTGTTGGGGACTTTTTGGTGGAGATATGGAATCAACACAGAGATGAACAGGTCTGTACGGACAGTGTGATTTGCCGTTTGGGAAGGGGTAGAGGTATGTCATGTCTGGGTTACATATTATCCTTCTACTGAATCATTGTGATGAAATGCAAACAGTCTTCATCTCTTATTGATTAAAGCTGCTTCACCAGCAGACCAGACATAAGATGTCAATAAGATGTGGGGTGAAATGAAAGTAAAGCCAGGATGCCAACGCCCTCACAGAGAGGGTGGTGTTTGACTGTTGATACTAATGACTTTCACATGAATATATATAGTTAACGTCTGTTAACATATTTTTGGAAGGGGGTGCTTCTTAAGGGCCTTTATTTTAAAAGTGAGAATCAAATTTATATACAGTCTGTAATATCTGTATTTTAATAATACATTTAGACTACATTTTTTTTTTTTTTTAAATGCTTCTTTAATGAATTAAAATGAGTTTTAAACTCTAAATATTCCTTTTTTTTATATCCTGATCTCTTCAAGCTTGCAGGCAAACCCATCTGCACTCCAACAAGAGAGACATTGTTGATGAAAAAGCTCATGGATTATTGAAGAGGAATAATCACAAGTGCACACACAAGCACACCAAATCGATTCCCATGTATATTCATTTGTGTTTCGTAATGGGGTCTTTAAGTCGCACCTTTAGTCTTGCCTCTTGATTTATGAGTCCTTTCTCACCATGCTGTTGTTATCAGCTATATATACTCCTCACAGCCTGAAACCTGACATTATCACCAGCCTTGCAGCCCACAGTGGCTGTATACGATCAAAACTGAAACCCTTTTGATTAATCAGTGTCAGGGTAAATTGGACTGGACTGATGCGATGGCACGTATGGCTTTATTTCATATTACAATATCCGAAAGAAGAGAAACCAGAAAACGTGGGGACCGCTTTCCTCTTCCCACATATTTGTCTGTCACTGCACTGTATTTGGCACATTTGTTTGTTTATTCCCCATCCAACTGGTTCTCATACATACGTGTCATTAGCTGTACAGCAGTGTGTGATCCAGAGTTCGAGCTAACATCCCTGCAGTTTTCCATTCTGGCACTGTCATGTTTTGAAAGCCTGCTGTCAGCTATATTTGTCTGAATTGGAAAAATGGAGAAAGTGCCAATTACATGGCCTATTCCTTGGTGACAGTTAATGGATGGAGTCATTTCTGTCTCAGTCTTTTCTTCTTGGCTTCATAATGAAGCAGGTTTTGCCAATAGCATTTTCATGTTAAATTGTTCGATTATTTTGGACCCAAATGGGAAAATCCCTCACTACTTTTTGGATAGTTTGCTGTCTCACCTTGAAGCTGTAGATTTAGCAGTTGCCTTTTCAATAGTACACACAGTTTGGCGATTGTGTTGTTTTTGTCTTCACAGCAGGGCTCTGATAGAAAGCGAAAAACATCTGTGCTGATGCCTCCACTGGCACAGGGCTCCACTTCAGAGTCCCGTGACACGGTACTGCTCCAGGCCAGATGAACATTGAGTATCATCAACGTATCCATATTTGCCCATTAGCTATGCAGTGTGACAATTCTGGCCCCCCAAAAAAACAAAAAAACAACTGTATCTGCTGCAATGTTATTGTTGCCATGTGCAGCTTTGATCCACTCCTGCTCTCTCTGCTTCCCGCTGCGGTTGTTACTGCCGACCAACATCGAGAGTGCATCCCAGTTGGAAATCCCTAAATGTTCCGGACCCCCCAGACTCCACAGTTCTGGTTAAAAGTCTGGGGTTGGAGTTCAGCAAGAGAACAACTGTGTGGGGAACGACTGCGTTTCTTAAACCTGCCGGTGCACTTGTTTGATAGTCAGTACCTTCTCTCAGACACCAGGGGGATTAAAAGTTACGAGTTTAGTAGCTTTGCACTGCCCTGATGCACCCAATATCTCTCCACCCATTGGGTTGATTTTCAGTGAGTGTGTTATCAGTGGTGCTGAAGTTCACCAAGACCTCTCATTACAGTCCCCTCACTAAGACATGGTAATACCAACATACTTGAAAAGTTCAGGATGAAAGGTCCAGGGGCCTCATTTATAAAGGTTGCTTCCGAACAAAACGGGCCCCGAAAGACGCGTACGCCACTTCCCACGCAAAGTTTGTGAGCTAAAAAAATTAACTTTGCGAGAGGATGGGCGTACCTTATGCACATTTTGGAGACGGGGAACCTGGCAGTGCTGACTGTGAGGTGAAGAGTTGAAGCCAGATTCGTCTCATACATTTATTATCTTCAAATATCAGACTTACAGATCCACGTAATCATAAACAGCCGAGCTGCAGTGTTCTAGATGTTTCTTTAGTGGAACATTGCTACTGAATCAGCTGCACCATGTTCATATGTTAAACTTTCATTTTCAAATGATACAGAGCGGTGGATAGAACTGACTGATTATCAATTGTGACAAAGTGTTTAACAATCGGTCTAATTTCAGTACATAAATGGCACGGTGACAGCCGTGCGTAATGCTGCAGTGTCGGGAGCGCGCACTGACTGGCTGTCGCTGGGGACGTCTGTTCTTTTCCAGCTGCTTTTATTAGGGTTTACAGCTATAAGGTACAGATATACTAAACTGTATGTACAAGGGAACAGCTAAAGTGAGTCTCTGGGAAAGTCTCATTCAAAAAAGAACTACAATTGAGATGATTTGCCAATGGATTACATGTAAAATTATAGATTGTATATTGCTTATTTTATTATCATACATACGTGATACAGTTTAGTATATTTTTACGTTATGGCTGTAAATCCCGTTAATAGCCGCTCGCGTGGACGGGAATCACTTTTTGGCACAACACCGGTACGGTCATGCGCTCGGGATGCACTGGGGCTGCAGACAGACGACCTCCTCGTCACCCTCCGCCTTCAACTCTTTAGTGACAGGATAGAACACAAAGTCCAATGATCCTTTTCACAAGTCCCCATTCAAATATCTAATTCATACATTTAATAAACAGATCAGAACTTTACCGGTCAGCTGTGATCTCCACCAAAATGTCTGCTTCCCTCTTCGACACTCTGCCACACGCTGGCCGTCCCAACCATGAGGGCTGTTTTTGCGCCCAGCAGTGAGCTCGGGTGTTGGACCCACGATGTCACTCTCCTCCGGCCTCCACCTTCAGATCAGACTCTCCTCCTCCACCTCTGCAGTCTCAGATCTCTCTGTGACTCACACTATTTACAGCAGTGACGACACGCTGCCCATCGCTTGTTTTTTTCTTTTATTAGTGAAGACACTACTGTGAGCACCAAATAATATCGTTTTCCTGACCTCCACCTCCTCCATGACTATTTCTCTCTCCGTAAAATTCCTTTTCCTCGTCTTTTCTGCCGGGATTTAGCGTCAAATGCCGCCGATCAACAGGCTGATTGAGATGCAAAAACAATGACGAGGCACTTTGCATCGACCATTCATGGTAGAAAGTGGCCGTGTTAGGGATCTATAAAAGGAAAGTGCGTGAAGTTCTGCGTACGCACAGTTTTATCAATCTAAATTTTTTCGTGGCACACACCATTTTCTGTCTTTGGGTACACACACATTTGTAGTACGAATCCTACGCAGTGTTTTATAAATGAGGCCCCAGAACTCTTCCACCTGCTCAAGCCGGAAAAACAGATTTCACTCTAAGCATAATTGAATATTTATAAAAAAAGAAAAAAAAGAAAAATGTAATTCCCTCTTTAGCATGTGTGCTTATTACAATATGAAACGTGACATGACGCGTGATAATGGAGGCTGATTTAAGTAGGTACTTCTCTAAGGTTAACGTTCGAGGAAAGACGTGCCAAACATTGTTCTTTACTTCTTCTACTGCATAGATTGAAACACATATACAATTATAATATAATCAAATTGCATTTTCCTCACTTAGCTGCTTCTTAGTTACCCTTTCTGCATCATATTTGTTTATATATCTCTTGACGTATGCAATAAATTATTTCTTTTTTATATGTCTAAAGTACTGGGTGCATATATTTTTGGGGGCATGTTATTGGTAAATAATCAGCACGAAATGTCTTCCACATGGTCATCCTTATTATCTTAATGCTAATTGTGCAAAAGATAAGCAAAAAGTACGCAAAGGCTACTTGTTGCTCCAAACCACCTCTGCAGAGCCTTTGCCTTGCCTGACGCACACCTCCAACGATTTAGAAATACGTGTGAAAGTGCCACACAACACAGGGGGATGTGCGTAGATCACAAAGGCTTTGATGGATCCACTCTAGTACGTCATGGGGCATGCTAAAGAAATTCCACATGTGATTCAGATGATTATATAGCAAATGTGCACTTTATTTGAGAAGTGCTGTTAAATTTAAGAGTGAATGACACACAATGCTCGGGTGCAGAGCAAAATGAAGAGAATTAAACATCTGGTTGTAGTGCTTTGCCCACCTCCGACAATAATGGACGACACTGTACAGGAAGCCAGCTTGTAGCTCACCATGACAGCATGTTGACTTGCACCCGTTCACCTGTTTTGGTTTGATGTGGAGAAGTATCCCAGAAGATGATATTTCGGTCTCAGCTGATGTTTTATTGTCTCGTCAAGACCCATGTACTTTCAAACTCGGTCAAGGACTCTCGCTGTCAACACCGCACAGGATGAGAGCAGAAGAGCCCTGGAGAATGGGTTCAATTACATTTATTATTGAAGGGGGTCTCTGACTTGCAAATTAACTGCATCGTCCTCCAAATGTGGAATTATCAGTCTTTGTGCATGCAGGGCCATGTGATACCACAGAACCGGTCTAATCCAGTGTACACGTTGTTTTCATCTGACCTTACAGAGTATGTTGAGCGTGTTTGTCTTGATTCCTTTTATGAACCTTCTGATTATCTGTGTGTGTGTCTAATGAGTTTCTGTGCGTTATCTCTGCTTATGAGTGTTAGACACTGACCTGTGAGAGAACCACCTCACATGTCTGTGTGTTTACGTGCTTACAATATGAGTGTGTAAATCTAAACGTTCTATCATTTTGTTGTTAGTAAATCACATATGTGCTTGTAATTATCATAATATAGTATGTGAATAATATCTGTATGTATGTAAGCAGGCTAAACGTTCCTTCCTTGAACACCATGTGTGAATCCTTTGTACCACAAGATTCACGCTTCCTTCACTTCCTATAGATCAACCGTTCTCGGAACTTTTTTATTAATGTACAATGTTAAAAGACATATTCTAGCCATGTGTTCCTGAAACATTAAGCTCTTGTGATATGGTGAGACCAGTAGAACTGAGAAGTGAAAAACACAAGCGATGGCAGTAATAATTACGGTATGTAGCCTTCTGTTGTTGTAATGTAGTGGCCTTTCTATGTGCACAGAGGGTCGAGCCTATAGGAGAGGTTGATCATAAGTCTATGGCACTTATAACCTTCCTTGTTGCTGTAACCACACATCTGTCTATTTATAAGAGTGTTTATAAAGAATGCAAATTAATATTTAGAAAATAATATTCAAAATTTGCAGCTTCACTGCTATTCTTCGTGTCAAACTGCTCATTATGACCACAAATGCGCTCGTGGAAAATAGACACTCAAGTTTCATGCAATTACGCAATCAATCCTTTTACACCCCTAATGTCTTGGCAGTGAGCTACTTGGCAGCACATACAACCTCAATGCAGAACTTCCAGGAGTGAAGGGACGAGATGCTACTCACTGCCCTATGTGTACTGCAGATGCAGTGTTACATATCAACCCTTAGTTAGTCAAAGGTACGCTGTGATTAAGATCAAATACTCAGATTTCCTTTGTTCTAAGGAAATTAGATATGCTTGCATTTTACATTGTTAGAGCAGATGCTTTGAGCAAAGAAGAAATAACAGCTGCTGTGGAAAAAGGAAACTGTCTCTGTGTGACTTGTCTGAAATACAGAATAGTGCTCAATATCATTTGTTCATCCTATCCTGATGTTGTCGTGTTCTCCGAGATGTGAGCCACCGAACTATGCACCCACAGAGCTACAAGCCTGGGCCACTGACTTTAAACCTGGCTTCATGAAGTCAGTGGGGCATTCTGCTAAAGATAACAATGCAATGCCAATGAGCCTCAATAAACACACATGCAACATAAAACCCCCAAACAATAAGCTCAATGGAAAAACAAGTTCTTCACGTATCATTTGTATACCTCTTTTATGGTGATGATTTAATAATGTGAGTAATTGATTGGATTTGCATTAAGTCCTTTATTTGTTTTACTTACTTTTTATTACTTTGTCCTTGTGTTCTTTAATCCTCTAATACCTATATCAATAAATGTCTGTTGTTTTGTTTAATCCTCTCCTTTCAATCATCGCTATATATGCCAAGCAATACTGCAAAACATAACAGTTCAGTTGACAGCTTATTATTTTCCCAAGGTGGCTCTAATTGTGATCGCTTCACTTCCAAATGGTAAGCTGTCTTCCTGACAGTCTTTATGATTTACTTACATTAGGACCTCTCTGTGAAGGTATTTTTTCTTCTTTTTTACTGCTTTTAAGTAATAATGACTCGCTGACTTGGACTGTAGCAGATCTTTATTGAAAAAGAGACATTATATCTCCTGGGTGCTGCCCTGACTGAAAAGAGATGGAATTAAAATGAAATTCAGAGTGCAATCTATTATGGGGAAGTCTTGTGAGCCAGACAATCTTGCGAGCGGAGCACACCCAGGCACCCCGCCTGATAGGAGGCCTGGGATACGGCCACTTTGGGGCAGTCAGTTTAAAGGGGGGACAGAATCTCCTCTGCATTTTCCATTTCCATGATTTCCCTGCTCACTGTGCTTTTCACAGACATGAGATTAACCTCAATAATATGGGAGTAGATTTTTTTTTTCATTCACTGCACAGCACACATGGTGCCAGATTTTATTAAAATTGTGCGTACTAGTCTATAGTTATTCCAAATCTTTCTAATTCAATAATTATTAATACAGTACCACACAGTTTAACACACACACACACACACACACACACACACACACACACACACACACACACACACACACACACACACACACACACACACACACACACACACACACACACACGCAGTGAATCAAGGCCCCATTCACCCAACAACATTTCAAGTGACAATGCTTAGATTTTTCCTTTTCTTTTCAGAAAACGTTCCTATTTACACAGCAACATTTTGAAAACAATGTCCGTCAACACTGAAAACAATGTCGCGAGCATGCCAAGCCATGAGTTAGCACTTTTGTAATGAAACCACGCACGCATACTCGCAGAGAACAATATGCTCCAAACCATGGTGAGTACAAGGATATTTGTAGACTGACAAAAAAAAAAAATGCTTGCCATCACGGAGACTGTCACACCACTCTGGAGGCAGCCATTGTTGTTATTGTCCATCAACTCAGGCATGTGCAGATGTACTATTTACAACCGTGTGCATACGCAGTATGTTTGCATGGTGATGGAGTTGGGGCATTTTTTTCCACCTTGCAAGCCATTTACCAAGAGTCATATTTTCAGCGATTCTGAGCACTGTTGTCTTGTACCCAAAACGCAAAAGAGTTTTCCATTTTCACATTTGTTGTGTAAACGGGGCCTTATTACCGGTGTCCATCATATTTTTGTCTTTGGGCTGTGGGTTAAAACTGGTGCACCTATATGATCAGAAATCAAAATACACACATTGTAAGATGAGACTCCTAACAACACTACACCTATGTCACATTCAGCCAGCTAATTCACTGACACAAAGCTTTTTTTTTTTTTTTCTTTTAAAGGGGACATATCATGCTAAATCCACTTTTTTAGCCCTTAAATGCATTTTGTTGTATATTTAGAGTGTTTAGAAGTACAGAAAAGTTCAAAGTAGTCTCTTCAGGTGCTCCGTTGATATCTTTATATTCTGTTTTGGTCATATTTTGCGATCGGTTTCGATTTTTCTATTCTCTATTACGTTTTTTGAACAATGACGTCACAGTATTCTCAGCGGAACTGCCAAATTAGGACATCGACATTTCGAGCAATCCGCCATTTTTGTTTCTCGCTGCGATTTTGTAGTCCAACCGAAGTTACGAGAGGATAAGTCGAAATGTTCGGTTGTTGGATGTAGTAACCCACAAGCTTCGTTACACCGTCTCCCAGCATCAGAACCTTTTCGAAGTGCCTGGTTGAGTTTTATTTTTCACAGAAATGTACCCACATCTGTGGGTAAGGTCATTTTTGTGTGCGCGAATCACTTTAAGGACGACTGCTTCAGCAACCTCCACCAGTATAAAGAAGGATTTGCCGAAAGACTTGGTCTGATTGAGCGGTCAGTTCCTTCTATCTATGGAGACGACGAACAGAGCACTTCGGTAAGCTGTATATAACGCTAAAAAGTGTGATGATAAGACGTCCCTGTCATTGTTTTGTTAGCATTAGCAGTTGCACCGTCTTCATATGTTAGCGCTGTGTGCTCGTTTTAGATTATAATGTAACTTCTGTGTTAAATAGTCGTTGTAATACAGGCAGTATTGTAGTAGTGGGCATGGATGGAGAAGTTAGTGTAAATATAGTAACACACCATTGCGTTACATCCATATGAAGACGTTGTTCTGTAGGTGCATCATCGTCATTTTCATCTCGCTCCGCCGGGTCCGACTCTGGCTCCAACATGTATGGCTGGATGGACAAATCTTCCGTTGTTGACATTTTGTAAATAATGTGTGAATATAAAGTTTCTGCGCCGCTAGATAATTGTATCTGTTCTATCAAACTACAAAGATGGCCGAACAGGGTGACGTTGAACCGAGTGTCACCTCTGCAACCTGGAGAGGAGGCAGGGTATGAAGTGTGTCATTTGCATTTGAAGAGACCGCCCCAAAACGAGTTGCTCTCAGAAGCGCATCAGAAAAGGGGTTGAAAAGGGGCCTGTGGAGCTATAATAATGAGGAATTCAGACCCAAGCATTGCAGTTTCGCGTTGTATAGACCACAACTGTATGATTTATATGTAAAAAGGAAGGATTTAAAAGCATGATATGTCTCCTTTAATAAAAACGTGTGAAGGCCATTCCTCTTGTCATGCCAAATGAAATGTTACAAAATGTGAAATACAAACACTGAAAAGTAAAAACTACCGAAAGAAATGCATTTGAAATCAGTGGCATGTAAAAGTTACAAGGACAAAGCAGGGTAAAAGGCTCTATTGTGCTTTGACGCTACAGCAATGTTCTTTAGTGCAGCACGACTTTTGTGTCCGATGATAAAAATCACAAAAAGATTTTTCAATTTTTCATATCTTTTGTACTTTCTTTCTTTTTTTTTACTAGGTCTTAACACGGAGCAAGATTCTTAATTTAACCTTCTGATTTCAGGAGGTGGAACATGAGTTACTGCAGATGTTAACATGGTCGTACAAGAGGAGTCCAGCAGGAACTGGGCAGGGGCAATATAAATAAAATACTGACCCTCCTCATGGTCACGAAGTTCATAAATTGTGTTATTGGCATAATTAGTAGGGACTATAACTGGATTTATGTCAGAAATGATGGGGTCTCGGTGGACAGACAAAGACAATAAACATCTGTCAGTTTGTGATGTGTCTGAGAAAATACTTGCATTCATGCCATGTTCAGGAACAGTATGTCACCATGGTTACCAAATAATCTGCCATGCATAGTTCGCCCAGATAGATTTCTTCTGAGATTGTTTCCTCAACAGCGTCCAAGGTCATTTTGTGGACTGTCTAAATTTTTGCTTTTATCTACTGAAATAATGCTGTATTCACAAACCTTGCAAGTGCAGCGATTTATCTGATTTGCATTTGCATCAAAGATGAATTTCACATGAGTCCCTTCCAAGTGAGGAATGAATAAAATTATACTCTAAGAGGCTACTTTATTACAGCAGTGGCTCATAGCCTGGGGTCCAAGGTTGAAATCATCATTGGGGGGGGGGGGGGGGGGGCTGAGACGTTCCCTACACTGTGGTCTAAATTGAATTTGCACGTTTCATAGAAATCCTCAAAAAGACACTTTCTAGTTCTCGAGCAGGCCATAAAAAAAAACTGCCCTATTTTGTGAAAGAAGAGGTGTGTCTGTCAGTATTTGACGTCACTGAAATGTTTTGTCAAATGAGAGGTTACAGAATCAAAAAAAAAAAGGAAGTACTTGTTGATATGAAAGGCACCTGGTCAATACAGAGCAGAAGGCAGGGTGCAGAAATCATTTGTAGGAAGTGACAGAATGACTTTGAGCAGATATGAAGAGTTAACCAAAGCAGAGTTAAGTCAGTTCGTGGCTAAAGAATGATTTTTTTTTTCCTTTGGCATTAACAAAATACTTTCTATTATATTCTTTGATTCTATTTTGGATGCAAAAATATGCAAAGAACCAACAGGATGATTCTTGGATATTTGTATTTTGCAGCTGATGGCATTGGCAAAAAAGATTCAAAAAATAAATTATGTATTGTGCATGTTTTGAAATGTTTGATTAGTTGTGAAAAACGTTTAAGGTTTCTATACTTTTAAATCAATTTGCAAGCCTTTCACTCTTCATGACTATGCCAACACTCAAGAGTGTTGTCTGCCCAATGAGAGAAGTGAGGCGGAAAAAAAAAGTTGGTTCCAATGCTTGTGGCTGGAATGGAAAATGAAACAAGAAGCTTTCAGTAGCTTACTAACAGCGGACCAGTCTGTTTCTCATCCAAAACCTTTTAGAGACGAAATGAGGACAGAATGGAAAGTGCAACGACTCACAATAGTGACCCAGCTCGAAACAGTGGTTAAACCTTTTGTTGCGTCTTCAAAATAGATTTTAAATTGTACATTTGTAAGCCGTTCGGCTGAGAAAAGAAAGGTCTATTTAAACAGATGACAAGCAAATAAATAAGAAAACACACAGAGATCTGATCCACTGTACGACAGCCGTCCCATCAGGCCTTTTCCCCTACCTTCAAGGAATAATCATTTATTAAACTTTCTGCGAGGAGTATTACGTTTCTTCTCTCTTTCCATTTACATACATATACGAGTATCAGGGACACCCATAATATAGTGCAGTCCGGTGCAGCATCACCATTTAGTTTGTAGGAATATTAAAGGCTTCATAAAAGTAGATTTTATAGCAGAATGGTTGTAATGACTCGCGTTATACTGAACAGGTGCAGATAATAAAGCAGTCACTGACTGTAGCCCTTGTGTTTCAGATACAACATCACACATACTGCAGTCATAAAACATTCTTCTTTTTTTTTTTTAATAAATCACAGAACAGCCTTATACGGTACTGCTGCATACAAGCTACAAATCTGAATTTAAAGAGCTATACACTGCATAAATAGAAATGACAAACACAAGGACGTGATGTGTTTGCCAGAGTGTCTGTTGCCAGTGAGTCAAACAAAAAAGTCCACCATTTGTTCTCCCACCTGTTATTAGTAGCTGAAACCAACGTAGTGTTATTTTGCTCACTTTGGCATTTAGAAACAAAAATCCTAATATTTTTTTGTGTACTTGAACACTTGTCAGTGTTTAGATAATAATCACAGAAAGACATCAAATCAAACTAAACCAAAATAAAAGGAAGAACTATATTTAAGAATATAAACTAAGCACAAAACATAAGGATCTAAGGCCATAGAGTAGACAAGCTTAGGATGTATCTCTGCACTAATTAACATGATGAGGCAATTTGTCATGACCAGTTTGAGACACAAGAATGGAGAAATATAATGTGAATTAGTGACAATTGACACATAAAAATGTTACTTTGTGTACGTTGCACGAATGTTCCTAGAATATCGGATGAATTACCAACAAAATTTGGCTCATAATTCACCTGAAATGTGCCTGCATGTTTGCATGACTCTCACATGACAGTCAATGTATAATGATCAGTAATGTATTTGTCCCCGGAGAAGTGGGTAGACTCTCAATTCGTGCCTTCTTTTGAAGTAACCCATACATTTTTTTTTTCTGAAACAGTGGCATGTAAGAGTATCTATTTAGTGAAAATTCTTCCATAGTATTTGCAGATTGTAACCTAACTTTGGTATAATTTAGCAATATTTGCTTCATAATGACCCGCCCTGTTCTGCCTCTGATCGGCTCATCAGCCCTCATGCTGCATAGTAAAGATAGACATTAACCAATCAAATCAATGTATGCAGACAGCACTAGCCAGTTTGAGTCGGAGTAAGCTGGGTCATTGCTTCATCATCATCATCGGGAAAATAACATGCAGTTTGGCTCATAGATACTGCTGAGCGATGCATCATGTAGAATTTGGAAGTGGGTGTACATCATTCTGACTGCAAAATGGGTCTGCATATGCCATATACACTGGACTACGCCGCTGAGAATATGGCAATTTTTATTTCCATATGCAAGACAGTTTTGAATTCTCCATCATATAACTATGGGTTCTTTCCACATTCCAACAATCATTTTGTCATCAAGACATCAAGCACAAGGCAGCTGACGAAAGAGATACCACAAACAACACTCACAGTTTGTTGTAGCCCAGTCAGATCGTGACTTAACAGTTCTGGGGAGCGAAGCCTCTGAAGACTCTCATAGCACAGCCAGAAACTATGTTCAAATTCCCTCAATAGTCACAAACACTACATCTTCAAAAAAAGTCATAATATGTCATGTGCCGTGAGAACTATCTCACAGCCAAAAATCCGACATAATTGGATATATGCTCCCTTTTGCTTGGATTCGGTCAAAATTGAGGCTGCAGCTCAAATTTCTGTGACCCCTACCCAGATGCATCCTCCACCAGTAGATATGGACGGATTGAAAGGTACAGCTACCCTTTACAAGTAGCTCGGAAGGAGACCAACAGCTCCAGCAGTGTTTTGGCCAAAAGTTCATTTTTTTTCCTTTTTTTTTTTCTTTTCTTTGAAGTCTGGTTGCTGTGAGAGGAGGAATGTAATAATGGACTTCCATCTCGAAAAGAGATCTCTCACAGTAAGGTAAAGCTAGCAAAATTGTTGTTGGCTCTGTCCACAACTGCAATTTACTTTGCTATCGTACGTGTATACCTTCCTGCTTCTCAATAAGACATTTATTAAAGGGTTCCTCATCCAAATGCACTTAGAGTAATTCAGACTTTCCCTTTAACCACTGGGCACAGCTCCATCTGTCGTTCATCAAACTGAAACTGATGGTTCGGACACATGATTTCGACAATGTAAAGCTTTTAAACTAGATGCCTAATGGCCATACATGCCATTCTGTTACCATCACGGTGTTTTTACGTGTGCGTTTTATCTGAAATTGCCAAGATATTAGTGTGATGAGATGCATACGAAATGTATCAGCGAGCTCCAGAGTCACTCTCATTGTGGATTTAAAGCAGAAGGGCGCCCACACTCCCTCGCGGTCTCCATCGCGTTCAAAGTTATATATGACTGCATTTCATTTCTCACTTTCACAAACACAACGGTCCTTTCTGCTCACACTTCTTTGATTTTTTTTTTTTTTTTTCTCAAATCATATTCATGACTCAAGGAGAACAATGTTGTCATCACTGCATGTTCTCTTCAGATGAAAACCCTCTTTCCTCTCATTCAAGGCATATTTATGACGAGATAAGTCAGAGCTCACACCAGCATGCAAAGCAAGGAAAAAAAAACAACTTTCCCCATCTGTGCTCATTTTAGACTGAATATGAATTGGCCGAAGAGTCCACCATTTGAAGCGTTTTTAGTGTCTGCTGTGCTGGGCTATTTGATTTGGACACCAGCTCTTGGCAGCCTGGAGTTTATACAGTAAATGACAGTTTTGGCTGCAGCGGCCAGCAAACGAAAATTGGATGAGTTTCCCTCTTTTCCCTCGTTCTCTGCCTCTTGGCACCAGGGCTAATGTTGTGTTTAGCTTTCAGTGCAGGTTTCATCTTGTTTTGGGGGACATGTTGACTCTTGTGAGACAGTCTGACAAACAGGAAAATGAGAAGAAAAAAAAGAAAAAAAGCTGCAAGAAGACAAACATTACACTACCAATATGATGAATCTGAATCTTGTGATAATATGGACTCACCCTTTCTTAACAGAACATCTGTGTATTGAGACAAAAAAAATATATATGAAGATGAAATTGAAAGGGAAGGTTTTCAGGGTTAAAAGAAAGATTTATTTGACAGACTTTATCCAGGAAATCAGATTTGAGATTTTGTTGGAGTGATGGTTTTGACTTTCCAAAAAGAGGTAATTGCCCTACTTTGAAATAGAACTGTTTCTCAGTCTACGAGAATAGACAGGAAGCACAGACTGGGACGAGCCTTCGGAATCTCACTAATCTGGGAAATGAGAACAATGTACTCATTGTAATTATATTGGCCAAACAATACATAAGGTTGTGTCCTCATTGTCTCTCTCATAGTGGTTTGGTCCAGCCTTACACTGACTGAAAGCAGCAGTGTGTGATTCAGGGCGAGGTGGGGAGTGGTGGGGGATTCGGTGGCAGAAAAACTACTTTTACTCAGATGTCTGACTCTTATTTACTTGTACTTTCCAGTTAATAAGCCCCATCAGACACAAAATCATACATCTGCAACGCTTTGTAACTATTAGTCCCATTTATAGCTAAGTGTTTTAGAAACAGTCTCTATGAATTTGAAGACTTTAATCGCAGTTCTGTGGGATTTTAACTACTGCTGAAATACGAGGCACTTTTCACCGTGCAGTACTATGGAGGTTATGATTTTCAGTTGCCGCCCTGGCTTTAGTCAGGCTAAATGTAACCTCCTGAAGCCTTTCCATTCCATTGGGGTCGTGCTTAGAAGAGAACATTTCAACTTCAACGTTTCAACTAATACACTATAATCATTCACAATGGTGAGTACAGGGACATTAGCATTGACAGACAAGCAAATTGAATTGTTAATCTGGGTGACTCAACTGTGAAACTACAAAGTCACAGGAGAATATGGACTGGGAGTCATGACACTCTGGACGCCGCCATTGTTCTGCACTTGTGCGGAAGAACTATTTATTATAACTGTGGGGCGCATGCACAGTAGCAGCATTTCAGAAAAGTTGCCCCCGTCGACTCGGACATGGGAGTCAGAGGGTTTTCAGGAAGTTGTGTTTTACCTCCATTACAACGGAGACCCACGCGTTTTCCAAAGTTCCACCTTGGAAGCCTTTTGCAAAAAGTTGCACTTTCAGTGGCTCCGAGCATCGTTGTCACGGAAATGGAGACCCAAAAAACAACAATAGTTTTCAATTTTTACTCGGAAATGTTTTACTTTATATAGTGACCAAATTAAATGTTCACGATAATTCAATTCAATTCAACTTTATTCATATAGCACCAAATGCAACACTTTCGTTTCTAGGCGCTTTTAACAGGGGGATTTTTATTATATGTATGTTAAGTTGTATTCTGAAATTGGAATACAAACTATATTAGATTATGTTTATTAACATTTAAAAAAAAAGACCAAGAATTGTGGATACATCTTTCCTTAAACCCAGAATATAAGACAAACTCACTCTTTCAAATCAATTCCCAAAAAAAACCCCACTTATCTTGTATTCAGATCAGTACAATATGTACTATGAAATATTGTCACAAATTTGATTAGATTTTTTTTTTTTCAATGAATTGTGCAGACAAGTCAACCATAACAGCTTATCTAAGGCCCTGACGTCATTCCGAGTTACGAATTCAGAAGCAACTGGAATGAAGCAGAACTTTGAAGTTGGCCTACAAAGTGATGACAGTCCTGCAGCGCTCCATTGTCCCAGCAGTCTCTCTATTTCTGGCCATGAAAAGTGTGCAAAGTGGGGCTTTACAGATGGTAATGTCACTATGCTTCATTAACCTCCCATCAGCTTTTTCGCTGCAGCAGGCATCCATAAAATCTCCCCTTAGGTCCGCACTAGTTCACTCTGACTGGTGGTTATACTCTGATCTCTTATACGGTGACATTTCGGCCAGCTCTGATTAGCAACTGCGCCTGCGGAAAGGCTTAGTCATTGCCGGGACATAATATGGTCAGGGATCATTTGAATATCTCCACGAGATTTATGTAAAAGTTGGTCATTTGAAAACTTCATGCATTCGCAAAGGGAATGGAGACCGCAGTCCTTTCCCAGCAGTTCAATTTAAACATAGTAATTACTCACTGCAGTGCTATATAAAAACAAATGCAGCAATAAACGAACGCTTCGGCATTGGTCACTTGCGCCACGCTGATAAGTAAAGGAATGAAGGATTACTGGTCAGCGCCACTCCATTATTAGTGGTGACCAACCGTTGTCCTTAGCTGAACCTCTTTTATTTATTTAAAGGACTGAGGAGTCATAGTTTGCACAAGGAGATTCCTCCATTGAGTCATAGTCACATGTTCACATTGTCCTAAAGGTTTCGAGCAAACTTTCTGCTTTCCTTGTTGATTTGTTTATTTATTTATTTTTCAAGATGGGTGCTGCATTTGATCAGTTACAGCGCGGCTTGGATGATTCACACACTGATTTATACAGTATGATTACTGCTGGTGTTGCAGGATTTCTTGAGTCATTCTTGTTTTGCTCTCTTTTCTTTGATCTCAGTAATCTCTGTGACACAAAACTTGTCCTGAAGGAAGGCAACTTATCACAAAGTTAATCCAGGCTCACATTTTCTAAACTCGCAAACTTCCCAGTGTTGACAAGTTGTAAGCCCACAAGGCAAATGATCCACAAGTGAAATCATTATGCTTTATTCATCATGACAAGTTTTCTGGGGCTGAGCCACAAACATATGTACAATCTTCTTACGTTAATCCTCAAAAATCTGGAATTTATTTTTCACTTACTGTCTTCGTCTGCTGTCAGCGAAAAGAAACGGTCATAAAACCCAGTCGTTTGACTTGTTTTGGGTGATGTCCTAATAAGGTGCAGAACCCATTGACGGTACGTCAAAACCAAATTACTTGTTAGAAATCCAAATCTTTTGCCAAATGAAGCAATTGTATTACCAAAGAAAATGAGATGAATATGTAAAACAACTTGGATTCAGAACCCGTAGTGCTTGGACCTCCTGGGTAAATGTATAATGTAAAGACAAAATTCAAGATGAATTTACATCAAGCTTGTGGCAGTTGACCCTACTGGCATGCAGCAGTCCAAAACCAGCTTGTGCTAATAATTAGACACTAAATGGGGTGACTTTCAGAATTGGTACAGCATGCTAAATCAGTCGGTCTGTCATACTCACAACTTGGTGGTTCCACAAAATCTGCATTTTTTTTTTTTTTAAGTAGTTTGCATCACATCCAGATTGTATGTGTTAAGTGGACTGGGCAGAGACTACAGCAATAATGCAAATTGATCATTTATTATAGACGGGTCAAATATATATATATATTTTTTTTATGTAGGCTAAACTCACATAAACCAGAGACAAAGGCTGTTCAAAATCACATTCCTTATAACACTGTCATACTAGAGTGTCTATATGACATGTTTTTTGTGTTTCTATGGACACACTGAGCAGTTTGGGGTAAAAGAGTGAAATCTGCTCTTGCTCAGGGCAAACCATCAAACTTCAATAAACATGTGTCATTGACAGATTGAACCATTTTCCAAAAAGGCCAACGTTTATCTGTGAGACAACAACTGATGAAAGGAGGGAAGCACATTCACTATATTGGGCTGGTAACATAGTGGGCCGAGCCACTCAAAGCCCTGCGAAGACCTTGTGATTTTAAGTCGTATAGAACTTATTATTTTTTTGAAATAGGTGGGTCAGCATTTAAATCATAAATGTCACAAAACTAACATACTATTATATACTGTTTAAAAGTGTGTGCAATAAACACAATGGTAAGCTACCAAAGTCAACAGCGGGGGGGAAAATGGCAACACATCGGGCTGAGGACAGAAATTGAATCAGTTAAAGGAAGAAAAAAAAAAGAGTGTACCAAGAAACAAGACACATATAATATGGCTTCATTGAAGCGATGAATAAAACTAGAGCTGGATGCATCTGTTTCAGTTAATGTCCGATGAATCAAAGTGTGGAACTGCAACCTGAAGCGGCACCAGATCCCCAAACACTGTGACATGGTGTGTGAATCCAAAGAGTTTATCTTCAGAGAAAAGGAACTCATCTTTGCAGAATATAACAAAGAAACTGTGTTTCACATATTGTGAGGTTCCTTAGAGGTTTTTTTGTTTGTTTGTTTATATATCTATATATATATATAATGGAACTGGCTGTGGTTGGAGTCATGTAAGTTTCCAACAGTAAAAATATGCATTCCCCCAAAAAAAGGTTGGGAATCAATGGTATAGCGGGTGGAGACATGGATTGTAGGACAACTCGTCCACACACAGCACCCTCAGCGGACAACTCGTCCATGGATGAGATTTCAGAATTTTTGGGTGAAAATATATCCTGTACAATATAGTTTAAAATTGTATTTCTAATTGATATTTTAAATATATGTCATATATCTAGTCTCATATAGCTTTGTTTCTCGCAAAGAATGGTCTTCTTTGCGCACATGCTTTGCGCAATAATGCTGAAAAAAACTGTCGTGGATGAGTTGTCCGGAATCACATGGACGAGTTATCGGGGTTGGCAGTTTTGTGGACGAGTTGTTTGTTCACCAGAGATATGAGCTTGTGAACAAAGGTTTGAAGGCCTGAATTCTCCTCCTCATTCTTCACCATATACAGGACCACTGCTTCTGTAAAATGCAATCAGCAGGAGAATAATTAAGTAATCCCATAATATGATGTAAAATATATTATTTAACCAATTCTCAAAGGAAATCGATAAAAGTAACTTCTGTGTCCAGTTTTGGAGGCCATACTATACCAGCCCGTTGCGCTGGAACATTTTGTTGTTGCTGAAGGTTGAAAAAAGAACTACCGGTAGCTAATATTTTAAAGAAAGAAACCTCTTCAAGTGATTTGCATTGTGGATCAGATAGAAGCAGGAGAGACTGACTGGTCTAATGCATGCTGTAGATGTTTTCCTTCTTCTTTCCAGTTCACTGGCTTAATTCACATATTGCATACTTAAGGCTGAACGGTTACCTCAAGAATATGTGCTGCTAATCAGAATTACATAATCCCAGTAAACTTTTGTTTTTGTTTTATTTATTTTTCTTTATGTTATTTGCACATAGCATCCCTGAAGACAAAAACCTTCACCCACCTTGATCTTTGGAAACACATCAGGTTTTACAATACACAAACAGCATGAGCACTTGTCTTGGCATTGTGTTTAGTGACATATTTCCTGTCTTGTTTTCATTTGACAATGATAACTATGAGCAATAATCAAATTTAATAGAGTACAAAAGATTCATAAAGGGGAAAACAGTTAGCAGTTTTACCTGGCATTGCAATGTAACTTCACTTAATAACAGGCCAGGATAATTGTGGAATCCAGCTCTTACTATACGTATCCATTCGATTATTTAGGCATTGTCACACTGAATCACATAAATGTCAAAATGTGAGCTTTGTTGTTGTTTGTTGAATTTATTTTGGTTCCTCCAAAACTCTCCTAGCAACACAACTGAGTATTAAAATCTAAAAGCAGAACCATAAACATATGGCATTGCTTTCCAAGTGCGACACAAACCCCCCCCCCCCCCCCCCCCCCCCCCCGAAAAAGGCCACTTCACAGCTCTGAATCTAATCCAGCTAACATGTGGCCAGGAATGTGTTTTGGGGCCAAACTATGTGTAATGACACACATGTGTGAAAGGGCAACTCTAACCATGGGGAGCTAAACGAGCAAGCTTTAGGTGGCTTGACCTTTGAACCAAAACCAAAGGCTGGTGCGAGGTAGCTACTTCTAATGAAGGGCTTCAGAGTGGAAACCACGGTGCCTCCTGTCATTTACAGAAATCACTCTTAAAATGAAAAACTGTCCACGGAGAAAATTCTTTTTAAGCTTTTATTTACCTAGAGGAAACCGACTGTGAACACATGCTCCCTTTCAGCAAAGCTCCACTTAACACTCACAGTGACACTTTGGAGCTGCCCAGTCGTCTTCTGTTGGCCATTAACCAGCTCCACCGAAGCAGCTGGGGGTCCAGGAACTCACTGAAGGTGCGAGATTGCTGAATGAGCAGACCAGCATGTCTGGCATCTTGTTACTAATGGGAGCCACGCATCAAGTCAATTCCTGTTTTGTCATAATTACCTTGAGGTATTATTTTTTAAAA
Source organism: Lipophrys pholis (assembly GCF_963383615.2). Lineage (NCBI taxonomy): Eukaryota > Metazoa > Chordata > Actinopteri > Blenniiformes > Blenniidae > Lipophrys > Lipophrys pholis. The sequence continues at coordinate 14,131,353 of NC_137641.1, read as the reverse complement.
CTAATACTTGTTTGTCAAACTGGACCCATATTGGCTTGAAGTCAAATGTGATGGATTTTAATTTGGCAAGGGTTTTAGCGTAACGACAAGGTCAACACATCTGCAAAATTGCTGTGAACAGTATCAATGAAAAATGAACCAATTAGGAAAAGACAGTGGACTGGACATGGACAGAAATGAAAGCTCTGATCAACACAAGAGCTCAAGTCCCTGCACAAATGAATGCTGGTTCTGATAGAAAGGTGTAGGAAAACCCAAATGCATAACAATTTGACCATACAGGGTACCTGTGTGGAACCCAACCATTGAACACTCCAACATGGGCTTGAGAGCTGTTCAGCTGGATCAAGAAGCAATGTGTGTGTGTGTGTGTGTGTGTGTGTGTGTGTGTGTGTGTGTGTGTGTGTGTGTGTGTGTGTGTGTGTGTGTGTGTGTGTGTGTGTGTGTGTGTGTGTGTGTGTGTGTGTGTGTGTGTGTGTGTGTGTGTGAGAGAGAGAAATAGACTTACCAAGTCAAGATATGGCACCATGGTACACGAGAGGAAGGTCAGTCAGTAAAGGTGAGTTATACTGGGTCCTGCTACAGAGTGGATGCTGTTTGACACTATCATCATACACTGCTGAAAATTGTCATATCCTTGCAGTTTCTAATACCTACTTGAAGTAGTTGTTTTCCTATCTAGTTACAAAAAGAGAACTGGTGACTTCTAGAAGTAATACATTTTGTGAGTCTGTTAGGTTTTTCTCAGTTACAATGTCTTGATGATGTTCGCAAAGCTGTGTAGTTATACTGCCACTGAGTGGGTTAGTCTCATCTAGGGATGGACACTGCCGGTCCAGCAGAGCTGCTGTTCTGCACATTTTATCTCGGCTAAACACACTCTCAAATGGCCAATATCACAATTGTTTCACCACCTGCAGTGATTTGTATTTTCTTTTCTAACAGTGTCAGAAACCCTCACTAGACCATACAGCTATCACATATCAACTACTCAATAACCAACTAAAATACTGAGGAATACGACAAGAAGAATACTGCAAACTGACCGTACCACAACCAAGGAAGTGGCAGATTCTAAATGAAGTGAAAAAACAGTTTGGAAAAACAGAGTTGTGACAGCAGAATCCTTGTTCATACAACGTACCATCAAAATCCTAAAAGGTTGTGGCATCATTATTCTTCCATTTGGTCTCATGAGACCAGCCATGATCACAGTATGTCTCTGCACCTCCCTTTTGATTCAGTGACGGGCGACTTTAAGCAGTTAAATATGTTGTCATACTAAAGTTTATGAAATGCATGCCTTTCAGTTTGTAACATGAGGAAGTGTTAGAATCCTAGAGCCTGTAGAAGCTCCAGCACCCCTGACTGTAATGAGTGGCTTATTATTGTGCTCTCTCCAAAGCTTCATTCATTAAAATCAGGTGTGTTGGTGCAGGAAGACATCGGAAACATACACAACTGTTCCCCCCCAGTACCAGAAGTGCCCACCTCTGGTTTAATGACTCACTCACTCATTAATTTCTGCTGAAATTACATCAGTGAGCTGGAAGTCAAATGGTGGTGAACACACCTTATTTTGGTCTGTTTGAGTCTGTCATTATTTAGGTCTGGTATTTTCGACTGCACTGCCAGTCTGCAAGATTGGCAGTCATGCATAACTTGAAAGACGCTCATTCATGAAGTAATGACGGCGGGAAAATGCAGCAAAGAAAAAAAAGAAATCTGCAAAGATTTACAAGCAAACATGCAAACAGCAGCAGACAGGTCCTAATAAGATAGGTAATAGATATTTAGGGTTCTCCATGGATACAGGCCTTATTGCCAAATATTTGGTATTAGTGATACATGCCTATGTAAGGCTCATTTATACTCTACCTACACACAAAAAGAGATATGTGCAACTCATGTACACATCACAACCTTTTACACTTCCATGCATCCAATGCATTAGAATGAGCATTTCGATCCAACAAAGGGAGCCGCTCTAAATCAACAAACTTGATGAACACCAAGAAGAGTTATTTCTTTCTAAGAAGGAAGTCAGTGATAGTGACAAAGGTGAAGGTAGGAGGTAGCACTGATGTTGATGTGAAGAAAAAAAGCACAATCAGAGGTGATGGAATGGACCGCAGTGGTATGTGAGGCGATCCTCAAGTACTTCTGGTATTGTTAATTTCTTCTAATCTCAACACTGCCACAGAAGATGGACAATAACATGGACAAAATTAAAACAGTGTACATATGGAATGATACTTTGTATGTATCCATATACAAATGAACAGCATTAGAGGGCAATTGTCACCATTAACATTAATGACAGTTTGATAGTATAATGGCCTCTGGATAAAACTTGATAATTAGTCATGCCAAAGTAAACATAGGCTAAGAATTGTTTGAGGACACCAAATTTCCTTAGATCTAAGTCTAATCAAGCCTCTGTGGGATGTGTTGAATAAATTAAGTTGGATTGCAACATCCAGGTCGTAAAGAACCTGCTGGCAACACGTTGCTGCCACATACCACAGCACAGCCTTCACATGCCAAGACTATTTTGCCAGCAACATCAGGAACTACCCCATATGGCACAAGGGGGTGATCATGTTGTGGCTCTGTAAAAGAAGTGACATATTATGTGCATTAAAACAAGCTGAACTAGTTGAATGGACTGGCACCAAATTAATGCACATGATTGGTTTCCAAATTATGAGTTCTCATGACTTGCCCTGACGATGCCCTGACTTTTACCCCGGAAGGCTGACATTTACTGTTTTGGTGTGAAATGTCTCATCAACTGCAAGATGGCATTTGGTACACATATTCAGGTCAACCTCAGGATGGAATTAATAAATATGAAGATCGTTGATTTTTCATCTTGTGAAGTCAGGTGGAAGTATTATTTTTGTCCCCCACAGATGATTATCTTCAAGTGGATGAATCTGCAGTATGTTGAGTTTAGCATCAATTAGCCGGCATTAGCATGCCTGAACAACAGTAAATAAGTGTTTAACTCAATTGCAAACAGTCAAACAGATTAAAATCCTTTATTTATCCAAAATGTCAATCTGGTAGTCTGCATCCTAATCTGGGCCCCATAAAGACAGTGGTAAACATAATCATCTATGTTTCCCTTGATGTGACTGCATTATAAGGTTTCAACTTACAAACAAAGCATAACTCCTCACCCTTAATGGTTTGAGGACAAAGACAGTCTTTTTTTTTTTTGTCTTCAGGAGGGTGGAGGATCCCCCGAGTAGGAATGTGTAAACAGACTTATGTCTCCACGTTATGAGTAATACGAGCACACACGCAGTGTAATCACGGCGCTGGCGTGCTGGCACACAGAAGCGCCAGATCATCTTTCCTGCCCTTGCGGAGTCAAAAAGTATCAAAACAGATGAGATGATGGATTATGTGGCGAACACCTCATACGTGCATGTTTGTGAAATAAACTGCAACACTTCAAGATTAAACATACGCTTTGATGGCGTCACAAAATGAGGCTTGTGCAAGTTTCAAGATGGTTTCTGCAAGCACCGATGAAGGTCAAGCCTGGAGGACTTTAGTATAAGTCAGTGAAATGCCCTCTAAAGTCATGGAGGCACCGCCTCGTGTCTAAGGATTTGGGCGATTTTGTCTCTGTTGACATTGTCACGTTCATTTTTTGGCCGGCTTTGAAGTTACACGCTCATTTAACAAATGGCGGCTGAAATGATGCCATTTTAATTTAATTAACATTTTATAACCTTTTATAGTAACCTTTTGATGAAATCATTTGGGTTCATTTGGGGTTGCAAATATCAGGTGATTTTTTTTATTTTTTTATTTTTTCGGTTTCCCAAAGTGACACATTTCTCACTAAATGTTCTCTGCTTTCCTCTGCTACCCACGGGAACAGTAGCCTCTAGGTCATTGCGCTCTGATGAACTTTGAAGACCTGTGTAATTAGAGGGGATAAAGCACATTTTATGCTGGGCAAAGAAAAAATTACCTTAATTTAAAGTTTATTTTAAGGCATAGCAGCAGTACCCGATTTCATTAGGAGTTTTGTGATGAAGGTCAGCATGTTGACATGAATGAAATGGATTGCTCGAGGCTTTAACAAACTTGATTTTAGGAACAGCGACCTGTAAACACCAATAACATGGAAGTTAATATTTGCCTGACAGTGATTTTAAAGTGAAGTCAAACCATTACATATCAATCCATAAACTCAAATAAATATGTGGAAAAACACAATACTGTGCCTCAGCCCAGGGACATTTCAATGATTTAATACCTGTTAGTTTTACAGTTTTACTTGGATTTTTTTGCTGATAAGCATTTGTCAGCTGGGAAGTCTGTCTGCTTAAGACACTAACTGAAAAACCACAGTGTGAGGTCCTGTTTGCACAACAATGTTTTGAAAATATGTACGTTTACACAGAAACGACAGAAACACTGAAAATGTATGTAGTTAGCAGGCAAGGCCTCAAGTTGGTGCTGTTGTGTTTTTTTGTTTTATTTTTTTTTTTTTGGGGGGGGGAATACAACTACACACACATACGTGCAGAGAACAACAGATATAAACATTAACAATGATGAGTATACAGACATTTCTATGGACGGACAACAAAGTTGGATCGCTACCACAGGTGACTCAACTATAAAACTACCAAATCCCGGGAGAATGTCGACTGAGAGTCGTGCCACATTGTTGTTATTTTCCCTGTATTTGTACCTGCAGAAATACTATTTAACACAACCGTGGTGCACATATAGAGTAGCAGCGTTTCAAAAAGTTACCTGTTCAGTGGCTCTGAGCACTATTGTTGTGTAAACGGATCCCCGGACTACAACAAATGTTTTGTCATGTCGACGGGGCATGAAAAACTGTCAGCCATCATTATCAAAACAAGAAATACTTGTGAGTCTTGCTTTTGTTAAAACTGACAAATGACTGCAGTAAATTGGCCCTCAGAATGAAAGGCAAGTGAGGGTTTATTAAACTGTATTCTATTTTATAGTTTCTTTTTCTTATTGGTATTTATTCTGTTTTTGGCATTATTCTTGCGTCTGTACTCCAAGATCCAGACCTTGGGGGAGGTGGGAGTACCAGTTCGGATACCAGGGTAATAAATAGTATTTTCCATGGTCACTATGAGCACAGTAAATATGATGATTTGTTCTGAAAGAGTAGTATTCATTTCTTCTGCAAAGTTCCAACTAACTGAAACAAGATCTCAAGACAATAGTACATTGCTTTTTTTTGTTGTTGTTGTTTTAAGGTGTTTGTGGAGTACAAAAGCCATCAAGGCTTTTGAAATAGTGCTTTTGGTGTTTATTTTAATTGCTGTCAGAGTTGGGATGATGGTGGTCTTTGGAGTGCAGTGTGTTACCGCCATATAGCACAACGAGCCAGTGGCTGTGAAGGTCTTTGCGAGAATTCATCTTTGTGAGTGTCTGCTTTTGTGCCTCGCTGCGGATGTTCCTGCCCGAGATAAGAATATAGAAGAAGATAAATGCCCAGAGATAAAGTGAGGTATGTAAATACAGGGCAGTGGAGTAGCACACTGTATATTTTGTTTGCAGCGACAGTGCTGCCGGTGTGCTCAAGGTGTTCCCTTTCAGAGAGAGAGAGAGAGAGAGAGAGCGAGAGAGAGAGCGAGAGAGAGAGATGACTAAGCTGTTTCATAATGGTTCAGTTCATTCAGGTGATATGAGCGGAACAAAAAAAAAAAGGTCTTTTTTTCCATTGTGCTTACAAAACAGGCAGCAGGAGATGGCCAAAATGACAACATCCGAGCGAGAGAACAAAGGCCAGACAGTTTGATCGAGGAGCTTTCTGGTTATCTCCAAAGGTAAGGAGATGTAGAAAAAGGGTTAAGAAAGTAATTAGGAGCACTTTGCGGAATTAATCACAGTGGGTGGCGCACACTCATCAATACCGCGCCGCACTCTGTCTTTGATCGGGTGGGTTCCCAAAAACCTCTCATCTCTCAATACTTTCACAACAGTGAAAGCTGAGCTAACTTGTTTGAGACCAATGTGTGTTAACAGCATACCAAACAGACCATTGTTTAGCCTCTCGCTTGGATGTTAAATAATGTGTTTCCACAGGTTGACAACTCATTTGTGGTGGTGGGTGGAGTGGCGGATGACCGATGAGTATGCAGAGGCTTGTGCCGTTGTGAGCTGGAATTTAACTTTCTATAATCATTCCTAATGCACTTCATATGCAGCGGTAGAGAGAGCAATTTTATGATGTGGAGAAAAAAAAAAAAAACTCACGCGAGGTGCAGCCAGTCGCAGAGAAGATTTAAGGCCACTAAGTGGTAAAATATAGTATAGAGACGATTAAATTGTTCTTCAAGTTATACAAGGTTGCATTTCATTCATGTTTGCTGTTCAATTTTATCACCTTTTACGTTCAACTTTGAACTGCTTATGTCCAATGGTGCCATCTTCATATTGTGAATTCCATCAATATATCTTATTAGACACAGACATTTTGGAACTGAAAGGTAAATTTTCCCCGAAAAATGTCTTTTCAAAAACATGACAAGCGACACTGCAAAACCGTACGTCCAACAGGTCAGATCATTTATAATCTCAAGAACTTCCATGGTCATAGCTTAGGATAATGGATTTTTATATGGGTGCCATTTGTCTTTTACAAAACTTTCTTCCATAGATTTACCAGGATATACTAGGAAGGCATTCAATTAAAAATTACTACTCAGTATGTGTATTACCTACCCAGTATCCAATTTAGATCCGATTGTCTGATTTGCAAAGCCAGTAAATAAATTGAGATTCCACCTGTCAAGATATGTGTGCCTCACTTCATTTTCTGATAGCACCCCGTTCATGGTAAAAAATTATTGCAATACGTAAAATAAACGTTGTGCGCTCCAGTGTGATAATGCCACAATGGCAACGTCTACATTTATGATGTTGACTCTGAAAATTGACTCTACTCTAATGGACTTGTTTTGTTATGGCGTTAACACGTTTATGTGATGCTCAACCGTTGCTGGAGCTCATTTATTTTGGCCCTTTTTTATTAAAACCAAATAGAAATCCAGTTGTTAAAAGGGTCTTATTCTGAAAGTTCAAGTTTAAAAAAAAACTTTAAGACGCTGGGCAATGTAGGTAATGTAGTTTGTGTGTACCTCAAATTGTTTAATGTCAAAGTGTCAAACATCTACTTTTGAATCTAGATCCTTAATAAGGAACACGGTCATATTTGAAAAGCTGAGTCTGCCTGTAATGCACCAGGTTTGTTTCAAAGAATCCTGGTTGGGTGACCTTTCAAGACTCCAAGTCAAGTTTGATAGCTGAGTCAAGTGTCAACTTTAAAGAGTCCGCATCTTTTTTAGAGACTCTGTTTCAAGGACTTGGGCTCTGATTTAAGACACAATCCTTCCATTGAGTTTATCTTCCAGGGGATATGTAAGGGTTATGGTTGTGGTGCCTTTATTATTGGGCTATCCCCACCCCCACCCCCCACCCCAAATATTCACGTTGGGGGTTCATGAAACCTCCCCCCTCAAGATGGTGTCTATGTTTGCCTCTGTTGCTGATCACTTGGGCAGTGTCACCCTCTGACACACCAAATAATTCCTGCATACTGATGGCGGGTGATAATTTTCAAAATTGGAGTGATTTTTTTAAAGAAACATAAAGTTTATGCCTTTGCAGAATTCAGAATTTCAACCTTCAAAATTACCAAATCACTGAGTGTTTGTGCATTGGTGTTTGTGCATGTTCAGAAACATGAGCAATGAGTTTGAAATGCATTGCATTCACAGGAATGGCATGCGCAGATAAACAACTTAAAAACAATGCTTCGAGGTCACTCCTCCTGCCTGGCAGAGACATAAAAAGAGAATGTAGCGAACGGCTGAATGAGTTTGAATGGTTCCGAATGAAAAGCAAGCATTCAACAACTTTTTACAATGTCCCAAACATCAGTCTCCAATTTGTTAGGCTTTTCAAAACACATTTTGGCATCTGGTGCTCGCAGCCCACATCCTTCATTGATGATTCCAATGCTCTCATGTGCACTCTCCGAAAGACCTTCCACCCGCCAGGACGTGTTGGTTAAAACTGATTCATTTCCTCTACCTCCCAGGCTCAGCTTTTTCCAAAATATCCGAGATGGGACACAATGGTCGCTGTGGTTTCCCTGCTAAATGCTTTCAATCATCTCCCCAACAGGGTAGTTAATTAAGTTCAAAGAGGGTCATCTGCTCCAATCTCATAAATTTGATCTCTCCATGTTGATGGCGCTCAAGTGGAAAAAGCATATGTGTGCAAACATTGCCTCGCCTCAAAACAGGAATTGATTACAGAATCTGCACTTACAATTATTTTCTTTGGAGATTTCGTATCACAGGGAAAGTTTTGAATCTGGTATTGTGACACTTTCTCTCAAGGAACACGTCACTGTAAGCTATTGTATTGTACCCGACATCCCTCTGGTAATTAGGTCTTCTGTATATCAAGGCACGCTTCCATTGACATACATTGTTATATGCGTATACTACCTTCCCTTTTGATGCATTGAGTCGACTGTAGGCGCTGCAGGGAGATCAAAAGAGGTGAGAATAATCTTGTGAGATGAATATCCTGCTACACGATGGGCCATACATGCATGATGAGGAATCAAACCAGAGTCTTCCCCTCTTGTTGCTTTTTGTAGTGATGTTTGCTGTTTATTTTCTTTGGGCTCCAGTTAAACCAGTCACAACAGTAAGGGGGGGTTTCAGCTTTGCGCTTTTCTATACACGTAACATATCCAGTCCGATTCTCAAACATTACAAATACACCAGAGCAGCATCCTGATGTTCTGCTCTATTCAAGACATTGATTTCAACCATCTTGTTTGCCCTATTATATAACACCTATGACTGATGTGTTGCTTTTAGACTGTGTTCTGTGTAGGCAGCAAGCAAACTTTCCTCCTCTCTCCCTCTTCCCTATGACAAAACACTAAAGTCAGTCCTCAAATAGTCAGTCCACCTCCATATCGTCCACCTCCTCCGAGGGGGGCAGCTCAAGTTGTTCTCTGCTTATCCGTCAGACTCTGATGCTTTCTGTCCACACGTGTCAGCTCCTCCCCTTTGCATTCTCACTTTCTTAGATTCAATTCGTCTGTGTTGCACAAACCATGCTCGTCACGTTATCAGGCTTGATTCTTCCTCCCTTTCTGTTTGAGCACTCCTGTGATGACATTGGGTTAATGTACAAACATTTAGTCATAAAGCTGTTTGATTAGTAAAACATATGGACTGTCTCCCTTTGATATGCCACCTAAATATCTCATTACAGCCCTAGCATATTCAAGCCTGAAATAAAAACAACAACAAAAAAAACAAAAACACAGGGAGACATAGTTTACATAATTGCTCTAGTTGATCAATGCAAATGAGAACAAGAGAATAATCAATCTTTCTTAAGGTACACTCTGTTTTTAGACACCAAAAGCTACACTTACAACCATTAAATAGGTACATACTGTATTCCTAGTGCACAATTGGATTCTCTTTTACCTTCAGATATGCCTTAATTGTTCATTACATTGTTTTGACAAGGTGTTTAAAACATGTGTAGCACTGTCGATGAATACAGCTACCAAGGACCAGTGACTAGGTGCTTAGGAGCAGCATCAAGTTTCTGTCTCTGTTTTTTTCACAGAAATAAAACTGTATGTATTTACAACCATGTAATTAATTCCCTTTCTTGCTTTTAGTTTAAATGATGTTGCAGCCCTATTTGGGTTTATTGTTTTAAAGCTTATATTCTCTCAAGTCTCAATAATTGGTTTATATCTTTTTATTATCTTGGGTTTTAAATCAGATATTATCTCAGTTTTCATCTTACAGGTGATCAATGTTTCAGCTATTTACAATGTAACTCAACAAAAAGCTTCAGATTACCTCGTGGTACTAACCCTAACCCATCACAACAGAAGCGTGAAAACTGATTATTTTCCCCAAAATGAAGAACAAGATCATTTATTTGCATTTTACCTATTTTATTCTCATTCTTGTGTCACACCACTTTCTTGACTGCTTTCTCTGCATGTTGAATAATGCTCTTGCTATGCTTTTGTAGATTTGCTGGGTGCACATCCAAGTTTCCAATTATCTGTTGTACTGTATGATGTATTTGTTTGAGATTTAGTGACTATGAAGCCGTTGGAGTACCGTAAACTCGTTGTCATGCTCAAGACATCATTATTTACTTGTCTTATCTTGTCTAGTTTGAGTGAGCATTGTTGACAGGAGTGGCACTAGTGTGTTCTTCTGCTGCTGTAGTCGGTCAGCTTCAAAATCTGACATGTCGAGCGGTCCGTAATGGTCTTCTGCATGTCTTGGTTTCAGCGGGTGGCTATTCGAGTTACTGTTGCCTTTCTATCATTTTAAACCACTCTGGCCATTTTCCACTGACCCCTGGCAACAACAAGGCATTTTGGCTCAGAGAACTGCTGCTCACTGGATATTTTATCCTTTTAAACCCGCTCTGTAAGCCCTGGAGATGGTTGTCTACAACCATCCCAGTAGATCAGCAATTTCCTCGTTTGCTGGTTTGGCACCAACAAACATGCCACATTGAAAGTCACTTAAATTCGCATCTGTTTCCATTCTCATGCTCACTTTCAAACTCAGCAAGTGACCATGTCTACATGAATAAATACACTAAAAACGCTGCTGTGTGATTGGCTAATTAGCTATTTGTGAGTTGAACAGGTGTGTCAAAAAAAGAGACGGTGCGCAAATTAACAATGTGATTCAACTGGTGGTCAATAATCCACAGTTCAGGCTCAATCATTGCCTCAAGAATGATGTAGCAACAATATGACGTTCATTTCAGACATGTATGCATGGAGAAAAGATTCTCTGGCTTTGACTCTTTTTTTCTGTCACCTTAACTTTATATGAGAAAACGTCATGACATTTCGGGACTGAAGTGATTATTATTTTTATATGTTAACACTTTGCTTGATGGCTTGTATTCAAGTATTCAAGAATCTAAAACACATGAAAGAGTTTAAACTCATATCCGACCTTCAGTATCATATTTATTTTTTTGTTTGGGGGTGGGGGGGTGGGGGATTCTTATTCTTTTCTGCAGCTAAATAAGCTACACCAATCTATTCAGGCAGTCGGAGCTCAGTGGGAGTCCAAAGGAAAGACAAAGGAAATGGAGAGCCACGCTGGGCTGATGCTTTTAAGATTCATAAGCAGCCAGGAACATACATGTTATTAAAGGCAGTCTGAAAATTCATCTCTGCCCAGTCCTCACAATCAACTTTATATCTTTGAGTTTGGTTTTGTTTCAAACTGTGCAAGAAAATGTTATCTTTGCAAGTACACAGGGAGGAGAATTCCACTTTTCTGCCTCTTTTGTGTGTTTGACAAAGAGAGTTTTCCTTCTCAACCACTCTTTTAATGATAAAATTTCAATCAAAAGTCAGAGAGGGCTCTGTCTTGGACCTTTGCTACTGGAGAAAGATAATTCAGACATCACTAATGACGGGGCTTCTTTGTGCCAAGAATAGACAGTCGTGGAGTCAACTGGAAAGGGCAATGCAGTATTTGGATGTATTTTTCATGGTGGGAGATGGGAAGAAGGAAGTTTTATTTTACTTTTACCTTTTAAGTTTCAACGCCTTCAGTTACTGAGGAACATAAAGTAATTATGTTTCTGAAGGATGTACGTCCTCACACATTTTGATTTAGTTTTTTTTTTTTTTTTAAGAAGAAAAACAGAAGATCCCAAAACTAAGTGGAGCATTTTGTAAAGACTGAAAAGTTTGCTACAAATGGGAAAATTGTGGAGTTGTTTGACCACTGAGCTATAAAAACACTATATTTGTCACAAAAATGTTTTTTTTTCTTTTTTGTGACTCATAATTATGTGACAGGATTATAATTGGACGTGTACCTCAATATGCTCCGAGCCTCTCAGTGTCCTCTTCATGAAAATTACTCTGAGTTCAGAACATGTTTCAAGAGGGGTTTTCCATGCAAAATGAGGGGGGGGGAAGGTGTCACCCTGGGAGATGGAGGCTTATTAGACCGCCAAAAAAAAACATTTTACTTGCAGAGATCATCTCCTCTCCAGTCGTTCATTTGTTAGCCTGACAGAATGTAGAGAGGGAAGAGAAGTAATCAGGAGCACGGCGACAATATCAAAAAGGAGAGGGCACGGAGGTCAAGAGGTACCCACGTGATACAGAGGAACAGGTCATCCAGATGAAAGAGGTGAGGTGGAAGATGAAAAATGGGAAGAATTTTGATCACCTCCAAAGCCATTTCAATTTACATTTCAGACATTTGCTGAGATCCCACCCATATTTCCGTCTGATCTACCATCCTGCAGTCAGTTTGAAGATGTGGGGGGGGGGGTGATCGCCGATCGTTCACCTTCTCTGTACCGTTGTCTCATTTCTTCTTCACACTTTCCTTGTTTCCTGCTCTTCACTCCTTTCTTCTCTTACCATTGAGCACTTCTCATTGCATTCACATGCCCTCCTCCACTGTTGTTTCATCTATCCTGCTTTTAACCTATTCATCCCTCCTCTTCTTTCTGTTCGTGTTCTTCCTCTATTAAGTCCCCCTCTTCGTCCCGTCGTTCAGTATGGTGCAATCCCGATCATATGTTCAGGGTTTCTAGTATCCATAGGAGTGTATAAGATGGGTTGATATGAGGTGAGTTCAGGTTCAGCTCACGTATCAGGGCTGCCTGTATTGAGTCTGACAATTAAACATTGATCGACATTGATCCCTCAGTATGAAATTCCTTGTGCCGACTCTTTTCTCCAACTGAGGAGATTGGTTTGCTATCCTTCTGCATCAGTGTTTTTCTTTAAAGGTTATAGAGAAATATGCTGGGTCTCAGTTGGTGGCTTGTTTGAGTCCCAGACTTGGAGGAAAATAAAGAAGAATAAAAAAGCGGTAATCTCCTGACCACCATTTGCACACTGTGTGCTACGAGCCCCTCAGCACAGTGGGAAACATCCTGAAGTGATTTTTTTAACAAAGTGGCATTCCTTTCTCACACAATGATGGATTCTTCAAAATGATGTAGACTGACCAATTATGAATACATCTAAAATACACACGATCCCATTGGTAATCAAGTCCCAAAGAGAAAACTGTGGTTTTGCAATTTTGAAATATTTTGTGACAAAGAACTGAATGAAGTCATCCATCAGCCTTTAAACAGCTGACTGTCAATATTCCATTACAGAGCTATAACACTCACACACATTCACAATAGTGAATTTAGAGACACCTGTTCACTTGTTGTGTCTTAGACCACCACGTCTGGAATCAAAGCAGAGATATTGTCACTGTCAGGTTGAGAGGGCCAGTCACTACACCGCCATACTGCCTCTCATTGACTTCTAGATAATAAAGAGACTAATGATAATTACCTCTTCTGTCTGTCATCACTGAAACAGGGGGGTCTTTATAAATATCTTGTGAAATTATCTCTTTGTTATCATCTCCTTTGTTTTATTTTAATTCGAGAATGGCATTAGAACCATTCAAAAATAACAGACAAGAACAGATTGAGGTTAGATATGACACATTATTGTAAAAGCAACATATCAGGAAATCCTAAATTTAAAATACTTCTGGTAATTTGACTCCAGCCTCATCATTTTGTTCGCTGCTTACAGTAAATGCAATGCAAACAAGCAGTTTGAAGCACTTTGGCTGTGTTTAGTAACCCGTGTACATCAACCAGTATAACATGAAGGGAACATAAAGCAAAAGGGAAATCGGCTTGTCGTATTCACTGACACAGGAGTGTTAAGGTCATCCAGGCAACTTACTAACACACCATTCGGAGAAATCTCTCCATGTGTCTTGCCCAAAGACACTTCCTCACATGGACTGGGTGTGATGGAGAGCTGAACTGCCAACCTTAAGAATGGAAGATGGTTTGCTGTATTAATACAGTGAGCCCAAAGTATGGAAACAACTGAACTGTACACTTTAAGTCATGTTACTTAAACAATTTAAGGATTAACCAGGGTATAACAGTTCAAATATCAATGGTGGAAAATGTTAATTGTATCATGTATGTACTGTACGCTTGTCAGCACCACTGAGGAAGATGTGGGAGAGTAATATATTTGGGAAAGATGGATGCTAAGTAAGTGACTCCCTCTAAAATTCCTATGGAGTCATATCTCCTTGACATATCTTGACACTTCCTGCCCCCCTGTCTCCCACTCTTAACTGAACTGCGCTTGACGTCCATAAACTAAACACTGTACCCATCATGCCCGCCTTCCACCTTCAGTTGATTTCTTTGCACCATCACATCACCTTCCTCCTCTGTTCTCCACCTCCTCCACACGGCTGTAATTTGCATGCTGCTCAACTCCTTTCCTGAGAGGTTGCAACCACCCATCCACTCCCCTCTCCTCGCTCAACTCTGCGGTCAGCAAAACTGAAGAAAACCATTGCAGCTGGAAACCGCTGCCAAAAAAAAAAAAAAAAAAAAAAAAAACAACCCCTAACTTGTTACTCTCAGAGTTTAAGCCCCTGCCAAATAAAAGCCCCTGCTCACAGGCCTGTAGGCAGTAAAATGCGGTAACAGAAACCACGACTTGTAAATCACATCTTGATTGAAGGCTTGCTAAGAATGGGATATGACGCACACACATATACACACACATACACAGATGCGCACTTAAGTGCAGATCGACACCCACACTCCTCATGTCTGTTCAATCAGATCTTTTTCTTTTTCAATCTTGATATTTTATTGTCTTTTGCTTCTTCTTTTCATGTTTATCCTTTTGCTCCTTGATGCTCTTCGGCAGCTGTCTATTGTCTTCTGACCAGAACCTCCACCAGATGTTGCGTCCCCATGCAATTTTCTCTCCTCTGTGTATTTTAGAAAGGAGATACGCGTCTTGAACAGCTTGATCATGCAGATATTTGTTTGGCTCATCTTTGCCCTTGTTTTACCCCAGGATTTGCATGAAATAATTGCTTAGACAGAATTGTTATATTTGTTGAGTTAAACACTAATAATGAATGCAGGCCTGACACTCACTTCTTGAAACATAATTGTATCCTCTCAGCAGGTAATTTCCGCAGAAAGCAAGCCATTATAATGTTTTTTCGAGCATGGACATAAGTCCGACAGCTACTTATGACCAGAATATAGCCATTCATTCCTCTGTAGACCTGATTTATCCAAGTCAGGTTCTTGAGGATGACTGGAATTTAATGACAAATGACACTAAGAGCAGACACTGCGGTCATGACATGGTTATCCATTACCACCTTTAATCAGTTGGGACATGACTTTGACAAGAGACGTTCAGCTGGGACATTGAAAAAAAGATGCACTGACAACGATAGTGCGAAGAAAATTACTCCAATTTTGCCACTCATTGACAACTGGTCTGACTACCTTCAGCTGAGCAATTATATGAACGACCATCGACAGCACATCGACAAGACTTTTGTCATGCTATTATCTGGCTATCCAGTGATGACATAATACAGATGTTTATTGGCAAACGGGATTCTTTAAGTGACATTAACAAAGGAGGTTCCATCACAATTTGGACATTTGTTGATGGCTACTATTAATTGGGCTATGGGCGAAGACAGCGTGCATGTTCACCGTTTCATCAAAAGGGACACATTTACCCCGATGGACAAATTTTTAATTGTCAATTAAACGCAACAATGTGTCTTTGGAATTGCACTTTAGATAACATTTCATTCTCTTGGATCACCGGATACAGTATGTTCCAGTTACAGGCGATTAACAAGCATACATTAATACATTAGAATATACACAGTAGCCTATATATTACATTGTATTTCAGTACAGGAGACTTACCTGTCAATATATTCAAGAGTGTTTGAGGCAAGTGCTGTTCCTAAAATATTGTGTGAGCCTCGCCAGACCAGACTGAGAATTTGTGGATTGGCTTTTACGGACCATGAAAATGAAGATGTGTGCCCCAGGACGCACATACAATGACAGGAGTGAGAGTTTTGCCCCTACCAGGCACTGCCCAATTCTTTCCAATCACAGTCTGACAGCTCAGATTTCTTTTTTTTTCTTTCTTTTTTTTTTTTTCAGTTTGAACCCACTCAAATCCCAAAATACAATTAGACAACAGCAGTGGAGACTGTTACATAAGCTGTCACAAAGGCATCAACCTGCCCGCTTCAGAGCTTTAATAATAAGCTGTGCTCCATTTTTGACATTTTAAAGTGTTCCTGCTTCTTATTCAAGCTACTTTTTTTTCATGTTGTCCGATGTCTCTCAGTATATCAAGTGTGAAATATGATATTTCTCATCAAAAATCCCTTTACTTGAGTTTCTTCTTTGCTCTGCCCAACCTTAGATACAAAAATGTGCATCTTTGAGTATCTAAAACTAATATTACTAGTGCATTGTATTGTATACCATAAAACAATGGAAAACTACAAAATGAAAGATACCATGATTGGCAGGAGCCTCAGTAAAATGCCAAGTTTGCCAACCTATTTTTTTTTTTTTTTTTTTTTTGCTGGTGGGAATAATGTCTGTTTATGTCTGAGTGTAAGGTTTCCCTAAATAGAACCAGAAAGTAACATTGGCATCCCAGTTGGTTACTGTGATGCTCGTGCATCATTGTGAAATTGTGGTGAAGAGAAGAACAGTTTTTTCTTTCTTTTTTTTTTTTTTTTTAACAAAGTGCAAACAAATCAAACACAGACACATAAGAAAGGGGAATATCTGTTACTTATCTGTTGTACTTTTCTGTGAGGATCGCTGTCTTTTTTGCAAAACATTGACAAGTTCTGGAAATACCGAAAGATAAAGTTTAGAAGACAGTGGTGAGAGCTCCCACCCTATGATGTATGGTTTGGTGGACAGTGGGGCTGTTTAATAGACAGGAGGCTGAGTTGGAGGAGGCAAAGATGAAGATGAATGGTGGAGTCTCTATTGGGAGTGAGCAGGGTGGACAGGATGAAAAAATAAACAGATCAGAGGTTGAGCTGTTAGAGATAAAGGAAGACAAACCTTTATGAGGCGGTTTGGAAGCGCTGAAGAGAGGTTTGGATAAATTGGAGTAAGGATGCTGAACGCAGAGCTGGGTTAGCAGAGAAAGACCTCAGAGAAGATTCATGGATGTAGTGAAGGAAGGCATTTGCATCGGTGATGTAACAAAGGAAAGGGGGGTAGGATAATATGGAGGCGAAGGAGAAGAATGACATGCTCAAAATATGTGACTGAGGTCAGCTGGCTTTCAGTTTGAACTGATCTTCTCCCAGGTACACTGGAGCAGACTTTTAGTCATATTAATTCCTCCTGGACAAGTCAGACTGCAATAAAATGTGTGTGACATGCCAGCACGTCCTCCCCACTTCCCTTTATGAGTCCATCCAACAGGCAGGAGAACAGTTATCCCTTATTGAACTGGAGGGATACCATACCTCTATATTGAATACCTCATCTGTCTTGCTACCCTGTGGTGAATTCAGGGATGTAGAGAAATCTTTTTTTTTTTTTTTAATAAAACTACGTACCTGAGGAAATTAGACCGAAGATAGTGAAACTTCAAACAAGGGTCAGAATTCTGTCTTTTAAAAATGTTTTAAACTTTTCATCCTATATCTAGACACGATTGAGATGCGAATCTGGGGATCATGAAGGATTTCTCATAACGGCGCGTATAACCTGAAAGAACCGTTCGCAGTGGGATTACTTCTAAATCAATATTTGCTCATGAGGATTGGCCATTGCACTTAAGAGCAATGACAGTCAATCACCTGAGTCTCAGTTCAGAGGAGACTGAACTGGAGCATATTCGTCCCACATATCTCAAATGATGCTAATTTATGGGGGGGGTGGCTGCTCGAGCAGTACCGAAGCAGTAATTTGGCAAAGTCAGTCTTCAAGCTCCTTCTGCTTTTCAAGCAGTCGGCCCTTATTTGAGGGAAGGTTTTATTGAAAATCAAAGTGTAAGTACATTAGTTTAAATCCACTTAGAGTTGATAATACATCCCAGGACTCTTTTCCTAGTTGTAAGGTCATTCTGATATAATCTGCACAATCAGCAACAGGGGAACAGATGCCATGCCTCATAAAGTTTTTTTTTTTTTTTTTTTAAATAAGTTGTTCCTAAGTACATGATTGTATCTATACAGTACTTTTAAATGTAGTAGGAGGTACATCCGTCAGTAGTTTCTACCATTCTAACTCAAAAGCGTCCTGAGATGGACGAAGCTTCTCATCCGGTCGAATCTGGACATAGGAGAAGAAAAAGGAGGGGAGCCAGCTAGTTTTCATCCTTCATTTGACCAGCGAGCAGCTCTTGGGAGAGGTGCTGAATCCCACTCTGCTGCGGTTGTGCTCGGGAGCTCCCAGGTGAGAAAACTGTGTAACTGAGTGATTCTGAAGGAGCTGCTGAAAAGGAGCATATTAACTCGGCTCATCTTCTCTGGGCGAAGAGAAGTTATAAAAAAAAAAAAAAAAAACAACATACACACACACATCCCCAGTCTTCTCTCACTTACAAGTGTCAAGAGTCGGTTCTCGCTTTACCTGGAGCCTTCTCTCTCTGCTGACACTCTGGCAGAAGGTTTTGTATATCCACAGACACATTTTCTCCACTGTGTTCATTGACGCTGCACCAGTTAAGCTGAGGATGCAAGCACGGGCACATCTGAAGAAATAAGAGTGTTTTCGGTATATATTAATGTGTATAAAACTTGAGAAACTTCAGTGCATTGACAGTGTACACTTCACACTGGTCTGGAAGCAGTTAGGATTGTGTTTCTAATGTTTTCACAATATAAGATTTTCAATGCCAATCTCAAGTCTTCATTGGGAGGTGGGATTTAATGTATTCTTGAACATTTTTAAAGAAAAAAAATAATAATAATAATAATAATGAATTTTGTTTATAGCATTTTCAATTTGTGAATCTCAAAGTACTAATAGTTACACAACCTCCCAATGTCACATTCACATTAGCAGTGTCCCTGTCTTGGATTTCGGTTTTCTAGTTAGTATTGATCCAATGTCAATTGTCATTATCAGTTTTTTTATGAGTGCTACGCTTATGCTTAATAAAGTTATAACAAATGCAAAATGGGGTTCAGGAAAAAAGATAAGAAAATGCATGTCAGGGTACATTTGGAGGTGAAGCCTGAAATTGTCACACAGTTAGCGGTGTGGAAATTTAAGGGTTGGGGTAGACAACGACATGCTGACCCTAACCTCTTTTCTTAATAAAGTTTCGGATCAGCGACTGCTCAATTATTGTAGCATGCTGTCTTCCAATGCCACGGTTGGCGGACTGACTCGGTGAACAGTTCCTAAGCAGAATACTAAACCTCATGCTTCTCCTAATAGTTGATCAGCACCGTGCATGGTAGTCAACACCATTAATGTGGGAGGGTGTGCTCATAGTTAAAGCCAAAATTCACGTTCGAGCACAAACATACTCCTTTAATCGGTCTTTTGCTCTTCTCACCCAAACCAAAGCCCTCTGTCTTTACATCCTGGTCGCTCTAACCAAAATATTGACGTTCATTAGTCAGATGCATGTCAAAGGAAGCCGAAGGATTAAATTCAGATGGCGGAGGGGAAGCCAGAGGGCAGCTAATGAAATCGGGACCGCAGAGCTGAGGCAGAGGGATCTGAGGGAAGGAACGTGTGGTGAGATATGCACACAGCGCTTCTGCAGGATGATTCACACAAGCACACACATACACACACATGAAAGAGTCGGCATAAGATTGTGCGCACGCCTTAGGACTGCACTTCGTATATCACACAGAAAAGTTTGCTGGATGCACATGGACTGGACTCACACGTGCGTTTTTATGCAAAGGTTTCAGTCACACACACACACACACACACACACACACACACACACACACACACACACACACACACACACACACACACACACACACACACACACACACACACACACACACACACACACACACACAAGGAGTGAGGCAGAAGACCACAAGGCTCTGTGTTGAGGTTAGACTTCGTTTCATCTCTGGCTGCGGCCTAAATCTCTTCAGACAGGGGCCTCGCTTTGACACATTCCCCCAGCAGCCAAGCTCTCACCCTGGCATGTGTGAAGCTCTGAAGTTGTGGTCGACTCTGGGCTTTTTTTTTCCTCATCCTTTTTTCTCGTAATAAAAGGGGTCTTTTTTTTTTTTTTTCCCCTTCCAGCATATCACTGTGTCTCTGGTGAATCTCATAGTGTGTCTTTATGTGTGTTTTTAAGAGGCTGCATGTGCTGTCATGTGCACGTCCGAACGTTAGCATGTGTGCGTGCGTATCTCTTTATGCAAGCCATGTAAGTCTGACATTTCTCCCCCTCATTGTTCCTCTGTCTTCTCCCAGCCTCTGATTCGTCCCCGAACACACAGCAGGATATTGAACCGTGTTGCTGGCTCAGAGAGTCAGGCAAACTGATATTCATCTGGGGTAAATATAGAAAACAGACACTTTCTTGGGCCTCAAACTATGAAAGTTTATAAGAACAAGAGGGCTTTGAAGCAGATGGGTTTTGATTTTGACGGGTGATAGCACTGTGCTGTTGTGTTAGGTTCATAGCTTAATAATGCAAGTCTTTTTTTTTTCTGCAGATCTAATCAGTGCCTGGCTGGAATATAACATGCATTTTTTGGTTGTCGTTTTTGGCTAAACTGAAGGTTTTCATCTCTGTGCTGCAGGGGTGACGCGTCAGTTTTTTTGTATTTTTTTTTTTTTTTTTACTGGGGTTTTTCTGAGTCCCTCAAAACACAATCCAATTAACATAAAATGAATTACATAAACATGAATGATGCTATTTGTGGAGACATCTGAATTTTGTTTCTAAATAACCCAGATGAATAAATATTATTACCACTTTTAAACAAAGATGTATTTTTGAAAAGAAAAAACAACATTTTAGAAGTGAACACACAATCAAATATTCTTAAAAAAATAAATAAAAAAAAAGCAATAGTGTAACTAGTATGACAGTCATAGACTTATAAAAGAACCTACCCACCAAATTGCTACTTTTGAAGTAGAAGCTTTTAACCATTGTGCCTCGAGTTATGCTTCTTTGGCTTCTTTGTTTCAGGAGCCGTTAATAACATACGAGTAAGTATGACATTAAAGACAATGTGCTTCTTATCATGAGAATTTGGCATCATAGTGTCTTAGGTGTTTTACTCTTATTTTTAAATACAATTAATATATGTTTGTTTGGTAAAAATGGTTTTAATCAGTGTGTGTAACAAGGTCACAATGTTTCATCTAGAAAGAAGATAATCAAAAACAGAGATTGTATAACTTGTAGAATAAAAGAAGATGAAGCCCAAAAGAGCCAAACGAAACCTACAGCATGGTCACATGACTTCAAGACTCTGATACACTCAGATAACTTTTTGTTGCATTTTGTGTGTTCGTGTACACAACAATGGTGCTCGGAGCCACTGAAAATGCAACTTTTTTCAAATGGCTCTCAAGGTGGAACTTCTTGAAAATGCATTAACCCCATCTCCGTGTAGACAGGACAAAACGCAACTTTTCTAAAATGCTGCTACTGTGCATGTGCACTCATGACTCCCAGTCCATTTTCTTGGTAGTTTGAGAGTAGAGAGTCACTGTATTAACAATCCAACTTCATTGTCCGTCCATGCAAATGTCTGTGTATTCGCCATTGTTAACGTTTATAACGTATTGTTCTCTGCTGGCATGTCTATCTGTCATTTCATTCCAAATAAAACGAACAGCCCCAAAACATAGCATTGTTTTAAGAGTTTCTGCCATTTCGATGTAAACAGACAACATTTTCAAAATGCTGTTGTGTAAATGTGAAACGTTTCAGAAACAAAAATGACGTGTTTTCACGTGAAACGTTGTCATGGAAACGGGGCCTCAGCTTAAAAGCTGCGAAAAGTTTTCTCATGAATCAAAAAGGTTGTGAGAGTTTACTCACGATAGATGACTTTCAAAGAACATCACAATGACGTCACGTTTTGAAAGTTTATTGAGCTGTTTACTAGCAGCTACATTATTGAAAGCACCTTAAAAGCATATAATGATCATGGCTGGAATATTTAGTGTGACATTGTGTAGGCTAACTATGATAAAAGTCAGTATAGAAGATGAATGACTGCACGGATGGATTAAATCCATTTAAAATCTAAAAAGATTGGACTATTGAGTTCATCAATCTACATTTTGAGGTAATTTTTGGCTACTTAGTGAGTTTTAGAGTGCATTACGCAGTCCGGGCAGATTAAGCTCAAAAGCATCAGCACAGTCAGCTGAAAACTCGAGTGAGTGGGTAAATATTTCTTTTCATTTTAGAGGAATCTACCTCACTGCAGTTGATGAAGAACAGAAAGCAGGCCACTCTGGTTATAATTCATCTCTTTGTGTAGGTACAGCTGAGAGATGAAGAACTTCTGCAAACGCCAACAAAATGAGACTTCATCATTATTACTCCAGAGTAAATATGCAGCCTTTTTTTGCACTAGATCTCCGAGTGTTTTATTCAAGCCGCGCCAAACACTGATTGCATAACAACACACAATGTTAAGGAGAATGCCTATAGGAGAAATGAGAAAATATACACTGTTTCTCTCTCAGATTAGCTATCAATGCCTGATAATGAGATGAAAATGAATTTTGCAGTGATTGCTTTGCTATCTAAAATATGCTAATGCAATCATCCTTATCCAATTACTTCATTTGCGGAATCAATGTACCCTTATTTATCCAACATTATGCTGCTAATGCCTATTGCATATGCATCGAGTGCTTTATATTCGGAGACGATTCCCCCAGCCATTGTACACAGTATTTTACTGTATGTTCTCCGAGTGTTGTCACAGTGGTGGGCCAATATTTACTGAGCCCTCCTCCTGCTCTGTGCGTCTGGATATGTTTTTCCAATTCTAATTGGAATTTTAATTGCAGCAAGGATTAAGGCTGAGTGTTATGGATAATTGAAACTGACAAACAGAGCATGGGGTGAGCAACACACACTGGACTAATCTTGTTCCTCGTTTTGCTTTTGACTTCAATAGGCCTGTTTTATTTAGGACTTTTTTTTTTTCTTTCTTTCTTTTCTTTTTTTCCCCTCCCTAGGCGTTTGTAGCTTTCAGGGCAAGTCAGTGGTTTTGCAAAAAAGTCTCCTCTTTAGATTTTCAGTTCAAAACACAACAAAGCTTTTACATTTTTGTACAGAAACACAGGGGGAATCTGGAGTTAAGAGGGTGTTGTAGGGAAATGAAGCAACAAGTCCATTGTTCAAAAGATCCGTCATGGATAGACTTTTAACCAATTTGTCTACTTTTAAAGAGAAAACCCTCTCTCGTGTCACCCTTCATTCAGTCTGACACAGTAATAAGAAATGCATCTCTCCTTCTCTTCTTGTTCTCTTGAAGGAAAAACGTGTTGCTGCTTTTCTTGAACTCTTGCCTCATCAGACGAGTTTTCACGAATGTCCTACCACGATGTTTCATAACAACACCACCTGTTTCCATTGTGACAGAGGTAAAGCTCTAGGTACTCACTCTAAACAACATAAGAGGCTGCACAAGTAGAGTTGCGGTACGCCAGTCCAAGTACTGGATAGAAGAATAAGCAAATAGATAAAAAATAAATAAAAAATGTAAGTGAACTTATCTTTGTGTCAAATAATTACAATTCTGGTGACCTGTCCAGGTGTACCCTGCCCTCACCCATAGTTGCATGGATGGATGGATGGATGTATTGATATAATCTAATATATTTTGAAGATGTCTTTTATGTCCCTGGAAGACAATTGTGTCAAGTTCTTGTGCATGTGTTGCCTAAAGGGCCTCTGTAATTGTAAATTTCACAGAAAACTAAATTATTTGGACATAAGCTAAAGACCTCGAGCATTTTTTTTTTAATGTTCGTACATCATGTGGCTTAAAGAAATAATAAAAAAAAAAAAATCTGATTACCTGAAACATATTTAAAAAAGAAAAAATAGAACACACAGAGACAGACAACTCCACACACTCACATTCACACTTAGTGGCAATTTGGGGTCTCTAATTAACCTCACATGCATGTTTTTTGAACTGTGCGAGGAAACCAGAGTACCCAGAGGAAACCCACTCACACGCGGGGAGAACATGCAAACTCTACTCAGAAAAGTGATTTTTAACCCACAACTTCTCGCTGTGAGGAGAGAATGTTCACCACTGCTCCACTGTACGCCCTGTCAATGGGAAATATTGTTCACATGATTTGTGTTTGGTGTTAAATTGCCAATAGAAAGAAAATTGCTTCGTCCCTAAATCTGCCTTCTATCATGATGTCTTTTTACTCACGAGCGTCAACATGTATTTGTCTATTTCTCGCCATTTTATAAAGTACCTTCCTTCGTGTGTTTCTCTCACTAATGTTTGTGAATATGTTTCCACTCAATCACAAAGTAGAAAGCTTTAGTTAAAGGCTCATTTAGAGACTGCCATCTCGAGTGAGGGACGCTGTCATTTTGCAAGTTGCACAATCAACATGCATTGTGGGAGGAAGTATTTTATTGTGGCTTTACACTTTGGAGCAAAAAAAACAACTTCCAAGATTAAAAAAAAAAATAAAATGTTGCAGCCTGATTGAAACATTGAGCCTTTTTGTTGTTGTAATACAGTTGAAAAGAAATGTTTCAAAAATGACTTATCTAACATGATGACATTTATTTGCAAAATGACCACTATAAAATAACCGCTTCCTGGAACAGTCAACATCCTGCACATTACAACAGATGGATGTAAATGTTCAACTCCCTTTTTTTCCGTTTCATTTAATTTCCTTCCCAATATAGGATTTGGTGGTGTTGCCAAAAATTAATTGCTGCAGCTGTCTGACCAGATGATAAGATGACAAAACAACATACACGCTCCATCTTCTCTTCTTATGACACTACATAGCTTCTGCGAAGGTTATTTCTTATCGGGCCTAGATCGGTAAACAAAACCATCGTCTGGTGCTTCTGATGGGAAAGTGTCTATTGCCTTATACCTTCTCCCCCCCTACATGTAGCACCATAACAGTTATTCTAGTGAGCAGATGATGGAGTTTCACCATACTGGAATACCATTCACTGAACTCAATAATTAAATCAATATTTCTTTATATTGCGCCTTTCACACTGTACTTCAGAAATATAATATTTACGAGCATAAGCCAAATTCCCCAAAAAATAAAATGAAAAACAAATGTAGAGAAGGATGCATGTCTGAAATTGTTTTAAAGGAGAACGTTCTATACGACAACTTATACTGAGGCAGCAGAAGGACGAGCTAACAGGAAGATATTTTATGATTTCAATCCATCCTAAATACGCATGCAACACATTCTGTCATAAAAATGTTTGTTTTAATGAAGTTTGTTCAGCGTTTTACCCTCCAATAGATTTGTTTTATCACGATTTCTGCTCAGTAAACAAGGTAAAATAAAGTGGTGTCTATCAAAGTGAGCTTTATTGTCAATTCTGCTGTACACACAGACACACAGTGGAATCAAAATGCTGTCTCGCTTGCTCCCCAACGGTGTAGACATATATCACCCAAAATAGAAAAACATAGAGGATATAGAGGGAAATATATCACCCAAAATAGAAGAAAAATAACAAAATGGAGAATATAGGCAAGAAGTGCAACGAGATTGTTAAACTATTCTGACTTGATAACTCTCCTCAGTGACTTACAGAGACTTCTATTTTGTACCCAGGAAGTGTCTTCAATCTGAAGCTGGAGTCTTCAGTCAGCCTTCGAGAAGGGATGATGGCTGGGGGTCAAGAATCCTCCACTGTGATTGGCCCAGAGAGGACAGGAAGTGGCTCACATGATATACCCAGCTGGAGGACTGCCCCTGGAGTGTAATACCTACTGTTTGAGTTAAGAGTCGCTCTCTTTCCTACACCGTAATTGGAGGGTGAGCACGGCCGGCCTGTATGAACTGCTAAGAGGTGAGAATGTCCTTAGTTAATAAATACTTGTGTCAACTCTCTGTTGTCCTTAGCCAGCCACAGTTTTGAAACATGCAGGATATTGAAAATATTCAACAAGATTGTAAATGTAAAAGTTAAAACTAAAATGTGTAATATAAATGGTAATATACCCCTGAAATGTGCAATATGCAATTCACTGTAGCCTCTGAATAAGCTGCAATTATTCATAGCTGTGAAATGTGCTTAAGACCTGAGTGAGGTCAGATGATCAGTGTGACACACTTCAAGAGCCACTCTACTCCGGTAATATATTAATAAAACAACTGAAATCAAGTCTAAAAAGATGCACATGAAAAATTATTAAGTATGAATAAACTTACACATTTGATAAATTATATATAGTTTGACTTAGTTTGTTATGTTGCTGGAAAATGATCAAAATAGTCAAATGAATCAAAATGTTTACTCTGTAATTACGCTGAGCAGATGAAAATGACATGAAAAGACATTTTCTCAGCATTTGATCGGACCGTCGAACGATTGCTACACCCTGGAAATGTCTCGCTGTGACTCTGTGATGTGACTTACGATTATTCAAAGGCTTGATGGAGAACGTCAGCGATATGACTCATCTGACATCACTGGGTTTTTTTTTTTTTAATCATGGCTCTGCCTTTGCTGCATCTGTAACACCTCACTCAGGGTTTCTGAGTGTGGCTCTCAGGACAGAAACTGTGTTGCAGTACCTGCGCCTGTCATCTCTTTGATTGGCAGTAATCATCTTATCCATCACGAGGATTAACACAGACACAGCTTCTCTTTCAGGAATATTATTCAGATGGAGTTGCAGTTAAGCACAACTTAAGGATTTCTGTCACTCAGATAAAGTTTGCAGAGGATGTTTGTGTTTAAGCCAAAGCTATCTGTCCTATGAAGTGCCTCAGTTTGAAAGAAAAAAAACAAAAAAAAAACAAAAACCAGATACAGTGGGGAGCCTGATTTGCTGCCAAAGTGCACAGCAGTATCAAATGAAGCTAATTTCTTTATGCCTGAATGATAAGCCCACCACTGTCCCACTTCGCTACCAGCTTACAAAGTCATGATGGTGTAAAATTTTGATTGCATATAAATCCAGTTGGACCTGACGGATGACATTTGGGTTAGAATCAAATCCTGCTGGGTGCAATGGCACAGGGTGAAAGCAATGAAAAAACTATCCTTAATCCAGTTAGTATTTAGCGGGGTGGTGATTAGGCTGGTGTCAAATTAAGAACATCGCTGCATGTGGCCATCAGGGCATGTTAACACTCATCATGGCAAAAGGACAAATCACTGGGGATTATTGCAAAAAAGCGAAAAAGACACAACTGGAGGTCATGTTACATCACATGGCTAAAAAAAGAGACTCACACGGAGAAGGAGTTGGAAAACAATACCATATAACATCACTGAAGAACACTCACCAATGTAATCAAACAGAAACCACAAAGGTTATTGCAGTATAGGCTTGGAGTTTCAAAGAGTTGGAGCCACTTTCCTTTATACCTAAATACCTGCTGATCTGTCAAAGATGATTGTTTCTGTGCTTCAACTTTGTCCTAGAGTTTTAGACTGTGAGCCGTTTGTTTTGCAGCAATCACGGAACTATCTGCAATGCACACAACAACGCACAACGTTTTCGATCAACGTAAATGTGTCGTGGTGACTGTGTGTACGGAATCAAGATCGCAACACGTGTCTCTATGGCACTGTGATACCTATTTCTATAAATGTGACAGGTGATGTTATGTACTTTAACTACAGAGCGATAAAGTGTCCAGCCATTCCAAATCTGTCCTTCAATTATTCATTTGTGACAAAGCACCCGACTCATTCGTCATCATAGAAATTCACCCCTTACGTGTATGTGTAAGTGTGTGTGTGTGTGTGTGTGTGTGTGTGTGTGTGTGTGTGTGTGTGTGTGTGTGTGTACGTGTCCGTGTACGCTAAAAGAGTGCATATGTGCACCTGTGCACCTCCTTTACAACTAGAAATAAGGTCACAGGCCTCTCGACATGCTATATGAAGAGGAAAACAAAAATTATTTGGCCATGGCCATGTCTTTAATGTTTACTTTTTAAATGTATCTACAGTGTACAAGTAAAAAAAAAAAAAAAAAATTCCAGTTGTGAATGTATATTTTTTGCCACTACTTTTGTGAGGATTTGGAGAAACAGCGATGCCAATGAAAAGTCTACAGTAGTTTAGTGGTTCTAGTTTTTGTCTGACCGCAAGGAATTCCAGCACGTTCTCACAGGAACCTTAAATGGGAGATTAGATTTGACAGCAATCCAAGATAATGAGACAATTTGATTATAAGGTGTTACCTGTCAGGAATTTCTTTTTCCCACCTCTTTGTTGTATCTATAATGAGCCATCAGCTTGTCAGATAGCTGCTAATAAAATATGTGAACGCACACATAAAAAAACCAAAAAACAACAACATTTGGAAAGCAAGATTAGTCCTTGACAAAATGTTTCACATTTTTAAGTTTTTTTTTTTTTTTTTTTTTAAATCCCCACGTATTATTGTAATCACATAAGCCCTTTAAATGTTTGAGAGAAGATCCCCCAGCAGCTTTTCTCAGCAGGGAGCAATGAAGACACCTACAGAGAGAGGAGAAAGCAGCGGAAGAGGAAGAGAAACATGAGAAAGAAAGAGTCAAAGCGAGAAGTCATGATGAGGAAGGATGCAGGCGGCAATAAAAGAAGGTGTAAGAAAGGGAGCCAGGCAAAAAAAAACTGGGGTGAGGGGGAAATAACGAGATTGCAAAGGAGGAGTGTGAGAGAAAAGACGAAAGCTGCAGAAAATGGAGCTAGAAAGCTTTTTTTTTTTTTTTGTGTCAGCAAGTGAGTGATAGTCAAGGGCCACATTAAATATATTTATTAGACGAGGGAAATGTCAAGCATGCCACGTTACGCGAATGACATTGTTTTTTGTTTTTTTTTGGGGGGGGGGTTATGTAAGAGAAAAATCAATGTTTTATTACAGCTTCTGTATGACAAATGGAAGCAGGCACAGTTCCATGTGGAGGAGAGAGGAAAAGATGCACAGATTTAGCAATTTGTTAAAAAGCGTGACAAAAATACAGACCACATGGAAAAGCACTGGATATACATGGAAAAAATAAATTAATTGGTAATGCTGACAGTTTTACATACTATCTGTAGTGTCTATATTCAGTGCAACTGATTGTGCGACACGTAATCCTGTGGGGGCATTTGATCCAACACCTGCGCTTCTGTTGTTTCCTCAAAGCTGGAACAGTTTCAACAGCCAATGAGAATAATGTATGGGCACATTTTAAACGGTTTCATGTGTAGAAACCTATCGGTCTTTCCTGGTAATACATCTTTGAACCACCACATATGCTCCAATATATGTAAAATATACACGACAAGAAATTCTCATCCCCGGATGAGATCTCGATTTAACTCGATTTTCAACTGGTGGTCATGGTTCCGAAATGTCTGTTAAGCATTAAATGATAACAAGAGACTGTACTGTAGGACAGTTTTGGGAATAAAAACATTAAACGTGTTTGGCTCATTTATATCTCCTTGATGAAATAATTGACGCCTATGGATAAAAATATGTTTGCAGTAGATTTATCGAAAGCATTTCATACAGTTAACCATAAAATGGTTTCATAATAACTTCACAAATACGGTTTTCAGGTTATTGTTAAATGACTTTGTGACTCCCTAAGAAAAAGGTAGCAGTACATATCTATAAATGATTATATTTCTTACAGAACAAAAATTAAATATGGTGTACCACAAGGATCAATATTAGGGCCTCTTCTCTTTCTCATTTCTTTTTTAAATAAATGATCTGCTGTCATGTCTGATTCAAGCTTCCTTATCTTATTTGCAGACGACACCGATTTGGTCACGTCATACTCGTGACTTCACTTCTCTTTGAACAAATTCCAACAACATTCTGGTATATGCGGCAAAATGTTTTCAGGTGAACAGACTCGCATTATCAGTAAATCTAAGTTCATCATATTCAACAATACGATCAACGACAATGTCCTTAAATTTTCCCACAATTACTAATCAATTATAATGAAATGAAACGGTTTGTTGTACAAACTTTCTGGATGTTTTAGTTAATGACAGACTGTCATGGGGAAATCACGTTTAGTATGAAGTCCTATGGTATTTTCCCCTGTCCAAATAATATCTCACTGATTCTGAGTTGAGTGGTTTAGGTGACTGTTATTAACACCGTTGTTTGTTTTCTCTGCTCGTTGTTCCTTGATGCTTTTATATTAGGGGGTCAAGGGGATTTTGCTGTTTCAAGACCTTTATGTAAATATGGACAAGCAATCTCAAGACTTTTGAGTTTCTGATAGTTTTTCTCCTTTAGTTATTTTCACCTTTATTCAAAATCTCTGCAGCACATTACTTATGTACCCATCTAATACAGTCATTTTTTTTTTTAACGTTAGCGGTTGTCGTCTGTCGTCTGTCCTCAGTGCCAGCTGTCACTGTCATCAGTGCTCAGCACATCAACCATCATAATACTAATTATCTTCAATTTCAATGTAATTGGATTGAGGTGCTAAACGTAGGACAGTCACCACATGAACAAGAATTAGTGAGGTGGGGGAAAAAAATTGTATGTGGGAATTGCAGGGTGAGTCAATAGATTGATGTTACACTCAAAATAATCATCGTGGGAACAATAGTAAATCGTTTTACCAATGTTTTCTCAGTGTGATCATGGACTCTGCCCTGAGTCTAACCAGTCATAAACACAAAGACATTTTATTATCATCTGTAGAACACAACAAGGGTTAAAGGAATCAATTCCCAGTTCTCATGTGTTTGTCACACGGCTTCCTGTCATGAAAGAGTAGATTTCACAATATGGTCTACAGATCTCTGGATGCTTTCGGCCACCCAGACCTCTCAGGTCATCTAGATCAAACCGACTTTCTGTTCTCAGAACCAAACAGGCAGAAGCCGCTTTGCGTTTTTATGCACCAAATATTTTGGGACAAACTCCTAAAAGACTGCAGGATAGGTTTGAATACATTATTTCTGAAACCGTGCTGGAGATCTTTCTGTTTGCTGTTTATGTTGCGCGGCATCTTTAACTCTTATTCCTAATGTTTGCCTTTTAATTGCTTTGATATTTCTGTTCTCGTTTTTATACACCTTTCTCAAAACCAACTGTCCTTGGCATTGTCGATGAAATGTGATATAGTACACAAATAAAGTTGCCTTTTCATTACCAGTGATGATGGCTGCTGTGCATTGTGTTCAAATAGCACTAGGTAAAAGATGGGCAGTCCAAACGTTTCACCTTAGGTTTGGAATCTGGACTTTATACACATACGTTTTTTCACATATGTTGTGTAAACATACATCATTTTCGAAATGTTGCCATGTAAACAAGGTGTTTTCATTTGAAACTTTGCCCTATAAACGCAGCCTCAGCACTTAAAATAAGATCCAGCAACTTCACTACTTCAGAGTCTATTTCGTTATCAAGCCAGTTCCCCTTACTTTATCCTTGAACACCTCCTGTGTAGACACATAAAGGTGTCTGTTGCTGTCCTTATAACGTGGCTTACACGCAGCAGTATATTTTTCTGTCCATCTTGATTATGGGCAGTGAAACCTGATTTCAGAAATGTTTGTGGGGGTGACTGAAGCACCATGGCAGTGTAAATACTATTTTTCCAGGGTATTCTATCAAATCTTAATTTCAGCAACCACAATGCATTTTGATGGTGTGACTAGACTTCTTGGGGATATAATGGTGAGGTACTCATGCTCGGTAAGTGTTCCGCACATGGGTAAATTCAGATTCTGGACTCGCTGCATTGCCATAATACTTTGACGACCACCCATTGTTTTAAAATCAGATGACACACTTAACAATGATTGCTTGTTATTTTTCATCTAAAAATAGAAAAGGCGATGTTTCTTTTTCTTGGAAAGATTGCAAATCACTTTTGGTGAAATAAACACAAGTCCCCCATCATATTGTGCCGTTCTCTGCATCACCGCTCTGGCTTAGCTTGTGAGGCGATGGGAAGATGTGGATAGACATTTGACACCATGACACCGTCACAGTCTGCCGTGATACCACCACTAAAGAGCTCCAATTTTAGAAAGCCAAACAATCCAACAGGCAAACATACCCCGCATGGCGAACAATGACATTTTGTGTTCGTCTTATCAGAGCAAATAAATATTGGCTCAGCACTGATGGAGGCTTGTGGGTCGGGTGCTGTTTGTGATTCCGGGAATCAAGTGCCGCAGGGCCCGAAGGCGTGTTTTGTTGCTTTCCACCCAGAGTCTCCCAATGAGGAGGAATCTATCTCCCTGACCTCAGTGAACACCCCCAGACATGCTGATAAACACTGAATATTTATCATACACACTCTCTCTCTCTCTCTGCCTCCTTCTCTTTCTTGCACACACACGCATGCATGCACACACAGACTCACACACCTCCAAGAATAGCCAAGTGCAACCCTTTTACATGCTCTTTGTTTTATGCAGACATTGTCAAAAAAAAGACAAATAAACATGGTTATCCATGTACGCATATGCTCTAGCTCTCAAGTCAACGCACGCACACAGGCACGCACGCAGGCACACACACACAGACAAATATTGAGCGAAAACAACGACACAAGTGCGTTGAAATTTTTGCAGATCATACCAAATCATGGACATTAATTCCTTAATTATTTTTTAATAAATTTTGGGAAATTCTTGCAAGAACAGACTTGAACTGTTGCAAGTTCCAAAATGTTTTGTTAAGTACTGACAAAACTATGCAGTCCTATTACACCACAGCAGCTGGCGCTCACACCAGCTTAAATTGATGGGGTGACTATGAGCCATGACAACGTGGGAACACAGCACAATAAAAAGTAGTAGACAGAACCGTACTCATTAACGTCGACCCAAAAATATCTCCAGAGAAATGAGGCAAAGTTTTAATTTTGAAACTCTTTGTGTTCGCCAAAGGTTCAGCAGGTCTGCATCTAAACCTCCAGACCAGTTTTTATGGAGTTGTCAGACCATTTATTCAAATGTTGTCAGTTATTTTATACATTTCTAAGAGAATGAAAAACAATATGGGGTTAGGATTTTGCTTTCTTATGACTGTACTTTTCACGATGAAGATAATCGGGCAATGTCTTTCCGTGTGTGTGATACGTAATGAATAATCTTTTCACATTTTCAATCTACATTCCTGTATTTTACATTTATGACAGGCAACAACTGCGCTTAATTTATATTTGGCTGCCATCTCTGTCAAAGCAGCACTGCTCCCAGCACTTGTGAAAGAAAGGTCCACGTCCTCATACATGTCAAGTATCATTGTGACAACACTCCCTAATTAGACTTTAGTCTGTGGAGAAAAGTGAATTTAAGAGGAGCATGATGTGCTGATGAACCCAGGAAACTTCAAAATATAGTTTGTTTTATTTCCATACAACTTTTCACTGCAACTCTGTCAACTTCATTCAGCCTCATCGTTGGTAGTTTATCTTTTTAATTCCAGCTTTTATTTGGTCAGTCAGTCTTTGGATGCTCATGTGGTCGACCATTAGTAGGTGGTTTTGTTCATATTAATCCTACTATATTTGGAAATTTCCAATTATTAAGAATAAAAATGGATTGTTTTGGGAGGTAACCATTCAGAGGTGTGGTCGGATTACATTCAACCCTACTAACGTCTTTTAGGCCCCGTTTACGTAATGTTTTTCAAGTGAAGACAGAAAACATTTGTTGTGTTTTGACTGTTTACACAAAAACTGTGCTCGAAACAACTGAAAATGCAACTTTTAGAAAAAAGCTACTTTAAGCTGGCTTCATTTATATTTGCAGGCATTTTTTCCATAAAGTGTGACCTTGTGACTCCTTTTAGATTCAGGGCATGAATATCCTTATTTGGATGCTAGGAGATTTTTTTTATTTTGACTTTTTACATATGTAATATCTTAAACATTTGTTTGTAAGGACAAATGTGAGTGAAGTCCTCAAAGACATAAAATATCTTTTATACCACTTTATCTAATTCATGGTGATAGGGTTGACTTTGTATGGAAAGGACCCCAGGCCCAGACTCAAAGTGTATTATAAACTATGCTATGCTGTTATAAACACCACTGTGCAGCCCTGAATTAAAAGCCCTTAAAAAGCACTAATACAATTACTTTGTAATTTTAATTGCGAGTAGTCGTTGCTCAAGACTATTTCACGACTGAGACTTGGATTAACACCCGTCTGTGCAATTTATGTATAATCAAATGTCTGTAAACTGGACCACAACCACTCACATTTCTTCTTGTCCAGAATAGAAATTGATGGATTTCTTACTGGACTCCTGTAAAATATTGCATACAAACTTCATTCAGTTCTTCTATTATAAAGTATGATGTACTAATCACCACAAAAAAGAATAATTTTCTTAATGTATTGGGTGTATGTTTGCGAATTAACAAACTGTTACGTGTGAGACAAGAAAACACGACCATATGCTGAAAAAAGAAAATACTTAGACCATCTAAACTAATTGCTTCGATTGGTAACACCTAAATGAATCAAGTTTTTTGAACT
The DNA here is from genome assembly GCF_963383615.2 of Lipophrys pholis. NCBI lineage: Eukaryota > Metazoa > Chordata > Actinopteri > Blenniiformes > Blenniidae > Lipophrys > Lipophrys pholis. Next base: position 14,096,735 of record NC_137641.1, on the reverse strand, counting down.
TAAAATAATGAATTACCTTAAGTTTGAAATTAATTTAATTCATTAACTTAAGTTTGAAGAACTTGATTTATTTCCCAATCGAAGCAATTAGTTAAGTTTGTCCAAGTCTTTTCTTTTTTCTGTGTACACGATGACCTCCAGGTTTATACTGTGCACATTGCATACGTTCACATAATGGTGCTTCTGACGCCTGCAAACAATTAACTCTATAAATCTATTAATGGCCTGATATTCAGAAAAATCTAATTTATCCTTGATAATTGTTTTTGAAGAACTAGAAGAATGTGTTATACATTAAAGCTTTCAAATGTCAAAATGGGTCAAAATCTATTCAAGGACGCTCCATAAAGACACAACACTACGTCAAAGAACATTTATCATGGGTAAGATTCCATGTTTCAGTTTCTCCGTCAAAGTCCTCACAGGACTATGGTCACTAAAGCCAGCATTTGCTAACCGTGAAACGTTCTAATTGAAGAAGACACAAACGATTGAGTCCACAGTCTGCTACTATCATCCACCTGAGGTTAAACGCTTCAGCTCAGAGCGGCGGACGTCCAGGGTGACGGGTTAATTATGTGTTTGCCTGGCAGGGCTTCTCCATTGCCGAGTTAAAAGAAGAGTATCCCGGTGTCAACAGTCATTTTCTCTACTTCTCCATGAGAATTCCGTGGCAACTCTCGTGCCTTTTTCAAACTGCTGCTTCGCTAGAGGTAAGGCTTGAGAGGGGCCACGCTCGTCTGGAACGCTGACGCCTGAGAACATTAGTAGATTGTTAGAACTACATAAAATAAAGCCCCAATTGACTGCGCAGCAGTAAAAAGCCCAGGAGCTCAGTCTTAATTGCCGCAACCTTATAGAGCTTTGCAGCAATCTGAAACTGTTCATTTTGATCATGATGTAATAAACAATTCCGAGTATCTTTTCTCTCATGCCAGCAGTCATTTTGTGAGATTACCTTTTTGTGGAAATCTCTATTCCCACAATAACCCCTAATAAGCCTGTTTTTGGTTAATTATTTCTGCATGTTTTTACACAAATTCACAAAGCTTTCACTAAGGTGATTATATTCAGTGAGATACCAGGCCCGAGGCTGAGTTTGGCATCTGCTGAGAATTAAAACTTAACAGAGAACGACTGAATCAGTTTTGCTCAAACATTCATTTTGTTCTCTTATCTCAGGGTGGGATTAGTGCATGGCAGAGCCTAAACTCGTGACCTGCAATTCACAGATTTCAATTATCAAACTCGAGATTTCTTCTCAGTCGTCCCAAGGATGCTGTTCGGCACACTCGGCGAATATAAATGACCCATTAGTGGTAGTGCCCCCATTTTAGAGTGTCATTCAGAGAATAAGAAAGATATATCATTCACAGAGTGGAAAGAAGTACACTTTGCTGTGTTTATTTGTCCTTGTCATCGCATGACAGCTTTGTAGGGATTGCATCAGAGGAGAGTAAAGCACTGCTGGAAAGTGACAGGCATTTTAAACACCTTGTCATATTTATCATCGGTAAGATCATGTGTGTCAGTATTATTATAAGGAGGCGGCCGTGGCTTGATTGGGAGAGTGAATGTCTCAATTGGAAGGTTGTAGGTTCAGTTCCCCACCCCCCTTCGTCGTCTACATGTGATAGTGTTTAGCGAGACACTGAACCCCCAAACTGCTCCAAATAGATGGATTGAGCGCCTTGCATGGCAGCCGCCTCCATTGATGTGTGAGTGTGCGTGTGTGAATGGGTGAACGAGATGAACAAAAGAAAAGTTCTATATGCATACATGAAATCCATACCATTTTGACAATGGCGGATATTATCGTTCCATATGCCAATGAACAATGTCAAAGCATTCTTAAGGGAAACAGAGATAGGGGGGAAATGGCCAAGCATAAGGATTTGAGTGAATTTGACAGATTGCATATTTTGATGGCAAGATGACTGGGTCGGAGCATCTCCCAACCTGCTGCTCTCAAGGGGTTTCCCCAGTCTGCAGTGGCCAGTAGTTATGAAACATGGTCCAAAGATGCAAAAGCGGTGAACCATAAACTGGTTGGCCTGGATTCCAAGACGTGCTGATTTAATTGGGGAGTGAAGGTGTCCCCTGTGATGTGATCCAACAGACGAGTTTTTGTAGCTCAAATTGGCACAAAAGTTGTTACTGACTCTGGCAGAAGAGTGTGAGAATACAGTGAATCAGAGCTGAAGGCCTGTCAGGGCCTCTGCCATCCTACTTATTCATTTTTTTCATATGGGACATATGAGTCTTTTTCCTGTTTTGACATTGAATAATCAGTCTGTACAAAATGTCAGGCACATGGTTCAGTGACTATTATGAACTGACGTTCTGTCCATTGTCAGCTTGGATCAACTTCAATATGATTAACAGGAGTTACAGCTAAGCCCCCTAACAACCATGGATCATTTTAAAATGCCACATCAAATAAACCAGTGAGATGACATCCCACTTTAAGAGCTATGAAAACTTGCATCTTGGCACACCACTGTCAGGAGAGTGAACCAGCCAAGCAATAGACAAAAGCAGTTTTCAGCAGATGAATCTGAAATATATGTATTACTTGAAAGGAATGAACTTCAAGACTGGGACAGTTGATTAGCCTGCAAAATGGAAAACACAATACAGGCTCCAGCGTTTTTTCTGATTATCAGGAGCCAAAATACATTTAGATATTCTTACAATCATTGCAATGCAGGTAAAAAAAACAGATTTATTTCTTATCAAATGTATCGTGAAATAAGTTGTTATGAGTTGACACAAATATAAATGCAAATATTGCAGTGTCATTTTTCAGTTTTACTTTTTAGATAGATGGACGTTCATATGCTGTTTATGCAGTTCAGGAGAAAACAACAACTGAGTTCTGCAAGTCCTTCAACACATTCTGCTTTTCTAAATTCATTAGAGGTTCAAATCCATATGTAAGCACTTCTTTGAGTCCTTTTCCCAAGTTGCTCTGGTTCCCTAGTTCATGCACATCTCTTTTTTGTCAATGTGATTTTAAGAGTTTTGGTTCATTCTTTTTAAAACAAAATCAATCAAACTCTAAAGTCAGAGAATAATTCATCAGAAGAGTAAATACACCCCGGTTGGATCACAAGGCTCAGTACTAACAACAACATATTGTGTGGCACATTATATTTTACTTTTGGTGTAAACTACTTAAAAAAACACATGGCCTGTCTTGCCCATAACATTTTTTCTTCTCCACATAGATTCTGTCATAGCTGATCCAGCCACAAGAGGTCACCATAAATCTCACTGTAGGGGCATTTAGGCCCGACTATCTTCTACTTTTTGAAACTGTCCCATCAGTGTTGTTGTCATTACAATGTGATACACTGTGACATGAGTAAATACTGGTTGTTGCATTTTGCACCAAGGAAATTAATCCACATGTGGTACAGTTATGTAATTATAGACAGATTACTTTTTTCAATAACTACATCAAAGTCACTGTTGTATTCCGAATACGATGAATGATGGGAGAGCACAGACATCCGTAAGGACAGACAACTCTGTTGGATTGCTATCATGGGTGGTTCTCAACTATAGAACTCCCTGTCCTAGGAGAATATGGACTGAGAGTCATGCCACTCTGGAGGTCGCCATTGTTGTTACTGTCCATGTACTTGTGCATGTGCAGAAGTACTATTTACTATGACTGTGGTTTGCATGTAAAGCAGTAGCGCTTAGGAAAATTAAATTTTCTCCTGTTTCCTTACCTATAAATATCTGCTAGGTCTCTATATATAGTTTGCAGCTGTCATAAAAGTCACATGGATTTATTTGGAAGCTCATTGTACTATTTCAAATATAAACCATTACTTACAACTTTACAGAAATCAGGATGGCAAACACAACCTCATATATTTTAAGCATGTAGTGGAGAGGTTTAACATTCCTCTCTCCCTTTGTTAGATGTCATTAACAATGCGAATGGCAGCCGTTGCCTGACTTCGTCCTGACTTGCCTCGAGAGCGGCACTGTCAGCATCTTTCTTGGAACACTTACATGTACCGCAACACCTTAAGCACTCACAGCACTTCAATGGCTGCCAATCTTTGTCTCCCAAAAGGCTTTCACTGGCTCAATTAAGGAGGCACCGGACTCATTCAGGCTCCTGAGTACTACTCCCCTCGAAAGGGAGAAGAATATCCTTAGAGTGATCAATAATATCTATCGGAGGATGTTCTTGCAGACACCAAGGTCAATATTTCACTGCAAATCACGAGTTATTTTCATGGATCAATGGTAAGAAAAAGGAAGCATCCCCTGCTTAAACTCTTGTGGCTGATTCCAATAATAGCTTGAGTATTTTGTTTGTAGTTGTTAAGAGGTTACCCACAGAACACCGTCTAAAAGCAGGGGATAAAAAGAGTGATCCATTAAAGCCCTGTTTCACTTCCACTGCTTTGACCACTGGACGCAGGGGCCATATTCATAGAAGGATTGGGAAGTGAGTCATTCCAAACTATCTGAACCACGAGGAACTCCTAAAAACCATGTTGTTTTGAACTTTTGGAAGTTCCACATTATTTAACTGAAAGTACTCCCTATACCTCAGTCTCTCACAGTAAATCAAATCCTGCGGGTAATTTGCTTGTTCATGCAAGCATTTGGAAAAAAAGAAACTGAGAAATAATGGACTTTTAAAGCAATTCATTGTAATGACGGCAAATCTATTGCAAACCATCAGCAATAATCCATTTCAGTTCTGAAAAATCCCTGACTGACAGGCCAGCTTGACTACCTGTCAGCGTGCTCTGGAAGATTCACTGCACTCAGCTGACACATTAGCTTTCAAATGAGAAACAAACAAACGTTGAAAAAAATACTAAAAATGGTTAAAGGGCTGCTTAATGTGTTCTTGGTCCAAATGACCTCATGCTGCATGACTGTCTCTCAGGAACTGTTGCCATTCAGTGAGTAATGACTCCTCACCCTTGACAAAAAGACACATGCTTTGCATTGTTGAAGTTTTGAAACCTCTTTTAATTTATGTATTGATGTATTATATCCATCCATCCATCCATCCATCCATCCATCCATCCATCCATCCATCCATCCATCCATCCATCCATCCAGATCATTTGTATTACATAAACTGTTTGCTTCAACTCAGTTTTGCTGTATCACAACTTTACCAACAATGGAGACACTGTTCCTCTCAATACGATCTTTCCTCTCCACATTACTTTGTTTTTTTATATGATTATTCTGGACACGACATGTCATCAAAATGTTTACATTCATATGTACCTATGTATGTATGTTTCGGACACAATCATTTGTGAGTTTTATCAGCTTCCGCTGTGTATTGAAAGGTTCGAGCTACATTCCTTCTCAAAATGAATACTTTAGGGTTTGTTTTTTTCATTATTATTTGGTATCTTATTTAATAACAAGCAAGTACAAAGCTAAATTGAGTTGGTAGAGCGGTTGTTGTTGTTGTTTTTTTGTTTAACCCCATTATGTAAAGCCTGAGTAACAATGGCTGTTCCTGAGTTTCATTCAATTCATTTGTATTTGTATAACTCAGTCATTTCAAGGTACTTTTACAGAGAAAAAAACAACAATTTCACATGAACAAGTATAAGCGGCTGTGGAAAGGAAAAACTCCTTTTGAAAAGGAAGAAAACTTTGCAGAACAAAGCTCGGAGGTCGAGACTTTCTTCTGTTTCAGTTGGGGTTAGAGGATTGAACGAGGCAAAAAGCTATGACATGTAGAGGAAAACAATAGATACACAGGGACAAAAATACTAATCCAACAGTAATAATGGCAATATATTTATATTTTTAGTTATGTGTCTTTGTTGCTTCGTGAGGGTAATCAAATCTCCACTGGGTCATTCATCCAAGGCACGTTTAAAATCAAAATATCTGCTGTTGGCAAGTCTTTACTCCTCAGAGTCAATGCCCTTTCTACCATGAAGCATCAGTCTCGAACTAATGCCTTTCTCTCAGTGTAACCTCTGGCGATGCATAATACTGGGGTTTTTTTTGCTCCTCAGAATGGTTCTCTAACATTTTAAATGCTGTGCACACCAGAGTGGGCTGTAATTACTAATAATGTTAATGAGGCTGTGTTTTTACAGGTTTTTTTACTTGGTTCTCTTCAGGGAGGTTATCGTCAACTGCAGCAGGCATGTGAAAATGTTAGGAATATGGTCCTGTGTCTGTCTCTTTTAACTTGCTCCTCGCCATTATGATGTACTTGTGGCCTCATTTCTCCTCCTAAACCTCGAGAAACGGGTCAAATAGTAAAAGGAGCAGGTCACAACCAGTGTAATAAATGTGGGAAACTGATTGGCACTGTTTAGAAGCAATAAGTCGAGGCCCTGGTGCCTATAATGCATGACTTATCTTGACTCGGTCCAAATGAATTCTGACTGTGTTTTCACAAGTACAATGTAAGAAACATTTAACCTGTTTTACAGTCCCAAGTAAAACACATGGGTGACCGCCTGGTATTTAGAAACGTGTCTATGGAGACCATCTGACCTACTTGCTCCAAATGGACCCTGACGTTGGCAACTTTTATTTGATGCTTTCCATCAAGCCCTGGAATCAAAGGGCTGAGCTGTGGATACCTTCCAAACGGAGCCAAGGTGTTTGTCTGTCAGGTGGGACCTATGATAATTTGTTGATGTTCACAGTAGAGAGCGTTTGAAATCAGTCAATCCACTTAGGTTTGGCCCGCAGGCAAAGCTGCATGTCTGGGATCAAAGAAGTGAAACCCTCACCTCGGTGTACAGCTGCACTCCTCTTCCTGTCGTTCAGTTCTACTTGACAGGATTTGGGATTTCTCCTCAAAGTAACTGTAAATTGTCATTTACAAAACTGTCGCTGCGTGCAGCATAAATAAGAATTCTTCCAGGAATATGTTGATTGATTCAGTCGTTTGGCCCATTTGGGATCTTTTGCTACTTGGTTGTAAGTTAAGTGTGACTTACTGACATATTTTAAGTATAAACTATTGCAATTTATAGTTTTATCTCAGAGAAAGCTTCGAATATGTTTTTTTTAAGATTGGTGTCGGTTAAGGCGTGGTGTGTTTTTTGAAGAAACCAGAGGAATATGTTTCTAGGTGGAAGGTATGTTTGTTTTCCCCAGCAACAGAAACCCTCAGCATTTTTCTTTTTCAATATGAGAATTGTTTTTTTAAGTATATATATTAATACATATTTTAATGGATGAGTCAATTAACATCTTGTATTGACATTTATTTACAATATCTATTATTCCTCTCTCCTCCACTGCTGTGAGAAACACCTAGTTTGAATTTCTAGTAATTAATGTTTTAGTCCATCCATCAGCTGATCCAGGCTTATGATTTTTTTTCTGCCAGATTTGGGCTAAAATTTACGAAATACTCATTGGCGTTGTTAACCACATCATTCATATTATCAATGTTTTCATCATTATTAATAAAATATTGTGCATAACTACTTTGTTTTGAGCTATTCCTAATGACATTATTCGATAAATTCCAAATGCTTTTCATGTTGTTTACACAACAATGTTTATAAGTGAAAATGGGAAGCTTGTATTGCATTTTGGGGGTCGATTTAAACGGCAACGGTGCTTTGTTGGATCCACCGAAAACAGAACTCCCTGAAAATGACTCCTGAAGTAGAACTTTTAGAAAACACAGTGACTTTCTCTCTGTGTCCAGAGCGGCATGACTCCCAGTCCACAATCTCCTGGGACTTGGTAGTTTTATAGTTGAGCGTCGCCTGTACTAGCAATCCAACTCGGTCGTCTGTCCATACGAACGTCCACGTACTCGGCTTTGTTCATGTTTTAAATATATTGCCGTGTAAATGTGAACATAATCTGAAACGAAAACTCAAAAACAGTGTATTTTCACCTGAAATGTCATCCAGTTTATTATTATTTTTTATGCTTCATTGGAATAAAATACACCAATACAACTGATATTCCCTGTGTTTTGCTCCATAACAATTATTCTAAATTCTATTACAAGATTTGTCGTTAAGAAAGTCATTGTTCAGACAGGGAGTGTTGAGCGTTTCAAACTCAGTTTTCTTATAAAAATTAAGTGCACCATCCAGGAAGTCACAGTAAGTTGCATTCCTGCTTTTTTGTGACTCTGGCTTGACCATTTAGCTGTAATTTGTAATAACAGCTTTCAGTTTGAAACATCCATGAAACCCTCTATTTTCCCACATGACCGGGTCACTCATTTGCCACTATTCAACAGTGAGAGAAACAGCTGTTTTGTCTTCGCTGTTGGTATTGCTGTTTTCTTATTTCCATTTTTTTGTACCTTCTGGATCCATTTTTGTCTATTCAATCACCTTCAGCTAGATGTCACGTTTCCCTGATTGATATTGTACAGTAACCTCTTATTTTTAACTGTATTTTGCATATACTGTATAATATTATCTGTCTGTCCTTCTACCAGTATTGTGACCAGATTTAAAATTTTGAAAGAAAAGAACATTTGAGCCAGTCTCAAGATACTTACGATGCCTTATGATTTCAACATATTCAAAGCATGCCTCCTCTGCATGAAAACACAATTCATATATCACAAAATCACAACATGTCCATAACCAAAGACAAATTCAGAGAAGCTTCTGAGCGGTTAGTCAACATGTTTCATTTGGTCTATTATATGTCTTACAGGATATCATACATACATACATACATACATACATACATACATACATGTGAGTTTGGAGGGTTCTAAAATTGAATGTATTGTAGTATGATTTTCATAAGACCTCTAAATGTCTCACATAATGTAGACATGATTTAGACATGCACCTGTGATAAAATAAAAGGTGCATGTCTAATACTCCACAACAGTCAGAATAATTTCAGTTTTAAGCCCAGACAAGAATTGAAGAGTTTTGCTGAATTCAGTTGATTATGATGATTGCAATTTCCTTCAGGATTTTTTTAATTTTTTTATTGGAAATGCTATGTTTGGTACTTTGTACTGGCCCATATGTTCCAATTACAGCAATATGATGATTTACTGACAGTGGTCACAGGTTGATTCTTCAGTGGCAACTACCTGTCCACTGACTTCTGTTAGAGCCCCGCCCCCCGGTGACGTATCAGGACCTCGTGTCACCTGAACGCGTGCGGCTGCAGCTCAGTGACAGTCTGACACATGTTCCTCAGACAAGAATGGAGACTCACGAAAGGTGCGAATGTTTGCAAGGTTATTGTAAATGCGGTTAAACGGCGTTCAGATACGGATTCATGTCTAGTTTTTAACGTTTTCTGACGTCTATTGTTACTTGCAGCAACAACTAGGGACGCTAAAGGAAATCGGTCATCACTTAACAGGGACACCAGTTCATCCGAAACACCGACCGCCCTCGCTTATTCACTGGCACGTCGAGGGAAAACCAAAAACTTAAAATGTAAGCAGACACGAGTTAGTTGTTTTAATTGCAATAGTTTTGAACTAGGATCATGTCAGCTTTTTATTCGTTCAATTTTCTTGTGATGAAGAGTTAGGTTTGGCTGGTTATAATTAGAAAGACAAGATATAAGTTTAATAAAGGGGTTGTCGCTCCAACAAAACATGGCTGACAAATTAATTTGTTTTTATTAAATACATTTTTTATTTTGTTTTTCACCCTAGCTTTCAGCTATTTGTGTGCATCTCCCTGGAGAGGCGTTAGTCACAACTCTGCTTAGGAACTGCTTTGTTCAATAGTATATTTTCCCACCCTCAGGACAACTTTGACCATTATCACCTCTTGAAACCAAGAAGCCATAAAAAGACCAACAACAAATCTCCTGGTAAAGTTAATTAATGAGTCCTACCGAATGTCTAATGCTGTACAACAGGAACTAATCTGTAAAGTTGTTTTGTGGATTAAGAAATCCACAACATGACTAATCAAGGTTGAGCATCCTTGACTCTCATTTGATCATTTGGCTGTCCATCTCTTATAATCGATCCAACAAGCAACAGTTCCAGTCAAAGTTTGCCACATCAGTAAAGACATATTTTGCTGGGATGAGTGCTATGAAGCTTTATTGCATGTTTTTTGAAATCAAAATACTTAAAAAAAACAAACAAACAAAAAATACAACAAACCCCGGTAGTGTATAACAGGTTGTGTATGTAGTTTCACTGACTTTTTTAAATTATACCAATGTCCCAACATTAGGCACCAAGTGGGATTGTGTTTTTAATTTTCACTGATGTGTTTTTCAATATTTCTGGTGCATTTTCATGTCCGACTGGATGTATGACACAATAAGTACAAACATCAGAGTTTCTGCTGGTGTGTTTGCGAGGCTGGCAGCCCACTGGCTCTCTGTTGATCCCTCCCGCTGAGACAAAGCCTCAAAGAATAGTTTTTTTGAATATGTATTTTTAATCAGAAAAGGATTTAACCCAGGAAGTTATCGTTAAACGTCTGCTGCAGACACAGCAATGTGACCCCCTGTTGCCACATGAAATAGCATTATGTTCAAAGATCATGTGGTTTAGATACTCCTCAGCAGTGATCGAAGCGAGAGCGACAGAAATGAAAATTGAAAAACAACTGAAAAAAAAAAAAAAATCAAGAGTGGTTGCTGCACCAGCACAGTTAGTTGCATGTGAAAGAATTTATTTATTTTTTCTGAGGGGAAAAAATAACAACCTGCATGCCCACGCAGGCGTTTTTACTTATTCTGCCTCATTAGAGCTCTGGTCAGGTTGAAGCCAGGAGGAGCTATGCCAGGAATTGCATGAGGTCACCAAGCTAAACCGGATCAATAAAAAAGCTGTAACTGTCCCACTAATAATACGTGTAATAACCCTATCAAGTGCAGATATATCAAGTCAGAGCAGAGTCTGTAAAGCAGTGGTGTAACAGTTCAACTGACCCATGACTCGCTTTAAAAGAAACATTTTAAGAAGTTCTTATTAAAAAGAAGTGATGCATTTGAAGGTTAGGGACAGTAATATTGCTTAAAAATGATATTTCCTTTATTGAAATCCAAATTTCTTAAAATGAACGATGTATTATTGTAATTAAAACAAATTAAAAATCTGGGAACCTTTAATAAGATGACAATACGTTTGACAGTTGCACGCCTTTGTATACAAAGGACCTACACTGTTAACACAACGTTTCAAGTGAAAACGCATTGTTTTGTTTCAGAAATGTTTTGCGTTTACACGGCAAGTTTTTGAAAACGATGTCTGTTTACATGGAAACTGCAGAACTGGTGGAGTTTTCGTTTAGAGCCACTAGTCGGTGCTGTTTGTTTTTTTGTAATGAAACCATACACACATGCCCGCAGACAACAATACAATATAATAAATATTTCAGGAAAGTTGTGTTTTCCCCCTGTCCCACGAACACAGAGGGGGACATTTTCTCTTGAAATCGTTGTCGTGTAAACAGGGCTTAAACCTCTCAGTAGCATGCCTCTAATTCTGACTTTGGATTCCAGCAACTGTTGACACGGAATCCTTTGACGTGCAGTCAAAAGCTGTCACATAACATGACACTATGCTCGCCGTGTGAGCTTAAAGTTTCTACATGCCTGCTTTACTTTGATTCTGTAGATACATTTATGTGTTGTGTTTTTAGTCCAGAGACACCGATTTCAATGCGTAAAAATTTGCAGAACGGAATGAATTTCTCAACAAAAGGTTTTCTGTTTCAAGTCAAAACGGCTACACCCCGATGCATAGTATTTTATAAATGTGGAAACCGTTGGTGCTTTTGAAACACTTTCAAGCACACACCCACTTCTTTTAGGTCACTTACTGGTGGGGAACTTTTTATGCTGATAAAAGGAGTTAAAAGATAAAATGTATCACTCTGACACAAACAGGTAAGATGGAAAATTTGAGGTGTGTTTGAATTATCTGCAGGGGGGGGGGGGGGGGTCGTAACGTGTCTGGTGCTCTGTCACCACATCCGCCCCCATGATCGAAGAAAAGACTTTCCGGAGTATTACCGTGTGAAATAAATGACATTCAGGAGCTATTCATTTTGGTTGAAGGGCCTTGTGAGCTGCAGTGTAGTACGAGAAGTCCCTGAACATTGCAAGATGAATGTGTCAGGAGCTGATCAACTATCCGTTGGCACGCATGCAGTGTGAATACAGTTCTGGCTGTGTGAGTTAGGGGAAAAAAAATGATGCCGCGTCAGGGGTGTTTTGCGGCAAATGCAATCTCATCGATGCATTTCCTCAGGGCCAATATATCATCTTCTCTATTTATGCTGTCATACAAGTTTTGAGGCACTTTTGACTATTTGTGGCTGTGGAAAAAAAAAACCAAAACAATCTTTGTTGATACCACTATATATTTCACCTGAATAATAATAATAATAATAATAATAATAATAATACATTTTATTTGTATAGCACTTTTTTAAAACACTCAGACACTTTACATCATCATAAAGTCAACAAGCATAAAATGGAGAAACATCATAAAAAGCAGTCATAAAAAACACACAATAAAAGAAATCGATTTGTGCTACGTATTAAAAGCAGTTTGGAGCAGGTGAGTTTTGACGAGAGAACTGAAGGTGTTAAGTTCAGTATAGTCGCGGATGCATTGGGGCAGGGGGTTCCAGAGTACTGGGGCAGATATGGAGAAGGCTCTGTCACCCCAGGTTCGGTCTTTGGTTCTGAGCGGGAGGGAAAGAAGGTTTGCACCAGAGGATGGGAGGCTGTGGGAGGGAGTGTGGTGGTGGAGCGGCCTCTGAGGTATGTGGGGGGGCGGGGGGCTTGGCTATGGAGCGCTTTGTGGGTCAGGAGGAGGACCTGAAACATTTCATCTGTGGTGTTTTCCATTGTTGTTCCTTAAGGTGTAATACCTATAATGCAATTGTATCAGCCTCGGAACTGAAGGTCAGCTTTAAAAGGTTTTCCATTACTAAAAAGGTCAGTGCTTCTAGGTGTGAGGCGGCACCGCAGAACAGATGGAAAAGTCAGAAACACTTGAAAACAACATTTAATTGGATGAATTGCTTCTAATTATACGAGATGCATTTTGTTTCCCATTCCTTCCATCGACTGAAGTGGTCGTGCCTGGTAGACCTCTGAAGGGAGGCGACCAGGGGGCATCCTAATCAGATGTCCGAACCACCTCAACTGGCCCCTCTCAGTGCGGAGGAGTAGCAGCGGCTCGACTTTGAGTCTCTCCCGAATGGCTGAGCTTCTCGCTCTAAGATAAATAATAGATCATTAATATACAGCACATATTTTCCTGCACTAATATTTAGCTACCCGTTGTTATGGTTCAGCTTAATACAGGATGTCTCGACATTTGCCGCATATGATTTATTTATAGTTGCAACCACTTCCCTTTGGGATTAGTAATAAATTAACTAAATATATGTGAAGGCATACAGTGAGAAAAAAATGAATTGCTACATTTGCAATTATTAATTTTAGCAGCAATTTTCTTGCATGTTGAACATAAAATTAACTGAGAGTAGAGCAAGGTTCCTCAATTCCAGGCTTTGAGGGCCAGTGTCCTGCACGTTTTCGGTGTCTCCCAGTTGCAGCACACGTGACTGCAATAAGGGTCTCGTTACTTGGCTTTTTTACAGGCTTGATGATGACATCAACATCAGATTGAGGTGTATTGCGGACCAGTTCTGGCCCACAGGTCCTGCTTAAGTAACTTATTTCTCAAAAAGTAAAAAAAGAAAAAAAAGAAAGAAAGAAACAACGAAATCCAAAGCACAATTTAATTTTATATGACTCAAAAAAAAAATTAATAAAAGAATTTTAATGCAAGCTTTTGGTCACATTCTTTGAGTTTATGGTTACGTTCCTACCATGTACTGGGCAAACACGTCTTCATCACAATGAAATATATGAGAAAACAAGAACTTAGGAGTTAGAAATGTTACCTTGGATTACGATTGATTCTTCTCCAAATACAACCATAAAAAATACTAGTATTTCTGTGTTTGTGTCGGCATGAATCGTGGATTTTCCATATCTTAGTGTGTGTGTGTGTGTGTGTGTGTGTGTGTGTGTGTGTGTGTGTGTGTGTGTGTGTGTGTGTGTGTGTGTGTGTGTGTGTGTGTGTGTGTGTGTGTGTGTGTGTGTGTGAGTTCCCTCCACTACCCTGAATGGTGGCTAGGGGGTGCACTGTGGACACGGTGTGTGTATGGATGAGAGAGAGAGTGAGGGAGAGAGAGAGAGAGAGAGAGAGAGCGAGAGGGAGAGAGAGAGAGACTCAATGTATTCCTGCCTGTGGCTGGGCTGGTCACATGGGGAGAGCAGCCTGTTTAAAACAGCCTCGGCTCGCTCAGTCAGAGCAGTGCGAGACGCAGAGACAGACGCACACGTTGGCTCTCTCTCTTTCTCTCTCTCCCTCTCTCTCTCTCTCCCTCTCTCTCGCTATCCGTCCTTCTCTTCACGCACACAGACACGCACGCACACACATGCTCCTGCACGGCAACTTTCCTGTATCGGACTGACACATCGCACACCCGCCGGGATAGACACACTCCCACCTTTTGCCACACTGGAGAAGAGGATAAGGAGTGACAGATCAGGACAAAAATACAGACAAAAAAGAGAAGCTCTCAGTGAGTAGCTAATTTCCATTCATTATTTTTCCCTTCTTTTCTTTTTTTTTTTTTTTTTTTCTCGGTGGACTTTCCTCTTCTTCAGGACCTGACAGGGGACACTGTGAGAGGGAATGAGAGTGAGTGGATGGAAGGATGAGACAAAAGACAAGAGAGGTGACAGGGGAGAGCGGAGATGTGGTGCTGGTGCAACACTGGAATACCTCTCCATCCAACTCTGCCTCTCATCTGTGAGGATCTAATGCTGTTAATTAGCAGCGTGCGCTTGGAATGGGAGGAATGCCATTGCGCCGAGCTGGAGTGGGGTCTGCTTGGACTCCTGTTCTTGTGTGTGCGTGTGTGTGTGTGTGTGTGTGTGTGTGTGTGTGTGTGTGTGTGTGTGTGTGTGTGTGTGTGTGTGTGTGTGTGTGTGTGTGTGTGTGTGTGTGTGTGTGTGTGTGTGTGTGTGTGTGTGTGTGTGTGTGTGTGTGTGTGTCTTTTGGGAGCTTTTGTTTGCCGGTTTGCATTGTGGTGGTCAGTCACCGTGATGTGGAGCAGATTCCCCGAGACACACGCTGCTCTGGCTGTGATTAATAGAAAGCCATTGATATGCAGATGGAAGTGGATAGACCTGTCACTGCGCTCCCGGGGATATGAGTGATGTGTTGTGGAGCTGGTGAGGCGGGAAACACGGAGGGACAGTGTCACTGTCCAACTCCGGAGGGTTCGCTCGCTCGTCTGCCCTCCCGCCTCACATTCGTCCTCTTCTCTTCTCCTCTCTCCACCTTGCTCTCTCCGGCTGCCGCCGCCGATCTACTCGTCATCTCCCGCACTCTCTCCTCACTCGTATCCCTGCAATTTCATTAACTTTTCTCCTTGTGTAGCTCAGTTTGTTTGTTTTTTTTCCTTCTTGCCTTCGTCACATTTTATAGAACTTTAGAGTGAAGAGTCCATAGTTTGCATGTAAAAGATGGGAGATGATCGCAGAGTTCTAAGGAGGGGGGTGGGTGGGGGGGGGGGGAGAAGAAAGAGAGAGGAATGAGGGAGAAAGTGCAAAGGGGGTGGATAGGGAGGTGGAGGAGGGTGACAGGCAGAGGAGATGGAGGGGAGGGGGGGGGGGGGGGGCATTGAAAAGGCTGACACTGGCTTGGACAATTAGCCCGGGGAGTCCGTCCTGGGGTGCTATTCTGAGAGAGGCTTTGGCCCCCGGGCCCTGGGCGCTGGGTCACGGGATGCCTTGACCCTTCCAGTCGACAGCTAGGCATGGGAGCCATTATCACGGCCTGATTGATTAGCGCCAAGCGGAAATCCCTTTTCTCTTCACTCCTTGGGAGAAAAAGACGGGAAGTTTTTGTCCTTTTGCTGCTGCTTGCTGGTTTCGTGTCTTGCCTGCATGGATGTTGGAAACTTTGGCTGCTTTTTTTTTTATAAATTTTTTTATCCATTATTTGTTTAGACGCTTGTCATTAACAGAAATGCAATTTATTGTCTTATTTGTCTTGTCTTTCTTTGATTTGGCACTATTAAGTCCAACATGACTTGTCTGGAAAACTTTTTTTTAATATCTGGCCAAATTCATTGTTTGACTGTTCTCATTGCGTTCACTCCTCCTCTGAGCTCCCATTAGTTGTGCACCTGCGGAGACCTTTTGTGGTGCGTTCCGGGGACGACATGGAGAAGAGTGGAAGAACAAATGATCCAAAATGTGAATCCAAGATGTGAAGGAACAAATCGAACCCCTCTATTTTTGTCTTTTTACTCTGAGCCATCTGGTACCATCTCTCTCACTAAGTCTCGCTACTTTCCCTCAGCAAACCCCCCCCCCCCCCCGCCCCTGTCCTCAGACTGGGGAGTTTAGCGGGGTGTTTAGCCCAGCTCACGGCTGATCAAAGCAGTGTGTGTCAGACTGGGCTTAGCCCGGCCACTCCTTAATGGAGCAGCGTTTTCATGCCTAGTTGGTGGTGGTGGTGGAGCAGGAGGGACTGACGGGGACGTTTTTTTAGGGGAAGGAGGGGCGGATGCAAATAGAGTGACAGAAAAAAAAAAGTTTTGAGGGAGGGAAAGACAGAGGGATGGAGCAATGGAGAAGGGGCGCGAAGCGCAGGAACGCAGGCGAGCGGATTAGAGAGGACAGGCAGATGGACGATAATGACTAACAAGCAAAAAAGAGGTGAAAAAGCAGGAATAAATAACAGATGCCCGGTGTCGGGAGCGCGCAGAGAGGCCCGGTCAAAGACAGGACAGTGGGCAGAGCGACAGTCTTTTCCCATCATGTTTATGGTGGAAAAGGCCCCGCACCAGCGAGGGCATACAGTTTAGGCCAGCACAGGATAGCTCCCACACATGGTTTGGTTTTAGGCTGGAAGCAACACCAGACGGGAAGAGGCCTGCGTGTGTGTGTGTGTGTGTGTGTGTGTGTGTGTGTGTGTGTGTGTGTGTGTGTGTGTGTGTGTGTGTGTGTGTGTGTGTGTGTGTGTGTGTGTGTGTGTGTGTGTGTGTGTGTGTGAGAGAGAGATAAGAAAAAAAAAAAGAAGTGCTTGTTTGTGTGTGTGTGTGTGTGTGTGTGTGTGTGTGCGGGGTAAGCATCTGCGTCTGCATACGTCTGTATGCCAAGTACCCCAGACACCCATGTAAAACTACACATTGATTTGAATCTTGACTGTTTAAAAAAAAAAACGTGGATTTTAAAATGCACAGAGTACGAATGGAATTTTTTATTAGCAAATAGAAAAAAAAAGTCGCTATTTTAACCTTGAGGAATAGTCAGTAGGAGGACAAAGTTTTAGTTTGGGGATCGGTGGTGACACAGGAAACCACCTCAGTGACTTTGTGAAGCAATTTTACTAAATTCTGTGACGCTACTTGACTGAGATGTGATGTCAAGAGTCGATTGTCAACTTTTTCTTCTCACTCTGTCAACTTTTCTTCCCTCATTTGCTTATTTCTCTGTCTTCACTCACCCCTCTCCCCAGTCTGTTCCTCTTCCATCTCTTTTTATATCTCCTCTCTCCTTGCTCTCTCAGATCCACTCAGTCTTACTCCCCGAACACTTTTTCATTCCTTCTCTCTCTCTCTCTCTCTCTCTCTCTCTCTCTCTCTCTCTCTCTCTCTCTCTCTCTCTCTCTCTCCTTGCCTCTCCTCTCCCATCCCCACTTTGCAATGCTGATGTTTATGCTTCACACAGAAGAAAGGTAAGGTAAAACTAGGATAATATTTCCCCTAACATACTTACTGCTTGGGTAAACATCCTCAGACAGATGTCCGAGCACAGGTCTGATCAGAGTGGGGGGGGGACTACGAATCTCGGTGCTGTAACGTACACAAAAGCTACAAATTGGAAGCTGGTGTGGAGAAGGGTTGGAGGGCGAGGCAGGGAGGTCCTGGGACACGAACAAAGAGTTTTCTCGCCTTGGAAACAAAACAGATCAAGATAAAGTGATCATCTTTTAGGCATATGGGTGCATTAAAAGAAGGACTTCTGGTCTGAAATAAGCCTCATGAAAGGTTTTTCAAGGATTTTCCTGATCAGATTTCCATGACTTTTAAAAGGTCTGCCACGATTGCATAAGAACAAAGCCACAGCTGACTGAGCTTTCTATTTAAAACAGTATATTGTGCCGTGCAGTGGTGCATCTGCACTTTTCAGGACAACCGGATCTTCGACTCGTTGACAAGTAATCAAGTTACTATACTTATTTAGAAGCCATTTGCATGGCCACGTGAAATATTTGGAACAAAGTATTAGGTACAAGTAGTTTAAAAAATGTTACCCATTAAAAATGTCAATATTTTAGCACGACACCAAACTTTAATAGCAGGTTTATGAGAAAGCCCATTTCTACAGTTCAACTCGAATCATATTAAAATTTTGAAATGAATGAAGTGTTTGAACAAATCACTGTTTGCCTCCCATTCCAAGATGGATCCGGAGCCGCCTCTTATTCTTTTTTTGGTACTGTGCGAATATTGAATACCCCATTATTTTAGTCACGCCATGTCTTCCTGAATAACTCTATTTGCCAGACAGACTCCAGTTTCCAGTGTAGTTTAAAAAGGAACAGCTTGTGAATCCAAGCAAATTGGTTTGATTAAAGGAGAGAAAGTTGAAATTTGTAGTTGAAGGGTTGCATTTTATTATTCCCATAAATCTGAGACAAAAAAGAAAAATGGCTGGTTAATCATAAACTTTGCTGAAGTAGGACTTCTGGTGTCTTGGCTGGCTCTGCGTAAGCAGGTGTTTGTATGTCTGCCAAAGATTTGTTTGTTAGTAGAAGGAACAGCACTTTCTGACACCACTCTGTGATTATATATGTTTGGTTTTAGCAAGTCCAGACTGTTTTTGTGGAAAAAAAATCCTCTTCGATTGAAGTTAAGACCCTTATAAGTGAATCTATTAGTTTCAATAAATCAAGATTTGGATTATTCGGAGAAGCAGGTGTAGAAGAAGGCAGGCTGCGTCGATGTGAACTGCGTCGGTTACGTATTTAATCAGCATTTCACCTGCTGCTCATCGTGTTTCAGGGTGAAAATTAATTAATCTGCCGTGAAAGCTGTTATCCATTAGCCTTCTCATCCGTCAAAAGGAGATTACTGATCTAATCTGAATATTCAGTTACAGATATTTATAGCTTTAGTTACTTGTAAATGCTAAAAGCTCGGCATAATTAGATTTGGTGAGGGATTTGAGAGGATCTGATAAACAACTTCAGGTATCGGATTCAGTTGTGACAGAAAGCCCCGACCTTACAACAGGGGGAGCGTGTGAGAGGGAAGTGAAAGGGAGGGCGAGCCGGAGCTGTGAGGGACGGGATAAGAAGAATAAAACATTTTTTTTTTAGAAAATGTGTCCATGTGTACATGCGTGCCTGCATCAGAGCCGTTTTATTCACTTCTGTGAAACAAAACGTGGACGGGAGCTTTGTATGCGACGAAGCCCCCAAACGGCGCCGGAGACGTTACAAAGCCCGTGCTCATCTCTGGCAATGCACAGCTCCCACGCTTCTCTCCTTCTTTCTCGCTGGCTGTCTTTAGTTAGATATGCCACTTGCTGTGTGCTTTTATCTAACTGCACCTAAGGGTGTGAAAACATGACAAGATTTTGTTAAGATTTGGCCCCAATTAAGGCTTCCTCACACGCATTTCGGAGCTTTTGCGCTTCACGACGGTTTCCTCTCCGCGCTCGGAGCTTGGAAGATCTGGCTCGGAGGGGGGACTCGGTGTGTAATTATTTTGGTAATCCGAAAGAACTTTGGCGCTTTCTTTGTACATTTTTAACACGGAGTAGGACTCGCAGATGTGAAGGCACTGCTTTGGTGCCACCACTCAGAACATGCCCTCGAACTGTGGATCAGCATCTTAAAGTGGCGGCTGTAGTTTGTGCGGCACTTGCCAATATTTTCACCTAAAACATGCTTTTTTTATTTATTTATTTATTTTTTGCTCTATTTTCCTGCCTGTCTGCTTTTGAGAAATGGCCTCTTTCTCTGTCAGTTTATGCACAGGCGTGTGAGTCAGCGCGCATGCATGTGTGTATCTGCTGTATAACAGCTTTGTGTTCAGCCCTTGTAGCATTCTCACGAACCAGGCGGCAGAATAGCTTGACTCCTCTAACATTTGGATCAAAGCAAACGAGCCGTGAAAGGAGGAAAACGTTGAAAAGCATTGATGAATATGCATTAGTCAGTCCAACATGAGCCCCTCAAAGCTTTTGTATACATTGACAATCAAATGCTGCCTCCGCCAGTAGGGGGCAGACACTAGAGTATCTGCTGCTACTACTACCTAACTTCTAAAAGCCACTTTTTATGGTATGATGACATACCGGCTGATGGCCGCTGCACAGTTTGATGAACACATGCTAGCAAACAGCAGGCACTCAATTCATCAGGCTGACATATAAAGTGCTCACTTTCAGGATGTGAAAATAAGTTCCTCAGACACATGCACGCGGTGTATATAAATATGCATCTGGAAGATAAGCAGATTGGAGTAAATTCGCCCACAGGCAATAGTACAATACAGCGCGGGATGTATGTAGTGCTGTCATACATTATATGGAGGACTCATTAGCTATTCTGTTGGGAAGCAGTACATGCCTCCCTCTGTCTACTCGTGTGTCTCTACTGTGAGTTTGTTAACATCTTGGTTGTATGGACAAACGTTAATAAAACATAAGTGTTGCTTATACTTATACCAGGCAAACACAAGAAAAAGGTTCACATGTGTAGTCCTGCTAGAATTGAAATGGAGGTTATATCAACTGGCTTTATGATGTAGAGTGTTGTTGCTACAAGCAGTGTGTCACTGTGGCACGGGCACACATTTAAAATAGGAAAAAAATGTTGTGGTTAGCACTCTCGCCTCATAGTGAGGTTAGGATAGCCTTTCATGTTTCGCCTATTCTCTTTTTTTCAGTTTTTTTTCCCCACATTATTTGGGATTTAAAGTATCAAGGTGAACTTTTTTATTTTAACATTACATGTGTGTGTGTGTGTGTGTGTGTGTGTGTGTGTGTGTGTGTGTGTGTGTGTGTGTGTGTGTGTGTGTGTGTGTCAGGGTGGGAGCTGTGGTGGTGGGGGATGCCATGACAAAAAAAGCATAAAATATTTGATGCACAAATTCAAATTAAGCAAGACAAAACAGAAATATGAATGCAAAAAATAACTTGCTTTTTACTGACTTACAGCTGTCATTTATATATCACATTGCATCAATTTTACTTGGCCTCATGACTTGCATTGTCTCTGTGCAATGCACATCTTTGTTTGAAGCATAATCATTGTGTAGTACTGGTGACTTATAGTACACTTAACCTAAAGGCTTCCTGTGTAGAAATGAACATGGTGCATCTTCTGTTGTTGGGTTTTCCGATCACTGATGCAAATTACCAAAAAAATAAGTAATCTTGAGCTGATTGAAAGTCAGTCAGCTGAAAGCTATAAATGCCATAGATAATCTTGAGATGAATCTCCAACTTTTGCTAGTTGTATATCCTGGATAATGTCTCAATCAGCTTGTGTGTTACTGTGCTTTTTGTTTAAGCAAAGTATTGAACAATGTTGGTCATTTACCATGAAGTCACACTAATGCCGCTTTTAGTTTGGTGACCACAAAGATAGTCTCTACTGTGAAATGCCAAGTTTGAAATCTCTATACGTGGTAACCTTGTCTATCTCCTGCATCCTAAAAAGTGAGTGGAGTGTTATTGTCAGGCAGACTGACAGAGAGAGAAGCTCGTATCTGAAGAAGTGAGACAATCAGAGGTCAGCCGAAGCTTCCAGCACGCCGTGGTCACTTCTTGAGGGGAAGTGGAGGTCAAGAGAAGTGACAGGAAAAGTTGAGTTTAACAACAGGTAAGAATGCTCTCACCCGAGGCAGAATGGGGGAATATAAGAGGCACTGAGGAGGGGAGAGGAGAGGTAAGCCTCGGTATAGCTAACAACATCTGTGTCTTCCTGAGGGAGGGATTAAAAGAGACAAGAGGACCAGAAACGCGCCTCAAGAGGTGAAGAGGCTGCTAACAACAAAGTGATTGTGGTCAGAGAAGAGAAACAAGAAAAGTATAAGAACGTGGGAAATTCAATTATGGAGCAGAAGGCATTTTTACGGAAGGATACCATCAGGCTTGATTGGGAGTATAAAGAAGGTTGCAGGAAATAAGAGGCAATGAAAGGAGTGTATGGGCCTGGCAGAGGCTAACAGTCGCTGTGATTGTGGTCAAATGTGGGAGAGGAAGACTCAAAGCAATAAGAGGGGAAGTGCAGGTGAGGGAAGGAAATTAGAGGTTAGGAAATACCTTCAACAGACACCTTGAAAAGTCCTGAAGCACACACGGAGTGCCAGAAAAAAGAAAGATGGTGAGCACATGGGACGCCAACAGCGTTATGGCCAATTATGTGATTGAGGTCAGAGAAGAGGGAGATATGCATGCATGATGGAAAGAAAAAGACAAAGGAATCTTGAAGGTAAAACTGACAACGGTCACTGTGCAGAAGACAGACGCAAGTGTAGACAGTAAACGAAAAGCAACACTATCATGGAAACATTGCTATGTTTGAGTTTGATGTTTTAAATACACACATGAAGAAAGAGATAGTCGCTGCATCGGAAACTGATTACTATACAAACATGACCGTACATTGGCTGAATTGTTGCATTTAGCACTAATTTGTAAAACAATCTCTAACAGGGATGTTACAGTCAAATAATTTACCTGTTAACTAAACAAAAAATAATATACTCAAGGCTCCCTATTCAAAAACACTCTGTGTGGAAACGGGGAAAACACAACTTAAAAGGCTGATACTACACATGCGCACCACAGCCATAGTAAATAGTTCTTCTTCACATGCGCAAGTAGATGGACAATAAGAAAAATGGCACCCTGCAGAGTGTCATGACTCCCAGTCCATATTCTCCTTGGTAGTTTTATAGTTGAGAGTCACCTGTAATATCAATCCAACTGTCTCCGTGTACTCGCCATTGTTCATGTTTTAAGGCGTATTGTTACCTGCGCGCATGTGTGTGTGGTCTCATTACAAAAGCAACCAACAGCACTAACTAGTGGCCCAATGTGAAAACTACACCGTTTTTAGCAATCACTGCCATTTTCGAAATGTTGCCATGTAAACGCTTAACTTTTCGGAAATGAAAATGAAAAGTCTCGTAGATGCATCGAAAAAAAAGTATTGTCACCTCTACTTTCTCAAAACAATGTATTTAAGGCAGAGAAAGAAGCAAACTAGGGGAAGTCATAGAAAAACAGATTGGAATCACTGTCCTGTATGCAGATATGTTTCTGGAATATGTGTAAGTTGTGTATTGAATTTGGCCGGTAATGTTCTCAGAACAGGTGTAAAACGCAGTTGAAAACACAATGTGGAACTCCGCTTTTACAACTCAGGCCCGAGTAAATCCTTTTGTTTCTTTGTTTTTCTTTCCCCCCCCCACACATCTACTGTTGCACCATAATTCAGGTCTTTTCTCATCGTACATTAGCAGTGGGATGCTGAAACACTTCTACTCTCATTCATTCTCATGACTTTTTAATAAAAAAATTTTTTTTTAAACACAGAGTGAAACCTGACATCACCACCCTTGTGTGTAAGAAATGCTCACCAGTCCTGCACCATGCCACTTTATTAATAATGTACTCCATTAAAAATGCATGAATTTTCCATCAATCGGAAAATCAGCAGTGGGGCACCCACTTCATCACAGCAAGCAGATTTATTCTTATTTTGGGGAAAAAAAATTTCGAGGTAGTTATTTATCTTAGTTATGAAATATATATAAACTGTCGAAGGCCTCAGGGCTATGCCTCTGGCACTGCCTTTTCTGGATGCTTGTATCTTCGCAGAGTTGTGTCCATCTAATGTCTTTGTCCACTCAAGTGCACGAAGCTGCTTCTGGTACCCACGTGTTACTGCCGGCGTCCATCTCGCTCCATGTCCATCCGTAAATTAGCCCACTGTCGTGTTTGTGTATAAGTGTGTATGGGAGCGAGTGAGTGTGTGTGTCTCTCAGAGCAGGGGGCTTTTAATCTATTAAAGCCTGATCATTAAACACTAATCAATGTACCCTTTTATATTTCCATTACAGTGCAGAGAGACAAGATAAATAAACCATGACAGTAGAGCTCAGCAGAGGCCACATGACACTGTAAAAACAGAATTCAATGGCTGAGGTGATACTTGTGGATTTCCTAATTTGTTCGTGTTGAAAAGCAGAACGCAGGCACGTCAAATGTACCATGTCGATGTTTATGCCACTTTACCACCGTTTCTCACTCTATTACGCACTCTTCTTGAATACAAAATGAGACCTGGGTTGTTTGTAGCATCGGTCACATGTCCTGTTTACGTAACAATTTCAAATGGAAAGCTTTCATTGGGTTTCAGGTGGATGTTTGTATGTCAATGGTGATTGGAAAGAGAGAACTTTATGAAAACAATGTCACACTGCATGTGTGACAACTGTTGCTTGGAAATAGTGGCGTCGGTCTGTAAATTATGGAAAATTTGGGAACTATTTAGAACTTCAAAACTTTTAACTTTCTTGCATTCCTGAATACTATCAACTGCAGGTGCTGATTTTCTCGTTGTTCGATCATGGCCCATCATTTCCCCATCAATGCAAAAACTCCATTGAAGACGGACAACAAATATGTTTGGTGGAAACCATAATTAGGTTTTAATAACGTTTAAAATCTTTAAGCGTTTTAAACTGTCCTTTTCTAGGACTGTTAAGTCTTACAGCTGGACAAAGAGTCAGAAGAAACGCATCGAGTCCGACAGAGTTTTTTTTTTAAATTTTTTAATACATACGACTGGAAGAATAAATCCAGAACCACTCTAAAAGACTGAGCGGTGTTTCCAGGGGAGCTTCCATTTCCACGCAGACCGACTCCTCCTGTTGTGTTGCACACTTTGTACCACTCGTCACATTTTCAATCTCTGCTGTCTCGGGGACATCTGCAATGTTGAAACATGTGGCGAACGTACAACATATTGTGGAGCGTAGACTTTTATTTACACATTATTTCTATTTCCTTTGTGGTGTCGAATCATTTTCAGAACATTCTCCACTCAGTTTGATTCGGAAAGCAGTGCACTATGTAAAATCAGTGCTGCCCGTTCCTCACATGCACATAAATGTCCTCGTCTATTGGCATTCCTTGAAACACAACTTCAGCGTCGCGTTTTTAAAAAGAAGTTCTCAATTCACATTTTACATTTGTCTCTCAGTCTTTCGCTTCATGCTCAAATGTTTGTATTGTTCACTGCTCATCAGGGTCACACATGGGTTTCTTCAGACATTGAATAATTGTAACATTAGACTTTGCGTGAAGAGCTGGCAGAGCAAAGTACATCCAGTGTTTCTCACACGGGGCTCCAGCTGCTTTCCCAAGTATATCGTTATCATAATTAGAGAAACATAGTCCAGTAACACGCTCCTCACTCAGACAGTATCTGGTGGATGTAAATTAAAGCAATCAAGGTCAAACACTAGTTTGTAATCAGGGAGTTACAAGAATGCTGCCAAAGCACTGTGCAGAATGAGGAGTGTAAAAACGGGTCTCCTCTGTGTCTCTTCATTTAAACTGAGGCCTTGTTTCAGTGTGTTATTATCACTCTATCACTATTTTTGCATTCTGTGGAAATTGAACTGTTGCATCAGACTTTCAAACGAGACTGCTTTTAAGTCGTGATGCATGTGCACTCGCGCTCTTAGCCACCGGGAGAAAATACTAATACAATGTGGACCATTCCAGAGATGATATACAGTAAATGAGTGCAGTGCAACAGGAAGCCCCCCCCCCCCCCTCTATAATTCCCTCCCTTCTTTTCCAATTTAAACCCACTAAACTGACAGTATTTACCTCTTCTCAGAGGACACTCTATTAGCTGCTGTCTGCCTATGTAGGGGCTACGTGTCCCTTAACCCCAATTAATTGAGTGTGCTTAAGTGGCCGATTTGCCTTAGACCATGTTTGCTGTTAGAGTATACTTTATTAGTGTTGTCTAAGTAACCCACGGTGACGCCTTGCTACCTCATCCCCAGCCACCCACCCACCCCACACACACACACATGCATTTCACTGCGCCTTCCCCGACAGTATTTTCTCAGCAGGAGCATGTGTGGGTGTGTGTGTGTGTGTGTGTGTGTGTGTGTGTGTGTGTGTGTGTGTGTGTGTGTGTGTGTGTGTGTGTGTGTGTGTGTGTGTGTGTGTGTGTGTGTGTGTGTGTGTGTTTTCCGCTCCACTGTGGTAGTTTATTAGCAATGTCTCCTTTGATAGTTAGTGTGCACGCTTGATTATGGCTGAAAGGGAGTGGGCCGGGCACTTGGCCGGAGAGGAAGTCTGCCTAATGATATTAACAACATCCTTTATTGGTTAGCTACTGCAAGGCAGAGGCAGGGAAACGAGGAGAGGGAGAGGAAAGGGGTGGGTGCAAGGGGCATTGGATGGAGTTTAAGAGTGGCGTGTTGGGGAGGGGAGTGTAGCGTGAATGAAAGAGACAGGACGAAAGACTGTATTTGTAAATTCAGCTGGAAAAGACAGCTCAACAGAAGAACTTTAAATAAAATAAATTGAAATAACTGATGGAGGTGTAACCCACACATAAGTAAAGGATTTTTATTTTTTTTTTAAATGCTTGAAACCTGGTGTGGTTCTATCATGCAGGCCCATTGGGGCAGAAAAAACCTGATGACAGGAAACACGCTCATGATTCACCGTGATTTGTCCAAAAACAAGTCACAGTGATTTCTGCTCTGCTTGTCCCGCCAGTCCAACCATTTATACTTCACAGAATGTCAGTCGAAGACTCTTTCACTTCACTTGACAAACGGAGAAGTTTCACTTCACTTGAAGGATATGCTTGTGGTTCAAATGTTTCAGATGACCATTGTTCAGTCAGGAAGTTCCTGAAGTTTATGAGCAACTATGGAGCTTCCATTAAAGCTGTCTGTGTATTTTATATGAGGCGGAGGAATCAAGAGTACAATTAGAAACCAAATTGCTGCGATGTCAAAACAACCTCGCGCAAAACCGGAGGGATTGACCATCATCAATTGAAGCAAATTGCCCGTCACCCCCCCCCCCCCCCCCCCCCCCCCCCCCCCACCACCACCACCACCACCAATCTTTTCAGGATAATACTAGTAGAACTATCAGGAGGCCAGACAGTCTTAGCAGATAGACGTTTAATAGAGACATCTTATTGAACCTGACAATCTCAATGTGAAAAGAAGTGCAGCGATTGTTTGAATGCTGTCGGGGATTTAGAGGCCGATTGTCTGCAGCAGTCAGCAGAGAACGTAATGAATCGAGGGCATCAAGTCGCCACCGTAGAACCTTTTAACCCATTACTGATCAGCTTTCTAGGAAAAGGCCTACGCGTATGTGTGTATTGAAACGTGTTTTTTTTTTTTGTCTTGGCGGTTTCTTCTTCTTGCAGGTTTCATTTATGTTCATTTTGTCTTGTACAGTTCGCGTGAAAATGGTTTGTGGATTTACCTTTTATAGCAATTTGTCCCTGATTCAGCTGTTTTAAAGCTCTTTACATGGTGAAGTGCATTCACACCAGCAGAAAAGTACCAATGGCTGGAAGAGAGAAGCTCCACCCTTGAGATTGCAAGACGACCGGCGGCGTCAACTGATTCACAGCATGTAGTCATGTGATGAATGAAGATTTAAAACATTTTTTTTTTCTTCAGTATGGCTCGTGGTTGAATTACCTGAAACCAGAAATATCCCAAATAGTTTTTATTCAGTTCTTGCTTATATTTAAATTGAAGCCATCTACAAATCACTTGCATTCCTTTGTAAAATCCCACAAATTTAGGACACAAATTCATATGAAACCACAACTGACTTAAATCCCCAAAACAGTGTTAATATCTTCGAGAATAACAGAATGAATATAACTTTTGTTTTTCATTGAGTTTAGACATTGAAGAAGTTCATAATCACAACAAGAATATATCCTCCCTCGCAGAGTCTTTCAGAAAATATCTTTTTTTGAAGGCCTAACCCTGTTTCAGAATCCAAATGTGATTTTTATGTTCACTACAGAAATTCTTCAGTCCCATTTTGTTTGTCTGTTTCTTCACGAACACCTACAGACATAGGCTTGCTGTTCATATACATATTGCTAATACATTCCACTTTACACTACCCAGAGAACATGCAGATTTTACACACTGGCGTTGCACAAAGACGGTTTGAATGGAGGAGGATTATTTACACAACCAGTTTATGTCTCTTTTGTGCTTTTCAAACGTGACAAACACAAAACATGATAGCAGAACTGGAATTGTAGAGTGAATTGGAAAATGCACTCCAGAAACACACTTTCAGAGAAATGCCTGCTATTGAAAGTTTGTTTTAAAGCCTAAGAAGCCCAATTGAAAACCAGATGTTGGCTGCAGTCAGTCAGTGAATACAAGCTTTTCCTTGCGCTCAACTCAAAATTCTTTTTATTAAAAGTCCAAGCTCTTGAAAGTGTGAAAGGGCAGATCTTAACACTTCTAGTTTTGCTACCCGAATTTACATAAGGGAGAGCAAAGAATCCTTGTTTTTCAGACTTGCTTATGATCATGTCCTTGGTCATTGTTACAAAACTGTGCCTTTACTCTCTCTGTTTGCGTGCCACTAAACTCAATATTTTTTTTCCTTCTGCTTCTCAATTCCACTTAATCCATCCAAAAATGGAACTTTACAACAAATTCAGACTGAGCCATTCAATCCATGCCAGCGTGGTTGGAAGACTTTGTCTTTGTGTCTTGGACTTAACCGGGAAAAATGAGAACGTTGAGGGCAAAGTTTAGCCTATTTAAGAGAAAATAACATGCATGAAACAACATAGATAAAATCTGGAGTCAATGTTTTGTGCTGACCTCGCGTTGTTTAACAATCACAGAAACACATGCTGTACTCTCCCACACGAAGACCCCCCCCCCCCCCCCCCCCCCCCCCATGCACCAACATTAGTACCCATATACAGAAGGATTGCTATAAATCTCTTACTTCCACTGAGTGAAAGCTGTCAGGTTTCCCTCAACACCAGAAAATGTAAATGCTGGCATTTGCTTCTATTTACCTTGGCAAGGCGCCGGAGATCCCACAATCCTCCCCGGTGTGTCACTATGCATGAGAATGCATGGATGCATATTTATTTGTTAGTCTCTGAAGTTTCGATCTGCAGCTGCGTGCTGCTTCTCTTGATTATATATTTGTGTGTGTGCGTGTGTGTGTGTGCGTGTGTGCGCGTGTGCGTGTGTGCGTGTCCGCGTCTCCGTGAGAACGACACGCAGATAAATAAACTCATTCTCCTGCCTCTCCGTAAGCGGCGTCAGCATCTCGCTGCACCTGTGGCTAAACGAGACATATCAAATACACAGTCGGCACCTTTGCACGCACTTGGTGTAACGTGGCACGTAAAAGGTCCACACGTCCTCCGTGCGAGTGCCGACATCGGCACACAGTTTGCGAGAAGACGAGCGCGGGGCAACCTCATGGCGAGCAGCGCTCGCTGCTTAACCCGATGTGCGCACACAAGAACCCCCCCGGCTCACCTTCGCACATGCGTTTGTCTTTTACCAGGATCTTCCCCCGGGTAGACGTGACGGCTCTCGCTCTCTATGTGCATATTTGAGAGAGAGAGAGAGAGAGAGAGAGACTCGGAGGCTAAGTAGAAAATAGTACCTTCTCAGGAAGGATCAAAAAGGAATCAGCTCACATACCTGAAATAACTGCACCTCCCATCTGTGTGTGTGTGTGTGTGTGTGTGCCCGCCTGCCTATCATATTTATATTATGTATATTTGAAGATGTATCAGGTTATATTAAGATATAAGATATCCCTTTATTTATCTTGCATGTGGAGAAATTTGCATATATACATATATATATATATATATATATATATATATATATAAGGGTAATTTTGCCAAAAGTTTCACAAAAATAGTATTTTGTATGGCATGAATACATTTTCAAAAGCTAACTGACTACGGACACGTCGCCACAACGTTAGGTACACCTGCGTGTTTTCTCCTCGCTGCAAATATCTAATCACCCGCTGACGCAGCTCATTAAAAGTGGCGAGTCGTGTCCCTGAAGATTGGAAAAAGTGTCCCCGGACCTGATGAGTCTCAATTTCCACTGCGGAAAAATCTGGGATAAACGGCACAAAAGCATTGGATCCACCCTGCCTTGTATCAACAAGCTGCTGTTGCTGGTGTGATAGAGTGAGGTATTTTTCGCTGTACACGTTGGACCTTTTTGTACCTATTCATCACAATTTAAACACCAGAGGCATAACGTGTCGACCCTTTTATGGGCACAGTGTAGCATCTTTTGATGGCTACTTTCAAGCAGGATAATGTACCATGTCACACAGCTGCAGTCGTCTCAAACTGCTTTTTTGAACATTGATATGAGTTTACTGCTTTTAAAAAGCCTCCACAGTCACCAGATGTGAATCCAACAGAGCATCGTTAGGATATGGAGTAATCGTGGTATGTTGTTGTCTCCCTATAACCCTTAAGGAACTATGCCACAAAACAAGCAGTCCAACCAACTACAACGTGGCACGGTGTACCCAATGCTGAGGTGGACGACTGTATGTCTCCTAAAGTGTTCATGCAGCTCAGATTTGTGCAAATTCTCTCTGTTAGTAGTGACATCTCCAGCAAGTTTTTTTTCTCAGATTGTATGTTCATCATGTGAACACTTACTGGGATGATTTGAATGGGACAAATCTACTGAAGGTAAATTCCTGATGGATAATTTTTCTGTTATCAAGAGTCGTCGATCAAAGTATGCCGCTCAAAAGACAGTTCAGATTCTTATAATCGGGCTCAATTTATTCCATCGGCTTACAAAAAGCAAAGGTGGAAGCATATCTTTGGAGGCCATTGTCATTAATGAGCTGCATTGTTCTTCCTAGACAGGTTGGGATTACAACATTTTAAAGTTAATGCAGTTGGCCCGAGTTAGGAATGCATTGTTTCTGCACATTCACTTGCTTGTTTTGAGTGTAATTATGCATTCCCTCACTGCAGTAACTGCCTGACATTTCAGTTTTGTGGAAAAATACTTGTAACATTCTTGTGTCATTTATCATTTACTGTTGCCTTAATTAGCAGACACAGAGAAGAGCAACCATTTAGTGGTAAAAATCTGATAAAGTCACAACTGTGATGTACAAATGTGACATTATATTTTTTTTCTGCCTTTCAAATCGCCTGACACGACTTCACTAATTAAAACATAAACACCGATTCAGATGTTCATTCACATCCTGTACTAATATTAGAGGCGTGGAGCTCTTCCACCAGCATGCTATCTACAGGAAATAAAAAATCTGAAAGGTCATCTTTGGAGAGGCTTGTCCCTCACATCGACGTCCCCCAGCAAGTAAGTGTCATCAATGTGGAAGTAACCCTGGCAAAAACAAAGCCGGACATAGCATGTAAACTGGCTGCCTGAAGCGCCACAGTTCTGCGGCCAACAAATTGATGTGTGGTGGATAAAAACCCCCGGTCCAAACACCAGCTGAACACACCATCTGTTTCCCTGCAATTCCACTCATTAGGATACATATTTTAATTTATTTTTTATTTCCCTTGTCACTTCATGGGCAAACGTTCGTCCTACTATTTTTTTTCCGCTATCATCTCGTCATTGTCAGTTTTTTTTTTTAACAGCTTTTGATTTGTTGTTACAGCATTTTGAAAGGCTAAACTTTATTTATTTATTACAAATCTCTTGAGTATTTTCCTCGCCTCCTTCAGTTTGACGGTTTCATCTCCTTTGACTTTTTTTTTCTTCTTCTTTTAAATTCTGCCAAATTCAACTTTATTGATCAGTGGGTATATACCACCAGCTTTTAAACCAGAGTTTAAAAAGTAGTGTGATGTTGTTTCCCCCCCCCCCCCCCCCCCCCCCCCCGCACATGTTCTCCAGGGAAATCCATGCACTCTAACCTTCATGTAATTTTTTTATTATTTTTTTTGTCTCGACTGTGTTCATTATGTTTCTCCTTTTTTTTTTTTTTCGAGAAATGCAACACTCATAAACCATTGGGCTCGTCAAGTACAAGCCCGGAGGCTGCAGTCATGCTGGCCTTCTGCTATTTTACCCGCCAGATGCAACCTTTCCATGCTCCATCTGTGATCCGCTCTGTGATTGCTCTTAATGGCCACCTGCAGCAGCACCATCACTGACGGGCGTGACTGCAGCTATCCTTACACGCCCCCGCTTCCGTTATTGTTCTTTGTCGATAAGCCGCTTGTTGTATAGTACATACATGTCGCACTGTCGCTGTAACTGAGGGGACTGTCTTCATGTTTTGTAATCACTCGCTTTATAGACGGTCGGGGTAGTTTCTAACGGGAGCAATGACAAAATGTCTGAAGCCCCATTTATACAACAATAACACTTTCACAGCAACGTTTTGAAAACAGCTCTCAGGGTGGAACTTTTTGAAAAGGCTCCGACTCCGTCTCTGTTTCGAGAGTGGAATAGAAATTCAACTTTGTCGTCGGTCCGTGTATTTTAGATTCTTAATGTTTTTAAAGCATATGTGTTTGTTGTTTTAGCACAAAAACAACCAACAGCGCCAACTTGTGGCCTGACATGTGAACTACATCAGCATTTCTGCCACTTCTGTGTAAATAGACATAATTTTCAAAACGTTGCTGTATAAAGGCGAAACTTTTCTAACACAAAAACGATGCTCACCTCAAACGTTGTCTTGGCTGGTTTCAGTATACACAATTATTTACTGCTGCTAAATGCGAAGATGTCTTTTTTTTTGTGGTAATTTTACTCCTGAAATAGTTTTTAAAGGAAGAGCTTCGAGAAGGAAAGGAGGGACACATCATCCATCTTCACTTACGCTCTTTGCTTGCAATCCTAAATCCGTATTGTAGCTACAGAAAAGCCAAACCAACTCCAACAGCTGTCCATGTGAAAACTGATTGTAAATCCTGCATCAGGAAGGGTGTCATGTTAGAGCAACAGATTTTGTTTGACGTGAACACCACTCCCCCCCCCCCCCCCCCCTCCCTTCTGCACACATGTGCTCGTGCATAAGCATGGAGTCCCTCTACGTGTTCGAGGAAGAGATTTGTATATTCCTGTGTGTGAATGTGCGTGTGCAAGAGGGGCAGATTCGATTTCACTGCGAAGGCATGTTGAACAGTCTGTCAATTTCCTGCCCGTACGTTCGAGTTTTTCCCTCCCCATGACAAATTCCTCGATTTCCTCACAACACATTCCTGATGCATTATTGGTCATGGACATTATATGGTCCCCACATACTCTGTCCTTCGGAGTCTGGGAAGTATCGAGTTGCCTCCGTGTTTATGCGAACAGGCAAGAGCGAAAGAAAAGAGCATAAGCCAACAATGTTTAATCTTCTTTTTGGGGGACGCTCAGCATCTTGTCAAGAGACTTTTGCTTTCCTTATTTAAATTCCGTGCCTTTTTGTTGTTGTCCTCATCGAGAACTAGAGCAAGTTTGTAATTGGGAAGTGCACACAATCTTAAGTTAGCCTCCTTTTTTGTGTAAGGACAACTTGACATTGTTTGGTTTCTCTGTTTGGTACGGTACTGTTTAAATAAGATAAGACAAAGTTTTCATCATTGTTCATTTAAATTCAGCTTGTGAAAATATCCCATTCAATTAGAAGCAGATACATGATGCCAAATAACGGCATCAAGATATTCTTCAGACTGTCCTCCACAAACAATTTTCCTGAATGAGGAACCAGAGGGAGATTGTCGCCGGAGAATACATAAGTGAGCGTTTGCGATGGCAGCGCGGGGAGCTGACATGGCTTGAGGCTTTTATATTGTTGAAGAAAGTTAAGAAGGTTTAGCTCGAGTGTGAAATTCATATTGAAGTCCTTTTGTCATGCTCGGTTTGGTGTGTGTGTGTGTGTGTGTGTGCGTGCGTGCGTCTTTGCATCTGTTCATCTGCACGTGTGCACAGCAGTCGTGTGTGTGTGTGTAGTACACCATAGACGATATGACTGTGTGTTGGTATAAAAAATTTTGCACTGGTATTTCCATTTGTGTGTGTGTGTGTGTGTGTGTGTGTGTGTGTGTGTGTGTGTGTGTGTGTGTGTGTGTGTGTGTGTGTGTGTGTGTGTGTGTGTGACATCATTGTGTAATTCATGACCCTTCAACTATTTCATAAATCAATGGACTGGTAGCTCAAAAAGACCGAAGTGTAGGAAAAAAGGCCCATATGGAACTTATCATAAGTAACCATATTTCTTCATTACTAGAAGCAATTTGTTTTAATTGCATACTTAGAAGGAATATGGCCTCAGACTAGGTTTTTTTTTCCTTTCATGAAAAACCGAAATGAAAAATGAGAATGCCCATTAACTGCTGCGATTATGTTATAATAATCAGAAAATTGAGTTGTCAAGACTGGAAAGCCTCTTTTAGATGTGTGTGTCTGCATGCGTGTGTGTGTGTGGTTGTGTGAGTCTGGAAGCAAGCCTGTGCGGATGTGACAGAAATGGTTCACTTTTATAACCGATCATGCTCTAATTGGAGGGCTAATTCTCCATTACGCTGGTGGTTTAAATAGAAACCGACTTGGAAAGTTCACCTGTAGATGTGAGTTTGATGAGGGGATGTGGTCCATGATTTCACTTTCTTGCATTTACTATTAATAAGATTTCACTCGACACGCATAACAAACCAAAAATACCCAAAGTTTCTCCTCATGGCATGAACAGTTTTGTACCTTTCCCAAAGCAAGTTTTGTTTATCGCTTATTTATACATAGTTTATTTGGCTATATACACCATACAAGTTATTTTCAAGACATACAGTACCTTCTGATTTATGGGAAGTTACATTAACGACAAAGTGCTCAAAGTTGTTATTCAAAGAAAAGCCAACAATGTGTCGATGCAGCGAAGACCAACTGCCATATTTAGCAGAATATGAAGTTATTGTTCATGAAGCGCCTGTCATTCAATAAAGTTCATGATATCCTCTGTACACATGCATGTATACAAATGCTGCTTTCGGATACTTGAATTGATATTTGACTTCTGCACACAAGCATTTGCAACATTCAGTCGTAATACGATGTTTGTTTAAACAACAAATAAGAAGCTGATTCAAATTTGCTGTGAAAAGACACAAAGCAGCATTGTTTTAATTGTGAGGTGTGCACACAGAAAGTCGACTGTAGAAGTCAAAGTGTCTAAAACAGCCAATTAATAACGGTTTTAATGGTGCAAACTAAAAAAAAAACACATTATACGTTGAAATTATAAGACTAGCAGCTTAAAAAAAAACGTCTTGATAAAGTTCAGTCATGATTTTTGACCTTTTTTTTATTAATGTGATTGAACCATGGAAAAAACTAAAAATTGCAATATCTTTCAATTCTTGTGTTTAGCAACCTCATTTTAATATCTGTTAGGCTTCATTCACACTGCAGGCAAATGTCACCCAATTCAGATTTTTCATGCTCACAAGTGACCCATATCCAATCTGTTTCATGACGGTGTAAATGTGGCAATTCCAGTTGTTGCACACAAGACCCAGGACTCTTATCAAGTGTGGAACCAAGTCAGATAGTATCTGATGTCTATCAATGCGACCACTGACTGAGCAGTTGCCGCTCTGCAAAAAGCCAACGTTACAAGCCTTTCCTCGTTATTTTGTACGTCATATTCATGGCGAAAATATGCAGTTCATTAATAAATCCTAAACAGCACCATGGCCTCGACGTGCACTCCATCCCAAGTGGCTGTAGGGGTGTTCATTAGTTTAAAATAATCCCAATTTTTCAACGCAATGGACTCGATACTGACATCTGTGAGCGTGCTCGGCATATTCAGCTGAGTCAGAGTTCATGAATCGCTTTTGCTCCAACTTAATTTCACTGATAGATGGCTGCGCGTGGAGATTATGGGGGACTATTTAATTGAGTGAGCGCAAATCCAGAATCTTCGAGTGATTGCCACGGTGTTTCTGCACCGACAGTATCGTTGGTCTTGCCTCAAATGTGTCTCCAGCTGAACAGCATCAACTGATTCAGTGTCCTCGGTCACACGCCGCATGATGAAACCATATTGACTGTGAGACGAGTCGGTATAGTCACTTTGAGAAAATCTGTGTGACGAGCGAAGAAGAAGAAGCAATTTTAGAAGAAATGTGTCAAAAAGACGTCTGTTTTTAACATAGTTCACTCTAATGTACCCAAAACTCAAGCAGTTTAATTCTACTGCACAGTACATAATAACTTTGTACATTACCCGCCATATTCAGATAACCTTAACGGGGAAGTAGTATGAATAAAGCTGGAAAAAAAAAGAAGAAATACCCACACATTTCTCTTTCTCTCATCGATTCCCTCTCTGAGCTCGAGGCTGCGCTTGACTTAGCCTCTCCAATCGTTTGTGATATGCGGGAGGCTTTTAGTTGGCTTTATTTTGAAAAGACAGGCGTGAGGGATTCTCGTGGGGCTGTGACACTCCCATTAGGACTACGAATCCCACACCAAGCTCTGTAGCCCCTCCGCCTGCAGCAGCATCCACAAATTATACTTGCATTGTAACCCCCCCCCCCCCCCCCCCCCCGAGATGTTTTGCTGCTCTGACTCAGGATTGTTCTTGTAACTGTGAACTTGCAAACTGGATTTCCCGTCATGCTGCCTCAAAGTAGAAAAAGCCAACTTGTTCTGATTTAGTGGTCAAGGAATCAGCTCACAGTTTTGTCTCATTTCAAATGCAAATGCCCCGACTTTAATCTTCTTGCCTAAATTAGCATGGCTGCTAAATTTTCTTTATGGGCTTTTCAAGACACGATGCTCGCTGCTTTTATGTTTTTTCACCGTACTTGACTGCAAGCTTTGCCCTCTCATCCTGTTACACAAAAACAAGATGTTCATGTGAGACTGGGAGAGCAGTTTTTATTATTTAAGGGTTAGGACACACCTGTGGTGCATTTGGAAACAGAGCGCGTATGGGAGAAATACATTATCAGTGGGTGTGCGAAAGGCCGCCATAAATCATGGCCAATCAAATCAGCTCCTCTAATTCCCACTAAAAGCAGTGCACTCCCCGCCATGAGGCACTGACAGGTTTATTATGGCCAGTCCAGCCCGCTTCTTCTAAATAGGAGTCGGAGGCGGTCTGGACTGGATATTCTTGTCTCGGAGGTGCAGAGTTGCAATGTGCAAAATGTGTATTACTTTTAAATATGAATATGTGGCACCATTGTGCCAAGAACAGACCGTGGGTCTTTTGTTAAGAATGTGGAACAATTGAAAGTATGGGCTGTCCGTGTCAGGGGCATCCAGCTGGAGCCATTTGATACCATCATAATTCAATGTGGACATACATTATTCATGTATCGACACAAGTTAGGAATCTCCCCCATTTTGCCGCCGAGGAAAAGCTTCACATGTGAAGTCCTTTTATGACACATGAAATACGTGATTGAGTTTAAACATGGCTTTTTTCCCCCCCCATATTTAATAAATGGCTGACATATTGGTGATGCTTCTGGTGGCGACTGGATGATAATTAAATGAAATGATGCCTTTCATTCAATTTAATTTCCTGGAGGCATTGCATAGAGAAAATGTTTAATTGAAACATAAATTATCTGGCTTTGGATAAAGGTCAATTATTTCTCTTGGCCTTTGTGTGAATGGGTTACATTCTTCCATTTATATGTTCACCCGCTTTTGACCACAGCGATGCCTGCCAGCCAGACAGTTAACCCCTTTCTGGCCTCAGCGGAGGTCCCTTGTGTCAGATCCTTTGGACCCACGAACACTTACCGTATTGTCACGCTTCGCTGAAATCCTATGAATCAAAATGAAAATATGTACAGCGCAGATGTGATGTGATTCATTTTCTAGTCGGATTAGTGAAGGCTGTTGTTTTACTCTTACATTCTGATTTTGAAAGTCTTCAGCTTCCAGGGTAAAAAAAGAAAAAATGTGGCATGGTTTTTGTGGACCAGGTAGAAACATGCAGACATGATAGGAGAGTGGATGGAGACTTCACCTCTTTCAATCTGCTTTACATTAGAATGGGAAATAAGGAGAGGGAAAAAAGAAAGCTGGAGTGGTGGGGTTTCAGCATATTTTCTTCTCTGTTGAGTCCAGATCCATGACAGATTCATCCATCAGCAAATAATACAATATTAGAATTAGCAATGTGCCAATCTTTGAATGGCAAGTTTCATAAAAAAAAAAAGAACCAACTTTCAGAATCAGCTATAAATCTTAGTATTGTGTAATAATATTCAGAAAGGATTTTCCTCTCAAGCACCTCAACTAAATGAACACAAAAGCTTTACACTGGCTCTGCACCAAGAACTGCTGCTAGATGAGTGTGAGCAGCACATTTAGGCCCCATTTGCAAAGTTTGACGTTTTCAAGTAGAACTTTTTGAAAATGCTCTGACTCAGCCTCTGTGGAAGCAGAAAGAAATGCAAGTTCTTCTACTATACAAGTGCACAACCACCATAGTAAATAGTTCTTCTGCACATGTGAGTAGATGGACAATAACAACAACGTTTGCCTCCAGTGTCATGACTCCAATATTCTCCTGTGACTTTTTTTTTTTTTTTGCTGAGTCACCCGTCGCCGGTGAACTTGCAATTGTTAATATTTACAGCGTAATATTCTCTGGGTGCATGTGCGTATGGCTCCATTATAAAAACAACAAATCAAACAACAATCAGTAATTAAATGCCAAACTTATAATACAAAATCAAACAATAGAATAAAATTACAATGAAAAAAACTTGTAAATTGTGAATCCAGTAAGATGAACATAAGATGCTATTTCTGCCACTGAACCACATTCTTTAGGTTGAGTATTTAGAGAAACTAAGTTATTCCTCAAGTAGGCTCAACTAAATGCCACTAAAAGTATGTTTGGGAAAGTCTCATTTCCCTTTGAAATGGCGCTACAGTAAAAAGAACATGCATTTGTGGGATGAGCAGTGGATTTGGTTATGTGTAATCTTCTCTGTATTAGTTCAAGAAAAGTCCGTCAAAGAAAATAAAGGCGTGAAAAGACTTCAAAATTCTAACATTGACAACATGATGTTTGTTATTGTTTTACATCTAATCCAAAACTGTAGTACAGTCACAGAGCATGTATCTCAGCTAAATGGAGCCCGTGTGGTCCGTCATTCAGCAGACAGATCGAATCAGATCATGCTCTGCCCGTGGAGGACAAAAGAAAATCAATTAAACATCACCTCAGAAAAATTCTCACATCTGTTCTGAAAAGTAATTCATCTTCCTTTATTCATTTTCCCTTTCCAGAGGTAATGCTATTTGATTTTGAGATTTGTTATGGATTATTACCTCTCTGCACGGACACTTCGAAGGAGTCCCACTCATTAAAAATGGAAATAGTGGAGGAGGCGAGCAGCGATCAGTGGTACAAAACCGAGGGAGGCCTGCTCCACTCTTACCTGTGCCTCCTGTTTCACCACATGAGTGAAGCCAAAGCATGACTCCGGCCACTCTAACTCAAAACAGATTGGATTTTCGAATTCCACGTTCACATTGTGAAATCCAGGTTCATTTGTAATGACCAGCCTACGGGGCCGTTTTGATCGATATCCTACTGGTTCACGCCCACTGCGTTCAGCACAAATAAGTCAGTCTTTAGAAATACATTTTTTACGCATTACCGCTGACACTTGTGACTGGAGCTCTAAAATTGCATGGGCAGACTACAACTGGACCAGAGTGAAGTGTACTTAGGGTTTATTGATCAACAGTTTCCAGGATTGAAGTAGAACTTATACTGTCTGTTTGAGTGTTCATGTATTATAGCATGCACAAAGCATTGACTCCTCCTTCTTGTTGCTAAGCTATAGCTCTCTGATTTTACCATTAAATAGGTATCTTTGAATCTTTAAATGGAGTGTCTTTGAAGCCAACTTCCAAAAAGTTTGGAATGTGTGAGAATGTTGTGAATAAAAGGCAAGTTGCATTCGTTTCACAGTGAAAACCCATATGAGATTCGCACAGGCAACAGCTGTGTCCCAATTCAGAAGCTTCATCTTTCCAAGGCTGCATTTGAACACGGATGACGTTTATTGTGGCGCAACAAAAACGTCCCTGTCCGGCGCCTCTTTCAAGTGCGCCCTACAAAACGTGTCCTCCGTTCCCAAGACAAAAAGGATCCAATAGGTGTATCTATCTCAGCCTTGGATTTCCTAATATTTGTAGGGGCTTGTGGAACACTCATCGACATACATTCTTTGCCCTGCCTGACATTCAGTTATAACAAGATGGAGAAGCACAACAACTGCCTCGCAACGCCATTTGGAAAGTATCTGGGGGAAAAACATTCAAGCTCACTCGCCTCTCCGTGAGGCAAAAGGGAAAACGAAAAGCTTTAGTTGCGTTTTGGATGTCCGTTCACACAACGGTGCTCTGAGCCTCTGAAAAAGCAACTTTATTTTTTTTTAATCGGCCCTGGTACATTTCCCGATAACACCATATTTAAAGCGTTGATGAAGCTTTAATTTAAAGAGATAGTTGACCCCTCCATAAACGAAGCATGCCATCCCTCCAATTAACATGTTGGTGGGGAACCAAAATGGCCTCATATATCAATGGACTCCCATTACCGGGGCATGAATAAGGTGGTAGCAGGCTGGGAGGTGCTATGGACATTTTTTTTCTTTTTGAAGTCATTTTTCGCAAACATGCAGAGTACGTACAAGAGATAAAAAAAAACCACACAGACATGATGCCAAAACAAATATCTATATGTAAATAAGAGATATAAAGATGCACACGGGGCAGCACGGGGAGACGGAGGCATTAGAAACGGAGACAGTTTGAGCTATGAGAGGAGTCAGGCCACCAGATGGTCTAATGACCACAGGAAATATTACAGCTGGCAACCGCACTCCAACATTAATGACACCAGTCATTTAAGAGCCTTGAGAAGAGATACCGTCTGTATGTGTGCGTGTCTTACCGATTATCTGTGTGTGTGTGTTGCATTTAACGGTACTTGCAAAGTCAATAACCTCCATCCCCCCTAATCCCTAATCACGGTATAATTATCAAGAGGCAAAGTCTGGAGAAATATGCAGCTTAAAAAGGTTGAATTTGGAAACGTTGATGTGATTAATCTTTTATGCTGAGTCTCTTGATTTAGTGCTTAAAAAAAGAAAAAGAAATTATAACGCGATTTTCATAATTATTTTCATTTTCTCTGTGATAAAAAGTGAAGTTCAGATCTCATGTTGTCTTACATGTCAGGCAATGATGACTACGGTAATTGCTCTTCGTAGCTGATACATGAATTTTTCTGTTACAAAATAAGAACATTACTTATAGTACAAAACCGATGGATTGAGGCGACATTGTCGATGGGATTGAATTTGTTTGGAGTCCCATCAAAATAGTAATCGATGTGGAAAATTGTGGAATAACCCTTGGAAACTGACCATCTCTTTTCAGTATGTGTTAATATCTGTGATTGCAAGAACCATTTCCGGGAGGACTTTCTAGGGTCACCTTGCTTTTTCTTCTAACTTCAAGAAGCCTTTGAGTGTGTGAATAACAAAAGCAAACAAATCAACACAGAATAGTTTCCTTACGTCTCCCAAATGTGACTTTGTGTAGAATTTCTGATTAAAATACAAACCTTTTCATAATTTCCCGACTTTTTTTTTTTTTATTATATTGAAATATAGAAGACTTATACTGAAGAAGTGGCACGTTCTTCTCCTGCTTTGTTAAGTCGTACAGCTACTTAACATGCCCAAAAGGTGAGCTCAGGGGTCATAACATGAGTAGATGCCGTTTCAAAAATAGTCTTTGTATTGCGGAAACCTGATCAAATTGTCAACAACATTAATTGCATATTCCATTTCTACAACCAAATCACAGCGATGTGTCCGACGACGACAAGCACAAAGGTAGCTTTTCATAAGTTTACACTGAATAGAGTGATGGAGATGAAAAACGTCCATGCAGGAGCTGTATTTATGCGAGATGTGACCCAAACATGCTATTAAATTTTTATGTTGGCATCAGAGTCACACCAAGAGCCTGTAGATGTTTTTGTTTAATGTTAATGTCGTACTCTGGAATATTTTTCTCACATGCTTGTCGGGCTTTTATGTATTGTCAGGCCGATGTCATTCTTAGATACTATAGACTGTAGTGAATTGTGTTTATGTACTATATAGGGTGCGTAACTTCTCTTTATCCCCCCTTCCTCTCTGTTTATCTCTCTCTCTTGGCGCTCTCCGTCTCTTCCTCCATTCTTCATGCCCTCTCTGATCTCACTCCCCCCTGGGTCTATATGAAATATTCTGACCCGGCTCCTACAGTGAACACATAATTAGAAAGCACTGAAGCGTGGCTCCAACATAGGAGGGGCTTTCCTCCTATCTGTTTGGTGGAGGTGGGGGGTAGATGATGAGGGTGGGACGCTGTAAAACATCTTCATGGCCAGAATACTTAGAGCGGTCCGAGTCGGCGGTGGTGTCCTACAGTGCATTCAGACGGATAAGGGGGGGGGGAGGAGGAAGCGGATGGAGGAGGGAGAATGGATAAATGGATTGATAGATGAGGCATGGGGGAGAAGGAACGCATCAACAGTGAGATGGAAAGAGAGAGTTATGGCTTTTGTCCATTAGCTGTTGTTTTCCACCACCACCATAACACCAGCGCTGTCCATTGTTGGGGTTTTGTCTTCATTAATTAGGTTCCTTCAGTAAAGAAGACTCAGGGTTTTTTGAGTGAGAGATAAAAGTGTTAACATAGACGGCATCATGGAAAATACGGTGCGAGCCAGATATTCT
Source organism: Lipophrys pholis (assembly GCF_963383615.2). Classification (NCBI taxonomy): domain Eukaryota; kingdom Metazoa; phylum Chordata; class Actinopteri; order Blenniiformes; family Blenniidae; genus Lipophrys; species Lipophrys pholis. The sequence goes on along the minus strand of NC_137641.1, from coordinate 14,053,834 downwards.
TTATGGCATCCTGCGATATGATTATTTTTGCGGTAGGAAAAGTTCACGTTCATCCAGTTTACAGTTATTTAATTGTTAAATCGTTGACGTTTGATTAATGCTGTGTCTTTTGTCCAACTTCTTGTAACCGTTTCCAAACTCGCCTGTTTGCAAAGAGGCGAGTTTAAAACTTTCATTATTCACCAATGTCACTGTGACAGATCCACTCTCTGCCTAATGATGAGCTATGATGTATATGAGCGACCTTCGAGTGTACTGGAAGTATTGTGATAGCGGACAGTGTGAAAATTTCGGAAGATAAAACAACATCAAGGCCTGTTTACTCAACAGCGCTTCAAGTGAAAGTGCATCGTTTTTTGCCTTTTCGTTTTCTGTGATGGTGGCTGTCATCTCCCCAATCCTCTGTTGGGTTCAGATGTGATGATTGTGACGGTCCTGGCAAATAATTTGCTTATTTTCACGCTTGATCAAACACAATCCTCTGTGGACTTGTGTGTTGCCTTCCAAACAGTCTGTCCGGGTAGACGCATTTCATTACAAGATAAAAGTGATCACTTAGAACATGTTTGTATTGATTTGCAGGGAGATTTTCACGTTGCTGTTGGGGTCAAGCATCCAGGTTCGTTATTAAAATGCTTTTTGCGTTTATACTTTCTTTTTATAAAAAGAAAAAATAATAAATAAATAAATAAATATTTATCTCTAATCAAATTAATCAAGTCATGTCCCTGAAGGGAAACTTAATCAACATCTGTTTTATCTAATAATAATTATGAGAAGGTTTTTTTTTTTTTTTTTTTAATCTATTCATTACGCTTGAGTAAATTTTATTACAGCAAAATAGGACAATCAAGCAAGTCAAACCAACTGCCATAAAAAAAACTTTTCATCCCTCATTCTATGTACCCGACATATTTGCTTTTATATGATAATAAAATAACAAACAAGTGTGCTTGCTGAGATAATGTGATGTAAACATGCCTGTGCATTATGAGTCTTACTGTGGCCATTACAATGACCTCACATATAATCAATAGGTCATGGGGTCATCGCTTGGTGTGTATTTTACTCTGCTGACACAGTCCTGTAATGTGATTCTATAACGTAATGGGTTTTGCTCTTTCTCACGTGCTCGCGCTGCTCTTGGCGACGCCACAGTGCGTCTCGACTGTGCGTGGGCGCGCACACCTCCACGTGGTCGCGCTCTGACTTTTACCTGACTTTGCCCCGTGCAGCTTTAATGTGTTGTCATTGTGTGACTGGCTAGTTATGGTTTCTGCTGACGGCTTATTGCGGCGTTGGAAAAGGACAGGAGGAGCCTTTGGGACAGCCTGCATCACCGCTTGTCCTTGGACGGCACAGACGTCCGCGCCATTGTCACGTCCGCACACAACAAACGCTCGCGGACACTTTACGTTCCCGTGCACGCTTTTGACATAGACACACACACGTGCACTTTTATTTTAGATTTTTATATGAGCCCTCCCTTTTGGCTAAAGCAGGAAATGAAAGTCCAGTAGCCGAGGCTGTTAATTAACGTTTATGGCCGCTGAATCGTTCGACTGGCTCTCGCAGCATTCACGTCAAAGCAATCAGGGTATAAAAATCCAATCTCTTCTCCCTGACTCCGAGCCAAAGTAATGATAGCGGATCACGATGTTGATTTGTTTCATAATCTAAATCTAAACACCAGTCATCTCCCTTGTGGGGACAGTATTTGTTGGTTCCCTTTGATGGTAAGTTTCACCGGGTTATTAGCGAAGGCACGCGGGTATATACTGTGTAGTCAGTGGAAACCCTTACTGGGATTTCATGGGTGTAATGTTGTTTCCTTCCTCATGTTTTCTGTTGATAACATTTCACATTTCATTGCATTGCATTGCCCACTTTGACATTTAATATAATATGTTAAGAATCTGGAGTTTGACTGAATGTCTGTTGTACTCGTGAGGGAATGAAAATGTCATATCGTGAGAAATGATAACGTCTACAAGTTTTCTTTTAATATTGTTAAACAGTGATGCATTAATCCTGATCCACTGATCGTTTTCCTCCAACATTTCTGGGAGATAGGAAATAAAAAGTTATTAAAAAGTAGCTCTATATGCATGATATATAATACCATACATTATATATTAATGGAAGACGAAGGTAAAACCTAGTTTATGATCATGGTTGTTTTAATTTTACTTGAGGGCTTTTATAAGTTTCTGTTCAACACTTTTAATGTACAGAACAGTTACAGAATGGCCGAGCAGTGTTTAGCCGTTAATTCTTGAAAGGTTCCTTTGCTTTGATATTATACTTAACATCAAACCTTTGCTTTTCCTTGACTGTATTTTTTTCAACTTCTCTGATTTCATGATTTTGCAGCTGCTGCTCTCTCTCCAGCCTGATGCCCTTTTCATTTCTCACTTGTTATTCAGCCTGCTGCATCACACACAAAAAGAGTCTATAGTTATAGCAGACTTCCACCGCTGAAACATTGATTACATACAAGCCCACAGTGAGAGACAGGCTGTGACTAACAGTACTTAAAACCAGAACCAGGACTCTGCAATAAGCAGCAAACAAAAGCAATTCCTCGATCAATAGCAACACGCAGCCGTTTGTGCCCCACTTGGATTATAGATCGAGTCAGTGAAAGTTGTACCTCTGTGTAATGCATGTACTACAAGCCACACACACACACACACACACACACACACACACACACACACACACACACACACACACACACACACACACACACACACACACACACACACACACACACACACACACACACACACACAGAAACCGGCATTCATAAACAAGTACGCTGTTGTCGTCTGCACGGGGAATTCGGACGATGAATTTGAAATCGTGACAGAGCGCGATACAAACACAATCAAACACTCAGAGGCTCTGCCACGTTTTCATGTTGCTTCGTAAACTCTGTGCAAACTTAAACGTTGTGGCCGCACGTACAGGACACACGTGCGTTCCGCGTAATCGTGAAACCACACAGGCGGCAATGCACAAACAGACGACTGAGTCGATTCCAATCACGGCCCCAAAACACCTGTCTGCCAATCTTCCACTGGTGTCTGCTTTTCCCCGGCCAGTGTGTGTGTGTGTGTGTGTATGTGTGTGTCTGTGTGTGTGTGTGTGTGTGTGTGTGTGTGTGTGTGGGTGTGTGTGTGTGTGTGTGTGTGTGTGTGTGTGTGTCAGCAGTCTGACGGCCACAGATAAGGTGGCAGTTATCTTATCATAGTGGGCCAACCTTACCCCAAACCCTCACAAACCTCAGGTGTCACACCGGGCTGGCTTTCCCCCAAGCACCCCTCATTTTCATGTCAATTTCACACCATTTTGCGCTCTCTCTCCGTCACTGCCCTCTTTCCCCCCTCGCTCTTTATATCCCTTGATTTGCCCCCCCCCCACACACACACACACACGCTCTTCCATTACTGCTTTCTCATAGGCAGTTAAGCCCATTTTACTTCAGTCTTGCGCCTCTGCTCTCACTTCACCTCTTCCATTTTTTTTTTTTTATCCCTCCCAGCAGCCCTATTTGATCTTTCTTGGTCTCTTTCCACTTAGCCTTGTTATCAATCTCGCCCATCCCTGGCTAACTTTGACAACACTTGCTATCCTGCCTATTTGCACTTTGTCCACATCTGACTTCTTTCTGTACTTATCTCCTTTTCCTTTCTTGCTTCTCCCATCTTTACTCTGTGCGTTCTCCTTATCTGTGCCCTCCGTCGGAGTGCTCTTGGTCTCTCCTGTTTTCGCCAACAGGTGACAGTTCATTTTCCCGAGCTCTTTACTCATCCCCTGTGTCTTTCTACTCTACTCTTCTTTTCATTACATTTTATCCTCTCATTTATTTATCGCCCCATGAGAGATGACGGTTTATCAATCTGCCGCTCAATTCACCCTCTTCCCGTGTTTTGTCTTCCTTGCCCTGAGTGTGTCTCTTCTGTCTTTTGTATTTCTTATGGATTCTGTCACTTGCTCCCCCTGCCAAGCTGTCTAGCGCTCACTCCTTCCCCTTGGCCTTGTTAGAGCATCTTAAATCATATGAGCTCATCATTTTGGGAGGGCAAAGTCTCAAAGTGATCCAGTGACTGTCAGCTGAAGTTGAAATCGATGGAGTAGAGGCGTCGGAAACAAACACTGTTTGGTTTGATTCTTCTTTAAGGTTTGCGGTTGAAAGCCTTTAAGTTTCAATATATACGAGATGGATTGAACATTTCACAATCAAAAATAGATAAGATGGGATTTAAAATAGGAAGCAAAACATTTCCGCTTCCTGCGTCGTACTTGAAGCCCCAGCTGTCGTATCAAGCTACTCATACATGACAGGAAGTGTGCTGCTCTGCATATTTTTTACCAAATACATGGAACATTTGATGGAACAGAATTACAAGAGAGTCATACAGCTGCCATGATTTCATTTGAACTTCTTCTCAGATCAAAAAAATACTTATGAAGATGTTGATGCAAAATTAACGTGTGACAGAATTGCTATAACAAATATTGTGATTAGGACATGAACTGTACACTGTTTGTATTGCAATATCTTGGGGTACTCGCAATTGGAAATAGGAGTTACAGTTAATACAAGGGAGTTTTCAGAGGAGTGTAATCCCAGACATCACAGATTTCTCTCCAGCTCAATCACAGCCTCCACAAGCAGGCAGCACACACACGTGATGGCCACTCAGTTGATTACCAGCTTGTCTACGCGCCGTGCTGGTTGACTGACTCCGAGTACACATTGGTTCATATTTTGGAATCAAGCAACATGGAGAATTAAAAGATTCAGAAATCTGAAGCAAAGTAGAGATTTTTCAAAAACCTGATAGCTACCCAAACCCAAACTCAGGTCCTTCCCACACCAACCAGATCAAACACACATTTCAAGGGAAAATGAGGGAAAGTCAAATACAGCCAAAAACAAACAAAATATAAAAAACATATATATATAGCGCAGAACAAATAAAATTCAAAATCAATCGGATTCATTCTTAAACTATATCTGAAGTCAATTCCAAGACTTTAACAGAGGACTTCAAGTTGCTCCCCATTTGTTTTGACCTTTGTAACAAATCAGCGCTGATGCCATTTAGTCGATTTTTGCTTTATCCATTGTGTTTAACCTTCCCCTCCTGAGTATCTCTCCCGTTTATTCCCATGCATCAGGCTTCCCAATGAATCTCTTCATTTCCCTACAAATAATTGTCAGCTGTCTGCTGCACTCTCACTTTCATCCATTCGGTAAAGCTCCTCAATTCATTTTACCTTACATCTTTTCTCCGCTGGCCTCGCGTTCCCATTTCAAAGTGCATCAGACAGTGGTTATCTCTCTGCGAGAGGAGAGAACACAATCTAACTTTTTTTCCCTTCAACCCCCCCCCCCCCGTCCTTTACTTCCTGCTTTTACTACATTTACATGTGGCGGTGCAGAGGTGGCTGCAGCGACGGGAGGAGTTGAGCATCCCCCTGAACATCCCTAGGGGGTTTCACTCTCCTTTCTGTCCTTGTCGCTGACTTGAGGATTCATTATTATCCTCGCTTTGCGATTCTCAGTTTGTCGCCCTCGTAGCTTTGAAGATATATATATATATATATATATATATATTTTTTTTTTTTTTATCGCTGAAGACATTTCGCAACTCATTTTCTCCACTTTATTTGTCGTATAAAATTTTGTTGAGGCTTGTCGCCTTGTTCTCAAGGAAAGGGAAAAGTGCAGCTGATGCAGAACTTATCGTTGACCCCTTTACTACATTAGTGTCAATGTCATGGCACTTTAAATCTAATCTTGAGAAGTAAATGCCCAGCAAGTGGTTGTGTGATACATAAGTCCCGTAACCTGTCCATTCACCAGCTCATATTTAGGTATTATCTTTATTAACACAGAGCTTGGCTGATTTATTGGTTTTCACCTCTCCTGACTCGAGACTGCGTAATTCACCAAGAAAATGAGGCCACGAAATAAGAAAATATGAAAATAAAGAGGGAAATCGTGACATTAGAAAGTAGATATTCCTTCCTGGGTTGTATTTTCTAAAAGTTAGATATGTCTCCTTGACGCATTGGATTTATGCTGAACACGTTTGGTGATTCTGACAGGAAATGTAGTAGTAATACGTCTTGGATATTCCTTCGTAACAAGCAACGACGGCTTTCTTGACATTTACATTTTTTTCCGTCGACTTTCTAAGCACAAGCCGAGCGTCCTGATTCTTCTTCTGATCTGTCGAAGCCTGACATTAAATGAACTCTATCTGAGGTAGGTGGGATATTTGGGCTGCGGAGTTTGAACTCTGCTTTGCTTTCAATGGGGTTTCATTATTGACACTTCCTGCCAGGAGTTTCTGTGGGCAGCAAATACTGTCTGCTCATCTCTGTTCATCTTTGACCTCTTTCTGTTGTTGTTTTTTTTTTTTTAAATTATGAAAATGTACATTAATCTTAGCACACAACCCTGAGTCGACACAGAATGTTCCGTATTGATCCAGATATGACCAGACCATTTTATTCTCAGACACTTTACAAAGTACTGGTGGAACTCGTTCTCTATTTCACAGAAGTAGCACATAATTTCTAAGTTGTCTGTCATTCTGATTGGCAGGGTGGAACATTTCTAAGGCTCTGTGTACACCGCAACATTTTCAAGTGAAAACGCAAAACTTTTTTTTGCAATTTGTGTGTCTGTCTCATTGATTGAAAATGCTACCAAGGTGGAACTTTTTGAAAACGCTCCAACTGCCATGTCCATGGACATGGGGGGGAAAAAAAGCAACTTTTCAGAAATGCTGCTACTGCAAGGTTTTTATAGTTTAGAAGCTCCTGTAATATCAATCCTACTTCATCGCCTGTATCCGAATGTCCATTCTTAATGTTTATAGCGTATACTAGTAACACGATTTTCACCATTTCTGCAGTTTACATGTGAACTGACATTGTTTTCAAATTGTTGCTGTGTATGAATAATGGCCTTTTGAAATAACATTTATTACAATATTTTCTTTACAATGTGCTGTCACATTTTTATTTAAATCTGTTACAAATTAATTTCTTGAGTAGTACGTGAACCACATGAAACAGTCACAAAATAAAACAATACAGATCTGCAGTTCTTTATTGTAACCATGTTTGTTGTCTGTGTAAGTGTGTATTAACGATCACATAATATCCTCAATAGATAAATTGATGAATTGATGCTTCCTACCAAGAAGATCATGTCAGTTAATTCTTATTTGCCAATATCAACATACCCAACAACATGGACTCAGACTATCTGTGATGGTATTCAACATGAAACAGTCATAATTGTGTGGATTGTTCAGATCCTCAATGCTGCAGGGTGAAACATTGAATTTGTACTTTCTCTGCAGCTAAACCAGCGTTCTGCCTCGGTTATACGACTTTGCAGATATGTGGATGTAAACCGTTGGCATGCAACCCAGTGTCTGGTGATTCCAGTTTTCATTACGTGATTGTCTTGTAAGAAATGAAAATGTCAAACACATTGCTTGCTATCCTCTCTGTGCCATGGAACCCGCTATTTATGCCCTGTCCACTCTTACTACTACAATTGGTCCGTCTGAAGCGCAGAGCGGCTTGCCTCCGTTCATTGTGTGTGTGTGTGTGTGTGTGTGTGTGTGTGTGTGTGTGTGTGTGTGTGTGTGTGTAAATAAATTAAATGTAGAGCCTACTGTAGCTTGTGTGGGACAGACAGGTGATTGGGTTCAGCCCTGACTAATTGTCGACCTCAGCTTGCTGACCTCGGTTGTGAACGTCGTCTTGGGCGCGATCTGTACAGCCCCTCTCTGTGTGTCTGCGTGTGAAACCAAGGTGAGCTCAAGGGACACTGTAAATTAAGGTTTTTAATTATCCAGACTTCAGTGACTCTGTGAAACTGACCACTTTACCTTTGATGACCTCATTTAACACCAAGGACAAATGTCGAGCAGATCTGTTGGGCTGGAAAGCAACACAGTCGAAAAGAAGAAATTAAGCTGTACACAAGGGGCATGAAGACATTTAGGTATAACATTTCAGACAGTTTAGTCACAAGAATCACCACTATCTTCTCAATGGGATGTAAAGATTTCAAAAGTGCAGCTACATCATAATCTGCCCGACATTCATGTAAATTTGAATAAGACTTCTTATAATTATCCAGCATGTGGAAATGCTGCTACTGTGCATGCGCACCACGGATGTTGTAAATGGTTCTTCTGCACATGTGCAGGTTTTGTTACAAAAACAACAACAACAAACAGCGCCAACTCATGGCCAGACATGCTAACTCCAGCATTCTTAAGCGTTTCTGTGTAAATCGACATTGTTTTCAAACGCAAAACTTTTCCAAAACTAAGACACAAAAATGATCACTTGAATACTTGAACCGTAAGCGAGATCTTAAAGTGTGTGTGAAGAAAATACAGAGAACCCTGTACACACAATCTCAACCATTAATGTGGCTGCACAATGTATAAAACCTTCAGGGCTTTAAGGATGAAAAAGAGCTGTTGTTTTGACATTGATATAAAAAGCCAGTATTGCATGATTGCAAAAAAAAAAAGAAAGAAGAATTAGCATGTCACCCACTTTAACACTTTAACTTTTTATCCTTTTCACGTCTTTATGAAGTGCAATAATAAACAGTCCAGAGTCCCTCTGTTAGGATCTGTGTCTGTTCCTCTGTTTTCATCCCAACACGGAGTAAGAACCGACACTCCAACCCATTTCACGAGGACACAGAGCAAGAACAGGATCCAGGATATCTGCTGCGGTGATGTCAGATGACAGTTATGAAGCGGATTATGAGGCTTATAGTCTGAACGCTCAGCCTCTGCTTTGCTCTCGAACCTCTGACATCTTAACTGTGGAATTATTAGGTTTTTCTTTGCATCGCCATATTTTCTTAGGAGAAATGTTCATTTTTAATCCAGCCAATCTTCCAGCTGGTGCTTCTCAAACCTGGTATTGCCTATAGGGTATCGCTCTAATGGCCATTGTCAAAACTTCATGATCCATGTAAATTTGGGGTTTTTGGCTTCATTTTATTTGCATAAACTCTTCTATGCATGCAGTGTGAAGATGTACTGAGATAAGACTGCAATTATAAAACACAGCAATCTGGTATTGTGGCTGTTTGAGTCGCATTAGAAGAGGTGCCAGAAACTAGAAGCCAAGCTGTAGAGGTACAGTACTTCGTAAAGTTAGGGTAGTCGTGCTTATTGCTGTGTTGAACGCTTTGAAAATCTAAATTCAAACCTAAAACTTCCTGGCACTGTCACAGGGGACCAAAATGTGTCGTTCTTGTTGAGGGAGCAAAAGAGGATTAACTTGTGTATTTTTAAAGCTGATCTCACTGCACGCTTTAAAGGTTAAGTGGTGATATGACTACACTGCCCTTCTTTCACGCTTTCATTTATTTCAATTTTCAAGTATTTGCAGCATTTGGCAATCTTATGGCTTTTGTGCCCTAATAGTTTTCTTTTTTATGTCATTAGATATCACCTATATCACTGCAATATTCCAAATAATGAGACCAGAATGACTAAGATTTAAATCTATAGAACTGAGAAACTATCTCCGCTCGTCTCGATCTTTACATCTCTCCGCTTAGTGTTTACTGTGTTGTCTCTCAATGTCACGTTTGCTACGTGTCATAAAATGTCTGTAGGCAGCAGCTGTCAGGAAAAGGTGTTTAAAGATTAAAGATTGCTGTGTTTTCTCCGGAACACTCTGATGAAATATCTTCACCTACATGTAGAGATAACTCAATATATTTGGGTGGAAGAACATCAAAGTAACGTTTTCATTTATTTGTTCATGATTTCAAGGAAGGCTACATTTAATACTTCTTGTTGCATTCATTTGCTGTTTATACTCCAAATACTTGGGCAGACACTAATGTGACCCGTGTAGTTGATCACGTCCCACAAGTGCAGGCGAGTAATCGAACGTTATCCTCTTAAATAACAATAAACTTGAAAACATGGCATAGAAAACAGAACAGCGCCTTCAAAAATCCATTAATTTAAGACTTCCCTGCTTTCCTTGGCTTCATGCTGTGCTGTGCAGCACGTACCTAATTCAGTTTCGTGGGAATTTCCATCACATATTCTGCTAAATAAACTGAACAGGCCAACCTGTTTTCTGCAGCTTTACCTCCCACTGAGCTCATAGTTAAATTCCCTGTCTCTCCATGCTCCTTTAGCCTTCATCTTCTTAACCTGATCCCCCGGCTTGCTAATAATAGCCCCGGCTCCGACAGAACCGGCAGGGGAAACGGAGCAGACGGGGTGAATTGGGGGGACTGCTGGCTGAATTCACATTGGTTTCTGTCGCCCTCGGGATTTCTTTTAGCCCATATTGATTTATAGTAGTAATCCTGCCAGGGTAACCTTTTAATTCCGTGTCTTTATTTTTAGCCTGTTTGTGCAAGGCGGTATTTTCTATACTCAAGCAGTGCTTCCCCTAGGGTGGCCGCTACTTTTGAAATAAAATGCAAACGTTTCCTTTCTGTAGAATCACTGCGAGCAAGGCTCAATCAATGCGTACATAGCCATGCTGAAGTCAGTGAGAGGTGAAGCGCACCATCAGTTACCTCTTAAAGAGCCCGGGCTACTTTTGAGCTCCTCACTGGGAGCCTTATTTTTGCTGCAAATGAACGCGATGCCACACACATCTGCTTGTGGGGTGCATTATGTGTGGCTGTTAGAGCAGGCAAACTGCCATACATCTCCCATATCTCCAACCCAGAATCCGTACACACAGCCTCGACTTTTAAGTTCGTACCAAGATTTGGCGGAAGACTGGAGAGAAAAATCCACCCACACTACAACACTATAGCATTGTGATTGAATATGAATGTAAGGCAGTCATAATTATGGGGTTTTGCTGTCTGTGGATGAGGATCTGTGGTGTTCTGTCGTCACAGGGTCGTTGAAAAGACGCATGCAGAGCACGTAATTATCTCTGAGAGTCATCTCTCACTGGTCTGATTCTCATCTCTACATTTTAATCCCTCATTCTGTCACAGATACTGTAAATTTAGCAGTTTCTCATTCAGCTTTCTTTGCATAATCATCCGAACACTCTCCACATAAATAATTTTCACTCTGACCTGCTAACACTGTCAAACCTCCTATCTGGAGCTGCATAGGCCTGAGGGATTTTTTATTTATTAATTTTTTAGCTGATTTGTTTGGTCTTGTTGTGGGTTGTTTGCTTGTCTTTTAGTTTCTATAAAGCTGTTGTTTATGTGTTTTCCTTGTGTGTTCCTGGCTGGCGTGAAATCCCATTGTGTCATCCGGAGAGTTCAGGAACTGCTGAATTGGAAAAGTACAGCTTGTGTCAGGACCCGGAAGAAAGGTGTAAACGGGTAGAAAAATGTTTGTGTGCGACTGTGTGTGCATGTAAGAGTGGAAAAGTAAAGGCAGAGGTCTGAAAAAGGGAAAGCGAGGCTGGGAGATAGAGGTGCGCAAAAAAAAAAAGAGTTCAGCTGAGAGATGGAGAGAAAGCATGTAGTCGTCTAAAAGGTGATGCTTCACATGATGGCATGTTCTGCTGTGTTGCATCAGTTCACCCCCCAAACCTCCGTCTCTCCTTTTTCTTTTTTCCTGTGGCTTTCACCCACCAACCAAGCAGGCGGGAAGCCATACAAAGTTTCTGAGAATGGATAAATAACCGTTAGGCCACCGATGCCTCTGGAGGAACTGAGACAGGCTGATATGACTCTTCACTTACACACGCACACACACACACACACACACACACACACACACACACGCACACACACACACACACACAGAGCAGTGAAATAGACAACAATCAAGTCATCCTTTAACCCGATGCTGAGGTCAGCATTTCTCTGTGGTGTGGGAATCGCAAAGAGAGCAACAACAGAATGAAGGTGAAAGTAAAAATAGTACACAATTTTATTTACTCTATATGCAATTCAAGATTTGTCATATTGCAACGTGCACAGATAGATCCCGTTTATACGGGAAGGGGGGTACTCATCAATGGATTTACATAGTGAGCCAGTGACTTGTGTTCTCCTCTCATCCATATTAAGAAACACTATTTCCAAACTTTGCATCCTTGATGCTGTTACTCTAGGCAATGGGTGCACATGAAGTATTCGCAATGCCTGAGAAGGTGAAGGTGGCCAACGAAAATTCATTCTTTTTCTTCCAAATGATTTCAATCATACAATCCTTTTCCAGTATTCAGGAATTGAGTTCCCACTTATTATTATTCCTGCAGTTTAAATCCAGCGAATGCACACGGCTGCAATCATAGGGAAGACTGGACAAAAGATGATTGTTGTCATCTTCCACAGGGAGCGTTGAACCCAGAAGATGGTTGTTTGGTGGTCTGCAGTTCAGTGTGTGGGATCAAAGATGATCATTGATTGTTGACAAAAGTCTGGCAGGAAATGGTGCACAGGGGTGAGCCTGGAAAAGACTTTCAAGCAAAGCCAACGTAAGAAGTTGGAGGCGCGGACTGCGGCTTGAGTTTGACCATTACAAGCCTCAACACATGTACAGTAATGCTTTTTGACTTGAAAGGCTCCTTTGTGGACTTTGGGCTGGTGTTATTGCCGGTCTTTGGTTATGTCTACATGAGTACCTTCAAGGAATAATTCACCGATAACCCACATTTTCTTGAGCGTGTGCTTTAAAAATTTTTAGTTAATTGTAGCTTTGCTTGGTTCTCTGAGTTGCAATAGCTCTACCACGTTCCCTTTGATTTCACTGTGGACCTGGAAAAAACAGGCTTGCCAATTGTTTTTCTGTCCTGGAACCAGTTGTTTAACTATTGAAACATCTGGTTTAAATATTTGGTCCCAACCCAGAACTAGTTCCAGCTCCTTTCAGGTTTAATACTGGTAAACAACACATCCAGGAAGTTGAGGTCATTGGTTGCAATCGTCAAACAACTGATGAACGAGAGGCAGTATCCATGTTGGCTCAGTCGGAGAAGATCTGGACATTGGATTAAGGTCCCAGAAAAGAAACTATCATACTTCAGAGCTTCTAATTTTGTTATCAATGATGGTGCCTTCGAGGCTTAACACAATGGAGGAGTAAATGTTGACTCACTTATATTGATCAACAACCTCTAAGTCCTACTATATATATGTTATTACCACTTAGCGGTGATGATTGGATTGAATGTGTTTGCATTTACCTGTGTTGCAAAGGGAAACCTTCAGGTCTCGTATCCTGTGTTTTTGGTTGCTGTTAATCATTTCACTTTTTTTTTCTCTCCTTTATTCAGATTTGATGACTCTTTGAGTCACAATTTAGAGCTGAAGCTTTTATTATTCAATTGTATCTGGTCGTTTCAATTTATTATATTAAAATAATCTTGTGTGGTATCCTTTTTTCCCCCCGTCTCTTGGTGAGCCTTTATAGGATGGACACTAGACTACTTCATCAGAGCGTGACGCGGCTGCACTAACAGCCGTGTTACAGCGCTGCAGATTTGGCTGATGTGCATGGCGACTTAAATTGGCATGAAGTAGAGCTTGTGTGGCTTTGTGTGTGTGTGTGTGTGTGTGTGTGTGTGTGTGTGTGTGTGTGTGTGTGTGTGTGTGTGTGTGTGTGTGTGTGTGTGTGTGTGTGTGTGTGTGTGTGTGTGTGTGTGTGTGTGTGTGTGTGTGTGTGTGTGTGTGTGTGTGTGTGTGTGTGTGTGTGCGTGTGTGTAGGTGTGCGTGTGTGTGTGTCTAGCAGACAGTGTGAGAAGCGTGTAATAGGCTCACCTGTCCCCGGCTGCAGACTGATGGGCAGGTGGAGAGAATGGAAACCAGATGGGAAAAAAACGGGGGCAATGGAGAAATGAGAGGAGGTGGGGGAGCGACTGAATGCACAGAGTAGATAAGACCGCTGTCGGCAGCCGATGCGCGGGATCCATTCAGATCCTGACTTTTCACATAGTGTTCGTGAGTCCCTTGGCATTGATTTATATATAATGTCTTTACAGTCTGATGTAGTTCTACTACGGTGGAATTTAGCACAGTTCAGATGCGTCTTGCGGGCCTGAATCGGGAAACAAATTAAGAGGATGATCCAAAAACCTTCAAATATATTGAACTGTAAATTCAATCAATGCCAGTATCGCGATCAAGCTTCAGCTCTTATAAACGGCAGTTGACCACATTTCAAAACACTGAACTCTTTCCCGAATGTATTTTCTATTTACCAAAAGAAAAGCTCGTCATCACCGATGGTGATGATGACAGCTGCTTTGTCGAAGCAATCAGCTCGCCGGAACGTACTCGGTCCTTTAATCGACATCATGACTGCCACTACAAAGGGTTTTGAAGCCTGCAAAGGTTTCTCTTCAGATTTTCTTTTGATTTGTTACAGCTTTGTTGTTTATCAACTTTATTTATTTATTTATTTATTTCATTTATTTCATTTATTTCATTTATTTCATTTATTTCATTTATTTCATTTATTTCATCATATTGTTGTTTTGTCATCTCAAGTCTGTTACATACACTGTGTAACCCATTGTCTTTGGTTGTGTCTTGTTTAGGGTGAAGAGGACGATTGTGCTGACACTTTGCCTTGTCCAAGGTAAGCTTATTTAAAACTGTGTACTATATGAACTCACTGGTGCCGAAGACATTTAAGTGTCACAGGCTGCTTCTGCTATTCACAGTTACTTTCTTTTAACATCCCACTTGTTTGTGATGTTCAGTTTTTTTCTTTTTATAAACCGACGACAAGTGTCACTCTTGATTTTTCCTTTTTTCCTTCTTTGCTTAAGCATACAGCATGTAACCTTACAAAGTACCATCACTACGCATACACGACACGACACATCCACTGGAAGCTTTTAGTGAGGAGCAATCACGATGAAATCAACCATGTAAGCCATACAAGTGAAAAGGCAATCTGACCATTTCCTGTTTGGCGCATATGAAAACATGACACACCAATGAGGATAGTCTGTTGAAGTGCTGGCATTTATAACATGCTGCTCTTAGATTATGTGTTTGTGTATAAAATGTGTGTGTTTGCCACTAGTTTGCCACATTTGAGAAAGCTCTGAAGTTCCAGGATGGTGGTCTCTGCTTCTGTCAGTAGCATGTCTTCGGCTGTATCTGGTCACTGTGGTGACATGCATGTGTCAGCAGCTGTGTGGGTGTGTGTGTGTGTGTGTGGGTGTGTGGGTGTGTAGGGCAGAACAGCGGGTGTTGAAAGGACTCTACACAGCAGTATAGGGTTCCTCTGTCCAGAAATGCCACTGACCCACACACACACACACGCACACACGCTTGTGCACACCTACACACACCCCAATAGGAAATACACGGACGGCTACAGACACACACATAGACAGATATCCAGATTCCACGCAGGCCACTGCCTGTGCGTTCGCACTGACAGCTCAGGACTATAAGGTTACACGCAGGGAAGTCCATGCGCGTCGCGTTGCTTTGAACACTAATAGTATGTGTACACACTTTTACTCACTTCAGAGCCCTGAAGCTAAAGTTGAATGCCACTCATTTGAAATTACAAACAAATTTCTCACATCCAATTTTCACTGATTTATTTTCTTATACATACAAGATTGATGATATTTGCATACGGAATTAGCAAATGCAAATCGTCGCTCCCTCGGCAGCTGTAGCGGAGAAATCGGGAGGCGGAGGGGCCTCGCCCACGGGTAACTCGACTGCAGTTGATGAGTGAGAGGAGAGGGTTCCTCGTTTCCCTCGCCTACCCCTCCCACCCCTAAAGCGGGTCTGGGGAATTGAACCGAGGACGCAAGCCACCGCAGGAGCTTTAGGGTCGCTGCTGACAAACAGGTGTGACACAACGCAATTACAACAGCGGTTTTCTTCTTCGACGCAGACGTAATTGAGTTCAAGTTCAGGAATTTATGGTCCCCATCGGGACGTTTGGCTCGCAGCAAGGCATATGTCATGTTGCATAATCACGGCAAACAAAGAGCTGATGCTCAGAAACACAAGACATATTAAATGAATTGGAAAGAGGGAAGACTCGGGAGACTGGGGCTCCGGAGCGCAGCGGGTCTAGCCAGATCAGTTACAGGTAAGAATCTTAATGAGATTGCAGATGAGTTATCACTGCAGCTGAGAATCTTCTTTCTGGATATGTAATCTGTTTTTCCAAGACCTCCAACTTCATAAGGAGTTTAATGGCTTATGAAGTCACATTGCTTCAGGTCATTGTTTCATTCCAGCACTCTCAAAACTGCAGCAACAATTGGACCAGCGTTGTACTTAGCAGCTTTTCTCCACCTTCTTTACTGAGGAAATTCTTGATAACCCACTTTGGCTTCGCAGCACATTGATTTTGAGCCTGTAAAGGTCACAATTGAAGTTTTGTGTTCATTACACAGTAAGTTAAAGCAAGGAATAGCAAGGTCATGCAATCTTTTTCTTCCCCAATAATAGGAGGCTGAGTGAAAATATTAACTGAATGGAGGTTATAACTTTTTTGAATTAGATTTGTCACATTTATGTCACAATAGAGCAGTTCTTTCATTTCTTTTAGGGAACCTTTTTTTTCCCTCTGTGAACATATTCTGAGTTGCTTAAGCAATTGTGTAGTAAGAATAGCACAGCGCAACATGATGTAACACAAAGTAATGCAATGTAACAAAATGAAAATATATGAGGTAACATAGCAGATACTTAACCTACAACAGTTTTCACTAGTTCACAGTGACTAGGTCAGTTGCTTGTATTTGTCAACAGTATTGTCTTTTAAGCAGATGACCTGGTTTGTAAGAAGTACCCCCCCCCCCCCCCCCCCAAAAAAAAAAAGACATATCCTGTTATTTCCAAACTTTGCATTAGCATTGTCTTGTTTATTGTACCATTTGTGTCACTTAAAAAAAAAATAAAACCAAACAAACTCATAAATACTTGTTGCATTCAGCTAAAAGAGTAAAATAGTTTCTAATTAATGATTTTCAATGAATCGTTGATAAAATGCCAAGTACTTGACAGGGATATCCTTAGTCCCCATTTACAGGACAATATTTCAAGTGAAAACCCATTGTTTTGGTGTTTCAGAAAAGTTTCTTGTTTTGTTTAGACATTCTGAAAACAATGTCCATCTACACGAAAACGGCAGAAACACTGAAAATGTACTTAGCATGCCAGGCTATGATTCGGCAGACGACAAAGTTGGATTGCTGCATTGCCGATGACGCCAGTTGTAAATCTACAAAGTCCCAGGACAAAATGGACTTAGTGTTATGCACCTTTAATGGCCACTATTGTTATCTACTCGTGCATGTTCACTATTTACTATGGCAGAGGTGTGCATGTCCAGTAACAGTGTGTCATAAAAGTTGACCTCTTACAAAGAAGCAGCTGCTGTAGTGCTTTGAAAAAGTTGCATTTGCAGTTGCAAGTACCGTTGTCATCTAAGCGCACACTCGAAACGCAACAAAAGTTTTCCATTTTTCACCTGAACATGTTTGTGGTGTAAACGGGGCCTTAGGAATTATTCTGTCCGCGTTGATAAAGTAAGTGTAAAATGTGAGACGATCCGCCACAATCTTCCACTTTGTGTTTGTAACCCTTGATGACTGCAAACATTCTTAGTATGACTGTTTCCGCCATGATGGGACAAGTGCATGTGCCTCCTGCTGTTAAGTGTCTTGTGTGTGTGGGGGGCGGCCATCAGTAATGTGAGAGTGTGTGTTTTGATCCCTCTGGGTCGCCCTGTCGCCAGAATCACCTTCACTCACACACACACACACACACACACACACACACACACACACACACACACACACACACACACACACACACACACACACACACACACACACACACACACACACACACACACACACACACACACACACACACACACACACACACACACACACACACAGAGGCAGCTGATCCCGGTCACGGTGCCATTCATAACACATGCATGAACACTGTTTTTTGTCTTTAGATCATATTGACATTGATTTGTCTCCACTGTGCCCTATACCACTCCCTAATTTGTTTTGCTAATGCACTTTGGCTCAAAATTGACTTTGAAATGGACTTTTAGCGTTGCAATTACGCCATGGTTATGTATGTTTTGTACTCCGCCCCTCTGTTATATGTGTGCACATTTGCGTCAGTTGTTCTATCCTCCAATTTTCACTTTGTTGTGTGTGTATGTGCATGTATGCATATAAGTGTGTCCACATTACCTAAGAGCCTGTCCTGCGATAATGGATTCAAAATGACCTGAGAGCTCTTCTAACTTCACTCATTATGTCGAGCATCAGGATGTGTTTTTGTTCCTTTTCAGAATAGCTAATATTCTTTCATTTTGCCCACAGCCTGCCTTGAAAGAGTTCATTAGTTAGCAATGCGCATTTGGAAATGGCTTTTTTTTTCTCACATAATCCAATATTGGATGTGAATTAGAGAAGACTGTGGACCATACTGCAGGTCTTTGGGAGCAAATGTATCGTCGAACAAATGTTTAAATTTGTTTCATTAATTTAGAACTAAGCATGTTTGAAAGCTTGATGTAGCTTTATATACATGAGGGATTACATCAAATCTAATTGATTGCTTCCACATTCAGGAAATCACTCTTGTTCTTTTTAATGATAATCCAGGAATATTTTTTTTTAAGCGTCGACCTCGTGAATTTTCAGTTGGTTCCTCACTTTTAGCATGTACGTACCTCTCATTTGTCGCCATATATCAGTCTGCAATGCCGGCACTGTGCGACACAGAAGTGCTGACAAGGGAGTGATAAGCCAAAGAATTGTATTAACGCAGCCGTGTCCTGACCATGCTGACAAGACGTTCTTCTCTCGGCCCGCCGCCGCCGCCGTCGCCGCCGGACAGCTCTGAAGACGCCACAGGATAACACTGATGAGAACAGCGTGCCTACGCTGTAAGATGCCAATGCTGACAAGTGTGTGCGGTCTCCGGTTTTATGAACTATTGACCAGGGAATGTTAAGACAAGAAGTAATAAATAAAAAATAAAGTTAGCCTCATCAACTTCACATGTTGACAACCAAGGCTTGGCGGCGCCTTGTGCCGGCCCTGCTTTGCCCTTGTTGTCGCTGACAAGACATTAGATGTTTGGTGACAAGCTGCTTGCTATTCCCCACCCCATGTTAGCACGGCTAAGGTCACATAGACATCTGTAGTCTGGGGGAAACTTGAGCCTATCACTCCAGCAGGCTTTGTCGGTGTGTGCAACGTGAGAGCCAGTTGATGGGGATTAGCGAAGATGTGCGAGCACGGCTCCCCGGAATGGTCCCGCTTGCTGCTGGAGGTCAGCAGGCTGTAATGTCCACAAGCATCGCCGTGTGTTTGTGTGCGACTCCGTGTGTGTGTCTGTGTGTGTGTGTGTGTGTATGTATTTGCAAAGTGGTGGGGGGTTAGGCTGGGATTGCAATGACAATGGAGAGGAATTTAAATGAGAGAAAAAAAAACGGATCAGGGACGTTTGCAAGGAGGATGGAAGAGGCTTTTGCACCATTGTTATTCTTCCCCTTTGTCATTCTGGTCTGTCTCTCTATTACAAATCCTTCACTCTCCGTGTCTCTCTTACCCCTGCCTGCCACATCTGTCTGCCTCTTGGTTTTATCCCCAACTCCTGTCTTTCCCCTCACTCTTGTTAATATATCTAATTCTGAGGTTAAGGTTCTCTCCGCCCTGTTCTGAGAGCTTTACGCCACGACTCCCCCGTCTTGATCTTAAACTGCACCTGATCCTGATTCTCAATAAAAGATTTATTCATGCACTCACATTCAGTTCAGCTGAAACAACATTGGTGTATCAAATATAACTTTGTTTAAAAAAAACAACTAAACTTAATTATCTAATTAATAAGAAGGCTAGGCTCATTAGCTTTTATTCTCTAGTCCAATCAAGTTGGAATGACGATGCTACTTGTGTGGTACTAATTGTTCAGTGCTGTACACATGATAGCAGTGCTGGAAATGGTTCCCAATGCTCCGACTCCGTCTCCATGGAAACATGGGAAAACGCAACTTGTTTGGAACGCTGTAACTGCATTAAATAGCTTTTTAGCACATGTTCATGTAAATGGACAATAACAACAATGGTGGCCTCCATTAATGTTAACGTTTATAGTAAATTCTTCTCTGCACATATGTGTGTGTGTGATTTCATTTAAAAAACAAGCAACGGCACTGACAGCTTTATAAAGTTCACCAGAGGGGCGCAGCTGATCGCAATGGACTCTGGGTGAAGGTGGGCACATGCTGGACCTGGTCACCAGTCCATCACAGGGCAAACATGAAGACACACATTCACACCTGTAGGAAACTCGGAGTCACCAATATACCTTAATACATGAATAATAATACAGAAAGGAATCACTGTGTGGCCATGATCCCACTGTGTTCTATGTTCTAACTCTGTTCTGAAAGAAATGTTCACATAGTATGTTTCTCCAAACTGTAAAGAGAATTTCCATCCTCCAAAAACAATGTTTTTATATCTCCAATTCTAGATCTCAGCCACTGGCTCACTTGACTCTTCATTGTTGTGCTAATCACGATTTAAGTTAGAATTTTACCTGTAGATGCTCAAGGTTCTCGATAAAGATCTTTGCTTATCAAAACACCTCCGACCAGCTTTGAGTTACTGATTTTATTTTCAGTTTGTACTTTCTTTCCTGAAGCTCTCCTTTGTTCCTGTCATGACTAATACAGCCACTCGAGGCTACCTTCTGGTATTCCCAGCGGTGTGAATGTGGGATATCAAACATATCCTCTGGTTACAGTGAAAACGTGCCAGAACCGACATCAGGTTAGATCAAAATGTACCTCAAACCAAAATCTGAAAACAGCAAATTTGTGCTAATAATCAAGAAATTGAAATTTGTTTTCTGTTTCTGACAAACAATTGATTTGACCAATGCCATCAAACGTTCCCTTTTGTTTTTGTATGAAGTTTTATTTTAACACCTTTGATCTTTCTATTTTGCTGTGACTCACCATCGCTCTGTGTCTCCTATTGTCTGTCTGTCCCCCCCCCCTCCCCCCATCATATCATGTTTTATTTTTTTTTATTTTTTTCACCCCAGCAGCCTGTGGTCAAATGCAGTCCAGTTGCTAATATAACCACTTTCAAACAAGGTTCATTGATTTTAATCACTTTGTGTGTGTATGTTACACACACACACACACACACACACACACACACACACACACACACACACACACACACACTTTCTGTCCACATCTCCGTTTGTCTGCACCCCCCTCCCCACACCACCAACACCCACCACCGCCCACCATCTCTTTGCTCTGTAGCGGCTCTAATTGCGATCAATTAGGAAACTTCAGAAGGCTGAAATAGGAGCTGTGACAAGGGGCATCCGCTGAGCTGGCAGGGAGGGAGAGAGGGAAGGAAAGAGAGAGCGGTGACATGGGAGTGGAGGGAGAGGCTGGGAGGGGAGAGAGGAGAGGAGCCCAAGTTGGTGTCGAGAGATGAGCTAATGGTAATAGCGTGATTGATGTGGCCACAGCAGCTGAAAGTCACATCGTTTTTCAAGCCAGGTATCGATTCCCGACAACCTCTTGTTAGCTCTGGGGGGGCAGCAGATTGGGCATGGCACTAACATCGCCACGGGTAGGGGTTGTATTCCCATTTGAAATGTATGATGTTACTCTGCTGAAAGGGGGCTTTGAACAAAAGAATCATGCTCTACATTTTGAGCATGCCAGCTGGAAAAAGACACAGGGCTGTAAACTGATTTTAGAAAGCAGTCGCACTGAAACATGGGGACAGAATCTGGGATTTTTCTTGGGTTTTATTTGTAGATTTTATTTCATCGAAGAGCGCACAATGGCTATGTGGGTCACTAGAATTGCTGCTATGGAAAAACAAAGTAGTATCTTTATTTTTTTCACATCTTTGCATCTATGGAAATAACAAGGAACGAGAATAGAATGACAAACAGAGGCACAACAAAAGTAGGTTCAGTATTTCATGTAGTGATTTTCGACCAATTGTTTTGGGCTCTGCATCCATCTACCCATCACCGTATCTTCGAAATCTTTTTTTCTTCAAGTCTCAATCATGGAGACTCTTTTAGGTCACATGAGACAAAGAGCAGTGTACAGTGTTCGCTAGTCCATCACAGTGTTAGTGTAAGTTCACACACGTATGCGCATGCCCGCACACACACACACGATTTATGTCCGTCTACACGGAAACGTCAGAAACGCTAAAAACCTAACACTGCTGGCTATTTTTGTGATGAAACCACACACACATGCACACAGAGAACTATAAGCTATAAACATTAACTACGGCAACTACAAGGACATTCGCATGGACAGACGACATAGTTGGATTGTTATTCTGGGTGACTCTCAACTATAAAACTAACAAGTCCAAGGAGAATATGGAATAGGAATAATGACACGCTGGAGGTCACCATTGTTGTTGTTGTCCATCTAGTCATGCATGTGCGGGAGAACAGATTCCTATCGCTGTCTCTGCGTGTTCAAAAGGTTCCACCTTGAAAGCCTTTCAAAAGAGCCAGTGAAAATGTTTGATTTTCAGTGACTTTAAACACCAACCGCATATAAAGGGACACCCAAAATCAACGGGCGTTTTCCATTTTCACTTGAAAACGTTGTGGTGTAAGCAAGACCCAAGGTAGACAGCCCAGAAACATACCTGGGTCTTCGAGGTATGAAATGAAAGCGCAAACTACTACAAACCATGCATCACTTGCTTCCATCCTACAAATCTGGAGTGAAAGTAATGGACGTGGCTGTTTTCAGTCCAAACCATAGAGATAAAGACACCTGATGAAACACAAGCGTGAGTCCCAACTTCCTGTTTTCCCCGGGTTTGACTTGTTTACATACGCATTAACAAGACCCGGCCTCTACGGCAACCTCCTAGACAGCTTTGCTTGAACAGCCTTTTACAGAAAAACAAGAAACTTCCAGTTCCAGTCAAATATCCCCCACACACTCCCACCCCAAAGGCACAGGCTTATAAATAGCATTATAATTCGGAAATTTCTTCTTGCAGAGATCGGAGCGTGCTGTTGCCTTCAGCTTTCTGAGGCAACAGCTGTAAATGTTTGGCCCATTCTACAAGGTTCATGTTATTTCACACAGTGCCCGACTTCACAGATGATGAAAATAAATAATAATAAGCTTGTGGTAAATAAATCCAATGGTAATTTCCCAGTGTTTCCTGTCGGCGATACGGTTGCATGTTTGTAGCCGAGGGTTTGTTAAGCGTTTCTGTTCTTGATACACTTACTAGGAGCTGGAAGCCCCTGGTCTCTTGTTTAGCTGACTTTGCCGTGGGGCATACAGACCCTTTTATCTTGTCACCCTAATATGTGTGTATGTGTCTGAGGCACAAAGAGACAGAACAAGAGAGAGGGATAGCTAGTGAAGAGATAGGAGGATCAATACTAAGCAGTCAGGAGGTCTGCTACTCCCAAAGAGGGAGGGAACAGGACACCCAGCAGAGAGCGGCGAGGGAGAGAGTAACCGAGAGTGAGAGACGGAGAGGGATACATGAAGGAAGGGAAGAAACAAAGGGAAAGACGAGGTGGCAAATAAATGGATAGGTGGAAAGTAACTGAAGAGAGAAGGGTTGGAGATGCATAATCAATGTGGTCAGTGATAGATGGACAGATGGGAGAGACAGCGAAAACATGGGGCAGAATAATGCAAATGAAAGGTTGTGGGTGATGAACAAAGGGAAAAGGGCAAACAGCAATGCAACAGTCGATAGTCTGGGAGTTGTGATTGTGACGTAACAAGTGAATACCAAACTTCAGTTACGGTGTTGTTTGTATGATGGAGTGATAAAAGGAGTCCATTTAACATATTTTGGAAATCAAAACATTAGATACACAGTGGTTCTCAAACTTTAGGATGTGTACTGATCACCAACCTGAACATACAATAGCAGATCATTCCGATAATTGGATCTATTAGATACATTAGGATACCAGACTAAATACTCTGCTCTTCTTCTATCCTGCATCCCAGCCCGTCCCATGTTACAGACTGCTTCTACACACTCGTTATAATTCTTTCCTCATGGCTCCAGCAGGTCCTTTTACCTTCTATCTATAGGAATGAGATCAACACTAATGTCATTCCATGGATGTTTGGATTCGCTGATTCTCAAGTGTCACAGGTGTAATCTGGGATATATGTTGAAGTGGCATTGAGCTGAACAGAAATCCTCTCCCTGAAAATCCCCGCGCCTTGGAATGTCGACACCTTGAATGTGAATATTAAGAGAAATGATCCTATAATGGAGAGATCACACGTCTGGTCCCCGGAATGTGCAAAGTCTCCATCAAAACGCCATCCTGTGTCATCATCATTGGGCATTGTTCCAGCTGGGTTCCTCAGGAATAAATGTCAGCCTGCTCTTCGCAGTGTTTTGCAGTCATTACTGCACGTAATGTATCTCATGCAGCAGTATTATCGGCTAATGGCGGTTTCTTTTTATCCCACATTGTATATCTCATGGGCCTGAGTAGAGTTGGTTAGATTTACGCCCTGAACTCTGGCACCGCTACTTCAAAGCAAGAGCTCCTTCTTATAGATACAACAGCAACAAAAAAAAAAAAAAAAACAGACTATGGGTATTTATAGTTCTGGTTTTGATGCATAATTCAGCGAACATAAACATCGAATAAGTAGAGAAGCGTAACTGTATCCCACAAGATCTAAAAGCTTCGACTTGACACCCATAATGAATATTTAAACCCTGATGACCTGACTCTGCGTATGTAAATGATTTATTCTTCTCCCTCCCCTGTGTCTATTTTTATACCTTTTGTCTTTTTTTTCCCTTTTATTCCTGTTTCACCTCTTTTTATCTTCTTCCCTTTCTACCATTGGCACATTCTTTTTTTTTTTTTTTTTTCCAATTCCTGGCTCCCCAAGCGTATGAAAATCGTCAACCACAGACAGATAGCGATGACGTGTAAGCCTGCCAGCTGCGGAAGAAGCAAAAGACAGTGAAGCTAAAATAGAGAGAGGAAAAAAAAAATCTTATGTGTGAATTATCTGTGAATATCATCAACTGTAATTATCGTTCTGCAGTGGTGTTCCAGCCCGCGATGATTAAGTTTCTTAATGGGCTCTGGGAATAGTATTATTTAATGTAGGGGAATAAAATGGGGAATAATACCCTATTATTATTAAATGTATTCGAGATGAAGAATTTCAATTGTGAGCTTCGTTATACTCGGGCCAATAATGACCCAGGTTCCTTAATGGAAGAAATGACTCTGAGGCACAACACAGTTTTTCACAATGAAGCAAAATGATGTAATGAAACATCTCTTCCTGGATAATGCTTTATCTAGTTTTTTTTAAGCAAGGTACAACAATGAGCATTTTGTGCTTTAATACAGAATCTCACAAAATGATTTTCTGATGCTAATCAGCGGGTCAGAACAGTGCCGGAGATTAAAGCCAAAGATGGATTGGAACAACATAGTGTTTTTCTTAAAATAGTGACTGCAGTTTTTACTTATTTTCTGCGTTGGTGATTTCTGGTACAGATAATGGAAATATAATCAGTTTAGAAAAAGAGTTTTGTTTCTTTTGGCTCATTTTCTTTTCATACTGCTAATATTCTACTACATTATTTCCTGTATGCTACCGATTGCTCATGAATACAAAGTTGACATCTGTACACGTGTGAAGTTTTTGTTGATCAAGTTTTAATTATTTTCAAGCAGACTTCATGCTTTTCACTTTTAAACGAGAGGTTTGAATTGGAAGCGCCACAGGCAGAAGCTGTATTCAAAGAGTAGAGTTCTATTAATTGGAGAAATTGCTTTGCAACTCTACTCCTGTTTTCTGTTTATCAGGCAGCCCTTGGTATGATTCTAGATTCAAATCAAGTAGTCTTATGTTTAAACTAAAAGATTTCAATTTGAAATAGATGCGGGTAGAGCTGTTCGTATGGACAGATTGCTATTACTGTTGACTATACTAGAAAACGACCAACTCCCAACTCTTTGTTATTGTCCATCTACTCTCTGGATGTGCAGAAGAACTATTTCCTACGCCCATGGTCCATGCACGCAGTACCAGCGCTTCAGAAACGTTTCACTTTCTGCTGTCTGAACTGACATGGCGCTGGGGGTGTTTTTGAAAAGTTCCAACCTTGGGAGTCATTTTCCAAAAGTCAGAGCACCACTGTCGTGTAAACAAAATCTCCAAGAGGCAATAAAAGTTTTCCATTTTCTCTTGAAAATGTTGTGTAAACGAGATCATAGAAAAATGCCATGAAAAACATCTTCAAGATGTAGCAAGGAATTGGAATGACAAGTTCTATATTTGTTGGAATCACACATGATGAAACATTGCGAGTGAACTTGAAATTTGTGTCGATGGTTAAGAATAGAGAAATCGCGGTCGTCTACTGCTGTCCGCCTCATAGTCTCACCTTATTTAATGGTTGCAACCTGCTACTGATCCCGCAATACCTTTTGTTGGAAGACGAAAGGTCATAGAGCCATCGGGGACCATCCAGACAGCACCAGGCTGAAGCATAATATTTGTCTTTCTGTGCCTTTCTAATAGGCTTTTCTTGTTGCTAAAATTACCTGCAACAAACGTAATTGTAAATCTGTGCTTTTTAAAAACTGACTCGTAGCAGTGAAAGAGCCTGAGTGATTCTTACGGCATCACTTTAACAGTCTGAGCTGTCTAATATTAGCCCTGCTCAGTAATGAAGACCAACAGCCTCGTTTATAGCAGAATATGCCTTTGCAACCTGCATCCCTCAGTCGATCTCAAGGTTAGGGCTCACGGGGGAGGAGAGGGATCAGGTTACACTAATGCATCATGGCTGCTGGAGGACACGCGCGCACACGCCTCGTCACATGCTGTCTCACCTCATCTCTCTTCCTCTTCCTCCCTCGCACACACATGCACACTCGCAGCCCGGTGAGACCATACCCTTGTACAGGTCTGAAGCATGGCCGTGGCCTTGTGTTTTCGTGCCCTCACAACCCGCAAGCCGTCTGCCGTCTGTCTCTGACCAAATCACTTGTCGGCAAAAAATAAACCCAAACCGACTGCCAAGAGGTGGCCGAGGTTACGCAGTGGCAGAGCAGTTAATTCCAATTGAAGCCCCTTTGGCAAGATATTCAGCATAAAATTGTGATGAATCTGACTTAAGCTGAGTGGATATGGGCGATCCTGTTCACGAGATTATCTGCCCAATTTGCTGTTATGTAGCTCATCTGACTTTGAGTTGGTTAAAATGTTCCCATTGGTTCCTCTTGATGTTAGGGGACTTATCTCAATGTTTCTTTTTCAGTTGTAGGACGGTAAATTAACTAGTAATGAAAAAACCAAAAACTGAACCGCACCAGTGTTCACCACTATTTCTGAGATGTACTGCTGAATTACTCAGAATTTCCAGGCTCCCACCAGGTAAAATCTCCCCGTTGCACACCAAGCTACATTTCCTCGATAATAATTGGCTCACAATAATGCAGCGTTCTGACCCTTCTGGGTCTTCTTCGCCAGAATATGGAGTGTAACATTTATAGTTTCCCAAGTAGTTACATCATGCTGATGTCATTGAATTAATGAACAATATTATTAGTTCATATTTCACTTTTGAAGAAACACCCATTCTTCCTTCATTTGGCCTACAACACATCAACACAGTCAATTTTCACTAACAAAATGCAAAATCTCGAGAAAACACACCTTAATGACCAGTGACATTTAAATGAGGCCTGTTTACACAACAACATTTCAAGTGAAAATTCATTGTTTTTTAATTGTTGTTTCAAAAAAAGCTTTGCATCGATGTTGCAACATATTGGAAAAGTTGTCTGTTTTTTTTTTTTTTTTTTTTTTTTAAGTAAACCACACACAGATGAGTGCAGACAACAATACACTATAAACATATATAATTCATATGGACAGATGATGAAGTCGGATTCAGGGGACTATCAACTCGGAGTCGTGACACTCAGGAGGCCACCATTGTTGTTGTTGTTCATCTACTACGCATGTGCACAAGAAATATTTACGATGGCCATGGTGCACATGCATTTTCCCCCCGTTTTTATGGAGACAGAATCAGAGCGTTTTCAAAAAGTTCCACCTTGATAGCCCTTTTAAAAACGTGGCTCCCATCACTGTTGCCAGGTAAACGGACCACAAAATCACAAGGACATTTTTCCGTGATCACCTAAACGTGTAAACAGAGCATAAATGTTTTAAAATATCCCATTTGTGTAATGTCATTCCTTTGGCAGTAATGTGTTAATCTTATTTTGTTATCATGGTCTTGATACTCGAGTTGTTGAGCTGTAGAGCTCCTCACAATCTGAAATCCTTGTTACTGGCGGGTGCACCCGTCATTAACGTCAGGCAGTATCCGTAGCCTTCCTTGCCTCCCTTTTTTAATGCCCGTCTGCATGTGAACTGCTTCGTCGTGTTTTCTTAGCATTCACAAATCTGTTTCACACCAGCTTACCTCGACAAACTGGTGTGACTGTGGAACCTAATGAGTCAACCAGTGATGAGAATGACCCACAACGTGCTGAGGATCCACAGCAACGTTACAATAATTATGTGCACATTGTCAAAGCCCTGCAGTCAGTAAGAAAGTAACTGGCACTGCAATTTGCTCATTGTCTTTGCTGTGCAAATTACATCATAGATAATTGTCAATTTAGAGAAGGCTCGTGATAGCTATACTTAATCATTATAATTTCATGTTATGATGGCGGTTTAATTGAATAATAAACTTGTACAATACCTTAATGCTTGCAGGTCACCTCAGTGCAAGTCCTAACTTTGACCCATTGAGTTAAATCAGCAGATAGTTTGACTCTGGATCAAAATTGAAATATGGCTTGTATTCATTATTAATTGCATGCAACTATTCCTTATTTATGTAATGTGCACACACCCCGATTTGCTATTTATAGATGACCTTTGAAGTATTAAGCACAATTGCTTGGTGACTGACTTTGATGATTAATCAATTTGCATTATTCTTAGTGATACATGTTGGATTAATTAATTCAGTGCCTGCGATGCTCACCAAACAACGGCATTCCGGAAGGTTTCAAGACCAAGTATCAGATAGTTTGTGATGGTTTTCTCACCATTGTTGAAAATATATTGCCTTGGCTCATTGGCTGAGAATCTGGAAAGTGGTTTAATTTTATCTCATATTGATTTTCACAGGTTCCGTTCGTGTTTGCCATTCCGAAAGCCTGAGTTATCGCTGCCTTGTTTTCCATGCCCGTATGCACGAGCACGCATAAATCAAATCAAATCACCGCCTCATTATCAACCTTCTGCAGAGTTTGATTTCAACAATAAGGTGATTATTGCATGATTGTATTAACCTTATCCAGCCTAATTGGATACATGCATGATAATGATGACATTTTGCCGGAGTGAACAAAAGCTTGGCGTTGCTCACCAGTCAGCCGGCGAGTTCATTTAGTCATGGGGAGGAAGTGAGGAAGGAGCTGAAGCGTCATTGGGGCCAGAGTGAATTCCACCTGCTGATGATGCGTTCCGCCGAGTAATAATGTGTTCATCATGCTTCAGCCTCTCTTCCATTGTTTGTCACAATGTGCCGAGATTGCAGTTCTTCACTGGGACACCCAAACTGACACTAGCATGCACTCACAACTGTGCTTACACCCTCAAAAAGAAATAGCCCACGTTTGCTCTCTGTGAGGCCTTATTTAGTCACATTTATCCATTTAGCCATTTGTCCATTAGTGGAACGTGTGTTGATTTAATATAGCTCAACATTTTGGCCGTTGACTGAATACAAGAGATTAAGAAATTAAAACTTTTGAAAAGTACGACAGCTCTTTCGATAGCTCAAGTGTGAAACTATACAACCTAAATCATTTGATACTGTGAAATTCA
This sequence comes from Lipophrys pholis, assembly GCF_963383615.2. Taxonomy (NCBI): domain Eukaryota; kingdom Metazoa; phylum Chordata; class Actinopteri; order Blenniiformes; family Blenniidae; genus Lipophrys; species Lipophrys pholis. The sequence continues at coordinate 14,023,886 of NC_137641.1, read as the reverse complement.
TTAAACCTATAAAAGCCCCAGTCATATCACGCTCTACATCATATAAAATATCATTGAACAAAAAAAGGAACTACCGTACAAAGAGCCCGTTAGAAGCACAAGGACATTCCCGGGTTACCCGAGGGTTGATGTTTTTGTAGCAAACAGCCAATTTGACCAGCAATAATAGGACTAACAGGCCTTACTTGGTGTCTAGACAGAATATGTAGTGTGAGAACCGCATTTAGCAGAGGAGCTGCTACCGCAAGCAATCCTGAAGAGGATTCCCTAAAAGCTCCTGGGTACTTGAGGTAAATGGAGGAAATGCAACACTTGTCTCTGCTGTTCCTGGGAAAAAAAAAAAAAAAAAAATGATACTGAATGGTGGTTTTTGCAATAAAACCACAATGTGTTGATTACCAACTCCTCCTCAAAGGACCAACATGATTTGATGTTCCCTTTGCGAAACTAACGCATCATTACACATCAACATTTTTATGAGATCTTTGTCATCGTGGTTACAAAAACAGTCATCATCTTCTCCAACACTCGCAATTCAAGTGACAGCTTCAATCGTTTGGTTGAGAAAAATCCACCCTTAGATACCTGTGTCTTCATTGTAGTCGGAAAAATTCTATTTTATTAATGTTCTTATGTTGTTATTTGGAGGGTTGCTATCAAGAAAACCTTGTGAGTCAATTAGTGTAAAAATTACACTTGTGACAAGTGAAGTCTATGATAATTACATAGAGGAGTGTTTGTCTTTAGGCTGTGGTCAGTGTTTTCAAAAACACAACAGTTTGAACACAATCTTTAAGGTAATGGCAAAAGCTTCGCCTCCAGCTGGTAAATAAAATACGTTTTGAATCTATGAACTGAACATTCTAAAGGCTCATATTGTGACAAATCTTCGAAATGTTTACCATTCTGCAGCTAAACTCAACCAGAAAACATAATCGATTAAATGATTTGCGCAGAATCCTTCGTTTTGACTTTGCTCGAAATGCCTGGGAGACTTGACAGGGAATGGGGGGGGGGGGGACTACCAGCGAGAAAAACACTTTCTCACTCACATTCACCTGCGGGCATTCACACTGACATACTGTAAAAGTCTCACTGTAAACGCTATATTCACTTCCACGAGGCCCTGCCAGAAAAAAAAGCCGAATGAAATTTCCATTGGAAGGCCGACCGTTGACCTCTAATATTAAAGAAAGGAACAGAGAGCTAAAGGGTCATTTTCTTCGTCAATGGCATTCGCTCACTCACACACACATGGATCTCTCTCTCTCTCTCTCTTTCTCTCTCTCTCTCTCTCTCTCTCTCTCTCTCTCTCTCTCTCTCTCTCTCTCTCTCTCTCTCTCTCTCTCTAACACACACACACACACACACACACACACACACACACACACACACACACACACACACACACACACACACACACACACACACACACACACACACACACACACACACACACACTCCCTTTCCCAAGTGCAGTGAGAGGGCCTTATTGTGTGAGCCAGAGGAAATGCAGACACAGCAGAGGACAGGCCATCCATTGATCCGAGTATAGACTCCTCTCCTTCTCGGCCTCTCTTCTCTCTCTCGCTGCTATTCCACACTGTATCTGTCTTTTCCCTCCCCTCCTCAATCCTTTGCTTTCTCTGCTCTTTTTGTTATCTGCTCTCCACTCTCCTACATATACTTTTTGCCTGCCTGTGATCTGCCATCCCCTCTTTCTCCATATTATCACTCTCTCTCTCTCTCTCTCTCTCTCTCTCTCTCTCTCTCTCTCTCTCTCTCTCTCTCTCTCTAAAACCCATCTCTTCTCTCTCTCTCTCTCTCTCTCTCAACATGCTTTCTCCCCTCTCATGTTTCTGCTACATTTGGGTTTAATACTTGTCTGCCAAAAAATCACCCATCCATCTATCCTTCATTCCTTTTAGTTGTTCACTCCATTTCACTCCGGCGCGCTGTCCATCGCTACAATGACAGGTTTTTTTTGTCCCCCCCCCCCCCCCCCCCCCCCCCCCCCCCCCCCCATCTCCTTTCTATTGTTTTTGTCTCTGAGGATGTGTGTCTTTTGGAGCTTGAATCTGGTCAGGATTTCATTCGTGTTTGATTTATTCTTTTGTATTTCCTCATCATATCATAACCCAGCATTGGGATGATTATTTGGTTTGGCCTCAGTGTGGACTAAGGGAAGAGGAGGCATGGACGGATGGTATAGTTGGCATGAGCATATTTAGTCAGTTTATTTAGACACTCCTTGATGGCTTGAAATTAACAACATTTTCACACATCCATGAATGGAAACAATAACATCCTTTGATAAGTCTATTCTGATCCAAAATCAAGACTGTCCTCATTTGGTACAACAGTGGGTTTCCAGAATAAATGTTCCATTTAGCAGGAAGGGTTTTGGGAGTCATGCCCATGCCATGTTTTGTCAGTGTCGATTATGCTGCTTCTGATCATCACTTCTGTTGAGTAAAGCTAATCTCCTGCACATGTGTGAGACTGTCTGAGCCAGAGAATTGTCCGCTACCATATCCAGCACTTTCCTCTCCACATTGTTGCCCATCTGGGACGTTGCTCCTCTGCTAATCTGTCACTCGGTTTGACATGCACGTGAAATGCAGATTGATAGCTCTGAGCGATGATGGTGTGGAAGATGGAGTGGGTGAGTGAGTGACAGAGTGAAATTAAAAGTACTCCTTTCAAATTGAAAGCTGTAAAGCATTTCTTGTGCAGCGCGGCCAGCTTTTACCCTGTTCATTAGATGACTGATCCCATTCCAAAAAAAAAAAATATCACAAAAAGTTTTAGTTTTGTTATTTGTTGGATGCAGCAGATTTTGATCTGTCGAGCTGTTGCTTTTGGAGGCTTATTCCGTGGTTGTGCCCCGGTTTACACGACCAAGTTGTCAGTATTAAGACCTCGAGTTTTTGAGTTTTCATTTAAAAAAAAAAAAAAAAAGTTGAACATTTTTAAAATGATGTCCGTTTACAGGGCAATGACCTCATCATAACGACATGACGACTAAGATATAGTTAGCATGCCAGGACATGGGTTGGTGCTGTGGGAAGAGAACAATACGCTATAAACATTAACAATGGCGAGTACACAGACATTCATATGGACAGACGATGAAGTTGGATTGATGTTATAGGTGACTCTCAACTATAAAACTACCAAGTCTAAGGAGAAACTCAAAACACAACAAAAGTTTTCCATTTTCACTTGAAAACTTTATTTTGTAAACTGGGCCTACATTTTGGAATTCAAGACAGTGAGTGAAGTTGATATAAGTGAGCTTTCTTCTGTTTTTTTAAGAAGGTAAATTTGGATTCATTCAAGTGTATTTTTCCAAAAAAGGACCACTTTCACTTTCAAATTTAACATCCAGATAAATACTTTATATTTCAATCTAATATTGTGAAACATGAAGACATTGGATTATCATTCTCAATACGATTCATTCATACAATTTCGTGACGAAGCCTTTTCTCTAAGTATTTAAGGATTTTTTAGTCCTACCTAAAGGATTGTGGCTTTTTATAGATCTTGTCATGGTGCTTGGTGAATGCAGGGGAGAGGGAAAGAGCGGAGAGCAGTGACAGGAAGCACCGACAGGTAGTTTGTATGTTAAAATGTGTTGGAGCTGTGCCAGGAGGAACTGATTTAGTGAAAACACGCGCGCGCACACACACACACACACACACACACACACACACACACACACACACACACACACACACACACACACACACACACACACACACACACACACACACACACACACACACACACTAATAACACACAGCTTCAGTCATGGCCAAAGCAACCTTCGTGTGACTTGTAATCCTCAGAACTCTCCTCGTTTGTACATCCCTCATCTTCTTCGCTCGTTCACCTCCTCCCCTCCTCTTCAGCTCCCCCGCCGCCTCCTTCCTTCACGTTCTCCCTCCCCTCATCTTTCTTTACTCTGACACTTTCTTCTTTCTTCGCCCTCCCTCCGCCTCGCCTCCCCTCGGTGCCTCGATCCCTTTCCTGCTGGACAGGCTTTTATACGAGCCATGTGGACCTCCCTAATGACATGTGGACCTGTGTGTCTGTGCATGCGCTGGAGGTGCTGACATGTGCATGTGTGTGTTTGAAGTGGACGTGTGTGTGAGTGTGAGTGTGTAGGTGTGTGTGTGTGTGCGCGCGCGCATGTGTTTGATGGAGGTGCTGACGTGTCTGATCGCGGTGTGGTTCTCCTACAGAAGTTGTGCCGACAGCCTTTTATACCTTTGAAGAGGCCAGTGGGCAAAGAGAGGGGAGGGCAGGAGAGGTGAGGAAGAGGAAGGAATTAAAAAAAATAATGTAGCCTGCAAGAGCCAGAGGAGGAGTGAAGCAGGGGAAAGAGGTGAACACAGAGTGGAGATCAGGAAGGATTCACGGGTAGGTAGGATCACGGTGTGGAGAAAAGTGAAAGGGAGTTACCGTTCAGCCCTCGCGATTTAGCTGCTTATTATGGAGGTATTACGTTGCACGGTTATATTTTACATGTGAGGAATACGGAAGATTGAAAGAGAGCAGAAGAAAGGGAGTAAAGCAAATGGGAAAAGAAAAAGATCGCTTGATGCCTTTGCAGTTTGTTTTATGTCTCCACCAGTGGCCAGAGATGTAACTGACACGACATTTTGTCCATATACTTAAACTATATGTGACAAAATGTATTTAAGCTCTGTTCACTCACCGTTTCAAATGAAAACGCATCGTTTTTTGTTGTTATTGTCAATATACTCATGCATTTGCAGAAGAACTATTTACTACAGCATGGTGTGCATGTGCAGTCGCAGCATTTCAGAAAACTTGTATTTTGGGTGTGCATTTGCGCAGCGATAGTGCTTGAAGCAACTGAGAATGCAACAAAAGTTTTCCGTTTTACCTTGAAAATGTTGTGTGTAAACAGGGCCTAAATATACACTTATCCAAGAAAATGGCTTTCTGGAAATGTTGCGGTGAAATTGCAGTACCTGTCGGTCCTGATAATGTAATCTCTGTGTGAGCATAAGCCTGTTTTTACAGAGCTTTCCAAAGATATAATATTAATAATCAAAGAAGGATGTTGACCTTTTGCTAAGGATCAAGCAGAAGTGAACACATGACAATGATGGAGCCTTAATGAGCGCTCCTTCTATATGCACTTCATACACTGGAGAGGACACCAGTCCATCACTGCGAGACAGACCATCAGACACCGACTAAAAATGTAGACACCTGTAAGTATGTATTTTGCGCAGAGAAGCCAGCACATCCAGAGAAAGTCCATTGACACATTGAGAGAATGTGCAAACTCCTCACCGAAAGTTGGACTCGACTGGAGGTGTACTCGCTTTTGCTTGCAGTCTCAGAGAAACCCCATCTGTGATCAATCTTGAGGTCACAGTGATCTGTAAGTCCATGAGTGTGCTAAATTTAAGAAAATTACCTTAAAGGGTGCTTCATTACTGCATTCAGCATTGCATTACCCAGAAATACTGACGACGCATTACCTGCTGTCTATGACTCTTGCTGGCCAAGGCTTGAAAAGGTAGCGGGAACGAGAGGGCCAAGTGTGCTTCGGCAACCACGAGGGGCTGAAAGTATCAGGTTTCATCCTTTCAAGTCGGCACTAAGACGTGAGGACACTTAGAGACACGAAAGAAGAGGTGGGGGTCATGGTGTCACAGTAAAGTGAGCCTGCTAGGAACATGACAACTTTTAAGTAGCTCTGATTGGACTTTTAAGTGTTTGCTAAGGAGGCTGCTTCACTTAAAAGGACCAACCACCTGCACCGAGGCAGGGAACTACATCTACTGAGAGACTTGCTCACAGTAAATGACTGAATGTTTATGTGTCATCTTTTGTGGATGTTGAACTTTTCTTCTTTTCTTCTCAGCAGAGAAGTAAAGAATTCTTACAGAATATTTAATTTATGCTCCTTCACTTCTTATTAGTTTAACTGTTACATTACTTGACTTCTTTTAAAGTAAAATCTCGTAATGGCCCACCAAACATATTTTTCAGGTCAAGATTTCATTCATAGTCCGCCAGGCTTTATTTATTAGAACCCCTAAAAAGTCACTTTTGACAACAACTAAATCATAGTTAATAGGGCTACACAAATGTTCTGTCTGATCAAGGTCGTGTCGAGCCTCTTGATGGATTAAAAACAAACAGGCTGGTATAATGGTATACGCTGTGTGGAAAAACATTACAATTTAAAGAACGGTTTAAAGCTTAGCCGGGTGTTTGGAAAAAGATGACTTGTTTTTCAACAAAGGCTCAAACCTTGTGAAAGAGACATGTACGACATGCAGGTTTACTTTGGCTTTTCGGGCAGTTTTATTGAGACAAGTGTGGGAAAGAAATCCATCAAAACAACTGAGCGGGTTTGGCCTAGAATGTTAATGTCATAAAGAAGAGGTTCAGACTTTGTTTACACTTCAAGGGTGTCCGTCATTAGCTTGTTAGTCTACGCCTCGAACGTGAGGGGTCCTGACTTTAGCCGAGGTTACTGATTATTTGTTCTGCTGTCTCAGATGTGTAATTTCTTATGGATTTCTCCCATATGTTCTCTGTTGCGAGCGTCTGACTGCATTCTGGTGTGATGAAGCAAGCTCTTTGTTTATGAAGCACCATAGGATGCCTTTGAAGAAGTGCTGCAGCTCTGCTCGAAAGATGAAAGGAGAGACAAAAAGGAGACCATTTGTCCACTATAAGAGACTCTCGGACAGCGAAAAGCAACAGAGCAACAACACACTTGAATGCAGTGACAATAGCACAGATCAAGGATGTTCACTGTTACATAGTGGGAGTTGGAGAGGGGATAGATGAAAGTGTATGTGAAGCGCACACTCTTCACTTGTGTTTATCAAAGACTGATTTTTCCAAGTATGAAGAGCTGTTTCGCTTTTCATACTGTTTTACATACTGACGTTTAACAATCTGTCAGTCTTGACATTGCTCAAACAACAAACACTTATTGGCTCACTTCACACAAGATTAACACTTTATCTTCTTACTCCCTCACCTGTCAGGAAACAGTTTTGACTTCATAAGTTATTACGTAATCTGCATTTTCAATACTATCGGGCAACGATAGCTATGATTTAGATTTGGAGCGTTGTCCTATTAACTCCTGAGCCATCAATGGTTTTCCACTGTGATGCAATGTCTTTTTTTTTTTTTTTTTCTTCCTTTCTCTGATTGAGTCTTGAAAATCAAGTGTTTGCACATGGGTTAGGATTATTATCATTTTCATGTCCATGACAGGTTTTTGTACATTATGCAATATGCTAATACAAAAAAGTCACATAACACAGAAATGTCAAACCAAATATTAACCAGATGTGTTTACTTGGATTGCGCACTGTGTGAATACAGGTTTTGTGTGTTTGACTGCAGTAGTTGCTGCCTCTATTCAGAGTTTTGACAGTTTCCCACTATACTTTATATCTCTGAAGCTCGTTGTTTTATAAGATCTCTTCGCTGATTTGGGGGATTTTTTTGTTTTTCGCTTTTTGCTTGAATTCATGGTTGATGCGATGGATTTTACCAGACTGGACTTAAAAGACCTTCACCATCCATTCTATGCTGGTATAGTTCCAAAAACATAATGGTTTATACACTATAGCTTTTTCCTTCTTTACATATTTGGCTGTGGGGTCTGTAAAGTTAGTGTAAGGGATGTTTTGACAGTGTGGCTAGTTAGGAGTGATTGATACGTACAGGCCCCCTCAGCTGTTAAAGAGAGAAGAGGGAGAAGAAGTGATGCGGATCGGATTGGAAGCTGCCTGCTGGCATCTGACTTCAGGAATGGTGATTAAAAACACATTATGACAAAGACAACATCTGGTGGTGCATCTGAAGCGTCAACCGAACAGTAGTGCCGTGGTACATTACCCCGGCAGAACATGCACAGAAGATGAAAGGTGTGCCTCAAAACTCCAACACTCCTTTCCAAACACTGGAACATGACAAAGAGAACATGGTTGGAATGGAAGTGGTATTTTCTGCTGCTTGATGGTGCTTTGAGGAAACAATAAACAATCACAAAGTAATTAGCTTCATTGTCACTGTGTTTTCTCGCCCTTAAAAAATTTACTTTATTTTAGTTTTTTTCTTAATTTGTACAACTTTTCATTCTTCAGTAATTAGTTGAAATGTACATCATTGTTCTGCATGGATGGCATTCTGAATCCAAGTCAAAAATTACCTAATATTATGTCATATTGTCCATAATTGCAGTCCAACAGATTTCTCTACAATATACATATTCATACTCTGTCGATGGTTGTTACTTCCATTTAAAAAAAAGCCTAACTTTTAGGGGTCTTCTAAACCTATTTGTTGTCTCATTTACTGTCTCATTGCCCTTCTCAGTTACTTATGTGAAAACCAAAGCAAATCAAGAGGTGTATTCTGTTGCCATGGTAACTGAAACTACTTTGTTGTTATAAAATCATACTTTGAATTGGAAAAAGTACATGATGCTATGGACGTTGTACAACTAGCAGAAGATACATTACATTGGTGAAATACATCACAGAAGTAAATTTGTCCATGTCAATTTAAACAAGTTGATCTTGATAGAGGTGATGACCTGTTCAAGATGTAGTTTCCCTTTTGTTAAAGTCAGTAAATACACGTTCTCGCCGCTGCACACATATCAATTGAATGATGGAAAACCTTAAGCACCCGCACAATTCTCCTATGTGAAAGCCAAGACTTGTGAACGCCTCGGGCTGCTCCAAATGAATCATATTGACTTTTGTTTGCACTGAGGACTTGGATAGCTTCCTCCTGTCACCTATGTCAGCGACAAGCTTTATAATAATTCACCGGGCTTCTTTCCATTGATCATCACAAATGTCCTCTAGAGGGCCTTGCAGTGTGGAGCACTGACGGACATTTGTAATGGAGAACTTAACCAAGTCTAATTTTGTATTAATCTGTGAAAATGCCTTCACTATAAAATTGCTGTAGTTCTGTACTCAACTTTTGCAAAAGGAATAAATAATAATGGTTTTCGGGGACTCATTTGCAGCATCTTTACGGGTCACAAACCCATTACAATACATCGCTGTAAAACTAATGAATTGGCAGCATCATACTGGTGTCATTTGACATAAATACTGCTGGTTTTAATCTCTTTGAGTTTAGATTAATTACATTCCAACGGGGAAGACCTCAAAGTGAATCCTGTTGAATAATAAAATGCCATTCCTTCCTCAAGTGTGTATGAATGCACATTCATGTCTCCATTTCAATGTGAAGGGTTTTTTTTTTTCTTCTTCTTCCTGCTTTCATGTTACGTCTTCGTAGTTTAACTTCACATTTATAGTGGTAATGAGGCAAATATCAAACTACAAACATCAAACGCTCGCTCGTTTGGATTTATAACTACGGAGACAGAAACAGGCAGACTAAAGGACAGGAAATAGCAAAACAAGATTAAAAAGGACGTCTGTGAATTGACCAGAAAGCGGAATCTGTATCCTCTGAAATTGTCTACCAGGAGCTGAGGTGCTCACGAGCAAGACACTAAACGTGCGCGTAGGAGATCTTAGTAGGCGACTGTGTTTTCTCACCATGCCAGAAAAGAAAACCCGTGGCAATATATGTGAGAAATCGCATGAAGCACAACAGTCATTTACGCGACACAAAAGCCTTGTGATGGACGGCAAAACTGTCACTCAGTCGGAGAAACAAATCAGTCCACCCAACAATTAAACCGACGTTCCACTCACACTCTGTAGACAAATCTCCAGAAGCAAGCAGGTGCTTTTGTCAGCGCAATTAAAACACAATGTAAAAAGTGGCCTTTACAGAGCCGTTCTCTCTCCACTGAGTCAAATGAAAACGGGTTCATCTGAAACCTCATAATCCTCCCATCGAAATGCAACACGGAGCCGGGGAGATAAATTCTTCGAAGACAAGCCTCCCCGATCCGAGCTGACCTCGGTGATTCACTCACTTTGGCCATAGGGGTGAAATTGTAAACCCTTCAACGTAGATTTTGTAATCAAGTGTGTTATTCGGAGAGTGATGCAACGTTCAGAAACGCTTCAGACATGAAGACTTGAAGGTTTGGAAATTAATTTGTGAGTCCTGAATGATGAATATGACCCTCCGTGGTTGATTCAGTTCGCTTGGAAGGAATCAGCAGTGCACGTGGCAGAGATGAATTAAAACACTGATGTATTAAAGGAAGCAGATTCTATAGCATTAGATGTATGTGCACGACATTCCAGTCATTGTAAATTCCAATTCATCTATCAAGCCATCTCACTGTCAGAAGTTAAGATAGGGACTGTTGAGACAATGCAGATTAAGATCTGAAATCTTAAAGTAGATAAGTGGACTCAATGCAGCTCTGCCATTGTCCAAACACATTTCTATTGTATTTTCCACGTAAGCAACTTTGTCTCAATGGGAACTTATTTACCTATTTGGGCTTTTGTTTCTGTTGTTTCATTGTAGTTAGAATGCTTCTGGGCAATTTGATATTTTTCTGTTAGAAAATGTTGTTTCATTTGTAGGAAGTGTATGCATTTGTGGGATGGGCAGTAATCCTTCCGATTCTTTGGTGGATTTTACTATTGGTGAGGTAGTTGTTAGAAATACCAACAGACAATGTTTGTCACTCTTTTTCTGAGTTCATGCCATTGCACACTTTACAATTTGAGCATTGATTTAGGCCCCATTTTCACTTGAAACCACGCCGTGTAAACGCATCATTTTTTGCATTTTCATTTCAGAAAAGTTTCCCGTTTAAACAGAAACATTTTCAAATTAAGCGGGCTGTTTAACACTGTTTTCAAAAAGTTGCACCTAAAAATACAATGGAAGTTTTCCATTTGCACACGAAACACAGAGATCAGAGATACACAGGGAAATTGGTCTCTACAGCTAAGACGTGTCCTTAAGATGCCCCACATGCTTCCTATCATTAGAAGCTGCATTTTATTGAAGCCCTCTAAAAGTCCCACATGCAATTTATCGGTTGATGCTGAATTTTACAGCTGTTCCCGAAAAGGTATCAAATACAGACGAGCGGTAAACAAGCTTGTCTAATGTTTTACTGTGGTACTACCATTCTCAAAATTCCCAATGAACAGCTCATAAACAGTTGCCACCCAAAGTCCTAACATGCAAATAATTCATCGGGACGAGTCGGTGCACTATTCAGATGTCCCTTTAAAAGCACATGTAAACCATTGGTCGACACCAAGTTTGACAGAAAGCCCTCACATGCACACTGTTGTCTCACACTGCAGTTTTCAAATGTCCCATAAACGCTTCACATGCAAGCTATCCGCAGATAGTATGAAGTCCACATGGTGGGCACAACAATTTACAGATGTACCCTGAATGCCTCACATGCACAATCGTAGCAAAGACCATTGCACAGTTACCCAATATTCCATGTCGAGTATTGCTCGATGCCCCACGGACACCTCATTCACAGAAGCCCTCCCAAGAATTTACATGCAGGCCAATGGTAGAGGCATCAGTTTGCCACCACCCAAGTGACTCCTTTGAATCCACTGACGCTCCTATGAACAGATTTCCTCTCAATGACTCATGTGCAAATAATTGTCAGATGCTATAGCTTAAACATATAATTTAAATTGCCTTTCATGCAGTCCATTAAAAGACTCCATGATTGACATGTTTCCTAAATACCCCACACACAGATAGTCAATATACCCATTGATTTACAGTTGCCTCCTAAATTTGCTCGAAGACAAACTGTCTTTAGATGATAATTTGCACATGTTAGACGCTGCAACTTGCGCGTGCCCCCGAAAGCGGACTATTGACTGATGCAACTGTTTACCCATAAGTCTGTGTGCACAGATGTTCCGTAGGCGCTACACTTTACTGATCTCTTTCTAAAAAGCTGTATTAATTAAGCTGTAGGACTCCGTCTCTGCAGCTTAATTAATCAACTAAATGATTAACTGAACAACAAAATGAAAGAGTCTAATCCTGTCTCGTGGGAGAGTTGCAGCTGCCTTTAAAGTAATCTCAAACATGTCATGCATGTTTTAGTCGTGTGGGCGGTCATGAAAAATATAAAAACAAAAGTAAAACGGACCAAGACTGGGCCAGTTGTCTTATCGTCTCTCATTGGAGTAAATCAAGAGAAAATCACACACACAGTGGCGGCCTTGCAACCAATAATGATTTGTGGAGATGTGGACGAGAGCGGGCCTGTGAGACCTGGATGAAGTCTCCACTGTAAAAGCTGCAATTCTTCCATGTGAGCTGGTGCCGAGTTAGAAGCTAATTAGTTTGGTGCAGCAGTGGGAAGAGTCCCAAAGCCTCTGTGTGTGTGTGTGTGTGTGTGTGTGTGTGTGTGTGTGTGTGTGTGTGTGTGTGTGTGTGTGTGTGTGTGTTGGAGGTGCAAAGGAGGGGTTAATCCTGACTTGTTGTTCTACATCGGTGCCCCCCCCCCCCCCCCCCCCTCCCCTGTCCCAACCAACCCCTGGACACACCACCTCCTCCTCCTCCTCCTCCTCCTCCTCCTCCTCCTCCTCCTCCTCCTCCTCCTCCTCCTGTTTAGCAGACCCCTTCAACTTTTCTGCTTGTCTTTTGTGTCTGTTTCCCTTCATCTTTTTGACTTTCCAGTCTCATTCATTTGTTTTGTCTCCCTGTCATGATTATGTTCGTAGCAGCACTGCTTTGTTTCCCCGTCTCCCCCCAATTTCCAACAATCATCAGTCTTTTTACTCCCATGCGTGCATATTTATTGAGTTCCCACCCCTTATCCCTTCTTGACCCCCTCCCCCTTGTGTCTCTGCATCTTCCTGTTCATCCTCTCATCTTTACATTTCTCTCCAACCCTCGACTAATGAAAGTCTCCCGTATCGGCGTAATCCAGTGTCTGTTTCTCCTGCCATCTTCCTCTTGCTCTTTCTTTTCCTCTTCCTCTCCGAAGAACTAATGAAAGTCTGTGGTGTTGGTCTAATCCCCCCAGCTTGTGTGCTCACAGCCTCTTTGTTGGTCAAATCTGACTAATGCTGTCCGTCTCACTCCACAGCACAGGAGCCTCTTACCTCAGCCCTCGTGGATAAGCACAGACACACACACACACACACACACACACACACACACACACACACACACACACACACACACACACACACACACACACACACACACACACACACACACACACACACACACACACACACACACACACACACACACACACGCACACACACGCCTTGGGAAGCAATATAATTTAACTTAAATTGTATGTTGACTTTAATGCCTTACAGTTGTTTCTTTCAGAATACTTTTAAATGTAATTCACTTTTTCACACACACACACACACACACACACACACACACACACACACACACACACACACACACACACACACACACACACACACACACACACACACACACACACACACACACACACACACACACACACACACAAAGACAATTGGTCTGTTTGGGTCTGAACTCTCACAGGTTTTAGCCCATCGCATGCTGTTGATTTTCCCCTCCTGCATTATGGATGAGTGTGACTAACTGTTTGTGGCTCCTGGTGCTATTATGGGAACGAGCTGCTCCCAGTTTTTGTTTCAGGTGACCTGCTATGAAATACTGACATTTAAAGTGCTGAAGCAAAAACCCGAGATGAGTCATTTTTTTAGGTTTGTGAGACCACCATCAACAGCGGTATCTGCATTTATGAAGGGTAAACAATCCTCTGGCTAATCACACAGAAGAAAAGCTGCTCTGCACCTTTAATGAGTCACTGTGTTGAGACTTTGGAGCTTAGATTTATACGCCGTAGAAGGCAATTTGTTTTTCTCAGATTTCTTTGTTTTATGCCCAAAGCGCTTTTTGTAAAGAGAGAATGTCTAATTATGAAATAGATTATTTAGCTTTTAACAACCCACTAAAGCAATATTCCAAATATAATATTGGTTATTACCTTACTGAATAGCTGTTGAGGCTAACGGCCTTAGTTTAGACTGTATATACTTTGCCAGTTCTGCTTTGGCTGTTTAATCGACAGACATTAGATACCGTATTTTCTTCCAAAAATCATCAATTGAGTATTTAATCAAAAGTCAGTGATACGTTTACAGAACAGTTTCTTGTATTCATTGTTTTTAATATTTTTCCACTCTAAACTCAGTTTTTAATCAGAATCAAAATCAAAATACTTTAATAACCCCAAGGAAATTTATTATTAATGCCAAACTTAATCCATAACGTGTGGGCAATTTTCAATGTTTGGCCTATTTTTTTTTTACTTTTCAGCTTGTAGCTACAAACCGAAGCAGTTTTAAAAACAGACATAATCACATCTTCCCTGAAAGCTTCCTGTCTAGACAACCATATGGAGTTGTTATTTTGTCTATGTGTCCTGCAAAGCGTGTTGCTCATACAAAGTATTTTCTTGCCTATTCAGCGTATCAACAATCAGAAGAAGAACCCAGATTTCATCAACATTTTTGTCAGATTCCACAATATTAACGTCAATTGGTCCTGCTTTTATTCAATAAGTTTGCGCAATGTGTTTTTTTCATTTATTGCTGGAACTAAAAACTACAATATTTATCACTTTCAAATTTAAACAATTCTTTTTTCTACCATCCCTCGAGCGCGTTTCATCAGCAAACAGCTGTAAAAATCGTTTTGACAAGAAACTGCGTCCGTCTGTTTTTTTGTGTGTGGGGAAGCACAAGCGTCAATAAAAATAGCATTTATTTATCCGGGACTCTCTAACAGATGACTTGCATCAGCAAAGCTCAAGGGCAGCACTCATGACTATAATTCACAGAGGACTGAGTTACTGGAGGCTACTGCCACAGCTTGTGGTTAAAGCTAAGAATGAAATCTGCCTCCCTGCCTCTTGGTTGGTCGTCCCTCGACGCATGACTGAAGGCCTCGAGGAACGACTATCATCGGGGTTACCGTGTTGCTATTGTGAACGCGAGCTTCAATTAGATCCTCAGCTTTTTTTTTCTTCTTTTTTTTTTCCTTCTCATGTGGCTCAACAGTAAATCTCTGCATCCATGAGCTGCCGTCAGCATCCATCTGACCTCGGCTCACCCGGAGCGTAGTGACGCCGCACCTAAGCAGCAGACTGACCCTGACACCTGCACTCGGGTCAAAGCGGATCATTTTTCCGCCCCGCGGTCATCAGTCATAGCTATAACTTCATGCGGGTCGGGCCGTCCAATGACTGCTTCATTACGGGCCAGACAGTGACCCCGCCTAACCCCGGGCCGTCCTCGCTGAAGAGCCCGCGATTGTTAATGGCCTGTATTGACATACTGATGCGCCGCGTCCCATGCAAATGTTCTAGTCGATGCTCCTCGGTAACGTGAGGTGGGCTGTCAGAAATGTGCACATGATAAATACAGTATGTACTGCATTGTGTTTCACGTATTGATTTTTCTTTCTTTTCTTTTTTTTTCTTTCTTCATCTTCCTGTGCTGACTGCTGCCAAGCGCAGCATCATTGACTTTAGATCACCGCGTATTTCTGTGTGTGTCGGAGAGCATGAAGCACATATAAGCGTGTGTGTTTGTGGAAGAGGAATTTATCCCCAACGTGTGCATTTGCGTGAGCGTACATGCACCCCCCGCCCGTGGTCTCGAGCCGGGGCTTACGCAATTCTGACAGTGTTTGTAATATTCTCAGTCATTAGATTGCCTGTTTACGGAGACGCGATCAATCATGACAAAAACGTAACCAAACACAAGTGTGTGTTTATCAACATGCGAAAGCTGTTTCGGGCATTGCGCATTTTCAGCTGGGAGATGTTTCTCTGGGGTGAAATTGTGTTGGTCGTGGAGACGCTCCAAGTCATGTTTCCAATATAGGTCTGGAGCCGTGTGCTCATACGTTGTCACTTTTTGGGACACAGCAATTTGATTTGAACGGGGTTGGAGGCTTTGTCCTTAATATTTGAATAAAGAACCAATAATATGGTAGTGTCTTGTTAGAAAATGCTCAGCAACAACAACAACCTTGTATTTTTTGGAATAGTATCTTGCTATTATCTGAGTTTTTTCTCTAACAGATGTTTTGTCTTCACTCACACATAAATTCTTCTCAATTGGACTGTTTTCTGACCTGAAGTAAGCTATTGCCAGTGACACTAAACATATCCTGCAGATGTCTCGCTCATAAAATTGTGCGAGTAAATGGAGGGATTAAACCCTTTAAGTCTCTTCAATATTTGAATGTGAAACATATGGGTTGGAAATGGCCTCTGTGTATCGACTATTAAAGCGTTATGCTGGGGAGGAACTCACCGCGTTTGACTTCAATTGATTTATTTACAGAGAAAATAATAACTTTTGAAAAACCAAGGATAATAATCAATGTAGATCATTTAAGTTGTCTAATTCTTGTGTGTCATTTTACTCTAATCACAAAGAAAGGTTAAAATAATTAGGACATGTAAAAACTTACCGGATCCTCAGGTGAATGGACGTGTCTGAAATGCAAAACACCTTTTAAATTCCAATCTAAACTGAAAGGAATTGAGGAAGTTGCTTCCTTTGGTAAAACGTTGGTGGGACTTTGGGATTTTCTAATTTGGACAGTGACAGCTTGGTTTAATTCCCCTGAATTCCCAGTTGTAGCTCAATACTCTTTGCCGGCTGATGCAACAGCTTCTGAGGAATCGTTGGCCAGGTCCACAAATGGTTTTTGTGGAAAAGGCAGATTTGTGTTATTGGGCTGCCAAGTTTTCAGTGACCGAACGGTCTGACCTCCTCCCGGAGTGTGTCATCTCATGAGTCTGTGCCTCACTCGGTCATTTCTCCCTGCAGCCATGTGTGTGTGAGTGGAAATGATATGAAATGCTGAGACTTATGATTGAAAACATCCCCAAGTATTGGGAAATTTGGAACAAAGCAATTTAACTTTTGATGTATATATATATTTTTTTAATAATTTTATTGAAGTCATAAATAAAATACTTTTTTCTTTTTTTTTTTTTTTATTCCGGTTATCTTCAATATGAAACATCTGAACGTTTCTTAAGAAATTCTGCTAAATGTATTATAGAAATAATAGAATACTTACTACTTTGGACTACTTTTCATTTGCTATATAGGTCCCGCTTACAACATTTTCAAATGAAACCGGATAACTTGAGGTTTATTTTGGGTGTCCCTGAACACAACAATGGTGCTCCAAGCCACTGAAAACCGAGCTCAACATGAAAACATCATCACTTTCAGTTTTTCTGCCACTTCTACGTAAATGAACATCATTTTTCACAAAACTTTTCTGAATCAAAAATGCCAGAATGATGCATTTTCACTTGAAACATTCCGCTAAAGTCGTCAGTCAGACAGGAAGCAAAGACAAGCTGTGCTTCAGGTAATAGGATAATAAGAAAGTGATGACTCGATCAGATTCAAATAAAGAGATTATTTAATTCAGATATTTATTCAAATCAATACATTATTGCCAAACCAAATTTTGTGATTTTTCAGTGGAATATATTTACACTTCTGGTGTAACATACCAGGTTGCATACTGTACATAAAGATGCGCTTTGCCTCATATTTGAAGTTGGTACAATTTGTCATTTTGTCACTGAAAAGTTCACTGGGCAGTGATAATTTACATGGACAGTAAGAAGCATAAAGGAAACTATTGGCTGATGAAAACGGTTCTCATCTGTCTCGATATTAATTGAACTAATTTCCGCTTGGGCATTCATTGCCTTTCTAAAATTAGAGGCGGCATTATTTTTTAGAAGTTCAGCAAGGTTTATTGACTTTAACATACATTTTTAAAGATTCAATACCAAGATAGTAACAAACTTTACTTGGTAAGTAATTAATTTAGGATTTGGTATCTTATGTGAGAAAGGTTGTTAAACTGTTGTTTTTGTTACTCATTTTAACTTTCAGTCTTGAGTCTTCTGTTCTTCACAACACCGGTTTGACACGTGTCATGTTTATAATAAAGAGACTGCACTTTTGAAATCTCACGTACTGTAGGTCTTGCAAAAATCTAAGACACAAACACTCAGCATTTGACAGTTACGTTTTTTTTCCCCACCCTCCTGCGGTAGTTTTTCCTGAAAATTAGACATAATTGGAAAACGACAAAAAAATAAAAAATAAATCTGACATCCTGTCACATTTGAAAGCATAGGAAGAAAATAAATTACACACGTTGCATTTTTGAAAAAAGGCAGACACTATTGAAGTGTGTTGTCAACATCAATAATGTTTACAGCTTGGCCCTACTTCCACGAGCTCGGCTGAATTATTAAACTATCCAGGGATTAAGCCCATAATTTAACACGTGCTTCAGTATTTAAGCTTCTTTCATTTTAAAGATCTGAATATTAAATCGGCACTTTTTGCTTCTTTCTTCTATCGTCACATCTCTTTCTGCGCTTCCAGTAAATGTAGACGAGCGTACTCTCATGTGAGAAGTTTACATGTACAAGTCAGCCAAAGGTGAAATCCAGTCCTGCCAAGGGAGATTTTGAAGCTTACAAGGTCTCAGGCAAGGCTCCTCTGATTCATAAAGGGTGAGTAGAAAGAGCGAATACATGTCTGTGTATGTGTGTGATCACTAGAAAGACTTTTTATACAGTCTCATCCGCTGGGGCATCCGAGGATTTCACTGTTTTCTTAATACTCAGACTGTTGGAAAAAAAAAGATGCAGTTGTGTTGAAAGCTGGAAAATGTTGTTTAATCTCACACATGGACATTAGAATATCAATGTGGAGCTGTGGAATAAGAGCAAAGAGTGTTTTTGGCCAATGTTCAGACAACATGTATGGGTCTCAATTGGACTTTTTTTTTTGCTTTGTCTTTACTCTGAGGTGATTCTGCAAATTCTGTCTTGTCCTCTGTAGTGAAAGTTATGATGCATGCAACAAAGACAAAAAGCTCAACATTTTCATGTGTGAATGTGTGAATGCTGACAGCTGGAAGTCATAGAACCAGTACTTACTACGACAACGTTTCAAATGGAAACACGTTTTTTGCGTTTTTGTTTGAGAAAATTTTCATGTTTTTATATGAAAAAACCTTAATAATGCCAAGTATTCAGACATTCGTATGGACAGACAAGGGAGTTGGATTGCTATTACGATCCCAGGAGAATATTGACTGGGAGTCACGCCACTCTGGAGGCCACCATTGTGGGCGATGGTGGCTCGGCGGTAGAGTCGGTCGTCCAATAACCGGAGGGTTGGTGGTTCGAATCCCACTCTATCAAACAGTCATTGTCGTTGTGGGAAAGGCACTTTACCCACATTGCCTCGTATGAACGTTGCCCCAGGGCTACAATGTAGCTTACCATCACTGGTGGGACTGGTGTGAATGAATAATGGTCTCTGTACACGCTTTGAGTCAATGCGAAAAAAAGCGCTATATAAATCCAAGTATTGTACTTATGCATATTCAGTAGAACTATTTACTACATGGTCATGGTGTAACATTTCAGAAAAGTAGCTTTCTCCCCTTGTCTAAATCGAAACGTTCCACCATGGGAACCATCTTTGAAAAGCCATTTTCAGTGGCTCTGAGCAGTCGTTGTCCAAACGGACACCGGAAACACAACAAACTCTTTCAGTTTTAACTTGAAAACATCACGTAATCGGTGCCAAAAACATGGTTCTGAAGTTCAGTAAGTTTAAACAAAGATTTTTTCAATTCCTTTCCAACCATTGTGATCTGTTAGAGCTCTTCTTCTGCTTCTTTTTCTAATATACCAGAGGTCTCCGAGGATGACTTTGTTTTGAACTATGTCACAGAGTTTTCCAATCATGTCCAATGGGCAAAGTCTTATCTTTGTCAAGTGTTTTTGCATTGGCACACTAATAATAAAGCTGAAGACATGCTGCCCAAGTTTCTCAAAGTTCCGACTATTTTAACTCCCTTGAATATTTTGACTTGATGAGTCAAACGTCAAACTCACTGGGAATTCAAACCAGGGAGGACAAGAGATACTGAACAGAATGCACAAAAAAAATCAGTCGAAGTCTGGAAAAAGAACAAAAGCCCCAGTCATGCAGAGAGTAAACACCAGGGACAGTGGGAGGAGAGAAAGGGCGAAAGGTGTCGCCACCTCTCTTGGCATCCTCTCCAACTCCCTGTCTAATCCGACAGAAGCGGTCATGGAATCACCTCCCCTGCTCCCTGCCCTCCCCCCGCCTCAAGTGTAAAAACCACGTAGAATCATGCAGAGAGAATAACTGAGGAGCTGCGGCGCTAATCCACCCGTCGGGTCTGCAGACCCTGGGATTTTTGGACTAACTCCTCTCACTTGGCGTGAAAGAGGAGGAGGAGGAGGAAGAGGAGGAGGAGGAGGGAAAGAGAAAGGTGAATGAATATGAGTGCAGGTCAGAGAATTGGCCGTGTTCACCCGGCGCCTCACACTGCTCGCCTTGCTCATGTCAGTCACGCCGCTGTTTCCTCTCACCCTCTGCCTGCGTTTCATGCCGCGCAAACTTAGGCTCTCTCCACCAAACTGTCACGTTTTTTTAATTTTATCGTCTCCTCCAGCCTCGCGGGATACCCCGTGACTCCTCTTCCTCCCCATCTGTCTCTGGGAGCCTTGTTAATACCACTCTATCTCTAATCACGCAGCGAGCCAATCTACTTCCCCCAGCAAAGCCGTGAACTCCATTACTGCTGCCGAATCACAAAGAACGGCATCTAAAAAAAAAAACAAGGTATGTAGATTGAGCCATTAGCAACCTTCCACTGGGAGAGGCTTCAGTAAAGAAGAGCAGTTGATTGCTCAGATCTGTTTATACTTGGGTGATTGGGTGAAAAGTTATAAATCAGCCTCAAAGTCCAGCAAAGTGAAAAGAATAGTCAACTACAACGTTGACCCGGACAAAAAGGCTATTTACCTTTTGGCACAACAAAACTTAAGAAACTGCAACTACAAGGATTGCTGTCTCCTTTATATAAATAGTAACTCTATATATTAGATAACTCCAGTTGGTGCAATTTATTTCACAAAAGGTTGAAATGTTCCAACTATTTGAACTAAGAGAGCAGCAGTGAGTTTGTCTATCAGTCGACATCTCATTCATCATCTTGTTATTTCTCCTTGCTAATCTTTACGTAATGATTTAAGCACTTCCTGAGTGACTGCTTCAATCCCGTAAGGCACAAAACCACACCGACCACATATTGTGCTCAGAGTGGTAGGTTGTTTGCTTCATGGATGTGTTTTCTTGATGGACTTTGGCTATATTTGGACAGTTAATCTTGTAATTTTACAAGATTACAGGAGTCCCCCTACATTGTTTCTGACACTCTTATTGTATACAATTAGTGTTTGCAAATTAGTTGGACGGCTGCTTTTTAGTTGGCCATTTAAGCCTATAGCATAATACACATATTTCTCCAAGAAAATGTTTTTTCCACATTCAGTGCATTGCTTTTACCGAGAGTGCAAAATATTTCAGCTTTTATAGCACCTATCTCATGCAGGACATTTATCTTAACAGTGTCCCACAAGTCTTAAGCTTCTCCCTCGGTACAAAAGCATTAAAAGTCATTTGAGCTCGAAACTCATCAATTTGTCATCCGCACAATTATTTTTTATCTGTCTACATGGTGACCTGTTTAGAATATAAGTGAGTATTTGCAGAGTTCACGTTAGGATGACCATATCTTCACAGCTGATAAAGAAAGTCGGCAAATCAGGCTTTTGGGTGAGTGAATGCTGGCCTCTTGGAATGAAGCCTGTAATTGCTCAGAAGCATAAGCGTCTGTTTGGCCACTGATGCTGCCACTGACTCTGTGAGTCCTGATGCTGGCGGTGCTGGTGACGGGGAGTTAAATGTTGGCAGCAGTCTACGGCGCTGGAGGCAGAGTGATACAGAAGCTTCTGATTGGATTAATAAAGAACACACTGATTAGTGATTGGCTTCCTCGCTTGCGGGGCAGTCGCGGGCCACAAAGGAGATGCCTCCTGAATCCTAGAGTGCGGCGAGACGAGGAGAAAAGTGCAAGTAAACTAGTTTCCCCTTGACTCAATATGCTCAATCACAGGCTCGTGTTTACGCCTCAGCCAGTCTCTTTGGCTCGGCTCTCTAAAAGTTGGCGGCTGACATTTAGGATGCGGAGAAGAGGTTCAATTTGTCACTTTGACCTGAAGTGATACTGTCACTGGCTGAGCAACATGCAAGAAACACAAGTGGTTGTCAAGCCTCAGCGATGGAGGAATAGGGCAAAGTCCAAAGCCTCCACTTCCGTGTTGACAGTTGCTATAAAATGTCGTCCCCCCCCGCCCCCCGCCCAAACAATTTTCTGTACCATTTCTTTGAATACTTAACTTCAGCTCTCTTGTTTCTGTGCAGTTTCGTACAACGTTGTGCTGCTCCACAAGGCGTGCAGAAGCTAATTGACCTTGCAGAAGCCAACATGTGCACCAATCCCGGCATATTGCGCATTAGCCATACCCAGTGGT
This sequence comes from Lipophrys pholis, assembly GCF_963383615.2. Taxonomy (NCBI): domain Eukaryota; kingdom Metazoa; phylum Chordata; class Actinopteri; order Blenniiformes; family Blenniidae; genus Lipophrys; species Lipophrys pholis. The sequence continues at coordinate 14,001,415 of NC_137641.1, read as the reverse complement.
GCACAGTGGATCTCATCCTGTAGCTAATTATTATCAGCCATCTGCTAAATGCATACAGCTTGGCATCAGCTGCATTTGCCATGATTTGATATTGCTCATTTTTCTATATGTTCTTTTTTTTTTCTTTTTCTTCATATTCCTGTTGTTACATTGCCATGCCTCCTGTTGTTTTACCACATTGATAATTCTTACTGTGAGCGATTTTAACACACTTTTTCCTTCTTTTTCCACATCTGTTTCTTTTCATTCTGTGCTCATTTTGTGGGAATAGTGAGGTCTGAAGTTATAAAAAAGTCACTGTAAATAACCAACCGGAATTCCTGTCACTGGGATCTGAAAGCCTGTTCATGAGCTTTGCAATAAATTTAGAGCTAACAGCATGGTGGTGACTTTTCACTGCTAGATTTCCTCTCTCTGCCCACAAAACATGTCTTTCCGTTGGACTTGTAAATGTCTTGCCTGTTTTCTTATTTGCTTGCCACCACCCTTTCCTAAGATTGAGCACCCAAACGCAACGTCAGCACACTCTGAAATGCCTTCGTTACACAGGCGGGTTTGAACATATGGGTTCAAATTGATGTGCCGAAACAATATCAGTCAACTAAAACATCCCGTTATGTCACCTTTGTGAAACGGCCACACAGTTATACCCTTCATAAGCAGGTTATTTTTAAAGGAACTGAAGAAAGATAGAAAGGAACCAAAGCACTGAAAAGATAATAAAAAGCCCCATTGTGGGGTTAAAAAAAAATAAAAGTGACGGGATTTGTTTATAAAAAACCCAACTGCTGAGAGTTGCGAGAGACGTGGACAAGGTCGGCAACAGAAGTCAAGCTGTGTGAAAAATAGACAAAACAGGAGAAAATAAGCCGGTTGGGGAGTTCACTTGAGCTGCGCCCACGAGAAAGACCATCAGCCGAAATGGATCGGACCCTTGACAGAAAACATGGGAGTTTCTTTGATTGTCTGCGATTAGAGATAAATGCAGTATTTTCTCAAAGAACCATTTGTTTTGATAAAGACTTATCACCCTTCCCAAGCGAGAAGTTAAAATAGGCTGAGAGAAAGGGGGGAAAATAGAAAAAAAAGAAAAGAAGGAGCTGAGATAGACCACTTGTTAGATAATTTGACATGAATGCTAAATTATTCCCCGCCGCCTTTGCCAATTGATCCATCCCCAACTTCTTTTTGCTAAATGTTCCATCTCTCTTTTGTCAATCATACCGGGACTTAAATCTGCTTTCTATTTTTCTCCCCCTGTTCCTCTGTCCTTCCCAACTGTTATCGCCTTCTCACTTTCCTCTTCTGACCTTCACCCTTACCTTTACAAAAAAAGGGTAATACTTCTATAGTAGCAGACTTATCAAAGGTTGTTTTGTTTTTATTTTATTGTTAATCATATTCTGTACTTTGCCTGCTTTGTCTCTGCTCAACGTCTTGACTTCATCTCTTATGGTGTGGATAAAAGTACTTGAGACCAAACCAGCACTGACAAATCTTTTCAATGAACCTCTTTAACAGAAAGCAGTGTTGCATGGTCAAGCTATTTTTGATCTGACGCTCATTCAAATCAAGAGGACTGTCTACCCAAGCGTTTTAAAAAACAAAAAAACAAAACTTGTGGTCATCTCAGTGCACCTGTGGAGAATTTTCACAACATCTACGACACACAAAAGGACCCATTCTCCTACAGAATGAAAATGTGTTTTTTTTTTTTTACAGCTTTTAATGCAAAGTAAAGACAATTACTTCAATGTTCACATCAAAATGAAAAACAAGTTCTCCAAATGTGATTTGAAAGTTCTGATAGTGGTTTAATAAAAGGATGGACATCATCTTAGCAATGCAGTGTCCCTCTCAGTTGGAAAATGAAGTCAGAATCTCATTAGGTCGACTTGTTTTGAGGTAGCCACAAACAGACTCAGAAGAAAGAAAGCAGATCAATGGCTCGGCAATTACTTGTTTCAGCCATAAGTTCACTCAACAGAGGCCTGCCATTGGATTTATTAAAGCATTTCACTGTAAATAATAAATGAATGAATGAAATCTGTGGTTGATGGCGCAGAATAATGCTCTGTCTTCCATTTGAGCCATTACATAAAAGCAACATGATGGCTAATTATCCCTGACAATAACCTGCATTAGTCTTCGGTCACTGAACCACTCATTACCATTGGAATGGCTTTCTTTGTCCCCTTGGGACATTCCATTTCAATCAAATCATTTATAGCCGACCCACTGACTGAAGGCTATAGAGACAACTCAGTCACTTTTATCATAGGGAGGCCAGGCGCAACATCAAATTCTGGACAAACAGGGTCATGGGGAGAACGGGAATAGTGGATTTATTAACTGGGAATAGTTATAGGAATATTAGATAGAGGTTCTTTCATAGGAGATCCATGTTTTTGTGTGTGTGTGTGTGTGTGTGTGTGTGTGTGTGTGTGTGTGTGTGTGTGTGTGTGTGTGTGTGTGTGTGTTTATTTTTTAGCAAATCTAACAACCTACCCATCTATTCATCACATTAATTTACTTCAAATTTGGATAGGATGGCAATATCCTTTCATTAATTGGACATTCACTTTTGACCATGAGAATAAGTTTGACTCCCCAGTTGTTTCCCACATGTGCCAAGCTACTCTTTTGAGATCCAGAGCCATGTTTGCGCTAACTTCTCTGTAAAGCGAAGTTTTTGGTTTTGTGTCTGAGATATTGCCTTTGGATCAAGGAGCAGATGGAAACTTGTAAAACAGACAACTTTGCTTTTGATTATTGCATGGGTCCCCTTCTCCTTGACGGTCCCTCACAGTTTCTATGTTGTATCAATTCTCCTCATTCCTTCTCCAATCACGAGGGTACGCTTCACCTCTCATCTGAAAGGGGCATGTTGTCCTTTTTTCAGTAAAAAAACCTACTAAATACTTTGTTGTCTTTATAAGCGCCAATTAGCTCCAGTGCACACTGGACTACATATAGTAGTTTGAAAAAAGGCAGAGATAATATTGGGTGAATATATACACTAATGTTATCACTTTGACAAACAAAATGAGAAAATCCTATGTGTCAATGGTATTCCCATGACGCTGTGAAGATAAAGGCCTTGCATTTGAGTCTGGATAGCTTCCGTGTCTAAAGCTTTAATCCATCTTATTGCACAATGGAGTAAAATATTTCCTTCATGTACTCATCAGTGTTTCTTCATGGAACAGTTTGAAGCTTCATGGCTGATATCTATCTGAAGCGAGATAAAAACATACTTACTTTTGGTAAAAAAAAGAAATGTTCATTGTTCTTCAGACGTTTGGCTTTTTTCACCAACCACTTCACTGAAGAGCGCTGTGAAGCACAGAAACCAGAGATGCCATATTGAGTACAGTCATGTTTACATTTTTTTGGTATGCAAACCTCTGTTTGAGGATAAAAAAAAAAAAAAAAAGTTCAGTAATCAAGTCATCCAGCTTTGCCCAGTACCTCTTTTATCAAGAAACACAATTCCAACGTGTATAAATGAGACATTTCTGGCATTCTGACATCTAATCGCCTCGTTGCTTGGCCTCTGTCGTTTCTACTGAAGTATTCAACAATGAGAAAAGCAGAACTTTAAAAAGAAATGAACATAAAACAGTAGGTGTAAGTCTTTGGAGCTTTATGCATTTTTTAGTCATCTTGCGTCACCCCCTAAAAAAAGCAGCAACATTTCCATCGATGAGTAAAGCAGGGAGAGCCCCTTTCACCTTGAAATGTGCTGCGTTTCTGTCTAATCTTCTTTCCTCCTTAAAAATTACCTTTCTGAAGAGTGCAGGGGTTCAGGGAATCAATAGATCACTCAGGCTGCAAATGTATTATCTTACAAAGCAAGGGAGGCAGGGAAGGAGGAGTGTGAGAGAGAAGGAATGGATGAAGACAGGGAGAAGGGTGAGAATGAAGAGAGGAGTGGGGAATGGAGAGGAAGTGAAGGATCAGGATGAATAGGGTAAAAGTGGTGGAAGTGAGATGGATGAAACAAGGGGATGATGAAATTGTAGAAAAGCGAGGTTGAGGGAGGAGGAGAGGGAGCGAGCGAGCGAGCTACTATAGATTAACACTGAATGGTACATATTAATGGTGGGTCGGAGCAGACGTAAGGAAAAGTGAATCGATCACCTTTAAATTATTACTGTGTGAGGGATGCAAAATCAGGTCAGAAAGTTTAAAAAGGAAACTTCAACTAATGTGACCAAGTTGTGCTCAGTTGCAACAACAACCAATATCATCAGCTTCTGCCTCGATGACAAAAAAAAAAAAGAGGGTTTGCCTGTTATCACCTGTCTAATTCCTTATTTGCAAGTGTATTTGTGCCATCGAAAACCAGCAGGCTTTGCAGGGATTTGTTACACTTCAGCAGTGCAGGCAGCAGAGGTTTGCCCCGCAGGCTGACGTCTCCGCAGAGGAGCAAGGTTTGACGTATTCTGAGCAACAGGCTTAACAGATACACGGACGGATACGACAGGGAGGGAGCGACAGTAGCGAATCGAGGAACAAAGAGTGCAAGCTGTGAAACCAAGTTCAGCTGTTTACTCATGACATATCACCATGTTTTTGACCTATTTTAAGGCAAAAGCTGCAACTCTTGAGTTGCAGAGAATATAATTGATGTTCATAGTAACATTCACCTTGATACGCTTTGGTCTGAGATACGCTCTTTTATTGAATAGTTGTGATCTCTTTGGTATTTACCATAGTTCTTCTTTATTTTAATACATTGTTTGGCTGAAAGCGCCATTTCATCTTATTCCAGATCAGCCTCTATTGATTTCCTTTGTGGGATTTCTTCGGACGACTATCGGTAGAAATCACTGACTTCTCGTATTGCGCTTCTTCTTAACACATCTAAAAAGTATCTGAAGAGCTTTAGGACTTGAGACCAATTCACAATGACTGGATGGAATTAAAGATACGTGTACCATGTGGGACGAGCATTTCTGCTTTCAGACGGCTGCCTTGTCTTCCCATCGTGAAATTTGAAGTGAAATCCATCAGCCCACTATATATTAATCAGATTTTCTAAAGTCAAAATTTGGGACTGCGGCTGTATTCACACTGACTTAACGATGCCATTGTCACTTTTGTTGGTGAGTGACAGACAGACCTCCTCGAAGATGACATGGAGGGCAACTCCTCTCGCTCGCACATAAACACCCCGGCAGACGGATCAATACTGTCTCATTTCACACCTTGTGCAGCCAAAGTTCTCTATTGTACAGGTAGCGAAACAGGCAGGCCAACAGATATAGATAACCCAGACAACAGACGGCGTGCACAGAGAGGTGCAAGGTTGAGTGGCAGAAAAGAGGTATAAATGGAGAGCCGCATCCCAATAAAGGTGATTGATGTGGAGAACATAACGGGACTTCATGTTGTTGGGGAGCTAAAGCAGATTTCGTCTGCTATCTAAAAAGGGGTTTCTCTGTGCGGAGAGCAGACAAGTGTGTTGAGTTTAAAACAGCCTCCTCTGTTACCCTGCTTCTTCTGCTGACACTGATCTGCCTCTTACCAGCCTCCCCGATACCCCCCCCCCACCCCCCCCCCCCACCCACCCACCCACCCACCCACACACCCACTCACACACACTCTCCCATTTTTTCAAACATTATTTGACATTAATCGGACAGCTTCAGCCATCTTCTTCTCACACTATATGCAACAGGAGATTAAGCTAAAAGTCTTACTGTAGAACATTACCGACTCCCAAAACAGAAAGCACAAGAGTCAAAGTGTTAGTGCCAATACAGCGATGCTTTGATCTCATTGAATAATCATGTTAGAAAAGTGTCTGGGGAAGTTTAATAGAATAAGTCCTCCTCTCCTCTCCTTGCCTTGAGCTTAATTGTGACGTACTATTGATTTTTATGTGTGCTCGCCGTTCATCATCAGCCTATCTGCTCTTTTTGTGTGTGTGTCTTCTCTCATCCACTTGCCTCGTCCACATTAGCTTTACTCCACACGCTGCAGTATATAGATATAGTCATCCATACGTATTTTTCTTTGCAGCAATTGTCAAGTCACGTCACACAGCGCTTGAAAGTGGAACTAAAAAATGGAGCTCGGAAAAAGCCTCCTTGTTTCTGCGTCCGCGTAGCGAAGCCCCTTGATTAACATCCATCTCTGCATCATTTTTTTTTTGAGTCACCTCCAAACAATAAAACCATTATAGCCACTTTGCCTTACACCAGTGAACGTTTTGTCATCCCATTGTGCGGAATGACAACGCTGCGAGATTACTATTGTTCGGTCATTATTCATCCTTTTATGTTTCTATTCTTTTTACACAGAATTGCCTTCTAGCTCATCTTTCATGGACTGAAATCACAGTTCTTTTTATTTCGTTCCATTTTTTTTTTTTAAAGCCCAATCTGCAGGTTTTGTTGTCTCACATGACGCTGCTATGGTTAAGTACACTAGCTGTTGTAGAGTTCTTCCATCATGCTACATTTGTTCTCAACATGTTATGTTATTTTTGTTGCAGTAAATAACCCCCATTATTATATAATCTGAGCACTTTCCCAGCTGGAAATTCTCAAATGTGATACAATGTCAAAACTGTGGTTTATGATTGACTGTAGATTACTGGCAGCCAATTGCCTATAAGTTACTGTCAACAATTTACTGTCAACGAGTTTCTTCTGTTCTTTCTCTCCGGGTGTAATAAAATGTGAAATGGGCATGCATTACAAGGGCATAGTGCCACTAACTTCAGCATAGAAATAAGTCCAGGTCATTGCCTGATGGCTACGATGTTAACCAATAAGCATTCAACAAGACTATTATAGCTTTCTTTGTAGTGTCGGCAATTTACCGTCATGCTACAGTAAAAGAACAGAAGAAACTCGTCACCTAAAATGTGGGATAGCAGCCACATTAGTGACAACTGTCAATGTTAACTTTGTTAAGGAGAACTTTGAAAATAGAATGGTTGAACTTTGAAAGAAAACATTCCGGAGAATGCTGAGAAAACTCTACAGCCCACTTTCTTCTAACCCCATTCTATAATTCTTTCACCACTTTATTTAGATTATGTTTCTTCTGCTCGTATTCGGTGGGCTAGGTCAACACATAGAGTTCTTGCAAGATGAAAATAAACTAAATATCTTTTAAAAGGTAATACATATATTTATACAATGTTTAGATTCAGAATCAATTATAGATCAAGAGGTAATGACCCTAAACTAAATCATGTTGCATAACTTGCCTACAATGAAGCCCCATTAACTCGACGTTTCAAGTAAAAATGCTTCGTTTTTGTGTTTTTGTGTGAGAAAGGTTTTGCGTTTACACACCGACGTTTTAAAAATGATATACGTTTACATTGAAGTGGCAGAAAACAATGTTGTTGGCATGCTAGGCCATGAGCGAATCGTTTGTTTTTGTATTGAAACCACATATGCGTGCACAGAAAAATACGTGATGAACATCAACAATGGCGAGTACATGGATATTTGTATGGACAGACGACAGTTGGACTGCTGTTATGGGTGAGCCTCAACTATACAACTGCCAAGTTCCACTGGAATATTGACTGGGACTCATGACTCATGTGAAATAATTCAGGAAATGTTTTACATAAAATCAAGACCAGAATAATGCACTGTGTGCTTTATTTCTGACTGATCAAATGCTATCAATCGTCTTTCTGCTGTAGTGGCTCAACTTTATCAAAACATTTTATTTACATCAAAATACATTGTATTCTATACTGTTTAGCTCGTTGGGGGACACTTGAAATCAGGGGTTGAGGAGAGACTTTTTACTGGTATGATTTTCCCTAAAAATGATAATAAAAAGAAAGAAGTAGAGGGTTAAACAGAAGTAGAGGGAATAATGCGGTACAAGCTCTTCGGACTACCCACACTTTGAAAACCTCTGCATTACAGTATCGCTTTTATGAGTCATTTTAACTCGATTTTGTACCTACCTATATGCTGCTATATATCCCAGTCAAATCACAGGAATGAGGTGGATAGTACTAAAACTGGTAGAGGACAGCCCATAGGCACGTGTTAAAAGTGATCAAAGTGCAATCTGCAACATTCCCTCTCCCTCACACCTGCCCAACACCAGAATAATTCAGGGTAATATCATCTGCTGCAGTGATTGGACATCTGTGTGTAGGTGAAATAGCAAGTCAAAGTGTCCTGTTATCGAAAGAACACCTCCTGTTTTGGGTCTCTCTGTCAGTCAAAGGAATTAAAACACTTCAAGTGATCAGACAGCTCATGTTAAGTAGTTCTAATCTGACATAACCCAAACCTGGGAAACTGTGCATGAACTGACTGACTCATCTGTCTGACACTCAACGTGTCAGGTTTGCTATGTTTCATCAGCAAAACAAGTTCTTGTGCTTGATTACACACTTTCTGCGTGTCGCAATGTAAGCAACGTGTTGGCCTTAATCAGTTGAAAAAGGGTTTGCAAAGTGTGTCAAAGGGCTTTTAAGTTCATCTCAAAGGCTGTGCACATTAATGCACTCCACGCAGTTACCACAAATCCAGTATTTACCTCTAAATTTCCCTGATGCAGATGATAAAGACTACTGTCTTGACATGAGACGGATGAGCTGTCACAGTCAGTTATTTCTCACATCAACCTTCCTCAGTCTTCAGCTTTGTTGGAGTTGCTGCGTTATTAGTTTTCTCTGCAGTAAAGGTGTGCAGCTTGGGCTGCTGGGTACTGTTTTGGCTCATGCAACCAACTTAGGAATCCTGGAAACAAGGGTGCAGTCCCCATCTGACTCATGTGGGGGGATGGTGGACTTGTGGAAAAGAGATGAATTTGTTTGAATCTCTCTGGCAGCAGTCACCACCGGGTCCCTGAGGGAACCCCTGTACACTGAAATGCACCCTGGGGGCTGGGCAGTGTCAGACACTACTTCTTAGGAGTGGTCGATTACAGAGAACAAATGTTGCTGTATGCAGACTGTAGTATTGTTCGGCTGACTAAAAAAGAGTCAGCCAATAAAATTCACCGATGTTTAGTTATACTAAAGACTAAATGCTGCCTCTTTAAAGCATGCACATGGCTGCAGTTTCGGAACGCTTCTAGAGTTAGCGTCCTCAGCATCTGTTCTTGTGAAGCCTTTTATGTACTCAGTGGATGCACGTTGTGATCCAGTTTATAGCACATAGTACTTTGCTTCATCAACTTAATTTTAGCCATTAAATAGTCAGAGTAGTGTTCTCCTGCTTTAGCATAGAAGTGCACCTTCAATTCCTGAGGCCAAAACACATTTGAAGTCCAACAGCCCAACTAAGTCACACACCAATGGGAGTTATTTAGCATTTTAAACAGTATAGACACAGGATGTTACAAAACAGTTATGTTGGTTTGCAGATATAATAAATCTCTACAACTCTGGGAATAAAAAAAGGACAAGTTCAAATTCACTTGGGATCTTGGAGGAAGAAGAGACATAGATTCATAATTAGGCTACTTAAATGGGAATACATCCAAGTTATTGAGGGTTATGTCCTCTCCTAATGCCCTGCCTTTCCACACCCATTAGATCAACAGCCATGAGCCCAGATCAACCCAACAAGCAGCAGGCAGCAAGGGAATGAGAACATATTGTGTTACTGGCATAGTTCTACATTCTCACGATCATCATGAGTTGCAGGGCCGTACATAGCATCACATAGTGTACATTTCTTTTTTTGCATTATATGCTGGCTTAAGGTATTGTTCTTGCAGGGTCCTACCCAAGTATTGACCTTCAAGTCCAGAAAGTGACGCCATGGCGCAGGAAGTCATCATTTTGGTTCAGTCCCAAACACCAACGTTTCTAATACTAGTTAACGAGGCTCGATATTTTGCGTGTAGCAAAACTAAACTGAGGATACCAGGAACATTTAGACTTTTTTTGACATTTTTATGCTCCCAATACCCACCCACATGTCTTCAAATTCCACTGCTGAAAGAGATCTAGTGCCACTGCTATAACAGGCATTCACAGTTTGAGTGTGTTTCACTCGCCTGGAGTTTATTCTCCCAGTCGAGTTTAGCTTAAAAGCTGCTCTCAGCTTGGGAGGTTACATATTTGGCTGAGCAGCACGGGAGAGCGGCGTTTCCAAATCCCGTGTGAGAAAAATGATTTTCAACGTTGAATATCTAAGTGCTGTTGCGTAAGAGTCTTAAATGACTTCATGATAATCGGTAGACAAACAGAGTTACATAAACCACACACAAGAATTTATCTGTGTGTGCTGGCGCGTGTGCACAGTGACTCGTGCGTCCTGCACCAGGAATGCTTTGTCCGCTGCGTTGGGAGTATTTTTCAAAATCATTCTCTCCCAACTTCACATGCTCGCTTGTTGTTTTTGTTCCGTTCTCGTCCCTTTGCCACCATTGTCTCAACATTTCTCCACAATAGCCTCGGTCTTCTTCCTCATCTCCCTTCTTGTCCAACTCCATTTCTGTCTTCATTTCTCCCCTCGCAAAATAGTAGCTCTCTGCTTCTGCCCGACCCCCTCTTTGTGTTGTTATGCTTTGGGATTTATTTCTGTTCTGAGGAGCGTGACTGCAACCTTGATGATGGGATATTTCCACGCAGCAGGTTATCGAGGTGCAGCCGGGGCGGACGCGAAGGTGTGAGCGCTCGGCCAAACCTATGTAATGGATTGCCTCACTAATAAACTATGAAAGGTCAGGTGCAGAGGGGTTGGGTGGTGTCAGCGTGTGTGTGTGTGCGTGTGTGTGTGTGTGCGTGCGTGCGTGCACAAGGGGCAAGTGGGAAGAGAATCCTGATGGTTCTGTCGAGACCCTGATGAGCCAGGTGTTTGATTTAAAGCGACACACGCTGTTGCTCACAGATGGGTGGGCGGATACACACTATCAGATCTGATGTGCGTTTACCTTTTAAGATTTGCTCCAATACTTTGTTTTCCATATTTCCACCTGTTCATTGAACTCTAATCGCCCCTGTTTTGCATGACCAACAACCTGGAAGGAAATAGCCACTTATTCAGACCCGCTCGGCCACTTACCCAGCAGTCAGAACAAATGAATAAATAAATTTGTCACAGCTCATTATCATGTGGCTGTTTGGCCAAAGCCACTTTGAACAATATAATGAGAATTCAAATGATTGCCCAGCAAGCTCCTCAGGCTGAAATATATTATAGTATGTATTTTAATGTTTACTTGCAGGTAATGTTGACGAATCCGGCAGGCTTCTTCCAGCAGGGCTCGGCTTCAAATTCACGCTCTCATGCATATTAACAACTGTGAGCCACATTGTGAATGCTTCGTCTCTGTCGGTTACCACAGGGCAACTCCACCAGAGCAGATGGAAGTTCGATGCCTTGCTCAAGGGCGTCTTAAAAAAAATGTATTTTGCAGTCCAAGCGGGAGCAGTTACTCATGTTTTCGACCCACATTCGAGGGCTTGAATTGCCAATTTTCCATTCGCACAAGCTCACTTTGTGGTCTGAAATGTTAATGTTTGTTGTTTATCTATAGAAGCCTGGGTCATTTCGTTCTAAACTGTGTTTTACGGAGACTGTGGCCAATGATCGACTTTACTTTGGCTCATATGCACCGTGGTGTTACACGCCGGAACAGATTTACAATCGGAGGTTGTCACCGTCCCTGCTTGCTCATCGGTGTGTCATCGTCATCGCGATCCCTCTGGGAAGTTGGCGGCTCTCTGTCGTGTGAGAAAGGGAAATGCTGTCATCAGCATTTACGGGAGGACGGCGGAAGAGTAAGACAGGGAGACGAGAATGAGCACCAGAGGTGAGAGCAGATGAGAAAGGTGAACGGAGAAGGGTCGAGAAAAGGTGGAGATAATGACAGATATGAAGGGGGCAGGCGGAAAGACCAAAGGGATGGATGAGGGATGTGAATGGGGAAGTGGATACAGACAGTTCAAGTTAAAAAGTTGAATTATAGCTGGACGTGGAGAGGCAGAATGGAAGTGCAAGGTTCAGAAAAGAGAAGCCTATAGGGCCGATGAGGAACAGAGCGAGTTGACAAAGAAAACGAATGGCTCCACCTCTGTGAGGCATGCAGTCGTATAGTCATAGGGCGAGCTTAGATAGTGACATCAGTGTTAAATCAGCGATGACTAAGTGTAGACCTCCAGAAGAGTGGTGTTCAGCAGGAGATGACTCTCCTCAGGGCGACTCATGGCGGTGATGATGTAAGACGATGTCCTGAGTGCTCAGCAAGTTTAAGTTCAGCATCGAGAGCAAATATCCCCTCTACTGTTTCCTCTTTCAGTTGTAGATGCTTCAAATGTTTCATTCTTGAGCCTAAAGTGATTTGTTTTCTTATATTAATATATTTAAGGCCCATTTAACTCTATAATTGGGGATATCCATGTTCCGAGATGGACCGGTGAGGGTGAGAACTTTGCACTGTTAAAGGATGAAGAGTCATGTACATTCCATTTTCATTCATTTGGAAACAAGATTATCAGTTTAGAAGCGTTCAGCCACATATTGATGAAACTTTAGCACTTGTGAGTCCACATGACTTTGAGTAATGCTATTTTTTTTTTTGTCTCATGACGTATAGAGTGACTTTGAAAGCTTTTGTCAGCGTTAACATTTAAAGGTCACATGGGGTCCCAACTTGCTCACTTGTGGGACATCAAATTTGGTTTCACCGGGTTTTCAAAGCTGCTATTCAATTCTAGGAATGTCACTTATCTGGAAATGTGGAAAAAGTATGTCTTGACCAATTCATTAGCAGTTACTCAAAGGTTTACAGTCAGTTGGTTCTCAATAGATATCCACTGATCAAAATACAAGGTTTGTGTGACGCCTTCTTGCACCAAGTCCCCAAGGGTGTTGGACACACTTTAATTTTATTTGATTTCCACTGAAATTCTCAGTGTTACAGTATTAAATAATTCTGACTCGAGGTCCTCGGAGCCTGATGACTTCATCATTCCCCTCCCATCAATGTCCCTTCGGTGGATTCCTCATGTGCGCACTTAAGCATGTCTTTGTCCGTCATTCTCGTAAATACTGCATGGAGTACTTCTATTTAAACACCTGTCCTATACAGAGAGGGACCGGGAAACTAGAATTGCAGTGGATAAACAGGCAAACAAGCGCATTATTATCTTGAGTGTTTTTTGGATCACACGGGCGACCGTCCTTGAAAACAATGCACGCACACACGCACACACGCACACACACACACACACACACACACACACACACACACACACACACACACACACACACACACACACACACACACACACACACACACACACACACACACACACACACACACACACACACACACACACACGACTATTTCAGTGTATTTGCTCAGAGAAAAGTGGCAACAGACACTTAACTGTATTTAAGTGAATGCTCCTGTATAGTTAGTATGTTTGTCTGGTTGCTGAGGTTGTTGGCCACCCATTTTCTGGATATGTGCGCTTCTCACGCACTCTGCATGGCATTACTATGTTCAAGGTTAGTGCATGTTTGTACGCAGTTTCTTCTACCACTTAAATTGTGTTTGCTTGACTGTCTGCGCGTGTGTGGCCGTCCCGTATCTTCTGTGCATGTGCGTGACCCACCCAGCCGTGCAAGGCCACCCGACCGATAGCCACATCTGCACCATTGCCGCAGGACAGGACTCTACAAATAACCCTCCGGTGGTAAAGACACACAGTGGAACAGATAGTGTTTGTGCGGTGCATGTGTGCACGATTATGCGTGCGTGTAAGCGTCTTTGAGTATGTGTACGCCAAGTCTATGCTTCTACTGTATACCCGGTGTTTACTAAGAAAGATGGCAAACAGGTTGAGTCAACAGGCATTTTTTTTATTTTTTTATTTTTTATTTTTTTTTAAGTTTCCAGCACATGCATACAAGCTCTCAGACTTGCTTCTTCAATTACATGCTGTGAGACAGCACGGCATGGGTGTTTTTTCAATCATCTTTCTGCAATTGTTGTTGATTCTTTTCTGTTTATTATTCATTCACGGTCATACTCTTGTCAGGCATCTCTTCGTCTCTTTCATGCTGGCTTTAGAATACAGTCTCATCCACACGAGCAGCTGATGTCGGGGGAGATCAATACCTTCAGGTTTGAGAGGCTAAATCCAAAACAGCTAATGCATTTTAAATAAAGAATAGTTGAGCTGCTACATATTGGAGATAAACAGTGTGGCAGATACTCTTCTGGGGCAATCAGCATGACCAGAGGAAAGTAATTGAGTCTGCTCAAAGGGGATTCCCAGTGGAAGTAGTAATTACAACAGCAGCAATGTGTAAGGTCATATCAAAAGAGACAAGACACAAATGTGCTCGTCCTCTTTGAACCGAAATCTATTTTTTTGTCAAAGTAAATTAACATTCAGCCAAAGCTACCGGTGTCAAATGTTTAATTCCCTCAACCAAGTAGTTCTGACGTCTCAAGCTACTCAAAAAGTAAAAGGTGATCATTAACATTGCGTTAATATGTACTTTATGTGTGGAGTTTGTATGTTCTTCTGGTCAATGTTTGGGTTTTCTAGTCCAAAACACAACTTTGAGGTTAATTGGTGGCCCTACAAGGCCCGTTGTTGTGAAACTGGGTGTGTTTGTGGTTTTAGTGTCTTTCGACATTTGCATTGTGGTGGAATTTCAACCTCACCATGTTGTACCTTGAACTGTGTCAGCTGGCATCAGCTTCACTCTACTTCAGCCCAAAGTACATTCACATATCCAGCAGATGCTACCAGTTTAATGTGTTTGTCATCAAGTAGTTTTGCTGTCTAAAGCTAACCAAAGAGCAGCTGGGAACTTTGTTTTTCGCATCACCATTGCAATAAATGGTAATTTACAGATTTTGAATGAACCCATAATAGCCAAATCAAAAGCTAATCAACAGATTCTGGTGTCTAATCCGAACCACATAACTGTCAAAATTGTAATAAGTACTCTTTTGCCCATAGTGTCCGTTGCATATTGAGCCAAGCAGCTTAAAAGCATTGGACCATTTATGAGTTGTCTGACTGAAAAACCAGTTAACCTCAACAAGCACAGAAATACATTACAGAAATAACCATTGTGATGCTCAATTATGATTATTGGATTCAAAACTATCATTTTCTGCCACTCAGGCTCAGTTTCATTTACTGTGTTTACTATAATGTGGTTCTGTAAACCACTCAGACCATGTGGTAACTGTGCTGCAGAGACATTTTCTCTCAAATATTAACCCTGAATCAGTCAAAGCCAGGAAGTTATTTCAGGCATGTGTGGAAGACTTTCTTTGTGTTTATTACTCAGTCTTTGTGTACTTCAGTCGATGTATCGGGGTTCTATGACAACTGAACATTGCACCTCGGGTTGAAAATGAAAGTCACAAAGATAATTTACTCTGGTTTTCTTGTTGTTGCGAATTAATGTCATTTATTTATTTGAGTTCCCATTAATTACTGATGCCAAAGCTGGTTCTCCTGAGGTCCTCAGGGAATAAGCAACAACACACAAACTGTCTTCATAATACCGATTATACCATTTAGAAGATACCGGGATTTACATACATGTGTTTGTACATGTGAACACGTACATTTATTTGCAAATGATTGTGAAACAGGCGATAAAACAAAGTTATGTTAGTTCAGTGAACACAACGTCAAACACATTCTCCATACTGATTTCACAATGAGGCAGTTAGCCTTTATCATTGTGAAATCAGTATGGAGATCTGTTTTTGTTTTTTTAAAGGGAATCAAAAACCGTTCAAACTATGAACATTGTGGCAATAGATGTATTGTTTAAGACTTAAAATTTGCATATGGTATGCCAAAACACAGAAAATTGAAGTGAAACGCACAAAAGTGTGTTGCTTTCAAGAGTGATAAATGTTGCTTTGTTTTCTTTTTTATGAATTATTAAGATAAGGCTTTAGAATATGTTCTTTTTTCACAAAATAACATGATCTCTCCCCCCCCCCCCCCCCCCCCCCCCCCCAAAAAAAAAAAAATGTTTTTTTTAAAGTGTCATGTCTCTCTGAATTAACAAGATAAGTTTTAATGAAAACATTTTCTTTTGGCGCTACATTTATTGAATTAACACAATTTGACACAAAACAATAAAGCAACACTTTGACGTCTTACCATTGTTCATTCTGCATTAAAAATTCCGATAGAAGGTCATAATTAACAAAACCAGACACTATCAAGCAATGGACAGGTTCTAACAACTTAAATGCATAAAAATGAGACAGATCAGGAATACCTGAGCATTGCTTTCTCCCTCGGTTAATGGAATTTATGTCCTTTAGATTGTCTTCAGGTTTCCTATCTTAGCCCGCTGTAAAACCTCTTGTCAGAGTTACAGGTTTCTAAGTTCTACCATAGACCCTGTGGTTATTCCAGCCTCCCCCAGCCGGGACAGTGAGCTGGGTTGATGGACAGCCTCATATGTAGTTGGTGTAGCGGGCTAAGAGGAGTCGCATCTGGACTTTGAGGACCTGCAGCCCAACAAACAGCAGACTTTCTTCAAACACTGCCGGGGGGTTGGCAGGCTCGTGACAGACACTCTCTGAGGGGTCGACCTCCTCCCCGCGTGTGTCCACTTGTGAGTATCTGTCCTACAGCGAGCACAGCTCCAGTCATCGGTCTGTGACGTAGGTGGTCACTGCTTGAGAATTCTCAACACCACCCGTGTGGATGATTTTGCTCCTGGACGTGATTGATGTCCGTTGAAGAACGTATCATGCCACGCGTTTACCTTTTCACACCTCTCCTGTTTCAGCTGACAGGGTTCAACAACTCCTAGATACTTCATGGTATACAGACAATTCAAACGCTGCCCGAAAGAGGAGAAATACACTTAAGCATCCCTTTATTGGTCATTACAGTGGCTTTCAGCACTTCTGCTCTATGACCGTCTGATCAAATTCACGAATCGTCACTATGTCACACTGTAATGCTGTGTAAGGAAAGTCTGCCAAGAATTGAAAACACTCACTCTTTGTACATTTTCTTGCAATGTGTCTTAAGGTATTCTTTCTGGAACGTTCACTAGAATTTGGCTGATGGGTACATTCTTTTTTAAAGTAGTGGTATTCAGGCGTTCTCTAAAAAAATGTTGCACTGACTTTTATTAAAGCATTCGCACTCTATCATGAAAAAGTCACCACATTTATGGTTATAAAGTCACTTATAGTCATGTACATGATCTTTTAATCGTCAGATTGTAGAACATACCTGATCGATATGTCATTACAGAATTAAAAGAAGTTAGATCTCCCCTTGACCTTTGCCTGCTTGACTTTACCGCCTCATTGTCAGGAGAAAGCTGTGTATTGAAGGTTATCCACTTGTTGGATTCTTATATTTCTGTCCGTCCTTATTTTGTTGGGACATTATCTCAAAAATGCAGGAATTTCAAATCCAGCATGTCCACCAACTGAAAGATGAGGCGGTAAAGTCAAGCAGGCAAAGGTCAAGGGGAGATCTAACTTCATGTTTCTATCATTCCTGACATTGGACTTAACTATGTTACTATTTGCTGGATTTCAAGCCTCTGTGCGAATCTCTTTGAGCCATATCATTCGGAGACTTTTATTACTTTTATTCTGTATATGAATGTATGATGTTAGATTATTTTTACTGATTGGACACCATTTCACTTAAGATTAATGTAAGAAGATTTGCCTATTTTGGGGGGCGTATTTTTCTATTTTGACCTGACGGCGCTCCTGAATTGAAGCTATGAATTGGTAACGGAGCCATGAAGCAATGATTAGTTTCTATATTAAGATGCATTCCAAGAGATGCAAAACGATGACAAAAAGCAAATAGTACGACTTTGAAGTAATTCAGTGATCTACTGGTTAATAGTATTGAAAGTAAAGCTATGACTTTGTGTGTGTGTGTGTGTGTTTCTCTCGCCCACTGTGGGCAAGGCCATGGCTCTGTTTCTGATTAACTCCCTGTAAAAACACCTCTGTTCAGAACATCACAGCCCGTACATCACACATCCCCTCTCTCTCACACACACACACACACACACACACACACACACACACACACACACACACACACACACACACACACACACACACACACACACACACACACACACACACACACACACACACACACACACACACACACACGCTGCGCAGCTCCTGGAGGCTCCCTGTTCACAAAGGGGAGTCTACACCCATCATTCAGAGCCTTATAGGACTTGAGAATGCTGACACACACACACTCATTTACACAGACTCTCACACACGCACACACACTGGCATGGTCACACAAAGTGCTCTGTTTTCTTAGCTTTGATACACTTATAGAGTTCAGAGGTGAGAGGGCTGGAGGTAACACTGTGTTTTTCCAGAGCGTTCTAACCACCTAAATCTGTTGCTACACACACAAGGAGGTCCAGATGGCTGGGTGGAGACAAAAACACTCACACATATACACTCATAGTCAGGCTCTGAAGAAAAGATAAGTAGTGATACGGTCACATCACCGATTTAATTCCGACCACGAGCACAACGAGTCCCACGGAAACTTCTGGGTTTTGATTTGTTTTTAGTTTGCTCATTTGTGCTTGAGCCATTACCCACTGTGGGTAATAAAGTGTGTACTCTATGGGTATTTGTATAAAACCAAAGCAGATGAGATGCGGCAATTATGTGACGTGAGACCTCCGGGGACCTCCAGCAGCAGCAGCAGCAGCAGCAGCAGCAGCAGCAGCGGTGCAGCAGGACACACAATACATTCCATCTGACTTGTTCAGGTCCTCTAAATCTCAGCCAGCTGAAAGCAGTCACATGTGATCAATGGCTGAATTTATCACTCGCAGCCAAACGCCATCATCCACATGCATGAGGGTCTGCTGGTGTGTGTGTGTGGCTGCGCGTGTCTGCGTGTGTCTGCGCGTGTGTGTGTTTCTCTGTTCCTGGTCCGAACCCCTGCTACCTCGATTGACGCTGTCTTTAGCAAGCAATTATAGCCAGAACGACCGCGAGGAAAAAGGTCACAGCCATCTGACTATCAACACTTGGCAACCAAATGCCAACTGTGTGTGTGCTCTACCCAAAATGCCAGCAAGCCACACTATCAGGCCCGACACATCCCGCCTCCGCCTCCACTGCAACCCCACCTTCCACCCCCAAGCAGCGTTTGTAGATAATCTGCTGCAACCCCTGCATGATTGATGAGAGAATTAGCATTGCCAAGCAAAGCATTATGGGAACAGGGGACAGTTGCACTACTGGAAAAGGAGTGTGACATTATAGGTTACACTAGTGACAGCTGTGGGGTTCTGTGTGTGGGGTCGGGACTTTTGGTGATGGATGAGGTGCTGTGAATCACCATTAAGGTCACAGAAAACTAAATTCGATTTACGTTTGAGCGAACTTGTAGTGGACGTCTACTGATAAAACACCTGTCCCCTAGTTTGAACCCCTGCATGAGGATTAAACATTGATAATAGTGTGTTGTCTATCGTGTGAACAAAGTACCTTTGAAATATCTTCAAGAGGTTTCTTCAGATCTCGTCCTTCACATGTAGACCTGAAACATCACAGACAGGGTCCAGGTGTTTGTTAACCGCTGCCTGCGTTCCATCCGATTGGCCTTTGGTAAGATCTACGGAGGATTGCCAACCAGGAAAGAATGACAGAAGGACGTGGAGATAAATGAGAGTTCAGTAAGTCAATACAAGCTTGCTTGCTAAGATTTTGATGGTCAGAAGTCCAGGTCACCTGGAACTTTGACTGATGGCTAAGTCTCTAGAGATCATCCAAGTTTACCCCAATGATCATATGGACTCAAGCATGAAATTGTCATGTAAAAACTGAGATCCACATGCATTGTTTTGTGCTGAAAGTGTAAACTTTCCATATGTGAGTGTTCACCCGGAATAATGTGAACAGAAATGAGCCATCGATTTCTCAGTTTCTTATCTGTATTACCTCAGTTTAAAACAAGAATTTCTGCCTGGAGGGAGGACAAATGTGTCAAGAGAGAGTCATTCAGTCAGCCCTGCTGAGTACAGAAGTCCTTTTCTTGCCGTGAGGATCCCCTTTAAGTTTAAGTCGACCCCCTTGATAGCACGCCTTAACTCAGTTTCATGGTTTCACTTAACATGATTATAAAGTTAGAAGAGTATTTCCAAATGTCTCTGAGACTATTCAACATTTCTCCTTGTGCTCAGTAGGTTAAAGTTTTTTTTTTTTTATCATTTCAGGCTGTGTGTTGCTTATTTAACATGTTCAGAAAATTCCCAGAGGACTAACAAAAATAAGATGACTCTGAAATCAAGATAAAGTACAAGCACAGAGAGACAATATATGAAAAACTGAAGTCAGATCAAGACAGAACAATTTTAAATGACATAAAATTGTGTGTTTGTGCAACTGGGAACTTGGGAAGCTCCCAGTTCTCCTCTCCAGTTGGGAGCATTTGTTTTGACAAATAACAGTGAACAAGTCTGCCGCCACAAAATGTCATTTTATTTTATGAGCTTCATTTAAACTCATTTGGAAGAACGTAGTGTAGACTCACAATGTTCTCCCAATTTTAAAATCCTATTTCTCATGTCGATGTTTAAATGCTGCCACGTTGAAAAATGTTCAGTTTGGATGTCTGTCCGACTGGGAAATCCACAGTTTGAGATTGTGGATGATTGCTGGAATAATATTCAGAAGGATTCTCCTGAACGCCATCACACAGGGAAGTTCCTCCCAGGGAAGTTCCCAGTTCAGTTTGTAATTTACTCATGAAAGCACCAACATGCAATCAGATTAGTAAAATAGAAGAATTCCCCCGAGGCAGGTTTATGAGACAACACAGGGTCTCTATCCACCTGAATCTGCAGGGGTTTTATTATGTAGTTCTAGACCAGACTGAGGCCCCGTGTCGTGTAAACAGGGTCCAAACTGTTTGTCACAGGCGGTTGGTGAACTCCTGCAATCACCTCCCAGTCAAACAGGGAGCCAGTGGAGGGAAGCCAGCATTGGATCTTTGTGGAATCCAGTGAGAAACCTCGCTGCTGCATGCAGAACTCCGCTTGAGGCAAGAAAGTAACTTTTACTTAACGCCAGAGTGACATCCAACAGTCAACTGTAGGGTTTTGTCTCTTTTTCCAAAAAGCCAGATTTAGAGGGACTGCTCCTTCAGGAAGCCTCACGTTGCAACTCCGAAAGACGAAGCGTGGCGCAGCCGGTTGTTTTGTTCTTACTCGAGCTGCTATATTAGGCCGTCTTTCCTGTTTATGTGTGCAGCCCATCGCCCCAGATGGTTAGTGGTGTAGCTGTGAGTCAGGATATAAAGCAGGCAGGCATGGGAAAGGTATGATTTTAGGATTTTACACATTTTGAACATGCTCAGTGCTGCCAGGCAAGGCTGGATTGAGCATCTTAAAAAAAAAAATAAATAAAAATAAAAAATCCTTGGATCCCAGCTGGATTGCACTCTGCTGGTGTCAGCATTATATATTCTTTAATTGCCTTTACGATCCATAAATCTCAATCCTGGATAGCCCCTTCAGGAATTACTGAATATGATGAGAGGTATCATAAAAACAAAAACAAAAAAAAAAAGAAATCATTTGTTTTGATTGAACGTTTAGAGAGTCGGTGTCTTTTCCCAAACATGATGGATATCTTTGAGTCAAAAACTCCTTACTTGCAATTCCCAGCTGTTGGCCTCACGGACAACAATCCAACCCATCTATTGTTAGCTTCTTCTGTACATGCGATCGCTGCGGCTGTTGTTCCTGAGGGCTGTAACTACTACTCTTTGCTATAAATCAGAGCTCTCATTTATTACCCGAGGGGAGCGCGTCTCTTTATTTTCACCGCAGACACATTTGTAATGAACTATTCTGTTTCTGACAGCTTGCTGACAGGAGGAATTTAGTCGCTGTGTTTTCTGTTTGTTTGTTTTTGTTTAGGTTTTTTTTTTTTTTTTTTTTGTGAAGAAGAGAGAATAAAAATGCATCTATTATTGGAGACAACTAGTGGTTTGGTGAAATGAGAATGACAATCAGGATAGGGATTGTGAAGAAAGCAAACAGAGGGGCTTTTTAGAAAGACTTCAAAAATGGGCATGGGGTGTCTTGTGTAATGTTGTTTATCTTAAGAGGAAATTCTGGAGATGAAGACTTAACATTTATTCTATTAAAACAAATGTAAATAGTTCATTTGCACATGTGTGAGTAGATGGACAATAACAGCAATCGCAGCTTCCAGAGTGTCATGACTCCCAGTCCATATTCTTCCGGGTAGTTTTATAGTTGAGTCACCTGTGATAACAATCCAACTTCATTATTACAGATGTCCATGTTCGCCATTGGCAATGTTTATAGCGTGTTGTTCTCTGCACGCACGTGTGTGGCTTCGTTACAAACACA
Source organism: Lipophrys pholis (assembly GCF_963383615.2). NCBI lineage: Eukaryota > Metazoa > Chordata > Actinopteri > Blenniiformes > Blenniidae > Lipophrys > Lipophrys pholis. The sequence continues at coordinate 13,979,051 of NC_137641.1, read as the reverse complement.
AACAGCAGCATCTACTGGTGGCCCAACGTGCGAATGACAGTGTTTTCAGCGTTTCTGCCATTTCCATGTAAACAGACATCGTTTTCAAAACGTTGCCATCTAAACGCAAAACTTTCCAAAAACAAAGATGCAAACACGATGCGTTTTTACTTGAAATGATGTCGCGTTAACAGGGTATTAGTATTTTCATGTCTGTCTTTTTGTAACATGCTTATTTGTTGGTTTGTATGCTGATGTTATTTTAGTTCATTATATGTTAATAGTGTGACTTTTATGTTGAATATTGTTATCATTGTGCATAAGAGTAGCTGACAATTTGAAATTCCTCCACTATCAGTTAAGTACCTTCATATCTACCAACCATTTTGTTCTTTAATCACATTATGTAGTATATGCTTCATCCATCCAGTCTGTTGGTAAAGGGGTTTTAGTCTGATCAAACAGAGTTGCAAATGGACACCAACTTTTTTTTTTTTTTCATTCTTCTTTCATTTCCATTACGAGATTGTACCTCTTGGCTGACCAGTGGAGTTTGATTTTTGGGCAATTTCTGGACCTAATAAAGGGGAAAGAAAAAGTATGTATGTGCATTTTTTTTAAATAGAAGGATGCCTTCTATTTTAACATGGGCACGCAGGCATTGGCTGCCGAGTGCATTTCCCTCCCGGCTTTCCAATTTAAATGCAAATGTTCCCAAATCGGACTCCACAAAGAAGCAGAGGCAAAATCATTTGACGCAGATGAATTATATATTTTAATTAAGCAGCCAGAAGAATCACGCCTATTCAGCCCTTTACCCTCCAATAAGAAATGAATAAATAAATATGGAATAAGGAAGGCAGAAGAGGGGAATAAATGGGAGGGCCAGAGGAGGGGAGGGATGCCAGGATGAAGGCAGGAGGGTTTTGTATTGAGTTTGTGTGATTGTGGCGCTAACCGCCTGTGGGCTGTCATTATGTGAGCGATCTGAAGCTGTCACTTTTCAAAACTGTATTGTTTTCTGATAGACGGGCTAAATACCCCCACAGCTCCAAGCACACACACACACACGCACACACACGCGCGTACGCACACGTAAAAGCGTTTTGCACCCAAAAGATCCTTAATGCTTGCGAAGGCGCATGCATGCCATTCGGGTTTTTGATAGGCAAAGCAGCACTTTGAAAATGAAGAGCAGAGATGAGGATTGTGATGCTCTGACAAGGGATGCAATTTTAATTTCACCCCCTGTCACTCTCCTCAATATCGGCTCAGATGCAATACATATGAGCTGCCAATCACTCACCGACACACACACAAATGCACACTGTCTGTATGTGCTTACTGGTTCTGTCATGAACAGGTGTGTGTACACACACACACACACACACTGAATTGCAAAGTCTTTTGATATCAACTGTCAAGATTAGCGTCAAAAGTATCATTCAACAGATGGATGTGCGATTAAGAAAATAAATAAATAAAAATGAAAAGCCACAACTTGCGCACCCAAGGAGTTCTGCCAATAGTAGAAAAAAATAGAAGGAGAAAAAGAAAGAAAAAATAATGCTATAACAGTAATTGGGACATAGGAATAGAACTATTTAGACAGATTAGTTTTGAATGACCCATGCTAAACCAACAGAGATGCTAAACCATGCTGAGATCTACAACTTAATGGAGCATGAGCAATAAAAACAGAGTGGATATGACAAAATTGATAATAAAGGGACATCAAAAGTAAAGTCTGTAATGTCTATTGAATCGTGCCAACTCTCTGCAACTAAGCTGTTTTAATGGAGTGCAGTGCAACGTCCGAATAACCACTATGCATAGGAAAATCAACAAGTTCTTCATTTTCACTTCATATTTATAAAACTTTCCACACATTCTTCTTAAATTGTTGTAATCCTCTGTTTTCATCCTTTCTCCATGCCTGGAGCTGTTGAAACAACAAGCCAAAATGGCAGTATGTAGCAAATTTCCAATTCAGTTTTTGCTGCACAAGCCAAACCCCCCCCCCCCCCAAAAAAAAAAAAAAACCCTCTGGTCAGCTGTATAAAGATGATGAGCTGCTCACATATAACCAGTCAGACCTATTTCTATTAAAACTGCTGGGATGATGATTAATGGACGTGTATAGTTGGCATTCTCCTCCCCCTCTGAACAGGTGGACATTGTACTTCTGTTTTTCCTCGAACATATCATGATGCAAGATTACCATGTGTATGCAAGAGCCACAGGAGCCAACAGATGGAGGCTTGTTTAGTTGAAGCATCTCATTTTGGATCAAAAACGGTATCATTACAGATATTTTCGAAATTTTGGGGCTGATATGCTTTGCTAGAAACCTGCTCCGTGCCATTACCTTAATGAGTTCTGATGAGAATAACCTTGCTGTAATTACCGCATGGCACTTCGGCTTAGAAAAAAAAAAAAACCTACTGATTTCTCTATTTATGCTATTTAAAATTGCCCAAACAAGTTGAATGAATGAATGAATAATATTTTTTAAAGGTTTTTTTTTTTTTTTTTTTTTTTGATATGATAAATTTTGCAGTATGTGGATACCTTTTGTTTGTAAAAGCTCGGATGTGAAAGCTCTTCCTTTCAAACAGTCATGTTTGGTCAGTCAGGAAAAACCTTCCCTCGTATGTTTTTCTTTGACTTTAAAAGCTTTTCTGTGTTCCTGAACATTACACCGGCTTTTCCTTTGACGAGGGACTTCGTGTGGCAAAGGCGTTCGTGTTGGAACTTAACTACGACAGACAGAACACGGGTATGATATGAAGGGGGGAAATGGAGAGGTGCGTACAAAAGAGGGGGAAGACGACCAAGAGCGAAATGACAAAAGAAAGAGAGTGAGAAAGAGCGACGCTGAGACCAAACTGAGTGAGAGCTAATGGAATATGACGGAGGTTTGTAACAGCTGGAGTCTGGCATCAAAAGAACAAAGACATTCACTTTCTTTTCTTTGCCTCTATTTAGAGTGCACACTCTGTTCTCCGCATGCAGACACACTCACACCTTTTCTCACCGCGAGTCTCAGCAGCAGGGAGACCCTCAGACAACCTTTGTCTGTAACAGCCAGCTATTTCACCTCAGGACAGTGGAGCAGCCCGGACCGGGGGGAGGGGGGGGGGGCGACTGGAAGGAAATGTAGGAGGAGAGAGAGAGAGCCCACATTTTTATTGGAAGGACCCGGGTTCAAGCCCCTCTTGTTGGCGGGACTCCAGTCAGCTCAGCTGTCCTCGCATAGAGTTTTCTAATCTTCCAAGCTCCAGCGGTGCAATCATGTAGTCGGTGACCCTGACCTCTGACTTTACAGTTTCCAGTGGAGGTTGGAGCCGAGGAAACACTGGTGGTTTCTTTTGAAGGGAGCATCTCTAACAGACTAATCAACATAAGGTATACCTTTTGCTTCGAAAGCAGCAATGATAATGGAAATGTAGACTCGCTGTTTCGCAGCGAACGAGCAGCTGGGGGCCGTCCCTGTTGACTCGGGAGACAGAAAACAGAAACTTGTGCAGCATGTCCCCGAGCCTGGGATGCCACACAGATGTACTGGATGGACAGAAAAACATTGCGGTTTGTCAAGGAAAATAATAAAAGGAAGAAGAATGGTCTCCTTTTAAAGAAGCCGGCTACGTTAACCAGCTGCTGAAAAAAAGAACCGTCACCATAACCCACGTTGAAACCAGCAATTACTCAATTTTACGCCATTCTGTCCCGATCGAATGGAACGATATATCTTCTGGAGGACTTCAGAAGGACTTTGAGCTTGAAGGAAATCACATCTGTTGCCGACGTACACAAACGTTTTCTGTTGATCTAAAATGTGGTCACTGTGTCAGACACCAAGGTTATAGCTGCCTTTGAGATTTTACCTGTTTGGTACAGCAGCAGCCTGCCAGGAGATGAGGCTGGTGTCAAATGACAAACACACTTTTGCAACAATTACATGTTCACATGGTTAGCATTGTCAAAAGAGATTATACCTGGACAACATGCACATTGTTGTTTATTTCATTCAGAAGTAAAAATAAAATAAGTAACAAAAACTTACAGTTCAACACATTTTGACCGAAAAGGAGCAGAAGAGACGATTACTCTTATTTTATCTGCCCCTCGGTAGTTATTGTCAGGGGGTTTTATTCACTCAGTAGCAACCTACAAGGAGACAATGCCGGTGTCAAATTACAAGCCCTTCACATTGAAGTCACAGCTCAGTGAGAACGAGGTCTGCATGAGATCATCTCTGCTTTCGAGGATTTCAGGGTTTTATGACGATGAGGCTGGTGCCACATTACAAGCACTGTGTGACCAAGCACACAAGGCTCAAAGGTGCTTTTAAGCACTGCATTAATTACACGACAGGATATTTAGGAATTTTAATTATGACGTTTATTCTGAGTTTGAAAATAGTCGGAGAGGAAAAAGAAACGTGACGTGTTTAGAGTCCATGCAATGCAAACAGTAAATCAGAGAGCAAAGATCCTTATTTTATGTCTTCATTTCAAAAGCCAGAGATTAAGATATGCTATTCATAAGATAAGAAAGTAAAGATGAGATGAAAGACAAGTTAAAAAGCATCGCAGGAGCAGAGAAACAAAACATTTCAACATTATATGACACATCTCACCAAAAAACAACTTGAATGCTAAACAGGTTTCCAATTTTCGACGTGAGGCGACGAGAAGAGCTTTCTATACAGCGCTGTTGTGTGTTTGTTTATGGTATGCTATACCTTTAAGAGCTGCTGGCCATAGCCCATCCCAGAGAGGATGGACCCATTAGGCTGATGAACAGAACGAAAGACAGGACGAAGGAGAGAAAGAGATGCACATGAAGAGAAAGAGAGCGGTTATTCCTCCTGTAAAAAAAACAAAAAGAAGACAAGAGTGGGAGAAGTGAAAGAAATCAAATACAGCAGAACTTGGACGAGTGGGGAAGAAACTGCGAAGAAAAGACAAAAAAAAAAAAGAAGGACCACTTGAGGGATTGGGATAGTGAAAGGAGATAGACGCTGTGAGAGATACAGAGAGAGAGGACAGGAAGCGGCTATCTCTCCATCTCTACATGGTGTTGTAGGCGTCTATGGGTCTGTCAGTCAATCAGGACGACAGGCGGACGCTCTCTCTCGCCGGCTCTCGGTCTCTCGCTCGCGCTGATGACTTTGCTGTGTGTGTGTCTACAGATGGCAAACCTTGTGACATCGCTGTGCTGTGTAGTTCTGGCCGCAGTGGTGGTAGCCTACGCTCAGAGGCGCAGTCAGCTCGGTGAGTATGCATTTTATCATCTTCTTCTTGTTTACCGAGGCCTGCTCTGCCTATCCTGGTTTTACCCTGGCCGGTGAACCCTGGCGGGCTCATCTCTATTGTCAAACTGCACTTCTTTTCAACTTTAGTGTACTCTACAGGGCTTTTCCCTGCTCCTCCTGACTGTGTTATTCTGCCTTCCCGGTGCTCTGCAGAGTTCTTCCTCCAACTGTAATAATTTCTATCCATCAAGTAGATTGTATTTTCTTATATGATGCTATAAATGCATGCTGGGCTTGTTTTGAAGTTGGTTTTATTACCCTCGCTGGGCACTTGCGAAGTCGGAGTTGATTCTGTGGCTGTGGTTTCATCTCATTGGAGGACTTAAAGGTAGCATTAGAAGACAAAAAGCCACATTTGAGGAAGCGAAGGTGTAATTTCCTCACATTTTGACACTGACAAGACTATCTCTTTAAACAAAATGACATTTAGTGAGGCCAACTGGTGATTAGAAGTGTCACAACTAATGCGTTCCCTGGCATTTTTAGAGTGAACTGGAGTTGATAAAGTTGTAATCCAGGAACCGCTCTTCTGAGAATCCACACGAGATGCACAGCTGTAAATTACAGCATGTGTGGAAGCGGCTTGTGTGTGCGTGCGTGTATGTATGTGAGTGTGTTTAACAGAGGAATCAATTTGTCACTTGACGTTTAGTGGAGAGTGGCTTTGGCTTATTAGCCAATCAGGTTGGGCTGTTTAAGTCAGCTGACCTGAAGGAAGAGTCAAAGGAAGTCAATAAGTCTCCAGTGACGCACATCTCTATGTCACGAGGGAAACAGACACACACACACACACACACACAAACACACACACACACACACACACACACACACACACACACACACACACACACACACACACACACACACACACACGAAAGGGTTGAGCGCCAGAGTGGAAATGAAACAAAGAAGTGAAGTCCATGAAAATGAGTTGAAATCAAGAAAATAGCAGGAGACAGAAATGGAAGACAAACAGAACCACACTCACTGGAAAATAGAATTAAAGCAGGACAAAAAGGCACAGAGAGCAGAAGACAGGCCTTTAATGATGCGATACTCATGTGAAGGATGAAGTGTCAAATTGTTCGGTAAGTCGAGGACAGTCATTAGCTTCAGCAGAACTTTGATCTATTGTGTCCTCTACCCTCTTCATCCATGTGAGGATCACAGGAAACTGGAGCCTGTCCTAACTGCCTCACTCTTCCCACATTATTTATTTTACTTATAATTACAAGAGTTTTTCTCAATGTCTCCGTGTTGGGTGTGTGTTTCAGTCTTGAGGTGGAAAAAGTGGAGAAAAAAAACAATAACTCAATTATGAGCTATATTCAAGAAAAGACTGTTAAGTGTGCGTCTATTCAGCTGATTCTTTTTACAGGGGTATTAAAAGGAAGTCATTGCTTCTTGTATAATAGACTCGGCTAACTTTAACTGCCTGTCCTGACACATCTGCGACTCAATTGAGGTCCTGTTTACTCGGCATGGTTTTCCAAGTGACAACGGACAACTTGCGTTGCGTTTTGAATGTCTTCTTACACTGCAAAGCCAACGAAAAGCAACAATTTGAAAATGCTTTCTCTGAAATGCTACACCTGCACATGCGCGCCACTATCGTAGTAAATAGTTCTTCTGCACACGTGTGGGTCGACTTGACAATAACAACAATGGCGGCATTCAGAGTGTCATGGCTCCCAGTCCATATTCTCCTGGGACTTGGTAGTTTTTAGAGATGAGGGTCACTCGTAATAGCTATTCACTACGGAAACAACCACCATCGCCAACTCGTGGCCTGGCTTGACCCATTGCCCAAATCCTTTTCAAAACGTTACTGTGTAAACACAAAACTTTTCTGAAACAAATTCACAACATATGCAAAAGAAAGAAATAAGAAAAAATGCGTAACTTGAAACTTTGTGGTGTAAGCAGAGCCTTAGATTTAACCCATGTGTCACCGGGCGGTGGTGTGGGACTATTAAAGAACAATAGAGTAATGATTTAAAATGCAATCTTTAGATGGATTGTTCTTTTTTAATTTATCCTATAATCACAAGTATTTTTGTTGTCATTTCTGCCTAAGATGTAGTCAGAGTTACAAATACTTGGAATTCTGAGTTGTCATCACAAATACTCTGATCATTTGTAATTGGATTGCATTGTTTGTTGCTTGGTATTTATGAATTATTTTGCAATATATAACTTATTTATGAGCACATCCATTATTTATATTAATCATCGTGCCAGTCATTCTTTAAATAGACAAATTCCTGTTTTACTGTATATCTTTGTTAACAAAAAGTAGTGTTTTATAAACCTCATTGTTTGTATGAGAAATGGACTTAATTTTCCACTTGTACACAGGTATTCCAAACCATATTTTTACTTATATTTAGCGGTTTGTACTTTTGAGGGTTATTCAAGAAGAGCAAATCAATAAGTAAAGCGTGAAAGGCAACACATGAACAAATAATGAATATGAGTACAAAGATAGAGCTATATAACTAAAAGTTTTGTCTTTTAGAAGAACTTTGTGTCAGAAAGTATATGGTAGAACTGCAGTGTACCTACTGTATTTTAATAATTTAACATGCACACACCTAAACACAAATAGTGTGAATCCAACAAACGCAGATTTGCTCCAGGAAATCTTAGCATGCATGCATAATGAAGTAACAAAAACAGTAGTATTGCTAGTCTGTGCATTTCTAGTGCGCGCACACACACACACGCACACGCACACACACACACACACACACACACACACACACACACACACACACACACACACACACACACACACACACACACACACACACACACATATATCCACATCTGTCTGTCTTGCAAAGTGCTTGTTTCTTTGACAAATTGCCAGCTAGTTTGATTGACATGATTCCCCGGGGGGTGCTTTCTTGGCAGAGAGTGTGCAGCATGCATGTGTACTGACTCTCTCTCGCTCTCTCTCACACACACACACACACACACACACACACACACACACACACACACACACACACACACACACACACACACACACACACACACACACACACACACACACACACACACACACACACACACACACAGAGTCAGTACCAAGAGATTGAAGGGGAATGAACTCTCTTGTTAGGTCTCAGTCAATTTGTAGGAACTCCACATACTGAGGAAGGCACGAGCTGCCTTTTTTTTTTTTTTTTTTTTTTGGGTCAACTTGTGTGTTTGTGACACGGAGTGTATGGGAAATCCATTTGAGACTTCATAATTAATGACAGCAGTGCACTGCCGAACAACAGCAATACGAAACAGTGCGAGGAAACATCTACAGTCTAGAGTCTAACAAACAGCCACAAGCCTCGCGTTTCCAGAAGTCAGTGTTGTCTGAAAGATGGGGAGAGGCGAAGAGAGAGAGAGAGGAGAGAGTCGGGGGAGAGAAAGTCAAGGAATGATGGAGGGTGGAGCAACAGAGTGAGGGGCAGATGAGGAAGCCGAAAACAAACAAGAAGTCCTCTTGAGGAACAGACAAAGTGTGCACAAAGCATTAAATGAAGCCCATCACTCAGATCGAGAGCAAAGCTAGATTTAGAGTGTAATATTAAACATAGGAAAGATGTGAATATGCCTTTTGTAATGACCATATTTTGCGCTTTTATTGAATGTTTTAATAAACATTTCAAAAAATGGCAAAACGTTATGGTTATGAATTGAACCACAATCGACTTATAACCGGCTGTGATGAGACCAAAGAACATCTTGAAATCTTTCAGTGCAGCTGCTGTATTTATTACAGAACAAATGGCTCAGGAAAGCTACCATGTAAGAAAAAAAAAAACGAAACAGCAATTTGTGACAGAACAAAGTTTGTTTTCATCCTGGATAAAAGGATATTCCCAAACGTAAATTCTCGGGTGTGCTAGAAATTTGGTTGGTGGAGTGATCAAATAGTTGCGCGGCTGTCTGTGCTATCACTAGCAGCTTGCAGCCGGCGTTTGTACATCCAACAGGTGGGTGATAGCACTTCACATACAGTAGGTCACAAAAACATGCAGAAAGTTGTTAGCGTTGACTTGCAAAGACGCAAAGAAAACTGGGTGTGATCTTTATGCTAAGAATCAGCTTATTGACTTGTGCCTAAGGCCCCGTTTACACGATGTTTTCAAGTGAAGACGGGAGACTTTTGCTGTGTTTTGGGGGTCGTTTCCACGACAAAAGTACTCTGACCCACTGCAACACGGAGCTTCTTGAAAAGGGTTGAAAACACTTCAACTCCCGACTCCATGGAAACGGGGGGGGAAAACACAAGTTTTCTGAAATGCTGTGGTTTCACTACAAAGGCTGTAGTAAATCGTTGTTCTGCACATGCGTGAGTAGGACAATAACAACAATGTCTAAGTGTCTAATCTTCTGGGACTTGGTGTATTTTCTGTTTAGAGCAATCCAAATCTGTCGTCTGTCCATTCGATTATCCGTGTACTTGCCATTGTTGATGTTAATAGTGTATTATTCCCTGCACTCATGTGCGTGTCGTTTCAATGCAAAATGGACCAACAGCACCAACTCCTGGACCTGTAATGTTCACTACATCTACATCATAGTTTCAGCTTTTCATCCGTTTCCATTTAAACTGAACTTACAAAAACACACACAAAAACGATGCGTTTTCGCTTGAAAAGTCGTGTAAATGTGGCTTAAATCTGCAACAAAAAGCAAACAACTATGTCGGAAGTAGGTGTACCCTCTGAAGCCCATCCTTGTCAAAGCTTTTCAATTTCATCTTGAACTTCGTTTAAGGTCTTTTGTGCCTGTGATCATCAACAAAACCACTCCTCAACCATAAAATCAGTCCTATTTGTCATAAAAAGTTCTTCCAATATTGATTGCTTTGCTAGAGAAAAGTTTGACAAAAGTTTGGATATAGAGCCTTTGGCTACAGGACTCTCTGGGTAAAACAAAAGGAAAATAATTGAAAGTTTAAAAAAAAAAAAAAAAACCCACAGAGTGAGATTGAGTCTTGGAGGTCAGGCCAATTAAGCGTTCTTCAATCTGAGTTTGATCTTGAATTGTTAGTGAAAAACAGATGGATGTAGGTTGAGGAGGAGGACAAGAAAGACTTAAGGTGGGTGGAAGAGACAGAAGACAGATACATGTCTGGGGGGGGGGGGGGGGGGGGGGGGGGGGCATGAGAGAATACCAAACAGAAGACAAATGAAGAGATGAGAGAGTGAGAGCGTGGGAGACACGGAGCCAGAAAGGCACTGCTTGGAACTAATATCCAGCCAGCATTTCTGTGATATGTTACTCACACACATACAGTATATATACACATGATCCTTTTCATCCACAGGAAAAAGTCTAAAGTGATGAGTTACCCTCGGAATAACTCTTGGTACTAACCTAAAGCCATCATTGACATTACACGAATTATCTTAAGCTGCAAGAATATTGTTGAATATTTACAGTTCTAGGTGTGAGAAATAAAATATACTCCTGCTATTCTTCAGCAAAAACCCTGAATATCATAGGTTCAGATTGGCTGTGATGCTCCACTTCCCCTGACCTCTCAACGACCCTGTGGCTGAAGAGGAGCAGAAAGGAACAGAAATCAATAGCATCGTATTCATGCATGAGCGTGAGACAATAAGCAGCTTTTGTTTCTATTAGTTAAACAAAAGTTAAGAGAAGCACAAGACTGCGGCCTCAGTGTGACAGTGTGAACAATTATGGTCTGCCTCAGTTTTCAGTAATTAAGAAAGTCACATCAATTGACTTTGGAATTAAGGTTATGCTTAAAGTGTTCACGATTATTTGTCTTCCAGAAGGATTACAAAAACACTTTGAGCCGAATGGTTTGGAAAAGTGTTGGGAGAGTGAAGCATGGCCTGCGTCCGCTCCATATTGTCACTGAACGTGACACAGAGTCATTGTGCTTCTACAGCTGACAATGTTTTGTTCAATTCATTTTGAATATATATATATATATCACATCATCAGTAGGGTAAAACTATCCTGCCTCACAACGGTCTAATCCCAGCTCACGTTCCCTATTAGTCGGTGAACAATCCAACAAATTCTGCTTCACAATGATGGGAAGAGGCGACATTGAAGGATCAAAAAGCGACGACCATATGAAGTCTTTGGCCGCCACAAGCCAGTTATCACTGTGCTAACTTTTCTGACACCTGCTGCTTAAAACCCAAAAAGTCAGAAGGATCGTGAGGCCCAACTTTCACTCTGAAAATCTTTTTTCCTTTTTTTTTTTTTTAACACTTTGCATCCTGGTCCTGGAGTCTCTTTGCAAAGAGATCTGAAGTCATAACCTCTCATATATTTTGTCCTGTTGCTCAAATAAGACCTTTCGCTCAGTGGGACAGTGGGCAAAATGACGGTGATTAAAAACAAAAGAAACCAAGCGCATCTTTCACTTTATACATGTATGTCTCCACCAGATAATCCCGGGGATAATCAAGTCAATTCTCTCAAGAATGAAAAACTTTCCAATTGATCCCAAACATGGAAAAACAGAAGCTTCATTTTCTCTCACAATTTGCCTTTAATCCTTTTCCATCTCTCACTTCATCTTTTATAGAAAAAAAAAAAAAAAAGAACTCTGTTTTTCCCTGATTCCATCCTCATCCGTCTCTCGTTATCTTTCTATCTTCCCTTTAATCCCGAGATATATCAGAGAGTCCTTCGGCAGAGCAATACCATTCCATTAATGGGGTTGCCTCGCACAGTAAATACTGAGAGGCAACGCAAAGAGAATACCAATGAACAAAGTGCGAAAAGGCTTAGCAGAAAGTCGAGGAGCTGAATGAAATGATGGACAAAAATGAGGAAAATATGGCGCAACTCAGGTTGTTTTCTTTCATATATTTAGAATTTTCTATTTATGTGCTTATTTATTTATTTTTTTTCACAAGACAAGCGTCACAGCCACCGCCATCCCTACTCCACCATCTGTGTGTGTGTGTGTGTGTGTGTGTGTGTGTGTGTGTGTGTGTGTGTGTGTGTGTGTGTGTGTGTGTGTGTGTGTGTGTGTGTGTGTGTGTGTGTGTGTGTGTGTGTGTGTGTGTGTGTGTGTGTGTGTGAATGTGGTGACATTATACTGTTGACTATGAGGGCATGTTATTTATGGGAGTCCATATCCTGATTGAGTGGCAAACATTTCCACTCATAATCATTCCCTCCATCTTTCTCTCCCCCACTCTCAGTATCTTTATGCCTCTCTGTTCCACCTCTCCCTCCTCCCGCTGACTCAATACTCCGTCCTCCTCCTGTACTTCACCGTGCACATCATCCACTCTTGTCGCCCTCTTTCTTTTTCCCCTCTTCATCTCCCTCTCTCCCTTCCCCGGCTCTCTAATTTCTTTACATTGCTTCCTCTCACTGGATCTTCCTCCCCCGTGTTTCCCTCCCCTTCCTGCCCCTTCAATCCATCCGCTAAGTGATCAACAGCAGATTTATCACACATGACATCATTCAGACAATGTTTTTGTGTCTGCGGTTTGGACGAGCCCTTTTGAAGAGAAGAAGGGAGTCAGAGTTTGGAAAAATAGAGGCCGAGGAGAAGACGGGAGGAGAGTAAGAGGTTAACTCCTGCACTAATTCCGCGGCATTACAGCTGTCAGAAGCTGTATTTATTTCTCGAGCGTTCGACACGTGCTGCTGTGACTCTCCAAACATGCCCGGGCATGTACGTTGCCACGCCGCAGCCCTATTTACCCACACGCCTGGGAATGGATTGCAGTAAATGTTCAAATTAAATTAATCGTCCACAGTTTTTTTTTCTTTAACCCCCTTCCTCCTCATGCGAGAGACGAGCACGATCTGATTCATGTGCAAATGCTCATATAGACAGACGCAATTAGCATCAATAGTTGCCGCGCTCCAAAAGCATGACGGCAGGCAGAGAAAACACAGCATTAGAGCTAATCCTGGGAAAAGTATCTTTTCAAGTTTTATCACTTATCTTCCATCCTATTAAGGTCTGTGTATGCAAGTCAATTATGAGAGCCTTTCAGAGGCCCATCATATAAGAGGATCTTTACTGGTCTCAATCCGGTATATCTCTATATGGATGAAACACTACCCTAATTGCAGGTACTTCTTCATTCACTTCTTGATGAAAAATAACTTCTTTGAAGTCCTGGCTGAATGCTCATATCCATGCTTCGTCTGACTAAACAGCTTCCATCAGGGCACATTCTAAATAAGAGATCCTTCTAGAAAAAGACACGTCACTCTCCTCACCTGGCACATTGCTGATGCTCTGTGTAGGACTTTGATTCCTTAGCTGGACTTAACCATTTTCATTAATCATTTTGAAATCCCACACATGCACTACCCATTCGGTTTACCTGCAGATTTTTTCCCATACTATGATTTTGTTTTATGTTCATCTTGATTTGTTTTTGTAATATCTAGACGCATGTACTCAACACTGTTTTGTCCACTGTTATATATATTATCCACACATGTTTGTCATCATTGCATTAAAAAAAAAAAAATAATGCATTTCTCAGAAATGTACTTTTGGTAAGACATAGAACTGAGGTTTTAATTAAAATTGGAAGGTAGTTACTCTTTATTTACTCATTTAAGTTGGACACTCAAATGTTTTTTGGTTTTTGGTTTTTAATATGTGGAGAGAATAGAAAGCCCAATGCTTATATTGCACGACTTAAGGGATTTCACTGAAAAAACCCATAAAAAAGTTATATTTTTACTGTCCAGACAGTGTTAATCGCCAATCTGAGCATCCTCAAGCCCATTGGTCCGAAAATGAGGAGTGGCCATTTCACTGCTGTCTTCAGGTAGTCATACAGACGCTGTACTCAAAAACACTATTGAATCTGCCATATATTTGCAATTATAATCGCAATCCATGGTGAATAGCTTCAAAGCGCAATCGCAGGTGGCAATCTGATTGGTTCATTTCCTGTTATTTCTAAATCTCTGAAGCACTGAGTATTAAAGTGAAGCCCCTCTGAAGCGTGGGCACTTGCTTGTTACAGTCTTTTTTTTTTTTTTTTTTTGGAGCTTACCCAGTTTTCCCAACTTGTTCTCACAATGTTTAAATAGACACATCTGCTTTTGAATAACTTGAGCCAAGAACTGTAAATCTCATGGCCGGTGATTTGATGCCCATCTCTACCCGTCCATATGGGAATGAATGGGTGCTTTACATAGCAGTCGCTCCCATTGGTATGTGTGTTTGTGTGTGCATGAGTGTGTTTGTGAATAGGAGAATGTTAAGCACGGTTATGACATCAAAGATCCATTTTTCACAAAGAGGAGTGTCTTACAAGATGCATTTTCTACTTGTTACACACACGGTGGCTTTAGTGGTTCCAATGAGTCTTTCCTGTGTATTTACAAATAGCCGGGACAGGACTATTATATACAACAACAGTGGGACACGTTTAGGCATATTTAGACCTGATACAGCAGTATTCATTTGAGTATTACACTGGGAAGGATCCCATACTAATGGAGGATTGGGATGCTGTGTACTTAGGCATCTACAAGAAAGCCACTTTATCTCACTCTTTGCATATATACTTCCATAATACCAACTCGAATGGCCGTTAAAGACACTGGCCGATTGCAATCTGATTGGTTTATTCTAACTTGCACTGAATGTAATGGAACCCTGCTCATAACTTTTGTAATTACATGATGTCCTTTTTCCTTTAATAAACATGCATTTTACGTCAGAAAAATAGTCACATTTAAAGATTTAGCAATGGTAATCTAACTTTTATTTATTTCGAAAACTGAAACCACACATGTAGCTTAGGATAGAAATTGTATTTATTGCAATACAAGTACATCTGTTTGTGTTTTCTGCATGTTTCCACTTTTATAACTCTGGAAGACAAATCCAGGAAATAAAAGATAGTTATGTATGGCATTTAATTGCTCTTTGACGTGTCATCGGAGAAAACAGACAGCTGCTGTGAATATGCAAAAAACAAACAAACAAAAAAACTTTGTTAGCATGTAGCCTTGTGCCTGCCTTTCTCATACATTCAAAGCCGTGTTTGCGGCGACAGGAAAACCTTGGTGGTTCTCATTAACCTGAGTAGCACTCAATGTAATCAGTGTTCTCTGTTTGGCATGCTGCTTTGTATTAAATTCACGACGGAGCTCAGCCGATTGATTGAGAGACTGGATTGGCAGATGGATTACCGCCCGGCTGACTGGGTGACTGGCAGTTTGTAAAAAGTAATGCTAATCTCATTTAGCCGTGGCCTGGAAATGCAGAGAATGGAAAACATGTCCATCGGTGTTAAATTAATGATCATATATAATCATTGAATGGTATAAGTACTATCAGCTCTGTGCGTGCTGTTGGGCTGCACACTATGTATTGGTTGGATAGATTTGAACTGTAGATCCAGTAGAACTGAAAACTTCTTCAGATGGTCGTCCACCCTGATGCCTGACAGAATAACTAATTGGTTGACTCAAGAGTTGAGGTTGTGTAGCACCCCCTACCAATGTTGTGTTCACAGTGCAGCCACACAATCAGATTAGAAAACTGGCAGGTTAAGGTTGGGGTTATCTAATACAGATAAAATACAGACGCAGATAATAGGTGTATTGACAATTTTTCAATGTTCTATTGGCCGGTTATTGCCATTATTACACAGATTTTGCAGGAGTGAACTGACGCAGACCCGTCAAAAGAATGTTCAGTCTACTTGCAGTTTAGTTGAAGGCAAAGGATGAGCAGAATCTGTTTCGATGTGATTTTCCTGGTCGTCATTCTGCAGGTCTGTTTGCTGTGCCCTCCCCCTACCTGTGCCTCCCTCTTGCTGTTACCTATGTCCTCGACATATACTACCTGTGTCGTCCCTGTACCTGTACCGCCTCCGAGCGTCCAAATAAAGCAACAAAAAAAGAATCTAAAACAAAATAACCTGCCAACAATGAGCAGAGAGGGCTGCTACAATACGCTTTGATTGACACTGATAGGTCGTCTGGGTTCATCTCTGTGATAGTCTGAGTACTAATGCCCGAAGAAGAGAGGGTGGGTCGTGAGAATGAGGACGATGGAGCAGCTGGAACGGGAACAAATACGTGCGTGTGATCATAGTTTGAGTTTGTTTGGACATGTTCGCCATCATGCGCCGGCTTCAAGATTTCCATTAAGATATGATGGTCAACATTTACAAACACACCTCCACAAACACACCAACCGACGCATAGCTTCCGGACTTGCTCAGGGTTTCTTTTGTGCGTCGTAAACTCGTGATAACATTGTTTCGCTCTCTGCAGAGTCGGCACACACACACTCAAACGCTCACTAACTGAGGAGGACCAACAGAAATCAAACATTGCTTGTAAAAATGCATAAACGAGTACACATTTCTTCGAGAAAGTGCCGGTCAGGGTGGCGGTGCAGCAGGATTTCACACAGCCTGAAATCAGGATTGTATCCGCCTCTCTAATTTAAAGCTGTTTGACAGATTTTTTTCATCACTTTGATTGGGTTTGAGCCGGGATCTATAAAATCTTTCTTAGGTCTTTCCAGATTCTCTGGTATTATTTTCAAAAGTACTTTGTGGTTTTAATTGGGTCTGGTTTCTGTACTTTATGATTCATTGCCATTTTGCTAACAGGAAGAGTGTCCAAACATTTATGAATCAATAACATTTCAAGAAGAAAATAATAAACATTCCTTTACTGTTGATGAGAAAGTCACAGCATGTCCGTTGCTCCGATTGATTGCAGTTATTTGTGCATCGTTCTGGTCTGCATTTAGACGCAGTCTCGGATTCCTAAGTGATCTGGGTGACTTAACCAACAACCCAAGATGTATTTTTGATATCAAGTCGCTCTTTCGGTGTTACATGAACACAGATAGGTAGTCATGTGTTGGGATCCCAGAATTCTGGTGACGGTGCAGGAACCCCAGACGGAGGAAGCTAAGGTAAGCTAACTAAGCTAAACAATGCTCAGCAATGTAACCTGCTCTTTTTTTGTTGGCAGACACTGAGGAATACAGTTGGACGGAAAATTATAGTTTAATCCAAATTTTGCACGCTCTGAATTCAGCATCTTTTGGTCGTTTTTTTTTTTTCTTCTTCTTGTTTTAAACGTCAGACTTTTTTATGTGCCTTTTGCATTTCATAAACTCGAGTCAAAGTTTACCTTTTGGCTATAGTGATGGTAAGGAAATTAATAAAACAAGTGAAATAAACAAGCAGTTTGACAATCAACATACAATGGAAAAAAACAGCAACTTCATTATAGGTTATTCAACTAACATATTTCGTCTGGCAGATTGTTCTCTCAAGAAAATTTATTTCACCAGTCTTTTTGTGAGAATAGTGCATGATACTGATGGGTTTTCTTTTATTTCTTTAACACGTCATTCCAATTGCCATTCAGCAACTCAAATTGAAACTTACAAGTAGAATATGTGAAGTATTCCGTTTGTCAAAAGCTGGACCCATAATGAAACTAGCATTTCAAATTTAACCAAAACAGTGATCCCCCACTGAAGCTATAGACTTAGATTTTCTTTCATGTAGCCTTCCGATGTCATACAAATGACAAAATGTGACATTTCATGTACACATGTCCATACAATCCTCTGTTGTTTGGTGACGAATGTCCTATAATTGGTCCACTATAGAAGCAGGATTCCCGACCATCTGATAAAATCTTGTCTGGTAATGGAGCATTTCCAACCAATCGCAGTGTTTTCTGCTAAGATACAGAATCTCTGAATCTCACTGTCTGAGGCAGAGCGTTTGTGCCTGTTGTGTGCATTATCTGTGCAGGCTTTTGGGTGTGTGTGCGTGCGTGTGTGTGTGCGTGCGTGTGTGTGTGCGTGTGTGTGTGTGTGTGTGTGTGTTATTGAGTGAGTGAGTGTGTGTGTTTTTGATTGTCGTGGCTAACTCTTTTAACTCATTAATCTTTTACGAGGGATTCCCAGTAAAGCTTTGATCAGGCTTTCCTCCTGCTTTCTCCCCAAAGGCCCCTTCCCAAAAGCCTGAAACAGTTAAACAACTGCATGCAGTAAAATTTCACCTCTTTTTGATTCACTGTCCAAACAAATGACGGCTATGGAAACTGTGTATTCACTCGGCCTGATTTTTGAGTTCCATCTAACTTGTGTGTTATTCACGCTTTTCCCCTGCCTGGCTCTTGGGGTTTGTATTCATGCTATAGCTTCAGGTCTATAGAGAAGTGAAGATGATTTGTTTACTTCACTGTAAACTGAGTATCCATTTTATTAGGATGTTTCCAACCTGAAAACTGAAGTGGAGTGTCTATCAACAGCTTTGAGGTGGATGAATATTAATGTTAGAGAAATTTGGTGATGACTTACGCTCTGCAGTAAAGCATATGGGCAGGACCATAAACCTTGAGAGGAAGTGTGTGCCATTTACTACCTTTAGTTTGAGTGATTTGTTGGCAAGTCGGGGAGGTCGGACAGCCTAATCTAGGGGTCAGTTTGGATTCCTCAAGAGAATTCCTCAGTATCTTTGGAATGATAACAGTCATGGAGTCAATCAATTTGACTGACCTCTTTTTTGTTGTTGTTTTTTTTTTAATGACACGTTATTGTAAGGTGACAAGGATACAAGGCAAAAAACTGAGCAAAAAAACAAGCTTACAAATGGCTGTTCATCCAAATTACAACTCCCACAGAGTGGTGTAGGTAATAATCCCAATATTCTCAGATCCTCATAATACATAATTGTAACAAAGAGGTCCATACTTTGTAGACCACCCATACATGACACATATTGTACTAGTCTCACTATAAAACCAGTAGATTACAGTGCCAGTGGCCAATGACTTTATTTACTTGGTAATTAAACAACATAATTGCAAATGTTGCCTCCAGATATCAGTTGGCCACTAATTCACCAGACCATACTTCATTTCGATACCATCCCACCGATGGGGACTCGGATAACTGCAAGATTATTTACTCATGACAGTGTACGGACAAAACATGAAAAGGAATTGAATAAGCCTGTGCTTGGCTAATGACTGTTTTGTATTCACTTTTGTTTTTGTTTTTTTTACCACTTTGGCGTCTGCCACATCATTGTTGTGTACTTGACTCCTGGGAATATTCAGATTATTGTCAGGCTTCCTTTCGATATCGAGTCACAAAGGTATGTCAGAAGGTTCCAACACCTATCAGGTTCTGTGTTTGGTTCAATTACACAACTTTGGTATGTGCTGTATTTTTACATGGAAGTGAATCGCACCAGTGTTGCATTGGGAAGTAACCTTAGCCCCCCTTTTCTTACGTGCTTACACCTTTTCCGTTTGGTTTTTTTGTTAGACCTAAACTATTTCAACGTAAGAGATCAAACCTAAAACCTTCATATAAATTATTCTTCTGATTTCATCTTTCAACCCTTCTTTGCTTTAACCTTCATATCTATCTCCATACTATCAGGCCGCATTTACACACTAAACACAGAGTTAATGTTTATGTCAATGATCTCACATTGCACACTTGTTTGATCAACGCAGCCAAATAGCCACATTTATCCTGCCTGTCGTTCTCTCTGTCTGTAATCCTGTCTGTGCTTGCTTTGGTCTGGACTGAGAGTTTAAGAAAAAGTTTCTGGATTGGTTGTTTGAAAAAACCTTAAGGACTGGTCATAAAAAGTTGAATGAAATTATCATTTTGAAAGCGTTAGAGGAGTGGTAGTTAAAATGGATGGTCATTTTAAAAGACTTTAAAGACTGGCAGTTTAAAGAAAAAGTAAAAAGATGTGGAAAAAGTTTAAAGAAGTTTCGAAAAAATTTAAAAAGTTGAATGGTTTAAATCGGTCAAGGTTTGAAGGAGTTATAGGTTGAAGAAGGTTGAAAATTTCCCCATCCGTTTACATGGGAAAGATTTTGCACAAAAGTTGAAATATTTTAAAAAGTTTAAAAGATTTCAAAAAGTTAAAACAGAGCCAGAATGTCTTAAAAAAGCTGCACATTTTGATATTGCAATGGTTCAAATCGATTAAAGATTGTAGGAGATAATTCATAATAATTAAAGAAAAAAAAAATAATAATAATAAAGATTTGAAAAACAATAGTGTGAATGCCTTTCCACTATTCACCCTATCAACCGACAAACATTGTTCCTGATGTTTGACATTCAACATCTGAAAGTGGAAGTTGCCGAGGTCGTCGGCTCCTTTCTTGTTTGTTTATACTGCCTGCCTCTCTTTTAAGCACACGTTCCAGGATGAAAGTGAAGGAAGGTAAACTGCCTCGAACGACCAGCACAGAAGTTCTCACCTTGGCTTTCATTAAAGAAACGCAAATAATAAGAACACACTCGCGCGTGCGTGCGTGCGTGCGTGCGTGCGTGTGTGGATGTGGGTGTGTGTGTGTGTGTGTGTGTGTGTGTGTGTGTGTGTGTGTGTGTGTGTGTGTGTGTGTGTGTGTGTGTGTGTGTGTGTGTGTGTGTGTGTGTGTGTGTGTGTGTGTGTGTGTGTGTGTGTCTTAATGCGAGTCATTAGAAGAATTGCAGAGTAATGAGGCTTGCAGCAGGTCACAGGCAGCCAGTGTTTAATGACAAATAAATAGTGAACACAATGATGTGACGGCAGTCGGGCCACACAGCATTTAGCATGTAGTGGCCTCGGCGTGATACCTGGTCACTATCAAGGGGTTTTGTTCTGCCCTAAGCAGAGACACAGATACATTTTTGACAGGTAAGAAGTATGTCAGTGCTTTGATTATATAGCCTCAGCAACCACTAATGGAAATTTTACATTTTAATTTTTACATAATGTAACATATTTCAAGTTAAACATTCAAAGCTAACCAGCCTTTATGATACACCTAGGAACAATGAAAACAAAGAGATAAAAAAAAAAACAACGAAACAATAAAAACCCAATTGTAAAACACTCACATGCAAGCAAATCTCTCACAGGGAGTTTTAAGATATAAAATTTGACACTGACTCTGTGTGTCTCATTTCTTGAGGAAGGTCGTAGTAAAGTCAGGCTGCCTCTGCTGGCCAAAGTACAGTCATCTTCACATTTTAGCCTCAACTTTGGAACAACCGGAGGGGTCTTACGTGAGGATTTAGCTCCATGAGCTGACTCATGAGGTCATGATTACTGTGATCTAACTTTGAGTCAGCCGAACACAGTATTTTAAAGGTTTTTAGTGCAGTTATAAAGTCAGATGTGAATTTGGACGGTGAGGCGGTCCAGAGATCAGGACTGGGCTGATGATGTCCTCCGATTAGAGCCAGGGAGAAAGAAGCTACGCAGATGTATTTTAAGGCTAGTTGAAGGCTGGACGGAGACATTAGAGTGGGGACGGAGGCTGGTTTGATTTTTGCGAATGGGGCTTAGTTGAAAGGATTAAGACTGGATAACTATTTGATTTACGGTTAAAGCTCAGTAAGTAGCCATTATCAGCATCGCCATGGTGAACTGGTGGGGAATAAAAACAAAAAAACAACCTGAGTCAGCCAGAGGACGGACTGGATGCTACAGCCCTATCTATAAACACTGTATCGTCACCAGGCTCTGCTGATGTGTATCTCAACCTTTCATTTTGGTGGCTGTCACAACACCCTGATTAACCTTCCTCCATCCTGTTGTGCAGCTAATGACAGTGTGTTTGCGTCTGCGAGCGAGCGGGGAAATGGAGGTGAAGGCGGAGGTACAGTCGATTGGGTGCAGGGGGCCCGGTGAGATCAGGAATCTTAAATTTCCCGTTAATACCCCGGAGGCAGTTCTAACACATTGTGATGTGTGCCGCTTCTAAGGCGTGTCGATGCATTCCCAATTACTGCGCCGCGCAAACACAAACCTAAGCACTTTTCCTTCCCATACTGTATATCATGCTGGGTGAAAGGCCTCCTGATTATACATAGTGATATATTTTTGGATGGTTTATTTATACTTAATTTATTGTGTTGCTCTTTCGGTCTCACCCTGCAGTTAATCTTGAATGTAATGCGATAGCTCTTTTTTTTTTTCTTTTTTTTTTTTTTTAAATGTAAATATGTTGTATATAAGGTTGAGTCTTTATTTTCTAAATAGCACAGAGAAATATGGCTTGTTCTTTCTGCCTCTACATTAAACCAGTCACTTCCGGGGAGGGGGTTTATGCACTCTGTTATATGACTACTGTCCCATGTGTACCAGAAAACAATCAAGTAAATGCCTTAAAAAAATATAAAGTCCAAACTTGCTGGCATTCCTTTTTTTTTTTTTCTTCTTCTTTTTATCTAAAGTAAGGAAACATGATCCTGGAGCCTGCGTGCCGAAGAGAGGAGACTTTGGCAGTATCGGAAACAAAAGGGCCAGCTGTAATTTCAAATAAATTAACTTAACAAATCAATTTATTTTGGTCATTAAAAAAAGCATTTCATTGGTAGATGAACAGAATGTCCCCCTCTATTGAATCGAGTGACCATTTGCAAGATAGATTTTCTGTTTCCCCAGCCATTTTGTTGATTCCAACCCATTAAATCTCGAGTTGTGTTTTCCCGTGCCATTAAAAACCACTGAGCCCCCGCGAGTCCCCCCCGATCCCTCCTGATAGACTGTTCAATAAGTTTGCGTTGCCAGGAACCTAATGCAATTCCAGCTAGCGTGAGCTTAGTTTTGGCTAATGTTGCTTCGCAATAAAACTTTGTTCCAAGACGCTGGAACTGAATCACTAGAGGCTTAAAAGGGGTCTTAGACCCCTCAGTGGTACAACACTTCTAAATATACACATTTAATTTGATCTATTGTTAACGGGAGGGACTTTCAACGTGACGCATGGTGAGGCAGAAGTGGAAGAATGACAGGGGGAGAGGGATTGCCATTTATCACACCGAACTTCACTTTAATTTAATTCAGCTCAACTTTATTGTCATTCTCTCAACTTGAGTCATTCCGCTTAACTCAGGCACACAGAAACGAGAAAAAAAAAAAAAAAGTACTAAATGCAATGGTGCAAGAGAAAGTGAAATGAAAACAAATGCCAAGATAGAACTTACGGTGGTTATCGGTGGAAACGGAAGGAAAACGTAAATAGTTCTTTGCACATGCGCAAGTAGATGGACAACAACAACAATGGCGGCCTCCAGTGTGTCATGACTCCCAGTCCATTAATGTTTAGAGCGTATCGTGCATGTGTGTGGTTTTAGTACAAAAACAACAAACAGCACCAACTTGTGGCCTGGCGAGCTAACTACATCCTTTTCATCTTTTCTGACGTTTCTGTGGAAAGAAAAATGATTGTCAAAACGTTGCTGTGTGAATGCGATACATTGATGATATGTAAACAATGTGTTTTCACAAAATGTTGTCGTGTAAACGGTGCCTGAGGTTCCAAACAGGTTAAAGTCATCGTTGGGTGAGGATGTGAGGCTGTAATTGCGCTCACTTTTTCAAAATTTTAAAAAGAAGGTGAAAATGACAATTTACTGACCGACTGAGGGTAATTCAGACATTAAACTACATTACAAATGAAATTTCGATTTTCTCCCAATTAATGTATTCAAATAGGAAAATGTTAATTAATTCACAATTAAATATTCTTTTAAACACAGAAAAAAATTCAACTTACTATTTAATAGTTCATAATAAAGTTTTTCTATCTATTTCTCAAAGGTCTCAATCAAAACGTCAACGCTTAAAATGCTTTAAACCTTTTCCATTTATGTTTTGTGAATGATGAAACAACTTTTCCAATGATGTTTTTGGAGATGTTCATATATTGGGGCTAGTAAATAAAACTCAATTTTAAATTCACCGTACAAAGAAAAATACAATTATTCATTTAAAATGCAATAAAACACTCAAAATAAAAATATAACATGTTTGCAAAAACTATGGTTCGTACCGAAATGTCTTTTAAACTGCTTTAATCTACATTATATAGAATATTTTAATTTGATATGAACTCAGAACTTAACTGCATTCTCCTGGCATGTGGCTGCAGGAGACATAAAGTGTAAAATAAAATATTCCGAATCCATTGAAGGACATCAGCATGAAACATTAGTGGCTGTAAGCTGGACTGACCTCCAAAAGCAGCCACATGCAAGGTGATAATTTGGGGAATAAAGCAGCTATGCAATGCTAATAACCCTCGTGCTTTGGTCTGAAGGTCTGCAATGATAATTAATCCTTGCAAACAAAACGTGCGTATACATGTGCGTGGTTTGACGTGTATGAATATGTTTTTTCTGGTGTGACATCAAGTTTTTCGCCACTGCTGACGCGGTCCTTTAAGCCTCTGTGGACTTTGGCTATCTCTGAGCGGTAGTCAGTGTTTTGTCGGTATGATGGACAAGAAAGCTTTGGGAATTTGAATTTGAAAGGAGTGGAAGGAGCCTTTTGTCCCCAGACAATACCGTTGGAGGGTTTTTGGGAGCGAATGTTTTTTTTTTTCTTCTTTTTTTCCGTATGAATCCATTCCACCACAGGAAATCACGCTTCAACCAACACAGAGATAGGCCCCGTCCTTGCACAAAGTCACGGGCAATAAATACAAACACACAAACACACTGAGCACTCCGGAGGACGCACACGCACGCTCAGAACTTTTGCGCACATTTTTTTTTTTCTTTCTTTCTTTCCTCTGCTTCCAGCTCCTTTGTTACCTCGCCTCCGCAAGGACAAACAGTTCTTTCAGAAATGTTGTAGTGTTTTGTTGTTGTTGTTTCATTTTTCATCTGTTCTAAAGTTCCAGGTATTGGCTAACAGTAGTGCCATATACCAAGACAGCCTTTTTTTTTTTTTTTTTTTTTCAGTTGGGGGGCGGGGGAGGAGGGTTCTCAAGAAATACAAAGAGGCAGAGACACTAGCTCACGTTGACAGGACACAACAAACCTTTTTTTTTTTCATTCCAGACGGCAGAAAATAAGAAGTTTTCCCAGAGAGAGAAACAAGCCCTCAAAGCAATCTGAGAGAGAGAATCTAACTCGAGAGCTACTTTGAGGACATTTATCAGTTACAGTTACTTTATTGCTCTTAATCCACTGATATGCTTGTGTCCTCAGACGTGAGGGGTTATGGTTTTTCTCTCTGCGTCTCAAAATCAGGTGTCCTATTTCCAAAAGACACACGTGTAACAAAACTGAGTTTGGTATTATAACAGTGATGCTGAATGGGCTGATTCAAAGTAATTCATAACACGGTTGTCTTGAAATGTTGCAACACGCACACACACACACACACACACACACACACACACACACACACACACACACACACACTTATTTGTACAAATACATGTTTGCATAGAGATGAACCATTGAAATGCGCACCGTTAAAATAATTGTACTTTAATGCCTCAGATTAAAGGTTATTAATGAAAGTTGGGTCACATTGATGATTGTAGAAGTGAATGAGTGTAGAGAGGGCTCTTGGTTAATATGTTCCAGCATATAGTGTAAAACAGTGACTGGTTAACTTCATTTTAATGATTTGACAAGATGACCATTGTTATTTTGACTTCCATTGGCTATGATTTGATCTGAAAAAGAAACAAACAAAAAAAAAAAAACTTGTTTTGATCACATATAATAGTGAAAATTAAATTCAAATTTCCAAATTGGGTGTATTGCCATTATTATGTTGGAATGCATAAATGCATTCATCTCTCCATTTAAGCAAGGTTGTGATGAAAATAAGCTGAGGAAGGTATTTCTTATATATATACACTGTAAGCAAATACACAGCGACATCCACACCTGCATGCAACACATGTTTGTGTTGGACTGAAGGAGGAAACTAGAGCATCTGGGGAAATCCCACTGGGTAGAACATGCAAACCTTAACCTGGACTCACCTGGTGACAGGCGAGAGTGCTTACGGTGCAAAATCTTCAACCGTAAATGTGCATGAAACCTCATGTGGCCTTGCTTTGTGTGACACAACAAGAACACTGCAATAACTTTTTGGGATTTTTCTTTAAATGCTTTGGATTAACTTTAAAGGCGGTATAAAGTAAAATACTAATTTCATTCAGCTTTGAAGCAAGCTGAAGAAAATAGCTTCAAATTGGAAACTGATTTTTCATTAAAACACTATTGAAATGCACAATAAATTACAGAGTGGTTTCATCTTTTCAACCTGATCAAAACAGCATGCTTTGTGTGTATTTTTCAGCCAAACTGTCTGTTTTTACAACAATGTTCTGAAATGTTAAAAAAAAGAAAGACCCAAATGCAATAACTATATAATTGCAAGCGAAATCAGCAAAAATAAATCGCAGGTCTAACAATAGACCTTAAAGATTGTTTTGTTTTTATTTGCCTCAGGTTTTTGAGGGTGGTGGCGTGTAATGGTTTGGGAGATGGCTCCATCACTAATACATAACAGCCTGGCTCTGTACAATAACCATGTGCCCTTAAGGAAGACACAGAAGCGAGGCCCGCTCCGTCATTGTCAAACTTGCGCCCACTCTGCTGCCTCAGGAGTTTGCGTCGCCTAATCCACCAGGACTAACAAGTCATTATGCAGTGTAATGCCCTGTCGTGGTGGAGGTGACC
The DNA here is from genome assembly GCF_963383615.2 of Lipophrys pholis. Taxonomy (NCBI): domain Eukaryota; kingdom Metazoa; phylum Chordata; class Actinopteri; order Blenniiformes; family Blenniidae; genus Lipophrys; species Lipophrys pholis. Next base: position 13,952,262 of record NC_137641.1, on the reverse strand, counting down.
AGCCGTGGAATTATGATGAGCTATCTCCTTTCGACACCAGCGACTGGTTATTCTCATCCTCAGATAAAAGGGCCGTGGATGTCTGACCGCGGCGGCGTGTGCGGAGGTGAGCGGTGATGAAGAGCAGAGTGAGCCTGTTGACCTTTCAGCTTCGGCGAAAATACCGAGAAGGCTCATAGAAAAAGAATGAGAAAATGGAAGCGCACAAACATTTAATCACAAAAGCAAAACTACTGTGGGAAGGAGTAAAATAGGACCATCATATTACCTCCTCCTCCAGTGCTCCTTCCCCTGCTGTGGGAGTAGGGGCCACTTGTGCATAATCAGGCACAGAAATTGAAGTCCTTTACATTATCCAATCATCGCCTAAGGCGAAGTTACATAATGTGTGTTGATCCTTTTGTTTTTTAAATGTGCATGTGGTTTTAAAAGTTATCAACACCATAAAATAATGTTACAAAATTGTCATTAAAACCCTAAAAGATCAGCTTGTTTACCCATAAAATGTCACAATTAGTCATATCACAACAGTTTGGGATTATTTGTCTCAAAATATATATATATATTTCTTTTAATTTGATTATGTGTCTTACATAACTTGACATACAGAGGCGCTATATATTCATACCAGAGTTCACCACCGCACACCTCGTGAGTAACCCACAGGGCACGTTCCAAAAATAGTGGTGAATAAAACGACATGGTGTGAGACTTTCATTATTCAGGCAGATTCAATCTCGATGCTAGATGAAGTTGTTACATGTTCCCAAAAGACTGGTTTAAAACCAGCTCAAACTATTAAATTCTACATTCAGGCCACATTTACATGAGGTTTCACGTAAAAACCCAGTTTTTGCTTTTTCAGTTAAAACAGGTTGCAACATTCTGAACTTGCTGTCCATTTACACAAGAAAATGGCAGAGACACTGAAAATGAAAGCATGAGTTGGTGCTGTTCTTTGTTTTTGTAAAGAAAACAAACACACATGCTCGCAGAGGGCAATACACCTGAAACATTAACAGTAGACATAAGTATGGCCAGAACACGAAGTTTGATTGCTATTACGAGTGACTCTCAACTATAGAACTACCAGGTCCCATTTTGAGTGGCTCCGAGCACCACTGTCTTGTAAACGGACGCCCAAAACATCAAGTAAACGAGGCCTTAAAGATGGTGACACTGACGTTACGCCACTTTGGTGTAGTTCACCCCTAACCCAAGCCTAATTTAGCCTTCAAAAACCATTACATTTATTGTTATTCAGTGTTTGGGGTGGGGTGGTGGAGCTATAATACATAAAGAATTGTATTCCTCCAAAAATGTCTGTATAAGTAAAAAAAAACTAATACAAAAGTCTTAGCTTTTTCTGTCAAATTGAGCTATGTTAACGTCTGTGCTAAACTAAAACTCAATACATGATTGGATTAAAAACCATTTACAGTTTTAAAACCTTAGAGTTATTTATTAGGGGCTCTGTTTTTCTTCTGATTCTTCTGATGCAATACTGAGTGACTAATATCTCCAAAAGAAGTACTCTCCGTGTTGTAACGCCATCCGTTTAAGCCCAAAATTGACGAAGCCCAAACACTGTCGACAGTTTTAAGGCCACTGTTGGTTGTCTGACAGCCTTTGAAGAGCCGGCTGTATATCACTGCTTCCAGATACCAATAAAATCCTCCACACTGGCTTTTGAACTTTACAATATTTTGAAATGCATATCTAAAACCTGATTTATATTTAGGATCAATGATTAAGAGTAAATAGGATTATTATTATTAAAAGAGTATATAAAACCCCACAGAAGTGAAGAAATGCAATGATGCAGTACCTGACTCTTCGAGTCGCACACAGCAGAATACAGTGAATCTCCGCCGTATCTTCAGCAGCATAACATGAACACCGAGTCGGCCAGATTGATAACACACCATATTTATCACAGCAGCTTACACACACACACACCCACACTCACACGGCTCACAGTAATCTAGTAGATGTTGTGAACCTTTCCCCTGCACACGGACCAACAGAAGCACATGTTTGTCGAGGCACGGTGATGAATGTAGGCAGCAGTGCCTGCACCGACTCGCACACAATCCACACAGGTGGCTGTCGAATCTTTCAACTGTGCCTTGTTATATTTGTGTGTGTGGCATTGTGACCATATATGAGCACTCTATATGGAACAGCATGCATTGTTGTTGCACCACATATCTCAGTCCAAGCTATTGTTTTGTTCCTGCTTCTCCCTCCGCTCACAACCCCTCTCTGGAAGGGTAACTCTAATCCTAAACTAATGAAAAAAAAAAAAAGAAGCTGTGGTACTCGATACACGCACGGAATAATAGAATAAGCAGAAACTATTAGTCTCTTATTACACTCGCAACGGAACACTGTAAAATCTCATTTTGAGAAGAGAGCTAAACAGAGAGCTTGTTCTTGTCCACATGCTCTGTTGTTGCCCTTTGATGGAGGCTCCTGTTTCTATAGAGGAAGCCTGTAGCCTTGGTTATCCATGTGAGAATGTGTAGGGGATTTAGGGTTCTTATCACTGCGGGCCAGCAGTGCTGAAATCCACCCAGGCCATGTGTCCTGCACCCTCTAACCAGCTGTGCAAAAACACAAAGCACTATAAATCCAGCGGTAGAGAACATAAACCTTTAGCATGAACCAGATGATGTTTGATAAATCATGATCATTTTTCACTCCTAAAGGAGTGAGAGAAAAGAAAAGAGCAACTTTTTGATGTGGTTGGGGTAATTTTGGGAGCAACTGATAGCGGCTGTGTGAGGATTTTAGGCAAAGCTGGGGGTTCATAGCAGTCTAGTCATATTATGAGATGCTTAGGATGATCAAATACATTTTATTTGTCTGTTAAGTGGCTCTATCTCGATTATTTTTTCATCAATGTACCCAGTTTGATACTTTGTGTCTGCTCCTGTTCGCTTCTGTAATGCCCCAAAAGCAAACGCTTGTCAGCTTTGACCGTATTTGTTTGATTTTTTATTTTTCTTTGTCACAATGTAACTGAGAACATGAGAGCTCACAAAAGCATGTAGATGTCCACATTTTAAGGAATATATTGGTAGAAATGCGAGTACAGTGTGTGATCTTGCTGGGTGATAGATTATACTTTTCAAGTGAAAACGTAAAACTTTTGTTACGTTTTGGAATTATGTTTACACAACAGTGGTGCTTGGAGCCACTGAAAATGTCCTTTTTTTTCTTCTTTTTTTTATAATCATAATAATAATAATAGTATCATATTTGACCTTCTGAAATGTGCTGAATAAGCAAAAAAAAAGATCTACACCTACTTGACATGTATTCACATTAGTTGATCAACCACCATAGAAATAAGCTATTGTGACATTAACTGGTGTGAATTTGGTGATACAAAGTTTGCTAACATGATAGTAAAGGTAGTAAAATACACAAGGATATATTTGAAAAGGGTGACAACATTTCAGTATAGTTGTATTTAGGTATTACCAATTACTTTGTCATCAACTTATGGCACTACATTCAAATCAAATGATGACTTATGTCTGCCTCCATCTGGGGTCACTGGTTGTTGAATGCAATCCCCTCAGTGGGATTCAAACCCCCAAACTCCCACAAGCTCACTACTCTAAACATAACAAACTCTTTGACCTTTCACCATGAGGATCCAGAACCGAAGGTAGAGCCGAGCGTTTCTTGTTGAGGCTTGGGGACAGTCGGTGAGAAATTGAAGTACTGAAAGCGGCAAACAAATTGTGGTTGTACAAATATGTGGATAATTATGTACCAAAGTCGTATCAACACGCCTAATTATCGCAACAGAGTGTGTCTATTCTGCGTACAGTTAAAGTGTTGGCTGTAGCGTTTGCAGCCTTGTAGTCATGTCATGCAATTCAGTCTTTAAATTCTGAAAAAAAAAACTAAAATCGAAGATGATAAAGTCGTGATGCAGTAACTGCAAATCGTTTCTGTTCAAAGTCAGACATTCTGCTCATAGCCCTGCCAAGACAAAGCAAACTCCTAACTCTACGCTAACTGAGATTTATCTACAAGTTTTATGCTCGCCACAGGGTCTCTTTCAAGCGTTCAGGACTTAAAGCAGTGGTCAATGCCAGCTAAATAAATGTCAATCGTCCCTCCACTTCAATTTGCTCCACGATGGACAGAGTTCACGGACTCTCTCTTCATTTAGACAACACATGACGGGGTCGTGTCTGAAGCACACGAGGGTAATCGTTCCGGCATTTTTCTTTTTTTTATTTCCATTTGCAAATATCGCATTGAACTGTGCCTTTCTCCCCTTTTTCTCTCTAACATATCAAAATGCAGTGCATCTGCTTCCACCTTTGCCACTTCCTCTGTTGTTGTCTTTTCCACTCATATATTATAATATATATATATGTGTGTGTTTTTTTTTTTTTTTACAAGAGAAGGTCATGAGGTCCTCCAAGAGAAAAAAAAATATGAAGGTTTAATCTCTGACGTTTGCAAACTCTCACATCTGCCTGGCCTACATTAAGTCAAAAAACACCAAGGCTGCCTTGCTGGCAGAGCTCAGTTGTCACTTTCTAACAGATACCTTGACATTTCGAAGCAACAGCATCCGATGTGTAATGTCTCAGCTCCTGGCATAATTGTCTTTGTGGGACGCCTCTGACTCATCGCATCCTCGGCGCTAACTGCCCCGCTTACCCGTCAGTGGTCACAATACAAACAGAACAGTTTACACACCAGGTAAGAGCTTTTGTCTTTTCCAAAGCCGTAGCCAAATTGAAGCAATTAGAGTGTTCACAGTCAAAGCCTCTCGCGTTTATTCTGTCAGATTCGTGAAAGCGGCGTTTTGGCCACTGTGGGTAAAGTTAGAAAACATTTGTACCAAAATATCAGCGTGTTCTGCTACATGTGTGTCACATATGTCTACTATTATTCTCCATTTTATTTTTAAGTGTTATTTGCCTACCGCAAAGCTCAATTTGATCAAAGTGTTTAGCTTGACGTGATGAATGTCCGTCACCTCATCAAGTCTGCAACATTAAATTTTCAAAATTGTAATAGTCAATCGGGCCTTTTTTCAGTTCTTTGCAGTTATTAGATTTTATTAATATCCCAAGGTAAGACGGACTGTATTCACCCTGTAAAGCAAATGTGTCAAACTCATTTCAGTTCAGGGGGCACATACAACCCCATTTAATCTCGATTGGACTCGACCTGTAAAATTATAACGTAATAACCGATGGCGATGCCGCATTCATTCCAAACAAGTTCGAGGACAATCTTAAGAAGTGTTCTTTCATTTGTGTAACATTTTATAAAAGCGATTATGCAGTATGAACACCCTGAAGACACATTATCCTTGCCATAGTGATTTACTTCGCACGTAATTCAAGTTGGCAAAAGTGTGCCGCTTTTTAGTCCAATACGGGCGGCCATCAGTGTGCTCGAGTGGACATGTTTTAAAAATAGCGCGGCGAGAAGTTTGAGAAACGTCCTTTGGCAAAACCAGTGTTGTTTGGCAGTACTTTCATCTACAAATCAAATCAAGGTAGACTGTCAGGAAATCAAACTCGTGTATAAACGCTCCACTCAAGCAATGTAGCCCCTCATTCAACTCAGGTATTTAGAAAGTACCTGCACAGAACTGGCAGTACTATCTATGCACAGGCTCATTTGACATTGTTTACCTGGAGACTCTTTAATTCTGCCAAATCTTAAAGAAAAAAAAAAAAAAGGGATGACAGCTGTTCTTAACAATGACCTTCCAAGATCTGCTTCCACTTTGTTAAAGGTAAAAGTATCAGGAGGTCAATTGAATACTTTGAGCTGGAATACACCATCCTGAGTTTTGACTCTTTCCTCAGAAAGGTAGTGCTACTTCCCCAAAGCATCTTGAGTTGAGTTGCACATCTCACGGTCATGTTATGTCAGTGCAACCCACATCTACCAATTCAAGAGTAGAGGGTAAATGAAGAAATAAATGTATTCATAGTCCTCATTATAATTTTTAGTTTTTGCAATGTCAACAAGCAGGACACATTCAGCAGTCTCGTGGGTCGGTTTTGGCCCGTAGGTTATATGACCCTCTTGCTGTAGAGGGCATTATGTTATGACTACATAATTTCTGCTTTTGGATTTGTCTTATTATTTTTCCACTTTTTTTTTTTTTTGTAAGAAACCCCATTACTCAGAGTGGGATGTACTCATGCCTTGAGAAAGAGAAGAAAAACATGCGGGTGCATGTGCGCTCAAAGGAATGGATGTGTTGAATACCCCTTCCTTCAACAAGCATCTGACACATGAATGCTTCTGTCTTCAACTCTGGGGTGAACACATGTGCGCTCACGTCTTCAACGATGAGATACAGTGTGCTAATACCTTTCAACAGGCCAATGTGCGTGTCCAGGCGTCTGAACACCTCTAATAGGCATGTTTCCAGGGGTCGCTCACATGACGTTTGTTTTTCCTATTTTCATACTCGCCCGACCCTTTTCACTGAACGACCTACGTCACATCATATTTTATGTGTCAAAAGGCTGCAACACGAATTATGTAGACACATGCTGCATTGTTGAACCAGCACTTAGACTATGAGCAACGGAGGAAATAAGCCTTCTTAGGCCCCGTTTAAATGACATTTTCAAGTGAAAAAAAAAATTCCTTGAGTTTTGAGTGTCCGTTTACATGACGTTGGCGCTTGGAGCCACTGAAAACACAACCTCTTAAAAACGGCTCACAAGGTAGAACTTTATGAAAATATCCCGACCAAAATAATTTTCTATCAAACTGAACGTTGGAGTGGTTTAATTGTGTTGCAGTACGATGACTTGAGTGAGTTGAGGAGCTCTCTCGGAGCCTGTATGATTATTTTTATTTTTTTAATTTCAATAATCCCAAGAAATGCTTGTTAGGTTGAATCAAATGAAGATATTTGGTGACCACTCCACCAGGTGCTCTTTTGTTGGACCCTTTGCTCAATGATTGCTAGAATGAGCCCTTTTACGCGGCAATGAAGACGAATGTATCTGCAAACTCAAGTCGGAAAATTTGGATGCAATGACGAGCGGATGATTTCTGGTACGCGCATTTAGAACATACCTCAATATCACCATGCTGTGACCTGGGATATATTGGCTTTTGAACACTTGAAGGAAGGGAATATGTAGAGAACATCTTTATTTGTTCGCTTCCACTCGGCTGTTTAAATGCCACCTTACATCGGCACCAAACAGAAACCTTCCTTATCGCAGTGACAAAGCTTGTTGAGACTTGAAAGACACTGCCAATGAGATGCAGCTCTTAATGTTCCATCCAGCTACTTCATGCAGTCTTCTTATTCCCGGCTGCTAACGATGGCGACACAAACAAATCTGCAAAGGGAGAAACGCCTCTGGTTGATGTGGAAAGATAATGCCCAGTCACGTAATCCCCCCCCCCCCTCAAGCAGGCTTTTGGTGTGGGGAATTTTTGTGGGGTAAAAAAAATAAAAAAATAAATAAAAAGGAAATAAATTGGCAGCAAGCCCGGTGGAGGACAATTTCAAAGTTTGCATCTGCTTGTTTAAGCAATTCACAAAAGGACAGAAAATTGTTTTTAGAAACAAAGGGAAGCTGCCCAGGCTCACAGTGCGTTACACATTAAATGGTTGGCGAGCCCGTGGCTACAGATGAGACAGGAATACTCAGAGGACACCTTTTGGAATGATGAGAGTGGCAACACCGACCTTTTAATTACTCCACACTGACAAAATAAAGATTCAAATCTTGATAAGAGAGTAATTTGCGTGTGAAATAAATTTATTTAGAAAAAAAATTTAATTGATAATGTACCTGGACTCAAGTGATTACTGTGATTTAAAAAAAATTTTTACTAGCTGTGTAATTACTGTAAAACTTATTAGCTTATATTAAGTGCAAGCCCCCATCTACACAACATCCATTGCGTTTACACTACAAAACTGCTCAGGGACACTGAAAATGCACATTTCTATAAATTAATTCCAAGGTGGAACTTTATGAAAATGCACCCACTCCGTCTCCAGGGAAACAGGGCAAAACACAACTTTTTGGCAATGTTGCTACTATGCATGCGCACCATAGACGTAGCAAAATAGTTCTTCTGCCCATGCTCGAGTAGATCAACAATCACACCAATGGCGGCATCCAGTGTGACATGACTCCCAATTCATATTCTACTGGGACGCGGTAGTTTTATAGACGCGAGTCACCCGTCCTAGCAATCCAACTTTGTCGTTTGTCCATAGGGATGTCGGTGTACTCACCATCTTTATTGCATATTGTTCTCTGCGTGCATGTGTGTGGTTTCAGTACAAAACAACCAACAGCACCCACTAGTGGCTCTACATGAAAACAACATTTTTTTTAAAGCTTTTCTGTAGTTTCCGTGTAAACAAGCGTTATTCAAAAAAAAAAAATAATAATTTTTGGAAACTTTTCTGAAACAAAACCGTAACAACAATGTTGTTGTTTTTGTTTACTTGAAAGGTTGTAAATCGGGGCTCTATATCATGCTACAAGTAACAATGGCAAAGAATGCCATCAAAACAAAATGAATTCATTACATTTGTATGTAGTGGTATTTCAAAATTTGCAAGTGAACAAAATATGTTTGCATAGTACTTCATCTATACATACCAGAATTTATTCCCATAGCTTAATGCTTCTGACCTCCTGATGAAAGCCTAAACGTTCCTGAGTATAAATATGGTGGCGTCATAAAGTAACTATCAGCTTTGGAATGTGGTGATAAACTCCGGTCCACCTGCCTCGTTAGTAATGTACTGTCATATACGTAACACCTGCTACAAGCGAAAATACATCTCGGTAACATTGTGCTGGACTGAGGACAGACAAGTTGAGCGTTTGTGCACTCGTGTCTTTTTTTGTGTTTTCAATGAGTAGGTGCCAGGTAGAATCAGGGAGAGGAAGTGTGTGTGAGTCTGTCTGTGAGAGAGAGAGAGAGAGAGAGAGAGAGAGAGAGAGAGAGAGAGAGAGAGAGAGAGAGAGAGAGAGAGAGAGAGAGAGAGAGAGAGAGAGAGAGAGAGAGAGAGAGAGAGAGAGAGAGAGAGAGAGAGAGAGAGAGAGAGAGAGAGAGAGGAGATCTGTTTTGAATGAGAGGAAAGTTTGGAGCAGACAAAGAGGCCAAGCTACTGGAATGTCAACAAGCTGGGGTAAAATGGTGTGTGAGCGTGTGTGCATACATGGATATTTGTGTGTACTTTTGATTACACGGGCTTGTACGGATTGGATCGCAGACTCATCGTACAGATGGACATAGTGCACATGCATCCATGCGGATGTGCACATGTGCACTTCGATCTCTAAGGGTACACAGAAACATACGTTTGCACACACATCTGCATGCACAAATACAGCCTTCGCCTCCCCCCATCCCTCCCTCCTGCCCGCCCTGCCTTGTGCTGATACCCTGTTTGGAGCTGCGATGAGCCGTGTAAAATGAAGAGCAAACATACCTGGATGTCATTATAGCTCAACTTCAGACAGGCTTATTGCTGAACCAGAGGGGCCTCGAACCAAACTCATGTGTGAATGTGCATATGCTTTCTATTTTGTTCAAGTATTCGCACATGCAATATGTGTCTTTGCACGCCTGAGTGCCAACAGATGAGCATGCCAGTGTTTCTGTGAGTGCACTATCAAAATGTCAGGTTCTCATGTTGTATGTTGGGTTGAATGCATAATGAATAATGCCCGCTCAGTCGCTCGCCGAACGTTGCAATGAATATATCTCGAAAAGTGCTGTCGTTTCCCACTATGCACACCTTAAATCTCTCATTCCCCTCCCTAAACCGCTTACCGCTTTCTTTTTGCTCCGTTTTTTTTTCTAAGCTCCTCTTTATATCTCTCTTCCTCTTCCCGTCCTTATTGCCTTTTCTTTTCCTTCAAAGAGCCCTCACTGCACACACTCATCCATAACATGTGTTTTGACATTCCTTCTAAGCACCAACAAAGCCTCTTAATTTCTCCCATTTGCCTGTCCTGTTGTTACAGCTTTGACATTTCTGCATTTCTGCGGTTTCACAGTCTGCGGCAAAAATGGCTGACCTGTCCCTGGCTACAAGCGTGCGTCAGTCTGCATGTCCGCGCGCGCGCGTGTGTGTTTGTGTGTGACAGAGAAAGACAACAGCGATACAAATGAAGGTTAATTTGAGCAATGCGTGTTTTAATGTGTCTTTCGATGCCAGGGTTTGTGGTGCTGGTGCTTTGTCCCAGCCTGGTCAGTTTTAATAGCCAAACTGTAAAGAAAGAAGAGGAAAAGCTGTACAGGCGGTGAACCATGTTCGGTATCAAGCCACCTGTCGCAGAGAGAAAGAGAGCACAAAGTAAAGCAAGAGAAGAGAAAAACGACTGACTTTTGGGTCATTAAGGTAGCAGTCCATCGATTCTGGCTATGTCTACTCTGGCCAGTTCTTTCCGCCTGTTATTGACCGTCTCGCCTGCAGTGTTTCACCAACGCTGCCCTCTATCCATTATACAGTTTATTTTTAGTGTGAAGGATGGCGTTATTTTGATTAATTCCTATATAATTTATTTGCAAGACATAGAGATGGATAAAAAAAAAGAAACAATCTTGTATTATCTTGTGCTTTTTGACATATTTCAGAATGAGTCAGCACCACTGTATGAGGTGCATCATACCATCATACCATCCATCATTACCCTAACCCATGACAGTTAATGGAATTTGTAAGTTCCTGCTTTGAACGGATATCTCCCCTCAATGTATAAAACAAAAAGAGGACATCATCAGACAGCAGCGATATCTACCTTTGCATCCACTACTGCCTTTTAGGTTGGAAGTTGAGGTGACTTTTGCAAACTATTCCATGTTGAGGCCCCATTTACATGCCGATGTTGTCAAGTGAAAATAGAAAACTTTTGTTGTATTTTCGGCATCTGTTCATATGATAGTGATACTCGGAGTAACTGAAAATGCAACTTTTTGAAAACAATTCCCAAGGTGGAACTTTTTAGAAATGCTTCGACTCTGTCTCCGTGGAAACGGGGGAAAGTACAACTTTTCTGTATTGCCGCTACGGCCTCTAGAGTGACATCATCCCAGTCCATATTATCCTGGGACTTGGTAGTTTTATCGTCGAGTTCGCCCAGAATGTCGCCTGTCCATACGAATGTCCAGGTACTCGCCATTTTTTATATGGTCTGTTGTTCTCTGCGCACATGTGTGTGGTTTCATTACAAAATCAACCAACAGCGCCAACTTGTGGCCTGGCATCCCTGGAACGCATGCTCGTTTTCAGTGTTTCTGCTGTTTCCCGTATAAACGATGTTGCAATCAAAACCTTTGTACATTCATTTACCGGATAGTTTGACTGACCGTCGACATGTGAAATGTTCTGTCTACTAATCCAACATTTTTAAGTTACCTACAAATCTTTTGAGTCAATATTATGCACACGATGCACTTAGGGCACTCCTGTAAATCTCAAAGTATATTAAAAGTTTGCAAATGAGATGTTGAGGTGACATTGCGAAATCAAAATCACTATCACTGCCATGCATGTGACATTTGGATTTTGCATCATCTAAATGCAAATTGTTTCTGAGATATATTTAAATTTTAGCATCTACCTGTGAGGTGTGCATGGGATGTTTACAAATTGCATTTTCGATTTCTTAAATTGGGACCTTTACGGCTATTCTGTACGAGAAATGTTGGCTGTATATGAGAAATTGGAGAAATCGATGTTGGTTTCAGTGTCTACAGATGTGATATGTTTAGAGATCATTTGTGAATTATCATATATATTTTTTTTTTTCATGAAATACAGAATTGATTAAAAATACAAACATAAATTGTAAAGTAAGTCACTTTAAAGCTTTTAAACCACATCATAGTTAAACGGACTACACACAACTCTGTGTGATGTATGAATTCCAGCAAAGCGAGACACGCTACAAACACACAGACACAAACCAGCGTTTTCTCTCTGACCCACCTTTTAGACACTTCGCAGGGGCCATATGCCTCCGGCTCTGTAGCTGCTTCCTGTAGTACGATGTGTGTATCATGACCTGGAGGACCTGACGTACACACAGACACACACACACACACACACACGTTATGCATACATATCGCCGGCGCTATATGCTGATTTTCCTAAATGATGTGATTAAACTAACAAAATGCTCTTTTTGTATTGTTTAGGCACCGACTTTGATGTAATGATTGTTGTGGTCACGGTTTTCGACAATGATTATAACCAACCCGCAATAATTAACCTAAATTCTTCTGATCTCCTAATAACTGAGCGCTGCGGTAGGAGTACTCCCCACTCCGATCTTGTCTTTGAAGTCAAAACTCAGTCATGGGGGCTGCTGGAAAGATACGGGGGGATTGTCAGAGAAAATTATTTGCTGTTAATGATTTTTGTGTTGTAGCAAATATTGTTTGGCATCATTAGTCTCCTTCTGACAAACGATGAGCACAGAAGTGTAACTTAACTTTAGCATCAAAGGCAGAATAACAACACTGCAGGGCGCGATCCAGTTGTAATGAATCTGTGTGTGTGAGTGTGTGTGTGTGTGCACCTCTGCTAAAGTTATTTTCTTCCACGCCTATTTATCAGTCCTTTATACTGAAAATTCACGGGGCAAGTAGTAATCTGCGCCCTCTCAGCTGCTTGGATTACAGATGCAAAAATGTGTTTTGCAGCCACTGAGCCACACAGCTGCTCTTTCCCCACAGCACCTTGCTTGTTGTGTGTTTGAGTGCACTCATGTTGGGGCACAATAGCAGGTGGACACATAATTTACCGCGATTGTGTTTGTGTTTATGTGTGTGTGTGTGTGTGTGTGTGTGTGTGTGTGTGTGTGTGTGTGTGTGCGTGTGCGTGTGCGCGTGTGTGTGTGTGTGTGCGCGCGCACGCCAGTCAATAAGATTCTGTGCACATCGGTGTGTACAAGCAGCTGCGCGTGTCCACGCGGGCTGTGTTTGTTACATTTCCAGTCACACGTGATTGATTGCAGCTTCAGAGCTACTCATGTGCAGGTCCCCCCGGTACCCGGCTGTACTTGGAAAACAGTCACACACAGCCAGCCAGCGGTGGACTCGCACGAGTGTGGTAGGGGTAAAAAGAAAAAAAAAAATCCTTCTTGAATTTCACAGAACCTCCGTGGCGACAGGGAACTAGCTTCAGGTCCCACTTGGAATGGTCGTCCTTCGATTGCTGACTCAAATAACAATGAAAACATAATGCTGGAAGCTCCAGTGTTGTGTGGTGGGGTTGGGCCCATGCTCCATTTAGCTTCCGCGGTAACAGCTTGACGAACCGGGCTGATTGTCGTTCCAGGAGCCAAGTGATTGATGGCTCCGCGGCAGCTTACTGCACCCTGGAGTTCAGCAGCGGGACAGAAATAACTTCTGTGCGTTCCACATGCAAAGATGTGCCGTTTCATAATTTACTAATTTCTGCTGTTGTGCTTTCCGTCCTCCCACCTATAATTCATTCTAAAACTTTCCTCCCGAAAACCAGATTTGACCTCCTCAGTGCAGACATTGAATTACGCGCTGGAGAAATATGCATTTCTTCAGTTCGCCAATCAATCTGCAGTTGTCGCCGCTACTTGGCGGCAACATAATGAACTGATTAACAGGAGTGTGCAGCCATCAGAATAGGAGGTAGTTATTGTTATTGTCATTATAATCTGTTTCGGCTGGGATTAGATTTGACCGAGAATAAGCAAACGCTAAACCATGGGTATCAAACATAAGGCTTCTGGGTCAAGACTGGTCCGCAAGACGGTCCAATTTGGCCAACAAGCAAATTGTAAAAAAAAAACAAAAAAAACATTGATTCCTGTCATGAAAGATAATTATCTTGTTGCTAGCACACTAGCATTAGACATTTCATTGTATTTTGCACCAGAAGGCCTCATTAAAATTGGCTTTATGTTGAGATTGTAATCAATTCCCATAACAACTGCCAGGTTTTCTGAACATATAGACATTTTCATCACATATACTATGTCCCACAACAAAGAAAAACTTCCACTTAAAACTTATTACGGCATTATATTACTGGTTTGACCTACTTGAGGTAGGATTGCTTTGTATGTGACCCCTGAACTAAAATGTGTTTGACACCCTTGCTATAAACTGTAAAACAATTAACCAAAATAGAGTAAAATGAACTTATGACAAAAAAGAGGCAGTCGTTGTTAACCAACTCTTTTACCCATCCCGGTATGGCCGTCGTGTTGTTAACAGGTTTTCGTCCTTACATGACCAATTCATTCAACAGAGGCACACAGAGGTGTCCAGGGAGAAAGTCCTCCAACTAATACTTTATTGTCTGGATTCCTGCACTGCTTCAAACAGAATTACTACAGCTACACTGTGTCACCATTAATCTCTGTTTTCCTGGCTCCAGTTGGTGCAGTTGAGCCTTACCTCTTCATATTTATGGGACTAATAAAAAGTGACTATGGCCAATAACATGACCTGGGAGTATCTGCTCAAGCTTCTGCTTAAACAAATAAAACAGAATTCAACATTTAGTATTACTGATAATCCAACAAGTTGGTTGGTGCACTCCACAATATCAACCTACCTGTTTTGTAGTAATATTCACCAATATTACACCATCTGAGTCATAAATAACAATGAAGGTCACTACGCACATTTGAAAAGCTACAGGCTTGAAAATAGAACACACAATCTCTAAAAGAACATTGAGCAGATTCATCCCATGGGGCACGAGCAATATTAAGCTCGTAAAATGTTTTGTAAGGCATTTAAATAAACTATGATTTCATTATTTTAATAAATGAAGAGTTTAAGAAAATACAAGAAGTTGGGGAGTTATGTTAGTATATCCTTTAATTCCGATATACACATGAAAACCCATTGCTTTGAAATGATAATGTGTGAGATGACCTCGGCCTCAAATCCAAAGATCATGTGAAAACCTCTTGATCTTGTTTTCATTTCGAATGGCTAACCTAACCATGTTGTTTGTTATCGGGGTGATCGTAACCTGGCGTCGGCGGCAAAAAACACACTGGGGATGTTGTCATACTTGTCAGATTCAAAGTTTGGATGGTGAGAGATGATGATCCGTTGGTGCCATATGAACTCTGATGTGCAGACGTAGTTCTCTTTCAAAAAGTGGGTCTTGGTTCACTCCCAAACAAACTAATTTGATTGGATTGAAGTCGGAATTCAGAATAGACCAACATGGGTTTCACAAGTCTCTTATTCTTTTCCAAACCTAAGAACGACCGGTCTCTTTTCTGACACCTTTCTAGAGTTTCCAAGGTGTTTATGCTTGCGTTGTACAATATTTAACCCAGCACAGTTCTGTTACGTTGTTTTTACTTATCTCAATCCAATGGTTAAAGAAGTAGCGTGGCCTTGAATCAGACCAGAGTAGAGTGCAAAGCTTTCCTCTGTTTTCCACACACGGAAAAAAAAAAAAGGTTTTGTTTCTGTCAAGAGTTTCTCAGATTTCACTTCTGCTTCACTTCTTCCGCAAGGTCATGGTATATTTGCAGTGTGCCCATGATGAAGGCAGTAATTTTTGCTGATACTATCTTGGAACCCAGAAGTATTGTCGTATATTACAGTCCATTAATTAAGACGGTCATTTCTCCATCCGTCCCCGTCCTCTCATCTCTCCCGCTGAAACCGTTTCCTCCTCTGTCTCCCCTTCAACCCGCTTATCACCTCACACGTTGTTCTCATCCCCTTGTTAACTTACTACATGCTCACTCTCGTTTGTCCTTCACTCTTTCTTTTGACCTTCTTTTCTCAGCGTTTATTTTCCTCTCACTTTCTCCAAGCCATTTTTTATATCTCCCCGAGCTCATCATATTCTCCTTCTCTTTATCGTTTTCTTTTCTTTCTCTCTTTTTTTTTTTTTACTCTCGTTCTTTCCTCTATTGTCTGCAATCCACCCCTCCAGTTCGGTTTAATAAATGAGCAGCACAGTATTAGCACTGACCTTCGTAGTTTGGCTCTTAGGGAAGGCTTAGGGTGATGTTAGCCATGTTATTAACCAATAAGATTAGGACTGCGAGGGAGGTTTCTACAGGCTTATGTCTGATTATCATCATCATGCAGTCTTACCAAAGGGGAAGCAGAAAATCATATTTATTAGATACAGGCTTCATTATGAAAGCAGAGTATAACGATCTCATTCTAAGGTTAATGTGGTCCCACTGATATTGCACTTTATCTACTTGTTTTTATTTCAGAAGGAATAATTCAAACTGAACATGTACAAAGATTTGCATAGTCTGTAGGCAGATTTAAACCCCAAACCAAAACAGATCTCCTCCTGTTATGTTGTGGGTCACATTATAGAGTTTAAATATTCAGGAAGAAAGATTATTTAACGTTTGTGCCCAAATCCACCTCTGCTGGTTTGATTTAGCACATTGGACATGTAAATGAAAGCTGATCCATATAACATATTAATGAAACATGAGAAAACTCCTACTCAAACTGAGACATGTTCAGTAATGAATGTTCAGTGTTGCACTCATACTCATATACCTTGACTTCTGTGGTTCAGCACTCTATGGACACGTTCACATTCCCCTGTTTGATGTGGACCAAAGTTCTCTTTAGGGACTTTCTGGAAAAGTCTGTTTCGTTTGGGGAAATCTGAACGCACCCCGAACTCTGTTCCGGATTTTTCAAGCGGAATCTGGTCCTCTTCAAAACATCAGTTTCGATCCTTTTTCAGACGGACTTTTGAGCAGGCGGGGTGAGGGTTGAGAGGACGTGATGTGGAGGGCAATGTAATTTGCGTGGACAAATCCGTTAAAGACGTGGGGGAAAAAAGCGAGAGTCCTGTGACATTTGTTTTCTCCTGGAAAATCGCTCGTGCACAGATGTGAACAATTTTCGATATCTTAAAACATTTGTATACCTTTGTGAAATTCTTATGTGACTCGCCAAGCCTTGTAAATGCACCATTTAAATTTTGCACAGTTAAAATGACTTAAAATTATTTTTGAAAAAGTATCATTGTTGCAGCCGATGTCTCAAACCTACCTTCTAAACTTCTTAGTTTAGTTTCTATGAATTAAGATGTACAAAAAATGAGACCTAATCATTTAATGAGAAACAAAAAACAGAGGTTTAACCATTGCTCAATATAGTTTGATTGCATTAACCGACCTTTATTGAATAAGACTGTATATTAGTGGTGAAGAAAAAAACTCCATCCAGCTCTCTTCTACACTGCTTTAGCCTGTATTTTCACCTACCCCAGTAAACCATGGGTGAAGACGGGGTTCACAGTCACCAGTTTACCTCAAACACATGTTTATGGACTCTGAGGAAATCGGAGTACCCACAGAAAAACCCGTTGGCTGAACATGCCAACTCCACACAGAAAGCTTTAAGCCTGGACTCAAAGCCCTGATGTGAGTGCTAAAAGTGTTCAAAACTTTTTGAATTAGTTTTTTTCTAAATAATTGAAATAATTACAATGACTTTACCATGATCTGTGACTCACCCACATCGATGTTGACGAGTTTGGTATTCTCCATTCAGTATTTTAAGGATGATTAAATATCATCTGGGTCAATTTAACTTTGGAGTACTTCCACTGCTCTTCACAGGTGACTGAAACGAGCAAACTGTCTCTTTCTGTCTCAGACTGAAACCTCTCCAGACAAGCAGATGAAGCAGGACGCAGTCGCTTCTCACCCTCCACTCAGTGTTTTTTCTCCCTCGGCCGGGAAAACCCTACAGATGTTTCTGATCAAAGCGGCGTTACCCAGCTGTCCCGTTCTTTTTCGCTCCTTCTCCCCTTGTAGCTGACGCTCAGGAATCTTTCTCCCATTCCTCATTTCATGACCTCTCTAATCCAGGCTTGTAAAATATTAACTGCCCTCCCTCTCTTCGTCTCCCTCCTGTGCCATTACTCCCCCTCAATCTAACATCTCTCTCCTCTTCGTCTCCCCTCCCCTCCCCACCCCACCCACCCCAAACCTCTAAAATGTGAAGTATCAATTAACCCCGTTCCCCGCAAATCTTTATGTTCTCTCTCTGGTGGCTTCAGCAGAAGCCAGATGAGCGATGAAGACGCGCCCGGCGCGCAGTTCCTGACGCTGCGCGCTAACATTGTCAGATGGCAGGAAACCGGGTGAAGATTTATCTAAGCGTTAGCGCGCCTGACTCATACACGCACGGAACAGAAACAAAAAACACACACACACACAAACACATGCACAGCTGCAGCTGCCTTACATGAAAGGAGAGGCGAATGCACCGAGAGAGAACGAGAGCGCGAGTGCTAATCTCGCTGTGGGAACAGGAGACAGGGGAGGATAAAGTGATAACTTAATTCCAAGATGTTTGCAGAGGAAGTGCGTGTGTGAGAGCGCGTCTGTGGGAAGTGGCGGATCGCGTGTGTTTGCACGCGCTTCCGTCCGACGGGGGCTTGTTTTTCAGCGCCTGTGTGGCCCGCCGCGAGCACGCGCCGCCGCGAGCACGCACCGCCGTGCGCGCGGGCCTGTATCAACACCGCGTATGTATCAGTGTATTAATATGTGCATAACCGTGAAAGTGTCAACAGCAGTTTATTGCCGATGCTTATTATGTCGAACAGCAGTTAATCGGATCTCTGTCTTATAAATCGCTGAGGGGGGCGGGTCGGGAGGGGGCGATTTAGCATTTTGCTGTGTCATACACCTCACATAGCATCTGAGGAACCTGCCTAACCAGCTGTGCCACATGCTGACTGAGTCAATCTGCCTGTGAAATAATGATTCAGAACAGAAGCTGTGTGGAATACAAAAGCTTCACTTTCCAAAGATATACCAATACCTCAACAACAATAACTCCCAAATCTGTCAGGCATGTTTATTCTCAACACTAATTACACTCGCAAGTTATTTTCTGTGGTGAAATTGAGTCATTCCCTCTTCGATAAAATGTCAGAAAAAAACTGAAGAATGCCTATTAACCTCTTGCAGCACCTGATCAGTGGTTCCAAACAGTTGAGTGAGAGTTTAAATGGATGTGGTTATAGGAAACAAATATTTAACACTGTTGGATGCCTTTAATCGTACCTGTTTTGGCAGTTGAGTGTTTCTATAGACAAATAATCATTCACTCCTGTAGCGAGGAAACCAATGCCTACTTCATTAAATATCTCACACTGCCTTGATCAAGTGTAGCTTTCAAGAGTAACGGGGAAGATTGAGAAATACATATAACTGCTGTTAAACTTCGACCTTTCCACTTTCTGATAAGCAAATTTGATATATCTCAACACTATTATATGAATAGGATTTCCTTACAATGCAATCTAAAATAAGTCAAACTGATTCAAGTAATAAAATACGGACTTTAATTGGTTGGTGTACATAGTTAGTCAGCATTATTCCATCCAAGTATTGGCTTATGACGTTCCTTGCTCTGGTGGAAAGTCCCTAACCAGTTACAGTTATTAAAAATAACTTCTGAAGTGGAATCAATGTGTTGTGGCTCTGTACCAGGGGTGCCAATCACATGGATCATGGGCGAGTACTGGTTCACAATAGGGTTTAGACAATGTTTGAACAGAAAAGTTTTCAAGTTAAAACAGAAAGCTTGTGTTCTGGGTTTTTGGAGCCACTGAAAACAAAACCTTTTGAAAACGGCTCTCAAGGTGGAAGTTTTTAAAAATGCTCTGTCGCCATGTAGACGGAGGAAAATCACAACTTTTCCAAAACGCTGCTACTGTGCATGCACACCATCACCGTAGTAAGTAGTTCTTCATGCACGAGTAGACGGACAATAACAACAGCCTACAGAGTGTCATGACTCCCAGTCTATATTCTCCTGGGACTTGGTAGTTTTATAGTTGAGAGTCACAAGTAATAGTAATCCAACTCTGTTGTCTGTCCATACGCATGTCCGTGTGCTCGCTGTTGTTAATGTTTATCGCACATTATTCTCTCCCGGCATGTGTGTGTGGTTTCATTACATAAACGAACAACTATTGGCGCAATTGTACTACATCGCATTTCATAATCTTATATGTTGAATACAATACTACAATCTTTTTGAGTCAAGGCTTCGAGAGTGAAGGCTCCCATGAATATAATATGAAAAGAACACATATTGAGGTCACAATGACATCAATCTTCTGACCTTTATCCTTTATCTACCACAACTGAACATTTTGAATGAAATTATCCTGTGCAAAGAACTCAAAGAGTTTCTCCTTTGTCAATCTGGAGGTCACACATCATGCATGAGGTTACTGTGACCTCGACCTTTGACCACTGACATCGATTATTCTGTAGACATATATTTTTCATTAACAATTAAAACAAATGTACTGCTGAAAACTCAAGAACAAAACAAAATAAAGCTTAACAGCCACTGCGGCTCAGATCAGAACAAGTTTAAAATGAACGACTCGGCTGCAGTTGTGGATGGCAGCATTAAAAATAATACTTTTTTCTTTTTTTTTTAATGATGTAAAGCCAGTGGTGTTGCAAGACTTCTGAAATGCATTAACCTTTCATATGGCCTGCTCTCTTCACCAAACACTTTTCCAGACACAAGGCTGCAGTCAGCGGTGAGAAGAAATATAACTCATAGTGAATTCATAATATAAGCTTCTTTTTTGGGGCGGGGGGGGGGATATGTATAGCAGTCGACGTCCCTTCAATGGTTTCCCTTCTGGAAATGTGTAACTGCATTATTTGTTTATTTTTTAATCACATTTTTTCCTATTTGCAGCTGAATGTGTTTTCCATTAATGTTATTTTACAGAATATTGTGAAGTAATTGTGGAAAAGTTTTTGATAGCTGAGCTCACCGGGGTGTCATGAAAAGACAAGCGAAGGCCAAAAGTTGAGAAGACGTGCTGTATCACAGGCTCTAAATAACAGACCAATCATTCATGAATAACCCATTGGTTAATTCATGCATTACTATTATTATTTTATTTATTTTCTGCTTACTCTACCTAGGCGGACACTATTTGGAGTCCATATATTGTGTATACTATTCATGAACATAGCTTTGTTTATGAACTGGAATTTAAGTGACCCCTGAAGGTAATCATTAAAGAACTGCCTGTTTCTTTACTTCTAATATTTGAATGTGTTGCGTCAATAACTGAACACATTTTACTCTGTTAGCATAGAATTTGCTTTTTTTTTCCTGAACTGACTCTTGATGAGTTACAAATATACTGCCTTATGGTTATATATGTATCTGCCAGACACTACAATGGGAGACAAAGGAATGGCTGTCAGGAAATTAATTCAAATGAAATATCTTCAGTGTATGGTGAAGGAGAAGAAAACCCTCTGTGTATTATGATATCTTCAGTAATTAGTTTCCAGTGGAAGTCATTTTTTGTCAGTGCTATTCTACTACTACATAGTGGAGCTTCCCAATAAAGAGCATAAGCTAATTCATCTTATATTGCTCTTCTTGACTTTTGTGCGAAGCTTTGTCTTTATTGTTGCATTGATTTTATATCCAATATTATATATAAAAATAAGCAACTTTCCATAGTCATTGCATTCATGAGATTAGATCTGGGCAAAGCTGTTATCATATTTACTTTCCATCTCTGACTTGCACATCTAACCGAGTCAGATTTTTTTGTCTCCGTGAATGTTTCGGGGAAATTTGAAGATTTTTCACCTAATATATTGAAGTGCGAAAGTGGGGAATACGATGTGAGGTCATAGTGACCTTCGCATGTCACTGTTGGCTACCAAAACTGAAGTGTTTCATCTTTGAGTTAGAATGTGTTAAATGAAAATACATTGCTTTGAGACAATCCTGAGATTGTTGAGAATAGGACAGATGAACAGTCCGGAAGTAGGGCCTTCCATTCACAGCTGTTACCAAAAACAGCTTGTCAGCAGTGCTTGTGTTGTTAGTATTAGTCCAGTTTGGAACTTGTAAATCAGGGGTGTCACGCACATTTTAGTTCTGGGGCGGAATAAGGCCGCTGATTGGCCGGGTCGTGAAGACACAGATGAGTCAGGAGCGCGGCTTGTTCACCCCTCCAATTTTAAAACCGGATCCCAAGAGAAACGCTCCAAGACACAGTGTAGACATTTGTTTTTCTGGTGGCCAAGCAGAATATTTAGCAGGAGCGAGACGGAGCGACCCGTTACGAGTATCGGGACGTCCCCGACCCACGGTTAACCGGTGTCCCTGATAACTGGTGACCGGCTTCCTCGAGCGTCCCTTGTCGTAGCATTAAAAAATCCATAGCAATGATTTCTGGCTTTCAGTAGTTTTGGTAAACTGCAACACGGTTACTGATATCTGTCTGGAAAGTACAAATAATCAAATCTCTTCTAAGGGTATCCAGTTGTTTTGTTTTTGTGTAACAGATGCATTGATGCATCGCAAAGATTTTGATGGAATAAAGTTTTATTTTTGATTAGATCACTCACTTGTGGTGAGACATGACTTTTGAAATGAAAAAGCAAATATCAGTATTTGTCTGCTCTCCACTTTCTTGTTTTTTGTTAGTTTTTTTAAATCAAAATGTCAAATCCAGACAACTTTTGAACAGCAGGTTTTTGTTTCTCGATATTCGGTTTCTGTTTCTCTGGAAATAATATCGATTACCACCGCCCTTCCAATCACTGTTCATCTGTATGCATTTTGTTCCTCGGCGTCGGCACAATTGGTCGCAGCAGGCTCGGCATGCGAAGCCACCGAGTCAAAAAATTTGATCTTCTTAACCTAAACTGATAATTCTCCTGGGCTCTATCTCTGTTTGTCTGCCAATCCCACATTTTACTGTTGGACTTTCAAAAGGCACGGCTCCCCTTAGGCATACAAATGTGATTCACTGATAAATGTTCCAGCGAGTTACAGCCCGGCTGGAAAGCGACACGGTCTCACACAGCCTGATATGTACATGCCAATGAATCCACAAGGAGGGCTACGCGTGCACAGAGAAACTACACACCCCCCCGCCCACACTCTCACACACCAACACACGTATATGCATAAAGGCTCGACACTTTTGAGATGGTAAATCAGAATGCCAGCGCTGAACTTCAATTTCATTTCACGCCGCTGCTGTGCAGTCGGATCATAACTTACAGCTGGTTTACTCGCACAGACACACACTTTGAACACACACGTGTGTGCACAAGTGAAGTCAGAGATGCAGAATGATAGAGCCACGTTTTATTTTTATTTTTTGCAAATGAGGGGAAGATATTCTGTAAATTGAAATGCACACACGTATACTCGCTGGCTTATGCAGCTGCTCCGCCGTAATCAAAATTCATCAGCATTCTAATCCTGTCAAGAGGGCCTACGTGTTTGTTTACCGGCTTGTGTGTTGGAGACCGTGTGAACGTCTGGCTGTTTACCTGTGCAAGTCTGAACCGTTGTAGAAGTTCCCAGTTATTTTTTTTTATTAATGCTGCTGCAGCTCGGTGCACAAGTCAGATGTGTACAAACAGGCTATTTCCTTCCATGAGTTTCAAAGTGCACCAAAGCTGATTTGTGGAGGTTTGCTTCTGAGAAAAGTAATTCCAAAAGCAGCCGTATATAGTACCGCTCGTAAAACAAGAGGAAACAGGGTTTTAAATACAGATTACCCATAACTGAATTTATAGAGTGACTTAAACAAAAAAGGATATTGGTCTTCAGATTAGCAGTTTATGAAAAATACAATTTTTTGAATTGTCATCTTGATTCATTCTTATCAAGTGCTTGAAAGTGTGGATGCTCACTGAGAAGGCACCCAAGATGAGGTTGTGGTTGGTTGGACTGAGGTCACATTAGGTTTCCCATATGAAATCTTAACGGCTGAACTTACTCAAAACTAATATACATTACTGGACTGTAAAATGCCGTCTTTTGTAGTCTTCTCCACGTTATTTCTCTGCATCAATCCTGTTCTTGCGTAGCTCATGATGTCTTGTCTGTTAATGGAAATGGTTGACATGATTATACTTGAAAACAAGAATCTCTTGTCCACAAACTAAACACATGGTTTTTGCCTTTAACTTCAGTAAAAAAGTACTTAGATGTCCAACTCCATTCTGCATCAATCTTCTTTTACTATGCGCCGACATCTTTACGGGTTAACGATTGTTTGCTGTGCTACCTAACAAAGTGAAGACTTTTAAAAGTGCTCTTACAAACAGAAACTGCCTACACTGAGAAAGATAAAGTGACCACCTTAGAAATGAAAGCACTTGTATCGGTTGCGGCATGTCCACTAATTTTCATTTTATTGATGATTTCACATTAACTTAATAGAAGCCCGTTAGGGACAGAGATGGTACCTCGAGTGTCCTACGGGCTGGATGATGTCCAGCCGGACGGGAAACTGGCAGGCACCTTTGACCTTTGAGGTCCAACGTGAGATACAGTCACGTGCAAGTGTCGTGTGTGTCTGTATTTTCTCTGGTTTAGTATAGCAACACTTTATTCTTAACATAAACCCATTCACTATATTTGTTGTTTCAAAAAGATGATCCTGATGATGATGCTCTCCAAAGATACAAGCGATGTTTGATGTACATTCAAGCACTGATTAATCAACTAATCTAAAATAGTTTATCTTAAGTCGCAATAAAAAATTACAATAGATTCAAAACAGAATCGCGCATCTGCCGTTTGAAATTTTCAGAGCCGAAATACAAATATGTGCCGATGTGTCTACGTCACTTTCATCAATATAGCCCTGTTAAATAGAAACAGTGTTTTCAAGTCAAAACTTTCATTGCCTTTTGGGGTTCCAGTGACACCACAATGGTTTTTGGAGTCCCTAAAAACACAACTTTTTTAAAACGTCTATCAAGGTGAAACTTTTTGGGCTCCGACTCTGTTTCCATGGAAACGGGGGGAAAAACATCTTGAGAGTCACCCGTTGTAGCAATCCAACTTCCTTGTCTGTATAGTCGAATGTCTATATACTTGCTATTGTTAATATTTATAATGTATTGTTCACATGCGTTGGTTTTATTTAAAAACAAACAACAGCTCCCACTAGTGGCCCAACATGAAAACCACATAGTTTTCTGTGTTTTTGTCATTTCCGCATAAATGGACATTGTTTTCAAACTGTTGCTGTGCAGCCTTATTTGCTGGTGCTGTCACTCAATTATGTCTATGGATAAACGCAGCCTTGCTATTGGAGCCTTTTTATCTCATCAGTGTACATTTTTCATCATAAGATCCCCCTGATCCACTTTGTATTGATTGCCGTGACCCTTCTTGGTTCCATACACGCAAAATGTCTCTCGCAGCATAACAGCTACCAGATCCCTTTGATGTAAGAGCCGGGCATTGAAGCCTGTTCTGTTGCTCATGGAGGAAGGTCAGGGAAAGATCAAGGATGTCAAGTCTGACCATATCACTTTAGACATCTCATGTAAGTGTCAAGAGAGATATTTTTTGATAGTCTTGTTATGTCCTTCTTCAATTGGGAATATTTACTTTCAGATTACAATAATTATCAAATGCAAAGCATTATATATATATATATATATATATATATATAAGTGTTGGTCAACATGCATATTACAATTGAGCAGATCACCACGTCTATAGCATTGAAGCGCCTGCCAACATTGGCCAGCTTGATCCAAAATCCTAATTACAAGGACTCCGACTGGTAGTGTCATACAAGTCACGCAACACGAGTGTATGCTAAATGCTTAATTGAATCTCTCACTGCATCTGTGAGGAAGCATCTGCTATTATTTAATCAAGCTCTTTCTTTAATTTGTTGTCCCTCTGTTTGTGTGTGTGTGTGTGTGTGTTTGTGTGTGTGTGTGTGTGTGTGTGTGTGTGTGTGTGTGTGTGTGCGTGCGTGCGTGCGTGCGTGCGTGCGTGCGTGCGTGCGTGCGTGCGTGTGTGTGTGGAGGGGGGGTGTTTCAATGCACACATGCATGAGCCAACATCCTCATGAGTTTGTTTGTGTGTGCAAAGGCCTGTTTGCACTGAGCGTGCGGTTCATTCTTGTTGTCAGTTTAGTAAACAGCTCATGAACCTACATTTTCAGTTCATACCCTGTTGGTTTTGTTCGCATGAGTGTGTCCGTTTGTATTCATTATTCTTCAAAATGGCCTCTTAGCTTAGATACTACAGTGTCCTGCAGGTCTTGGCACCAGTGACCTCGAAACATGGGATTATGTTGGCAATTTATGGTAATGCACTGTTCAGGGAACACACTACCCGCTGTACCCTTCACAGAAGCATTCTTCAGTATAGTAACATTCAGTACCTTTCTGAACATTTTAACTACAATTATGTGACCGAATCAAGCATTTACTGAACTTGATAATGGTAATAATTGCATGTGATGCCTCTAAAAAGTTCCCTGAGACATGTATAAGCAGAAATTAATTAATTTCAGGTATACAATACTACTATGCCATTTAACAGGAACATGTTGGTTGACGACACGATAAAACTAGAACATGCACTCGGTGGAGTGCATACCTTTGCCAGTGCAACCTTGCGGAACCGAGTTAGCATCACTAGCATGTTAGCCATTAGCCATTAGTCAGGTAGCAACATCACCGTGCGAAACACTGAGCGGGGCCACATAGATAAACCACTACCTAGGTCAATGCGCTCACCCTGGTGTTTCTGGATACTTGCCGAACCGAGATTTTCGCTGTGAACCCCGGAGCGGAGTTAGCAGTGTGCTAGCAGGCGCCGGAGCTAATGGGAGCTTCCTTGCTGCAGCCCCGATGAAGACTCCCTCCTCTCCTGGGGAACTGACAGCTCACCGTGGACCTCTGCTGTGTCCATAACAGAGGATATATCTTACCTATCGATCCCAAAATGTAGTCGATCCTTGGATGATGACAGATTATCCCTGAAAATTTCATGCAATTTGGGTCAATTCCGGTCAAACGTTTTGCGTTTTTGCGTAAAAGTTAGTAAAATACACATCCGAACCAATAAATCCATGAATACACATGGCCAAAAACATAACCTTCGACAAACTTTTATTGGCGAAGGTAATAAAAACAGTTTAAGAGCTGCAAACTTCCTTTCTTTTCTGATCTGACTTAGTTGTAGAATTAGCACTAACCAAATTGGTTGCCTCCGCCTCCGCCTCCTCCTCCTGTTTCCTGTTTCCTGGAGGCACACGTCATTGATCTTGAACTAATTCCGTCCTACTGACAGCAACATGAAAGATGTCAGACTGTAAGTAACATTACCATTAGGCTGCAGCCATAGTACCCGTGATGCATTTGCAGCCATAAATAAACATGGCTATGTTTGTAGTTTAACTCTTGTCCCTGCTACCACTTCATCATTTTGTTAATGTATCACATCAATACTAGAATTATGAAGTTGTGTGCACATGATTAAGACAAGTGTAAGTAACTAGTAAAGTAACTCCACCTCTTTTTGAGTCAATGAGTAACTGTAATTACTCATAATAATAATTCTCAGCATTTCACTCAATACAGCTCAATACTGATACAACACTAAAATCTCCCATTTTTTGTTTATCGTTAATCTGTGGTATGTATTTTGCGATCCACTGCAGCTTCTTTGACTCTTTTTCAAACAGCAAGTGACACTCATGTATCTGAATTTGAGAAGAACTTTTGTTACCTGATCTGCTTTGCCTCCAGGAGGGTCACAGCCTGTTTATCCATTATCGCTGTATCAGCAGGAATCAACATAAATAAAGGGCAGTAATGAGCATAAACAGTGAAATTGAAGTTTTTGAAAGGACATTGGTGTTTTCATTGCCGTTTGGTACACAGTGTCTCCTGCTGCTACTTACAGTGCCCTGCCTATTATCATGAGATCAATACTACTTGAGATGAATGTCATTATGGTTATTAGGCCTGTTTGTCTGTATGGTCATGAGAACATTATGCAGGGCAGCATGCATATGCGTGAGTGAGCACACCAGTGTAATCGCTGAGTATCTGCTTGCGCTCTCACTCATGCTTTAAAGAGTATTATGCATGAGCAGCATGCGCGCAGACTGCTGATGATTGGTGATACACCGCTGATGACTGCGGAAATTTAAGAGCCGCTCGTATGGAGAGTGTAGGTGAGTGCTTTCAAGGTGAGAGGGAGAATAAGTGATGGAGAGGACGGAGGGAAAGGGTGAGCAGAGATAAACAGAGGGGAAACGAGATAAGAGAACCACGGACAGTGAGAATGACTCTCAGAAGGATTAACCATGACAAACCCAAAGACAGCAGATACCGATTGCTGCAGCTGAGGAAGCGCTACCTGATGCTACATTGGTATTTCATTAAGATTCCTTAAGACCAAGTAAACTGAAGTCTGATTAAAGCTCAGCGTTTAAGGGATAAAGCTGGAATGTGTTGTCTGTGAACTCAAAGCCTGATAAATCCTGTACCACTGAGCTAAATTAATGTACAAAAATGATAAACAGCATTGCAGCGAGTTACGTTGTTGAACTCCATGACATGTTTCATTGGCATGCACCCACACGGCAGTTTGTTTGTAGTAGCTGTCAACATGGGGAAAGGCCTGTGGTTTTCTGGTTATCCGTCTGGACTCTAAGTCTGTTGTCCTTAATGTAATATTGAAGACATTTTTAAGAATATTCCTCAATCTGACCACAAACATTAAGTCCTGCCTAACCTCTCTGCCTAGACCATACAGTCTTGAATGCCGTCAAGTACTCCAATCCAATATTAGCTTCTTATAGTCAGTAGTTAAGTATTTTTTTAATTTTTTTTATTTATTTATTTATTTATTTATTGTTATGCATTGCTGTGACTTTATGTGTAAGTGTAAACCCAAAAGAAGAAGAAAAAGATGTAAGTTTACATGGAAAAGGCAGAAACATTAAAAAAAATTAGATAGTTGGTGCTGTTAGTTTTTGTATTGACACCACACACGTGCACAGAGAACAAGAGAACAATACGCTATAAACATTAACATTGGTGAGTACACAGACGAAGTTGGCTTACAATAGCAACTTCTATTTTGATCTCTTATTTTATTGCACTGTATCAATCCCCATCGGTAGCAGCCACACAGAGCAGCGCTCAGAGGGAGCCGAGGACCTTGCTCAAGAACCCCCGGTGCATGTTTGGGGAAAACATGCAAACTCCACACAGAAAGGCCCCGGACCATATTTGAATCCGACCTTCTCGCTTCGACAGCACTAACCACTGCACCACCGTGTGGCCCAGAGTATAGCTCTCAACTATAAATTACCAAGTCCCTGAAGAATATGGACTGGGAGTCGTGACACTCTGGAGGCCAACATTGTTGTCATTGTCCATCTACTTGTGCATGTGCAGAACTATTTACAACTGAAAGTTTTCCATTTTCACTATAAAATGGGGCCTCACTCTCGCGGTCGATCTGGTTGCATTTTCATGGTCTAAGGTCAAAGTCCTGATGACCCCACAGATTCCCCTTATTGTTCCATCTGAGAAACACCCATCCGCCTGTTCAACACATGGTAATGTCACTCAGGAATGAACTTTTTGAGAGTCAGAGGTCACTGAGACATCACATATTATTCTTGAGGGCATATCTGACAGAGCCTTCAGAGAATTTCCTCACATTTGGCTTTAAATTTCAATATCACTCAGGAATGATCCAATTTTGTGTTCGAATGTCAGAGGTAAAAGATGCTGTGAATTTGTCCGAAGTGCTGGAGAAAACTTCAGGGTACACCCAGCAGGCCTTCTATGAATGCAACATAGCTCAGCCAAACGTACACTTACAAGAAAAGACCACATTCCTTAAGAGTTTTCACCACTAATGTTATATAAATCTGGACAGACATCAGCGTAAACAGCAACATTGCTGTTTGGCGGAGGTGGTAATGTGTAGTCTGAATCTGACAGCACCCAGCAGCAGTATTGCCAATTTTTATTCTCATATTAGATTTTCTGTTCATGTTTACATCCTGGGTATAAACAATTTACCAGAAGATTGTGCATAAAGACCACCGACAGGAAAATTGAAAGTAAATTGTTAAATGTTTTGATGTCTGACTCACTTAACCGTGTCAGACAAATTCAGAAAGCGCCATTGTACTGAAACTTTGTGCATCAACAAAAAAATCAGTGAATCACTTCAAAGTCTTAATGGTGTTTAAAAAAAAAAATAAATAAAAAAAAAGACGTCAAAGTACAGGCTCAGATTTTGTCCACTTTCTTAAGCCTGAAAGTTCAAAATAGTTAATGGAAAGTGACAAACGGGGTGAGAAAGATGAGAGGAGAAGAGTTTGGAGTTCAAAGCCTGCTACGGATGGAGGCAGATGGCAGGGAGGTCGTGGAGGAGATAGTGGTTGGGGCGGAGATAAAGATAGAGACTGACATGAAGTGGGAGGAGGAGGAAGAGGGAGGGGGTGTGAAGGAAGAGGACGACGAGGGGTGAAAGTCTGAGAGGGCAGTAGAGGCTGGAGGTGAAGAGATATGAGAGAGGACAGAGGTGGAAGGAGAGTGATGGAGCCACAGAGAGGAAGAAGAATCGAATGTGGCAGTGAAGGAGGAGGTCAGAGGATCAGCAATGTGCAGAGGCTCTCAAGGACAGACACAGAAAAAGTCAAACATGTACTGCTTAAGTAGTGCGCTTAAAATACTCCTAATAAATGCTCCTTTCAGCTGGAGGATTATGATTTTACACTCTGACGTTGATAACAGCTTAATGCCATCTAAAGGCAG
Organism: Lipophrys pholis; assembly: GCF_963383615.2. Taxonomy (NCBI): domain Eukaryota; kingdom Metazoa; phylum Chordata; class Actinopteri; order Blenniiformes; family Blenniidae; genus Lipophrys; species Lipophrys pholis. Next base: position 13,921,615 of record NC_137641.1, on the reverse strand, counting down.
TCAGAGGAACGTTATGCAGGGAGCGCTCATAAAGTATTAAAGTTTAGAATAAGATCTTCTCCCGCTTTTGATTAAACAGTTGATGTAAGGATACAGTTCAGCACATCTGGTGGACTCATGACCTGCAGAGAAACGGCAGCGATGCCCACTGAGTTCCTGCAAGTCCTCCTCTTTTCCCCTCTCCTCCTCTCGGCTCTTCTTGTCACAAGAAGCACGAGGCCACCGCCCTCGAAAACAACATCAAAGTCACACTGTGTTTGACTTTTTTTCACTTTTTCTCTCCCCAAACATGCAAATATATTTCTATGTAAATAAGTCACATAAACCCATTCAAGAAAACCCGACAGAGAAGGAGATCAAAAGAAAAATGGGCATTTCTCGCCACTGATATGCATACGCACTGAATTATTTTTGGGAGATGTGGAAGGAGAGTGTGGCGCTAGCGGGAATGAAGAGCGCGAGTCGAGGGGCGACGAGCTGAGGACAGAGAGAACAAACAGTGTCAGGTTAATGTTAATGGGGACAAGGATCTTGGTCCATTAAATATAGATGGCTCTGTTATGGGACATGAAATATACATGAATCGCGAGTTTGACAACTGTATCGGCTGTGTGAGGAGCCATGCCTCAGCTGCAGTGAAAACGAAGCGTCAAACGAAGTGTGGGGACACATGTACAAAAAGAGAGATAAGGAAACAGAGAAACATCAGATTCAGACAAGGATCTGGACAGCATTGGATCCCAGGCCAGTGGGGGGATTTATTTATTTATTTATTTATTTTCACTCCTCTCCTGTTCATGGAGCCAGACGTTGTCCTGAGATGGGGATCAATATTTTATTGTTGTCTCTTGTTGTGCTGTGGATTCCCTGTGATTCACTGTTAATCTGAGGTCGTTACTCCTCGTGGCCGGGACAGGCCCCATGGGACTTATCAGCAGAGCAGGCCAGTGACCCCGGTGTCGTGACAAGAGCTCCCATTAGGCCCACATACATCCGTTAACCCGGGAGGTCACGGTCCCCACTGCTTCTCTGACAAGTCAGAAATGGTGTCGAGGTAGTAGAAACCAGGACAAAAGCAACAATACAACTCCAGATAAAGAAGATTTTTTTTAAGGCACCGTTTATCATCCACACAACATTTGTGGACAATTCAAAAAATCACAATAACCAGGGACAACAATCAACAGTATCACTAGTTAGCACTGAAGGCTCATTGCTATTGTCTCATTAATCTTTGCCCGTATGAGACTGATGCATTAATTCCTTTCCAATTCTGTCCACATTGTCTCTATAAAGCAAACCTGTTTGCACATATCTGAGTATGTTGTTCTTTGAATGATACCTGGTTTGTTGGTGGTGGGCACGTTGCTATTTTTGAGGCAGCAGGACCGTGTAGGACAGGATTACGCTGCGGGGCATCGAACGAATTCAAGGAATTCAGAGTAAAATTTTGGTGAGAAGCCTTCCTGGTGGGTTGCTCTGGTGTGATATTAAACTCACAGTTCATTGAAGAGTAACAGCACAGAGTTCTGAATGTTACGAGACTGCTCACATTTCACCATATATGTATGTACACAACCCCCATAATAACATTCATAGCCTGCAGATCTGTGACCCATTTACTGTTTGAGCAGAATTTAGAAACATTTGCTATGTTTTCTTCTAAATCTCCCTATTTTTCTCATAGAATATGAAGAAATAGTTGAGTAGCATTTAATGTTTACAAAGAAAACCCATCCTGGGAAGGATGGGATTGGATCTTTCTGAAGTGATTCCCGACACCTGATATTTTCTATTCACACTTTACTCTTTTCATAGCTTCTGAATCAAGTGCAATTTCTAACTTGAAGTCAGATTCACTTTATCACTCTACCAGTTCTTAAGCATCAAATTCATCTGAACTAGTCATGATATATCAGTATTTTTAGTTTTTTGGGGGTAAAAATATAATTTTAAATCTCTCATATTTTCTTTCTTTGGTATTCTTTAGCATTGGATGACACAAAAACAGGTTTTCTGTGTAGAACAAAACTTGGCTTTCTTTTTGCCTTCTATACACACTACTAAAAATATATATTTTCCCTTGGCTTTATCATCACAATACTTCTTTTGCATTTTTAGCATAATAATCCAAAAATTCCGGACTGCCTACAACTATGATCAAAGGGTTTCCAACTACTCATGTTGTGTTTTTATGAATTTATTAAGTAGAGGCCAAGACAAACATGTTGATGAATTTAAAGGGAAGCGAATAGATTCCATTGACAGTGGCAGCATTATAGCGATGGTCCAGTTCCACGGTGAAGCAGACAGGACCCCCTCGGTCTGGAGGTGTGGTAGAGTGGGAATAATCGACTCTCCGGCTGGGTGGGGTGTTGAGGCGATTGGCACCAGATTGGCTGGCAGAAAGACGATTGGATGGAGATTCATGGTGATGAAATGTATAATCAGGTGACTTTGACAGTGTGAGAATGTGGGAGTGACTTAAAGTCTGCAGAGACAGCCCAACGAACTTATGCGTATTCTGTTCCACAGTATGAAATTCTAATGAGATTAGTCTTTTTGTTGTTGCTAGGATCCAGTGAAACCGCGAAACGCAGGAATATCCTCCACAGACTTCATTTGTTGAGAATGCGCACATCATTATCAATGTTTTTATTCCGGCTCAGTTTAATTGCTGGAAGATGGACTCCTCGGAGGGCAGTGATTAACCTCTGCTGATACTGTTGCGAAGCATTGCCGCCGCCACCAGTGCTCACTCTGCGCCTCCATCTGTTTCCAGTTGCGAGGAACCAGTACGAGCGGATGGGCAGCGATGTCACCATGCAGTGCGGCTCCCTGGGCAATGACGCGTCTGTGTCGTGGAAGGTGAACGGCACAGATGTGAAGGCGCAGCACCGTCTAGAGGGGCCCCGACTGATCCTGACAGAGGTGAACCTGGGCCACAACGGCCTCTACAGCTGCTTCCAGAACCCACACGGAGAGAGGCGCGACACCATCTTCCTCCACATCGGCAGTGAGTTTTTTTTAAACATTTTTTTTATTATTATTATTATCATTTCAGCCCAGCAGAAGATTTCGTTTCAAATAAGTGGTGAATCTTTAATTATCCCAAATTGGAAATGATATGAGTCATTGCAGCAGTGAAGAGTGAACAGAGAGAGAAGAAATAAAAGAAACGCCCTCGGTGTAGTCAGCCATGATGCAATTACAAGTCCCAACAGAAATATATGAATTTTTAATATCAGCAGTTTTGCTCATTTGCATGTGCAAAAAAGTTAAGACAAAAACAACACAGAAAAATATGAAATGTGAGCCATAGGAACTTTTAATTGTATAGCTTTATAGCTCTGTTTATGTTATCCTAAAGGCGGGGGTCTCTGCTATGTTTATATGAATTACTAATTGACTTCTTAAATGGAACTATGTTTGTTTCTACTTGATTGTGGCTTTTTAAAGAAACAGTGCGTTTGTAATTGCTCATTTTCACATTGGGTAAGGATGTCAATGCGAACTTGAAGCATGAAGCCAGTATTGTTCTATGGAGTCGCCTCTATTAGAAATAGCAATGTGTAGTTTATTTTGTTATTTTTTTTATATCCTGCTGAATGTTGTTAAAACCTTTCTTCACTACTCTCCAGTCATTCATTGCTTTTCTTACTGTTCAGGAAAAAATAATTAAGGAATTAGAGGCATCAGTATACAAAGCAATACTTCTGATCCCTTCCTGCTCGACAGTTTTGATTTTCAAAGTTTTTTTTAAATTTCAATTCACTTCTATAATTGAAGGCTAACAGCAGGGTATTTGTCTGCTGGTTTTAAATAACTTAAACGTTTTATCAGCTATATGAATATTTCCAGAGCATCTGTAAGTCATTGAGATTTTGTTCTTGTTTAAAATGTCTACCCCAGAAACAACCATGGTCTTAGAAAGAGAAAGGTTTATTAAAGTGAGAAGCAAATCAACCCCTTGTTGGGTTTATATCAAGGGTGTCAAAGATAAGGCCTGTGGGTCACAACTTGGCAGCAAGAGGATTCAATCAGGCCCACCACACTACGAAGCAGATTGTAGAAATATCAAAGAAAACATTATTTTTTTAACTCTTCTCCTAAGAGCAGCGGACACAACACGACACTGAGACCTGAGTTGAGATATTGGCGATGCTGCCATGAAATATAGCAAACTACCATTAGCCTCAAAGCCATGCTTTCAGGGCGAGTTTGTAAAATCATGCATGATGCAACAGCTGTAGCAACAGTTTTTCTTTGTTAGACATTTCACTCTATTTTGCATCAGAAGGTTCCATTGAAATTGGCTTTATGTTGAAATTGTAGTCATTTTCTGAAGTAGTAATCTTTGCCCCCCAAAAACTCGCGTATACTCTGCACTACAACAAAGAAAAACTTCAACGTTTAAAATCAAAGGTTATCAAGGCACTATTTCACCAGTCCAGCCCACTTGAAATGAGATTGGGCTGTTTGTGGCGCCCTGGGCTAAAATGTGTTTGACACTCCTGGCTGACATGGACAGATCCTGTAGTCAAGTCGGCGTTCAAGTCTTAAACACAACATTCATTTTCAATTGTGTTCAATATGTAACGAGACACTTAGGATCTATTGTGAGAGTTGGTTCCTCCTGCTCAGTGTGGCCGGTTGATTAAATCTGTCGCTGCAGTAATGCGTCATGACCGATGGCTGCCTGTCCACTTCTCAAATGACAAATTTGTGAAAAACAATTTTTAGCCGGCAATGATTTGATGTTTTCTTATTGTCGAAGAAAACACAAGTATATGTAATCTCTGCCTGCCAGAGTTGTCACAAACGAGCGATCACTCTCTGTCGCCCCTTCGATTTGGAGCTGTTTGGATCGAAGGAGTGGAAAACGGTTTAAATTAGATTTCTAAAGGGAATCAGACTGCAGCTTCGAGCTGGCCAGTAGGTGAAATTAGATATCTTTTTGGCATCAATCATGGCGTGGCCACTTCAAAGCGCTGCCAGAAAGTGACAAAGTTTTGATGCACTGCGAAAGTAAAACCTTGATTCATCACTCCTGGAGCGTTAGAATAAAATAAAAAATAAGAAGTGCCGGGACCGGTTTTCCTCATATTCTGACACAACTGTGTTATGGAGACTTCAGGTTCACATCAAAGAAAGGCCGATCTTTTGTTTGACCTCCTCTGTGTTTTGTCAAAATGTTACCACAGTAACGACTCCCAACAAATCCAAATAAATGATCCCGCATTCAAGCCAATACAAAAAGCTCCATTAGATTGGACCGTGTGGGAGAACGTGGCCCCGTTCTGATAGCTGCGAAACCTCGCATGTATCCCCTTGTCAACAGCAGCAACAGCGAGCCAAGCACGCCGCCCATCAAGATTTCATTCCAGCGCTGATATTAAATGCAACATTTCCATGCAAATGTTTGATGAATGAGACTATATGGGAGGTTGACAGTTTGGTTAATCATATCGGCAATGATGAATTACCGAATGCTGAAATAATACAGAATTAATGAGAGTTTTATGTTATGGTAGATTATGTCAGCAGGGCGAATGATGCAATGCATAAACAGACAGGAGTGAGTGTGTGTGTGTGTGTGTGTGTGTGTGTGTGTGTGTGTGTGTGTGTGTGTGTGTGTGTGTGTGTGTGTGTCCTCGCCGGTGGTTCTCTGCAGTGTAATGACACTTAGGTGGTCTCAAACTGTGTGCACGGGTGCGAGAGGGTGGGGCAAACAGACTTGTCCTCATGCAGACACTCATCAGGGGTCAATTATAAGTTTGTGAGAACAATACCTCAGTGGTCTCGCCTGGCACCGAGTGTAATTGCCTAGATAACACTTTGTGTTTTTATGACACATCCAGGAATCACCCACCGGGGCAACGTCGACTTTAATTCTGCATTTTACAGTTAAAAAAGAAAAGAAAATAGACAGATTGTACTCCCTGATTGTCTTTTTCACTCATTCTCCAACTATCCAATCCTCAGTTTGCTTTTACTTTATGGTTTGCCATCTGTCCTCTTTTTTTTTTTTTTTTTTAATAACCATTTTTTAATACCCCCCCTCCCTTTTTTTTTCTTTTTGCCTACATCTTTCATTATGTAATCCACAAAACCGAAATGATGCACAGATACAGTGATAATGACTTCATGACAAGCTGCACTCGTTGTGATTACCGTCATGATGATGGCTTGATTTTATGCAGTGTTTATTACTTACACCAAGGGCTTGTTGCATTTTACCCAGACAGAAGTGTTATCAGGAGAATAGCACAGAGCCATCTGTCTACGCTTTTTAAAATTTGCCTTTCTACCCTTCAAATGTTATAATCTCAGATCCGACTCATTTTATCTTTTTTTTTTTATGCTTTTCTCTCATGTTTTTTTTTGTTTTTTGTTTTTTTTGTTTTTTTTGGATGTCCATTCCTGTTAATTTGATAATTCAGGGTTTGCTTGTGAAATTGAAGTAAAACTGCTGATTTGAATTTGTTGAATGAGCATCTAGATCTAACATTTGTCCTTATCTTGAATGCGTGTGGTCTCAACCATTTTGTGGACACATGTGGATGTTTGGTACAGATGTTCCTTTGGACTCACGAATGGACTGAAGAAAAAGGTTTTTCGAAATTTTGGCACAAACGTTTATCAGTAAAACACGGATTGATGTGATTTTGATGAGTCAAAGCAAACTCAAAGTCAGTCCCAGCGGCTGATGATGTGAACTCGTCGGCTGACTGATTACTTAGTATTGATCAAAGATCCTCCAGCGTCATCATGCTCGTCCCCATGCTGTCTTTCCTAATGCCTCCAGACAATTCTCCAGTTAAGATTGGTAGGAGAATACATTCTATCTCTCTTTTTGACCACTTCTTTTTTTTTTTTTTTTTTTTTTATTCCACCAACCCTTGAATGGAGCTCTTGAAATTTGGCACATGTTGACATGGACTCAATGAATACCTGAGCACAACGTGGTGGTCAGGGGTCACCGCCAGCTCAGCGCGTCTCATTGTCTTGAATGACTTATCTGAATCCTCAAGTCAGAGGGGACGCCTTCATGTTGAGTTGGATGAAATGCGCCGGCCGAGCAACAAGGTCACTTTGAACTCATGTGTGACATATGAGTCTGAAGAGATATTTTCAGCCGTACCTTCAGCGGTTAAGTCGTGATTTATATGCTTTGTGGTCCTTTTTTTTTTATTTTTTTATGAAGCATTTCCTCTGTCCCGGCTGTGGATTCTGTGCCCGCATCTGCCTGGGAGCTTAGCGTTTGGACTGGTTTGCATTCAGAACAGCTGCATCCTATCAAAACATGTCTACCTGTGTTTGCTCGCGCCACGTTCACATCAAACTCACAGTTTGTAATGTGCCAGCACTTCATGCATCTGTGCCCGTCCGGCTTGGACACGTGTGGCAGGATGTTATATGAGCTCGACTCCCAGCAGTCGAGTACCTCCTTGGACACTATCTTCAAAAAAAAAAAAAAACAAGAGGGAGAAATTCACTGGAAGAGAGATAAAAAAAAAAAAAAGTGACAAGCTGATGACAAAATGAAAAAGAAAATGAAAGAGTAGGGCCAGTAAAAATTCATTATAATTTAATAAGCAGGAGGTCATAAAAGTGGAAAAGCTCTGCGGTGAAATACAGCATCCTTTAGTTTGCTGTCACAATGGGGGAAGTTATTGCTGCCCTGCCCTTTTCTGGCTTTGTCCATTCTTGTATCTATTGCTGTCCTCAGTTGGCCGTCAGCTAAGCAATTTATAGCATCGCAGCATGGGCTGCAGCCACCCAGTTACTCAGCCTCCCAGCGAGCGCAGCATCAACTGCAGTGGCTCGTATATCCAGCCAGTCACCCTGATAACCTGTCACCCAGTCAGCAGCCAAACACCCACTCTCCCAGAGTGAAGGCCGTCACTGAGCCAACCTGAAGCTAAAGCACCAGCTGCAGGCAAGTTCAAGCACCAGTGCAAGAGCCCCTACATGATGTTTCTCTGATGAGTCTAGAATTGAACATGACACACGGATATTTTCCTGGTAAGACGTTGTATCATCAGTTATCAGGAATTCATGGAGGAGATTTCTTAGACTCTGGAGAAATGTTATGAAATGTTTTTTTAAGTTAGTTTCTAGCGGTAACAGAACTGAAACCAATTTCAGCGCAACTAAATGCCTCTCATATGACCTGTTCTTCTGAACACAATGTTTATGTCAGATATGACTTGAATGAGTCTTTTCAAATCTGGTTCAGTCATTTACCCACGTCCTAGAAAGATCTAAGTGGAGTGCACTGGTACTCCTTCACTTCCTTACTTGTGATGTATCATGGGTGCTTTGACGAGATGTCAATACATCTGGAATAAATGTTGACTGAATTTAAGGTTAGTGTTTTTTCTTTGTCAATCTCTGTCTCGTAAATGCAAAATATCACACACGCATTGAGTGAATCTTCTGATATGAAGAATCACTTAGTGTTGTCCTCGTTGACAATAGTCGCACTCAGTGGCATAAATGTTCTTCTTTTGGATTGGCTGGTAATCATTGACACTTGAGCATTATAATAAGAATAGGCCATATAGAATAAGTAAGTATAAAGTGTTGCACTTATGAATACAATCACAAGCTCCCTGGCCAGGAGAGCACCGCACTACTATTCTGAGAAGGTACAGCAGTCAAACACAAGCTGGGTACGATGATTGAGTCACCCAAAGCACTAGCAAGCAAAATCCACCAGTTTTCGAAAATGGGATTGAACATACGTCTCCACCCCATCTCTGTGAAGTTATTTTTCTCCCTCTTGATGGTAAATGCGAGCCATTAGCATTTGAAATATAGATCTGCATGGAAAAAGAAAAGGGTCGACAGCACATGAGGCTGATATTAAATGAAGTGTGTCCTCCTCTGTGGTCACCAGGCCTTCCAGAATAGAATGATTTGGTGTGGAGCTGTGAAATTGCAATGGCCGTTCAAACATCAGGCCGTGTATATCTAATAGCCCTGCCGCTGATCACTCCCCATCTCCCCATTAGTCAGCTACTCAGCCACTCACTGTGCCAGCAAGTCACTCAGCCTGCCAGCCAGCACCAGCCTCTGGAAGAACCACCCCCGCCTCCCTCCAAATTCTTGACAGATAATTCATGGGATAATCAAGGCTCTCCAGACAGAGCGATCCCATTACTGCAATGACAAGATTTTGAATGTCTACAATAAAGAAAAAACATTTATATTGTAAGCAAGCACAGCGACTGTGCCGTAATGAATTTATACCATCCATCATCACACAAGAAAGAGGGATCTAGGTTTGGCTCCGACCCACCCTTGTAAACAAATCCAGTCTGAGCGACTCTCCGATCGGCACGGCGGCACTATGTAAACACGGCTGCGGTGCAAACTCTGTGCTACAGATGATAACAGAAGTCTCCACCGCCAGTGGTGCAGGAATGGATCAGGTTATGAGGTTAGCACTGGAAACGCTAATTTAGCAGCTCAGATATTCAACAAAATATTATTATGTTCCCTTGATTTTTGATCTTGACTCCAATTTTTCTGAGCAAGTCTTTTTTTGCATGATCAGTGCAAGAGGAAGGGAGATGGGCAGCATGAGATCATGTGTGTTCACTTGTAACCTTGAATAGTGTGTTGCTCATGAGTAGAATATGACCCAGCTTTCATCATGTTCTTCAATGGGAAGCTTTTTTAAACTTTTTTTTAAAATTGGGATCAGTGTATAAACACACAGGTGAAACAGGTGTATTTATTTCCATCCATTAAAAATTAACTGTATTCACGCCTGACTTATACGTATACCAGTGTGTGATAATCCATCCATATAATTGTCGTAGTTCAGATTTAAGTTAAATAATCTCAAAGTTCAGCACTCTAACATTTTGAAATATAGTGTCAATTCACACATCATTAATGTAAATGATGTATGAGTCTCAAGTTAGTAAATAAGGCCTCATTTACACAGCACTAGTTCAGGTAAAAACGCATTGTTTTTACATTTTCCTTACTGAAAGGTTTTGCTTTTCCACAGCAATGTTTGGAAAACTAACAATATGCTGTTGTGTGAATAGATTCTAAATACTTTATTTATTTAACATACAGTGGTTTTTTTTACGTGAGCACAGCTTTACTATTGCAACAACACATCATCAGTAGGGTAAAACTAACCTGTCTCACAACGGTCTAATCCCAGCTCACGTTTTTTTTATATATAATCATTGTGTTATGAGCAATTATAACATGAGGGTCAACAGATTTGGGTGATTATTTAAGCATGTAATTGGCTGGTTTTATCCATCAGTGATGCTCAAATGTGGCCATTGAAAGTCAACGTAGTGATTGGTCACCTCTGGCCTCAAAGAAAGCGTGAGTTCTCTTGTTAGACTGATGCCTGTGTCTTCCCTTCAGCAACAAACACAGCCACACACACACACACACACACACACACACACACACACACACACACACACTCCGGGGACTTGTGCTACATTGCTGGGTAATGGAATTGTCTTGTCCCCTCGCAGACAGATCGCTATGGTGGAGGGTGAATCCATAGAGCTCCTCAGAGACTTCCCATTTAAACCAAGAAGTGTTTTCCTCCTCCCCTCACACAACTCGCATGTAAGGTCACTCCTAGAACTTCCCCTAGTCTCCATTTTAATTACTTCCAGCTTTAGTCCTCGGTCTCAGTAAATCATTGGACATTATAAACAAAACACACCAAATGCGAAAGGACATCTGATGGAGTTCGGCCACGGAATTTTTGTCAGTGAATAGAAAGTGTCTTGCTACTTAATTTTGAAGTAGCATTTTCAAGTAAATCCTTCAATGGATGTCCACAGTAAGTGTAATCACATATGATGTGTGACTTCAGTAGCCAAGCCTGATCGTTTTACTTTGTTTAATTTAAATTATTATTATTTTTAACAGTATAAGGACCAGATAAAGTGAAGCAAAGCCCATGCGCAGCGTATAGACTGAAGGGAGAAGGCCGGAGTGTAGGGTAGGGTAGGTGAAGGGTAGAGGGCTGAAGTGGTAAGCCATGGACAAACTGAGTCGCCTGAGAAACGCTTGAGGCTCTGTTCACATGACAACGTTTTTAAGTGAAAACGCAAAACCTTCGTTGCGGTTTGGGTGTCTGTTCACACAACAACGGTGCCCGGAGCCACTGAAAATGCAACTTTTAAAAAATTGCCTTCCAAGTTAGAACTTTTCGAAAGTGCGCCGACTATCTCAGTGGAATCAGGAGAAAACACACCTTTTTGGCAAAAGCTGTGACTGCACATGCACTGCAGTTCTTTTGCACATGCATAAGTAGATGGACAACAACAACAACAATAGTGAGTGGCATGACTCAAAGTCCTTATTCCCCTGGGACTTGGTCGTTTTATTCTTGAGAGTCACTCGTAATCGCAATCCTACTTCATCTTCTGTCCATACGCATGCCCCTGTACTCTCCCTTGTTAATGTTTGTAGCATAATGTCCTCTGGGCACATATGTGTACGCTTTCATTACAAAAACAAACATCACCACCTAGTTAACTACCATGCTGAAAATGGCATCGTTTTTAGCATTTTTTGCATCCTGTTTCTGGTCATCACTTTCAAAACGTGGTGGTGTAAACGCAAAACTCTTCTTAAACACATAATGTGAAAACAGTGCGTTTTTATTTGAAACCTGTAAATCTGGCATGAATTTTGTAAATTTCTTCTTCATGCATTATCACTATTCTAAGTTTCTATCATATTTTGAGAAATGATTAAAGAAGGCAACTCTCAACCCCACGTAAGGTTTCTCAGAACCAACAGTAGGCCAACAAGATTCCAGTAGTTAATCCCCAAAAATCAATGGGTACTTTCAAAACAACAATAAATTGCAGATAAAAAAAAAAAGCATCCTTCTCCCTCCATAACAGTTTGTCCTCTTTTGTTCCGCTCTATATCGCAAATTTCCTCCCTCTTCATCTTTTGCTCTACTTGCAGGACAACAGCTACCCCCATCACTTTATTGTAGCAGACAGCCATAACAAATGGGAAAATGGGCCCGGTTTAAGAAGTCAATGGGAAGCCATGAGGGAAACTCAAAAGGAGAAAAAAAAAAGTGCGTGCGTGTGTGTGAGTGTGCGAACGCGCGCGCGTTGGCCTCTTTGTATCTGTTGGGTATCAAGCATAATCTGCCAAGACAGATTGTTGTTTTTTTTTTCCCTTCTCCCATTCAGGGCTACTTTTCCAACAGAGAGAGTGCAGTAAAAACCATTAGCCACATTTAGCTTGTGTACTAGTTTGCATCCTCATTCCAAATCCAAGTTCCGCTCTTTTTTTCTGTCGTGCCATTGTGAAGGTGGAAGGCCCACACTCGTGTCATTTAAGGTCAAAAAGGGGCTTCTCAAAATTTCTCGACACATTTTGTTTTTAACTTCATTTTTCACTGCACGCCTCTGTTCATCACTGCCATTCATCACTCCTATCCATGTAGCACTTCCTCCCTCTTCTCCCTTTCTCCTCGTACCTCAATATTCTGACCCTGTGTTCCAGTGTATCTCTTTCTGTGCTTTCTCCTTCCTGCACTCATCCACACATGCTCCTCCTACTCTGTCCCATCTCACCTATTACAGTCCCTTCCATTTTACTTGTCAACTTTGTCCATGTAGTGGTGTGCAGAAGCCTCAAAGCCTCGCTGTTTATCTTTGACGTGAATAGATGTTGCATAAATGCGATTTCCAACTGAAGAAAATATAAACAAACATTCTGAATAGAAGAAGTTGTTTGCATGAATATACTTTAATACTTAATCGAAAATATGTTACTGGCCTTGCTGGTTTAAATGCATTGTTCAAATCCAGCAGGCTAAACTAAGGTCAGGATTTCGTTTAAAGCCACAGACAGCTTAGAGAAATAAGGTACACTGTAACTATAAAACTATACAATCCTGAGGTTAATAACACAGAGTCTTGATGAAGTCAGCCAGATGAAGAAAACCCTTCCCGGCAAAGGAGATGAAGTGAAGTTGAATAAAGACCAGCTACAGACAGGAGGGCTTAGTTTTAGGAACCGGAGCCTAACACCGGAAGCAGTGCCGGCATGGAGCGGGCTCCAGGATCCTCAGGGGGATTTATCAAAAAGAAGATCTGCACATGCAGTGATGAGGAAAATGTAAAACCATTGCAGCTATGAATTCATTTACTTTAAAGGTGGCATATTGTAAGGAAGAAATACATCTGTGGGTTTTTTTTTATTATTACAAAACAGGTCGAGGAGCAGTAAAAAACTTTTTAATGAAGCTTACATGGATTTTTATAACTTTGTCCTGTCACTAATGTATTATCTTGTCATATGTTCAGCAATGATATGATTGATGTTACTGCATTTCTAAGGCACAATTACCAAATGTGTGGAAGCCAGGGCTTTAATTATAGGCTCAAGAGAATGGTTGGGAAACAATATTGAGATGATTCGAACTTTAAAATAAATATCGTCTCATAAACTACATGAAAGCAAGAAAAATGTGACCTTTAAGAGATGACTATGGGGCTGCGGTTGTTGCATCAGTTGGAGCCAAACACAAACAGAATACAACAGCGGCACAGTCGGTTGGCATTTAGGTGAATTATAAATAAGACAGTTTCATTGAGCAGAGTGAAATAACAGAATATATATGTTTATATAAAATGCAGTCAGACACCTCGGCATGAAAATTAGGCAGACTCTCCGTCAGACATCAAGTGATTGTGATTTTAGCGCAAGTTGTAAAGCAAATAAAGTCTTCGAGACAGTTCATGAAACAAGCTTAGTGTCATGAACAGGGGGACTTACTTTTCCGCTCCTTCAACAGGAAGCTTATGTTGTTTGTGGGTGAGGCAGGACTGATGTTTAGCTCTGGTCTACTTTTGGCATTATGGAAAGCGGCCACATCCGTGTCACAAGAATGAGGCTGCTCGTTGTTAGTTTTTGTATTTTTTATTTTTTTTATTTTTGTGGCAGTGAAACCAACTGGAGCAAACTTGTGCAGCCGGAGCATCAAATGCTGCTCCTTGCTCCAATTACATTTCCTGTGTTCCAGCTCCGTTCCACTTGCATGCTCTGCATGAAAAGGGGGAAAAAATAAATAGAATGCAGTTTTACTGATAAGTGGCAGTGTCGTGTTTGTGTGTTTTATTTTTGTTTGTTTTGTTTGTTTTATTTTAATTTTTTTGTGCCGGCCTCACACCTTCTGTAATATTCTTTGTTGATGATCTTTAGTATGCAAAGTCAGTGGCGCGACGTCAACGAGTGTCACTTGTTGAAGCGCTGTCAGGTTCCCCCCTGGATTTCTCATTTACTTTCATGTTCAAAGGCTTAAAGCTTTCTTCTGCTTTTGAATGCCACCCTTATGCCTCAATGTCCAAGAAACTGAATTGGTTGAGTGTTGTCAGACAGTGGGATTATGAAAAACACACCATTAAAAATGAGAGGCAAAGTTTCACCAATATTCTGGGATTTACCCTCCTTCTGCGGTGCATGAGGTTACATATTCTACATTACTTGCCTTGACACGTTCGATGCTGAATTTGAGGCTTATGTTTGTTGCCATAGTGCCTGAAGTTTTCCTCCCATAAAATATATAACAGCTAGCACTTATTTGCTAATAACTCACTGTGGCAGTCTATAAAAGTGCTATTTTTAACCATTATGCTTCAACCAGACTGTGTCTCCTAACCTGAAGTTATCCAACCAGACCAGTATTGTTCAGATTTTTGTTTTGTTGTAATATTGTTGTAAATATACACCGAGGTACATAAATTGCTCTCAGATTTTCTTGAAGGGGACGGAGAGCATGTTGATCAATCCTTTGATAGAATAGGATTCTGCATCGATGAAATCCAATCTACTGTGGGCCCTCTTTCTTTTTCTCTGCCTGTTTGTCTCTCTCTCTCTCTCTCTCTCTCTCTCTCTCTCTCTCTCTCTCTCTCTCTCTCTCTCTCTCTTTCTCTCTTGTCCTCTCTTTAATCTCTCTCCTTCCCTCTAATTACCCATCCAGAGGTAGTGGTAGAAACCGACTGATGCACTGTATTATTATCTTGTCTTCTCTGTTTGCCGCACTTTCCCTGCAGTTGACATGCAGTAAAACACAAACGTGTGTGTGTGTGTGTGTGTGTGTGTGTGTGTGTGTGTGTGTGTGTGTGTGTGTGTGTGTGTGTGTGTGTGTGTGTGTGTGTGTGTGTGTGTGTGTGTGTGTGTGTGTGTGTGTGTGTGTGTGTGTGCGTGCTTCATATTAATTTGTCTCTCTGTTTGTGTTTGCGTCACTGGCTGTCACAATGGGTTTTGTCTATGTGCCAGGAAGGTAAAGGCCTGTTCCCTCTTGATTAGTGTTCAGCGAAATAGAAATTTCTAGGCTGTCTCGGCCCCTTTTTTTTTTTTTTTTTTCCTTTTTTTTTTTTAATGATCCTGCTTTTTTTGCATGTATGTGTGTTTGAGAGAGTGAAAGCGACAGAGGGGACAGACTTTTACCAGAAAGTATTCCCTCTGGCACTGTGTCCAGCCGTGAGGTTGAGCATTTTGCTCTGCTGACGTCAAAGCAATGAGGTATGGTCAGATATCCACGAAAATATGCTCATCGGCCATTTCTGCTCCAGCGTGCAAAGAGACTCAAATGTCAAATGGTTCGAGAGGTAAAACTGTCCTCCTCCAGCGTACCCATTCAGCCAGACCTGTCACATCCGTTCATTTTAATGCATCCAAAACCCCCTGATACTCAAAATGATCTATGGTTGAATGGCTTTACTCAACTTAGTATTTTAGCACATACGTGGTCAGTGGATGTATAGAGAAAGGTGAGAAATGGCTTTATTATCTAGTCTTAAGTGCACGTTGGTATTGTTTCAACAGTATGTCTCTGGTCCGCATGACAATTATATAGATGTGGCTATAGATAGATAGATAGATAGATAGATAGATAGATAGATAGATAGATAGATAGATAGATAGATAGATAGATTCATAAATAACATTATTCTCTATATTGATGATTTTCATAGGTTGACAAATTCATATTCAAATTACTTTCAGTGGCAGTTTTCTCTTGTTTGAATAAATTGAGTTAAACCGTGCCAGCGAAATCTGGCCAAGCGATGTTAGTGGATAGTTTTCCTTGAATTTGTTACCTTTCTGTAACAAGGTGTTTCACTGTGACAACTCCGACTCAATAAGAACAATTTGAAAAGAACTCGGCCCAAGCTGGGATTGCCATGCCTACAGAAAGTGATTATGTGGATATCTGATGCTAATATTTGTGCAGGAGGTTATGAAATATTGTGAAAAGTATGTATGTTTTATACCACGATAACGATTACCCATCTATAACCATCTCTGATGCTGCTCACCGTGCGCAGGTCGCCAGTCCATCACAAAGCAGACACGGAGAGACAGACAACGACACACAGTCACATTCACACCTAGGGCCCATTTAGGATCGCCAATTAATCTCACATGCACGTTTTGGGACTGTTGGAGGAAAGCAGTGCACACAAGGGAAGAACAAAAGGGAAGAAAATAAAAACAGCCCTTCATTGTGTCAATATGCTGCACCAAACTAGTTATTAGGCCACATGGCACGTATGGATTTAGTGTCTCAGCGAGCATATCCCAGTATAATTCATCCACATTTTATTGATACAATTAACTTTAATATACTGGAGATAAACCAGTGGCCTGGTACTTTGTGAAGTTTTCTTTATCTGGCCCTTATTCAAAAAAAGGTATGATCACCCCTGTCCCAGATACAATGCTGGTAAAGCTTGATACGTCCCTCATTTGTCAGTAGCATTGACTGCTGAATTTACATTCACTAACATTTATAGGTGATCACATCTACTTTCGATATGAATTCTATGTAGTACTCCATTATCTACTCATTCTGCCATGCAGGAAAACAAGGCGTGAATAGCACATTGTCGTGTGTGTGTGTGTGTGTGTGTGTGTGTGTGTGTGTGTGTGTGTGTGTGTGTGTGTGTGTGTGTGTGTGTGTGTGTGTGTGTGTGTGTGTGTGTGTGTGTGTGTGTGTGTGTGTGTGTGTGTGTGTGTGGGTGTGTGTGTGTTATAACAATATAGTGAACTCAGTCTCCTGAGACTGGATTTTGTGTGTGTCACTTTCTTACGGGGACAGCTTGTCAAAAATAGATTGCCATGTGTTATTATAAATAAACATTATATTTCCATCACTCTCTTGGCAATTTTGACATGCATGACTCACACAGCCATGTTTCCAGATTGAGGTGAATCTCATCCCTGGTTTCACTGAATCATTTTATAAAATTAGTTCTAAATGATTTTTCCCTGCACTCTTTAGATTTTCATTGCTTGATTAAAATAGAAACAAGAAAATCGGAGCGCTCCTTTTGACTCTCATCTGAACACATAATGGGGGGAAAAATCTGCATGCCTGCAATAAGTACATAAAGAGACTGTGTGTGGGGAAGAAAAGTCTAAATGAGACATCGGGGAAGGACATGAATGTATTCATGAACTTAATGTGTGCATGTATGGCTGCACATGTGGAGTCTCAACACGCTGACGTGAATTCATGCATCTGCTCAAGTGCACAGATCCTCAACACGTGTACATTTCTCGCATATATCCTTATATGTGTGTGTAATGGACTAGGCCCTAACGTAATTTCATGCTTCAGGATAAAAGTGACTTCTCCATTTAGTCCGTTCGGGCCATTTGAAGTCGATGCTGCAGAGTAATCTGCACTTCCACAGGAGATTGTTTCTCACTCATTTGCCGACTTGTTAAAATGATGATAATATGTATGTGCGGACCGCTAACCCTTAAAGATGTGCTTCAAGAACATTCTCTCCCACTTCTGTAAGACCTGTCTCGCCCACCAAAGCATTATAAATGAATTCCTCTGCTGAAGTGATTCTGTGTTGGCGGTGAATGTAGTCTGGTCGGGGTTCAACATAAAAAAAAAAATGCATGGTGAAATGAAATGGTGTAGCATTAATCTTTATTAAAATGCAAATTGATTGACTTGGGCATTTTAGGAATCGGAGGTTTCCAAAGGGTGTGGCGGAGCCTCAAGGGGACAAAACAGAAGAACAGTTGAGGGCTTCATGGGCACTCCTTATCAAAATTATAGGTCTACCACTGGGCACAGTTGTGCACTACACATAACAAAACTTACCAGATATTTTAGATTTTAAACAAGCATGAGAAGAGTTGTGATTTGTATTGCCTCTGGATCCCAATAAGACAGTTATTTAGTTCAAACCTTGTTAGTTGGAGCTCATCCCCTGGTGTTAAATGTTAATATTGAATCCTAAATGTGATGGTCGCTGAAATCATAGGGAACAGTGTCAATATTGTCTCAGACCCTTTATATTATCACTTAACTATATGTTTTGTTGACTTGTGAGATTGTAATGGTTCTATAATTTGTGAAATAGTTGCCTAAGAAGCATTATAGGCGTACAGATCAGGGGTGTCAAACATAGGGTTTGCAGACCAAAACCGGCCCGCGAGAGTCCAGATGAAATTTGCCAGCTGTGATAAATGAAGCAGCAAAACAGCTGAAGTCGCACTGGTAAATCAGTAGAAAAACTTTGAGTATGGATTGAAAATCAGCAGTGGATGCAGCACAGTCCTTTATACACTAAATATGTTGGATGGATAGGAACTCTCACATAGTTGTCCTCTTGGAGACAGCTCAATTACGCCAGCTTGTCGGTGGACTCTCTGGGGGGCAGGCAGCTGTGAGCCTGGGCTGCAGCTCCGCGGGATGGTCCCGAAGGACAGATATACTCACACAACACAACAGCTCAACTAAACAGCTCAACTTTTTTTTTATTTTTTTGTTTTTCAGCTGACTATAACAATTTGCGTAACAGAGATATTTTATATTTCAATGAAATGGGAAGTGGAAACCCTACTTGTGTTTCAGATGAACAAACACTGACTTCTGGGATTCTCGGACCTGCAAACACACCACCGTACGCCTGTTCACGCAGACACAGATATAAACACACATATACACACACATGTTGCGGTGGGTGGATGAAAAGGCATTTGCACAAACAGAGTTCCTGTGTCGAATGAGCCGCTCTCATTGTGGGAAAACACAGAGATGTTGGTCTTGGCCGGACAAGAATGTGGGTTGTATCAGTGCTGCGTGTGGGTGTGGAGTCCACGCATGTGTGTGACCAGCGGAGGCTCGACTGTTTGTGCAGGCTTCGCTTCAAACGGCAAACAGATGCATACAAATATTCTCCCCAGAAGCCTAATTATCAGCTGAACTGTTCAAGGAAGCGTCCTCCCATTCATCTTATTTTAATATATATATATACATCTATGTTTCCATATTGTGAAGCACAACTGCTCAGCTCCTCTACCTAAGTTCACCTGGTTACCTTTCATGCATTTTTTAGAGGCAAATCGTGGAGAATCCCACGGGGGTGAGAATTTGGTAACTTTGACTGATTCAATCCTTCAGGGTGTTGCAGGAACATCGATTTGTTTATTCGTGTCTTTGAATGTGAAAAGCATCCAGTTTTGCTTTGAATTGGTTTTATTCACTGCGGATTGTAGAAGCGCTCAGCGAGTTTTCCGCTGAGATCAAAGTGTTGAAAAGACAGTTTGGCTGCAGATTTATTCTTCCTCACTTCCGCCGAATCAAGCAGACAAAACCGAAGCGAAGAGTAAATGACTTCAAGCAGCCATCTAATGGCTGCAGTCATAACTGAACGCTGGGTATGATGTGAACAGACGACAGGTGGGATTTGAACATGTTACATTTTGGGGAACAGCAAAGTGATGGAACATGTTCAATAGTACATTAGAAATAAACTGTCATTTTGACTTTGTATTGAATTCATCTCTTCATAAGGACTTTATCCGCTGATAAAAGGCAACAACAAACTCTTGTTAAAGGGAAGTGTTTCCAATCAGTGTGTATAATATACATGATGTATTACCTGTAACTGGCAGCGCAAAGTGAATCAAAACTAAGCTAAAGAAAGCAGTAATGAAGTAGTGCAAATTAAATTAATATGGTTGGAGGATTATTGAACGACAACTTAGTAAACTATTATAAATCACATTGGATGTTCTGAAGTTGATCTATAGTCGGTATGTTTGAATAAGTATTTTCAACCCTGAGTTGATGAACTGGGAGGGTTTTAGTTGATCAGAGTATGTTCACTCTGACTGAAATGTGATAAATATAAAGTGTCTTTAGTGTCAAATATTCCCTGCATGTTGGCTCAAATAAGCAAAAACGTCCAAATTTGGAAGACAAGGTAGATAGATGGTGATGGATAACGCTTTTTTCAGGACACAAAGTAATTTGAGTTCATTTGTTGCATAAATCAGCCGTCCGAGCCCGATAGAGTCATGATTAATGATCTCAGATGTCATTTAATTTTTTAAAATATAATTTTAATAAAACTATGTAGTGCGTTGAATGTGATATTTTTAAACCCGATGATGTTTCGCCAAACAGGAATACTACTGGTAACCTCCTTGTAGACAAACAGTTTATTTTATGAAGTATACAAATAAAAAAGAAATTGGCAAGGTCTTCACAGCAGCTTTTTGATCAAAAAGAAGCTTCAGGTTAAGGTATTGTTCTCCAGTAAGGGTCTTCAAATCCTCTCCTGCAGGAAATCACCCAGTTTGAGCATTTTTACATGAATGAGACATGGAAGTCATTTTTTCCCCAAGTCATTCACGGCATTTTAAGTTTCCAAATTTAAATATTCTTTGTGAGCCTCCAACACTTTATTCAAAATCTGTCAACATGGGGGTAAAAAGCAAGTTGCCTGGCGGTGGCAGGTAATCTGCTTCGTTTGACTGATTTCTAGTCATGATGTGATTTCGCCATATTGAGCTGGAGTTATTATTATTCGCTGCTCTGAGCCATGCATTTATCCAACATGTGACGTCTGACATACAAGTCACAATCATTCCGACGGCGAATAATATGAGGGAGCACATCCACAGTGGAGATCGGGCCTAAAAAGTGTCTCCCGCGTAGAGAAAATCGTGCATAAATCTCCACAGAGGCGCAGGAAAGTTTTCCCCTTTCAGCTAACAGGTGTGGCGTGTGTCTGTAGGTGTGTGGGAAAGCTCAGATTAACTGTATCAGACGACTCAGAAGAGAAAAGAAATCATTTCAGATTTCTTGCAGCATCTCTGTAGGGGAAAGTTATTGCGTGCTAATCAGAGAGAAAGATGAAATCATCAAAGCAATACTACAGTCTAGTGGGCCTGCCTGAATCTCAGCGCTCAGTCTGCTTTCTCATTTTTCCTCTGCCCTCCCTCTTGCTTTGTTTTTTTTTTTTTTTTTTTTTCTCTACATGCCTTCCTCCTCAGTGCACTCTCTCGTCTGTCTGTGGCTCCATCCTTTATATCTATTTGATGCAATGCTCTTTCTTCTGAATAAGCAGAAAAGCAGTGCCACTTCTGATTCTACATTTTACTCTCAATGACAATGCGTGCAAGAAAAATAAAAATGAAAAAAAACCTGCAAATTCTGTGGCAAGGACACAGAAGCTGCAACGCCAATGCGAAAGCCCAAATAAAAAAGCCCAAAGGCAAGATGTGATCAGTACATTCCTGGTGCATTGAGTGAAGTCCCCACCTTGACTTCAGTTTCAGCAGGAAGTCTTCGGTGCAAGTAGCAATGACTCGCTGCGGTGACCAACGGGAGCGGCTGCATATAATAATAGTAAAAGAAAGTCATCATCACGTGACCAAAAGTCCTGTCTCGCTCACTTTACAAACCTCTTGTCAATCTTTCCCATCAAAGCATTCAGTCAGCAGAAACAATCCCTCCAAAAACCCTGGAAACACTGAAGAACAGATCGCAGCTCCTTCATTTCCATCCATGTTGGGCTTGTGTTGTATGACCTTTTTGAAAGATTCACCAAACTGGTTCCACAAAAGTTGACAAAAACTGCAAATAACTAATTGACCTGTCAAGGCGAATGGGATTTTTGTTGGAAAACACAAAATGTACCCATGATGATGGGAATCCCAAGTGGAAATTAGCTAAAGGCAGGAATAGATGGACTTCAAAGTAAATGTTTAAACTTCCGCTTTGTAGCTGCTTTTGAAAAAAAAAAGAAAAACTATAATTCTATTAATGTACATGCCCAATTGACTAGGACAGCCGTCACTAGTGGCCAATTGGTTTAAAACGTAGTGGTGGGGAATTGCAGTGCAGTGCTTTTATATTGAAAATGAAAAAGCATGTCGTCATGTAGTACTGCTGTGATGCAGTCAGCCTGAAAACAGAAGTAAAGTTGTTTTCTAGGAGTTTTACTTTTTCAGACGAGAGATTCAGAGTTACAACTTGGAAATAAGATATAAAAATGAGCATTTTCACAACCTTTGGATTGCACGCTTCATACAGTTAATATAAACCTCATAATTCCTTCACTAGTTGTGCTTTTATTTGCTTCTGACTGTGCCCTTCTTATTGATACAAAGAGGGTCCGACATTGATTGGATGTTGGGCCCGAACCGAGTGTCTGCTAATGGGACGCTGCTGATAGGAAACATGTCCTCACTCAGCATGTTCACGCATGACTGAGTTGCTCCTCCAACAAAGCGGTGTCATAATGGCAGCAGATGTTTACGCTGCGTAATCACTCACATTCACTGTGGTCATTTGGAAATTGCAACACGGACGACGAGCATTAAATCTGAAATACAAATTGGATTTGTCCGCCCCAGGCTCCCCACATATGTCCAATTGTATTTCCTCGTCCTCTTTTATCTTTCATACGACATACAATATTTGGATTGTCCCTCCTCCGCCATTGTCTCATGTCTGTCCTATTCAGTTGTCTAATTTCTTTTAAACTAAAGCATTAAATTGAAAAACACTGCCTTGCCTCCGCAGTCCCATTGTGTTATCTTACCAAAGCTCATTAAGAAATAATTAACCTAATTCACTTTTGCTTTAGGCAGATTTTCCCAACGGTCTTTTCTCGCAGTGACTTACAATGAAAGGAGAGATACTGGACAGTGCGCGAAATGCTTTTGGGAAGTGAAGACAGAATTAACGATACCACTGCACTGTTGTGCCGGACGTGCAATTCATTAACGCGTCACGAGTCAAAGCTACAAGCTCATGTTTTCAAAATACAAAAGCCAATTGAGGTAAAAAAAATTAAAAGGCAAAAAATGCTTGCTTTGTTTCACACAAAGTGAAAGTTATTGTGACACGTAATTATATTACTTGAAACACCCGATAGCAACGTATTTGAGCCATAGGTTCTTGTGGAAAAAAACCACCAGTGTATTTGTGATAACTTGCAATCTTCTGATTGGGGATTTCAAACATAAGGTCCGTGGGCCAAAACCAACCTGTAAGAGGCTCAAATCTGGCTCGCTAAATCACCTAACAATATGACAATTTGAAATTAAGGTTTAAATTTGAATGATAGTATGGCACTATTTTACCAGTCCAGCTCACTCAAGAGGAAATTGTGCAGCATGTGGCCCCTGAACTAAAGTAAGTTTTACACCCCATTATTTTTATATTGACAGGTCAGTTTTGCAGGTTCATTTGTAACACGGTGCTTATTTTGCCATGATATCAAAGGCGGCATTCTTGTTCAGCTTCCATTCACCCATCCTTACTTTACCTGCTGTATCTAAATTCGAGAGCACGAGCCACAACACCACTGAATATGGTCCAAGTTCAAATTTTTCTAACTGGAATCTGAACGAATTTTACGTTTGCCTTGTAACAGTTTTAAAGTGGCGCGTTGCACCAACTGAGATGTAAGTCACACTTGCGGTTCAATGGAAAATATCGGCCGCAGTTAATCAGTCGAGCAAGTTTCCAGTTGAATTCCCTCCAAGGAAATTCTTCTACAGTTACCTGTTAAATGAAGTGCTTTCTGCAGTACTAATTCTCTTTTAGTAGCTATAATTGAATGTGGTGGAAAACGCTCCCCACCCCAAGTTCTCAGTGTAACTTCATACACTGCGTGATTTTAAGTAATACTAAAAACGTTGGCACAGGCTCGAGGACGGGGGAGGACAGGGGTTAGGCCCGGGTCACACAGACACAATAGTTTTTTTTTTTTTTTTTTTTTTTCACTTATTGGTACAAGCACAGTACAGTATTTATCTTCAGTTAAGCTGATATGTTGTCACACAGTAGGAAAATGTATGAAGCTGCGCGCAGCCAGACTGGAGGAGAATAATAAAGAGCGTATGTGTCCAAGTGGCCGGAAACCAAGAAATCAGATAAAATACAGTACGGTTAAGCTGGAGTAGGTGACAAAAGGTGAAGCGTCGTGCCATTTATCTCACAGGGGCCAAAGCATGCTTGAGTTTCTCCTCCAACCAAGCAGCCTTTCATTTCCTCCTGTCCATCTTTGCTCTCTGTTGATAATGATCTTGGCAGGCCACAATGAATAATGTACACTTACCGTAATGGTCGGAAGAGGTTCAGAGAACACACACACACACACACGAACACACACACGACACGTGCACACACGTACACGCGAGCACTTTGACACACTGCGATACCTCACACATACACAAGTAGAGCACTTGTGCGCAGCGCTAACTTTCCAAACGATGTTGGACAAGCATGCCATGTTCTCAGGGACATATGAGCTCACCAGTGAGTGCATACACACACATACACACACACACACACACACACACACACACACACACACACACACACACACACACACACACACACACACACACACACACACACACACAGTCATACCATCTATGGACACACACACACACGCGCAGCTAGGGGGTAATTCTCTCATTTCTTAATGATGGGCATCAGAGAGTAAGGGATGTAAATTATTAAAGCATACAGCAATTAGATACATAACACTCCCAGAGAGAGACACACTCACTCACTTTTAAAGTACATGGGCACACACACACACACACACACACACACACACACACACACACACACACACACACACACACACACCCACACCCACACCCACACCCACACACACACACACACACACACGAGTTAAGATGTGAGAACACAAAGAAATCTTCAGAAGTATGGAAAAAAAGTGGGCTTCTTTTCTGGGCACACAAGAATGAATTATTCTACGCGGAGCCACTTCCTCTGTGTACACACTTAAACATGTCTTGCTATGGTTTAATTGTCTAATAGTTATAAATGCAAAGCTTATTGCAGCTGGGTGTGGCCGCCATTTCAAACTTAATGGAAGGCTCTGACTTGAAGTTGACATTTTATAATGCAGCCTTTTCACTCAAGAATAACACAATTCAATAAGTAGATATAAGGAACATTTCAGCAGCGCTCTAACGTAGATGTTAGATTTCTTTCAGGGTAGAGTCATAAAATTGGACGCTGATTATAATTGTATGGTTGCGGGTTTTTTTTTTGGTTTTTTTTATTGTCGTCCATCACTTTCACCGTGTTAAATTCTGCTTTGCCATTTGCCGAACGTTTCCGCTTTGTCGTCACTGCCTTGATCCTGCAACCTCTGGGTTAATGACTGGCTGACATCAAACACCTCCAGCATCAAATACCCTTTCAGAAAAGGTATTATAAAAGCTTATTATATCTGCCCGCCAGTGTCATTACAGAATTCAATCTCAGTGGTCTAACTTGTTTCCAGGCTAAGGACACATTTCATGGGAGATGGTGTCTGCTGTCTGAGAGGGAAGAGAAATGAATTATTCATTTGAGGTTTTTACATGACAACAATTTTTCATATCTGTAGATTGTCCGATGGATGTCGAGAGCTGGACAGGTGCCCGCTGTGCAAGTCACGATTGCAATGTGAAGGGTAGTGTGTGCAGCTTTAAAAAGAAACCCGTAAGAACCACGCTTTCATACGTCGTTACTTACAATATCCCTTAAGGTGAAAAGTATTAAGAGATATTTAAACTGAATACGAAGGTAAAGCTAAGTCATTGAAGGGGGATTATTGGCTTTGTGGGAAAATGGAAGTTATTTTCTGCAGTTGCATAATGGTCTCATAGGCTGAAAGGCTGAAGGCTACCATGGCGTTAGCCAGATCGTTGCTTTAAATGAAGTTAAGGTTTTCTTTAAATGTAGCAATGTTTCCGTCTGGCTATACTCTTCTTTACATTAGTTAATAAAAGATTAAAGTCACCCCGCTCTTGAACTCCGGGGATGAGGTTGGGCTCTTAGAAATGTGTCATTATGTGGCTAATTTATTGATCCATTCACCTTCTTCTTTTTCTGAAGCTTAAACTGAAAACATTGGACATATAAGAGCAACTTATTACAACTTATTGTCGAGCAAACAACACTGGAAGTGACACCAAAGTCTTTATTCACTCAATTCTGTAATCATCCCTTCGCCGTTATCTATAGTCATCCATATAATGATGTCAAAACAGATGTTTTGCATATTTTACCGTGAGGCACTGGGCTTATTCCCGGACTTGTTGCTCCTCGTTTGGCTAAAATGAGGAAGTGTAGATTTAGTTACTGCGCGGGGAGGAATTTCACGTCGGGAAGCACCCTTGGTTGTTTATATTTGTCTCATTACTAAGTGCTCTTGTCTTGAGATGTATTTTGAAAAATGGTCAACCTCGAGTGCCTCTGGAGAGAGCCTTCCAACAGTTTCACAGATACGTCTTATATAACGCTCTGCTTGATAACTGCTTTTCGGGCCCTGGGGGATGTTTTGCTACCACAGTTGGCTGCTAAGACGAACTGGCAGCCAGACCGACTTCTGTCTAGCTTTCTTACAGTAATCCATTCATGATTGCGCCCCACCTCGCCCGGCCGTCCCTCTCTCGCTCCATTGGCTGCAGTTGGCCCCTCTACTTTCACATTAAAAAAAAAAAAAACCTTTGCTGAGGCATAGAAGGTTTTTAGGTTGCACCAGCGTAATGCATCAGAGCTCTGCTATGCAGCCTCTGCGCACTTGTGTCTGCCTCTCTTGAAGCCACCGTGTCATTGCTCCACCTCTTATCAGCTTTTTGCTCTCCGGTGGGGTAGCGACTCTCCCCTGCTCTGAGTAAGACTGACAGTCGCTCCCTGTCTTCACTCATGAATTGAAAATGCAGCTCTTGAAGAGTCACTTCACGTTCTTTTCCCTTAGCACCTATTCCTCACTGCACCTGACCTTGCTTTTGTCTTAAAAGGAAAGGAACAGTTTTCCCCCTGCATCTATGTCATATTCATTGTAA
Organism: Lipophrys pholis; assembly: GCF_963383615.2. NCBI lineage: Eukaryota > Metazoa > Chordata > Actinopteri > Blenniiformes > Blenniidae > Lipophrys > Lipophrys pholis. Next base: position 13,894,438 of record NC_137641.1, on the reverse strand, counting down.
ATCACAAGCTAAATACTTGGAATGCGGAGGAAACCACCGAGTGCTAAGTGAATTCAATAATTCCACTTTGCAGTGAAGATATAGTGCATCTCCTGAGCCGTGCAAACATACTGTATGTGACTTTCAATGAGCCACAGCAATCAAACGATGTGGTTTTGATAATCGTGTTTACTTAGCTATTGATTTTCAAGGGGAAAAATAAGGTCAAACAGATAATATTTCTCAATGACACACACAACACAGGACACGACTCCCTCATACGGAAAGTGATCCATTTAATTTGCTGGTTGCATGTTGATATTTTGGGGTGTTGAACATGTGGTCGTGTGCACTCGAGAGCAAGCGGTGATAAACGCATAGCGGCGTCTGACTACCCCCAAACCCACATGAAAATTGATCTGTATATAATCTGACTGGGGAATTTCCTCCGGCAGTATCAAAACCAGTCATTTACCCTTCACAAAGTGGTTTACGTGATGTGCTCGCAAACACACACACAGTGAAGCTACTCATTCCGACGGCAGCCCCTGCCGATGCGTGCCTTTTGGGTTTTGGGTCACGTTCCAGACTGATGTGTTTCTCCTCAGCGTTGTTGTCTGTAGAGACGGGACGTGTACGAACGTCTGCACAGCTAATGATATGGAGGCTACCTTTGGTCTGGCCACACACTGCCAACCACTGCTCTGCACTGTTATAGAGGTCTGCTGTGTCTTACAGCTCATGATCCAGACGTGCTCTGTTGGATTATACTTTAACATCTCTAAAGTACAATATGTAAGGTTTAAGTTTGGACAAAAAGATATTATTGACTTTGGGAACCAAGCCTGTGGTGAGAGTGTAAGTGAAAATATTTGTTGTGTTTTGGGTGTCTGTTTACATGACAACGGTGCTCACTTACTGAAAATGAAACTCGAATGAGCGGAAACGCTGCTTCATATGCGCAGCACAGGTGTAGTCAAATAATTTTCTGCACATGCATGAATAGATGGATGAGGACAACAATAGAAATAGCATTATAGAGTGTGGATAAATGGTCTCACATTGGAATGGAGCCTTTCTGTCTGTAGTTTTCAAGTTCTTCCTGTCTGCGCTTGGGCTTTCACGGCGTGTTCTGGTCTTCTCCCACTGTCCAAAGATATGAGGATACTTGGTCAGGAGCAAATGTGAGCGATTGTCTGTCTGTGTCCAGGATCTGTCCTGCCTTCACACATAGTCATCTGGGATCAGCTTCATGTCCTTCACTACCCTGAAATAGAACAAAGCCATGTTGAAATGGGATGAATAGATGTGGGCTCTCCATCAAAAACACATTGCACCCCTCTATCTTGGATATTTCTTGGCAGTTTCAAAGTACTGCAAATTGTTAAACAAAGTTGTTTATGCTGACATTAGGACTTTGAAGACGCACATCTAAGTCCTGCTGCCGTTTGATGCTGCAGTAAGATTTTCTTCAAACAGATACCCTCAACTACCACAATTTGATAATATTTCCAGAGTGGGAATTCTATCCCAATAACATTAAATACATGTAACTAGTTGTGGGCTAAGAGAGCTAAAAAAAAATAAATAAATAAAAAATAAAAAAAAAACATGTGAGAGGAACCCAACAGTGTAAGTTCCTAACAGCCAGCAGACAAATCACATCATTTTAGTGTAACATCACATAGATACAATGTGTGTCCAAATACACAGTGAGTGTTGTTTAGTCTGTCAACAGATAAGATCCAAATTCAAAACTTAGAGAAAAAAAATTAATAAATGACTGAACCCATGATATAACACCTCAAATAAAATATAAAAATATATATATATATTTTTAAAGACATGCACAAATAATAACATGATAAGATTGCGGCTCCACTATCTCCTCCAGACTGGGCACTGATGTGGGCACTGTGTCGAAACAGTTATTAATGTGGGATTTTTTTTTTTTCCCCTCCCAGTATTAAATAACATTGTCATGAATAGTGTTATTGCAAAGCTAGGCTGAATTATGGTGTTATTTGTTAAAAGAAAATTGCCTGCCCGGAACTGGGTTATCTTAAAGCATAATCTTAAGGGCTACACATAATGTAATACATCGCCGCTGCTACTCTGAGCTGGTATTGAGAGTGGACGAAACATAAAATAAAGTGTGTGTGTGCGAGTGAGCTTTGTAGCGTTAGTGTTATCATAGTCAGTTATTGATCCCCCAGTCTTTCCTGCCTGGTCCTCTCATGGCTTTCACTCCCTGATTGCCTCCTTAGATTCATTTTCACTTTCTCTTACCTTCTCTCCTATTTCCCATTTTATTTCCTTTTCCCTCTCTCCCTCCCTCTCCATCTCTAAAGTGATTTAGTATCATGTGATTAATGACGGCCATTAGAAACTTCTATATCAGCGCGTCTCAGAGTTCACCAGATACGGCCCATGTAGCATCTGGCCAGCCGTGTGCGTCCACGTACGTGTTAGTGTGTGTGTGTGCGTGTGCGTGTGCGCGTAAGCCAGTATCTGTGTATTTGTGTTTCAGTGCCTCTGTGTCCACAAATTACCCTTCAGTGAAAGGGGAGAAGCACAGCAGCACACATAAAAAGCCTTTCCTTGTGGATAATTTGTGTGCATAAAAACACACACGCGTGCATTCCAAGGAGTTTATTAAAAACGTAATTAAGGTTCAGACACCTTGAAATGGCGCCACGGCACTTTGTTTACTGTCATCATCTCCAAATAATGAGCAAAGCTGAAAACATGTCCTTTGAATTCCTGAAATAGCATGGCCTCAAATGCATTTCCTCTGGCTGAATTATGAACCTGTTTCTTTTTTTTTTGTTTTTGTAGCAGAAACCTGGCAGCGTGTGTTAAATGTGTTTAATGGTGGGTGAAAGTAGTTTGTTTAAACTGACGTTAAAATGATTTACCTCGCATGTTTATGTTGCTCCGTCACTTTGAAATCCTGACTTTAAAGATAAATGTATGTGACTGCAGACAGGTTGTTGTTTTTTTCTCTCTGGCTGTTGTGCTGTATTTCCTATTCAGATGTTTGTCTGATATTGGTAAGAAGTGGAGGTTAATTGCGGTGTGTAAGCAGGCAGATGTGCCCACCTCTTACAAGTATGTAGGACTTGACATTGCTGGCAATATACAAGCAGGTTTTAAGAGCGAGACTCTTTTTCTAACTGTGGTTAATACTGCCAACAAGCTTTCACAATAGTTTGGCTGTATAAGGTGACAGTATTGCCATGTAGCTTCATGTACAAGCCCCAATTCCACCATTATATAAAATATGAATAAAGCCACACTTTATGACACATTAATGTGGCATTATGTACTTTTCCATTCAACAAACATTGGGACAGCATTGCAAAGCGACAACCAGTATTTTTGACGCTTTATTTTTTAACTGAAGTAGATACTGCGAACAATTGCGGTACAAGCTGATACTATGGAAATGTGACGTTATGTATTCTGTACTTTTCAAGACAACAATCAAACCAGCAATGACCAAACAGCTGATAACAAGCAAATATAAGCTACTAGCTGGAGCGAGATCCTTTATATATTTTTGTATCCAGCATTCAAACAAGGAATTTGTTTTAATACCTCCCTTTTCCTGAAAAAGTTTGGACATTATATAAAATGCTAAAAAGTGACCCACCAAATCTCAATGTTTAATTTATGGATGCAGTAGATTCCACTGGCAATCTTAATGTAACCACATACGCAAGCCATATTGGAATGTAGCACTCTGTATTTTCTGATACAACATTCAAATAAGCAACTCTTTGTGACATAAATAAATAGATATCTGTAATAATCTATAAAGGTGCTTCTATTAAATGTAACTCAGTTTAGATTATTTTGGCCAACCTTATAGCAATGTATCATTACAGACTTGTTTAGACAATTAGTAAATTATCAAGAAGCACAGCCTTTGCCATCCACACCCTTGATACATAAAGTTGACGAGAATAAACATTGAAGTTTTGGGAGAGTTATACTGTTCCATGCTCCTCTGATCAAGGACTGTAGCTGCTCGATGGTCCCTTGTCTTTTCAGTAATTAAAAACGTCATGTTAATCCTTCTAACTTTACTTAAAAAAATAAATAAATAAATATATATATATGTTCCTTAAAAAATGTTCTCTGACCACAAGGTGCTTTGATAACATTGCCCAATAGTCCTCTGGATCAAACTTCCCTCAAACTTCTTTATCAAATTCCTCTGCCTCGCTGTCTCACTATCCTGAATAATTGGACTACTGTTTAGAGATGATATCACAGGTACACAGTCTCTTAAGGAGACATTTGACCCGAGAGGACAAAAAGCTGAGTGTAAACAGGCTGAAATATCTTCAGTAAGCCTGAGAACACGATAACGACACCAAACTTTAGTGCAGCGGCGGCGTATTACAGCCATTCTTTAACCTGGAGTGCTCTTTTTTGTACATCATAAAGAGCAGTTTTGTCCTCTGTGTGTGTCTGATAAGAGGATTCGGGAGGTTTAAGAAAACAATACTTTGCACGCACCGTAAGCCCCATATTTACCGTTCACTTCTTACTTTGTCTTAATTATTTTTCTCCCCCCTCAGGGATCGGACAGAAAAGTATTTGCAGGGATGAAATTGGAGTGAAACTTTCAGAGAAACATTTTGAGGTTTTTTACAGGACAGCTGCACAAATGTAGAAACGGCCATGGAGCACTCCTGTACTGTACGTTCACGCTTTGCTGCAGACGCATATACTCGCTCTTCTCAATTTGCTTTTTGTTAATGCATGAAAAGTGCTCTGCAAATGGCTCTCAGCATTACGTTTTCAATCCAGAAAGTGGAGCCTCATTGTTTGGAGTCACATTGATGCAAAAGTCACTGTCGCTTAAATGAATCGTGTTTCAACTGAAAATGTGTTCATTATGTTGACAAAGGGGAATTATCAGCCTCCCTTTAACTCCAGCGTTTTGACTCCGAGAAGGGAAAAAGAGCCGTAGACGTGTGTGCACTTGCCTTAATTCAATGGTAAGCTTCTTGTCAACACGAGCCCACCACAGCAGCCCACAAGCTCAGGCGAGATTAACAGATAGTGTTTTGATATATGTCAAGGCTCCTTTTCAAATCCTCCAAACTTGTCAATACCCAGCATCAAAAGAGAGCTCATTTTTAACATCACACATCTGCAGAATAGATAATACCGCCCGTCAAAGAGTGGAAAAAGTATTGAATCGTAATGCCACCCAAAAATAGGACCGTGCAGAATGTCAATCGTATCTCTCCCGATCCATCAGAGGAATATTTCCTCCTCTTCATCCCCTGTCAGCATGTCACTCTCCTCCTCCTCGTGTTTCAGCTCACGTGTTCCTCTCCACTTCACCTCTGATTCAAGCTTGTAATTGCATTTCCCATCTGTTGCATGGACCCATATAGTCACATCCATGTGGTGATGAGCCAGTGGAGCTGATTATGCCGCTTATCGGAAGTCTTTCCTTTCTGCGACCTTGCATTTTGTGGGTTTTCCTACGTTTCCCAGGATGCTTGTCAATCACAAAGCTGCTCAAATGCATCCTTTTCAGCCGAGTTTTTATACATCTGCGCAGTGCAATCCTGTGGGGGGGGGGGGGGGGGGGGGGGGGACGCTACATTTTCTCCTTTAAAAATGTAGAATCACTCGGTTTCATGTGTAAGAGGGAAAATGAGCCTGTTGCCACATCGCTGGTAGATAAATTTGTATCTCCACCGTGATGAATTCGGCTTTCTATTGCTGTTGAAAGTCACCGCAAAATGATAAATTCTGTTAAAGCCGCTGTGGAATCGTCTTGACGTCATCGCCTCTAAGGCGCTCCAGCCCTCCTCACGGTAAGAATAATACATTACAGAACAAAACGGGTCCTCAAGTGCAAAGTTTACCCAGTGCGCTGTTTATCATGATTAGAGCTTGAGCCCTCCGGGACGCCTTAGTGCTACATCATGCACATTTTAGGTAATGGTACGCTTCCAATTGCTTTTGATGAAGAGTTGTACTTTTCAACATGTAGGTTCGGACGACAAATGAGGTGCACGTGTGAAGCTTTTCTTTTATTTGTCAGTTTCTCCTCAACAGCTTCCAGAACCTTTTGGACCTTTCACTTGGCAGTTCATTTTCCCAAGTGGGCCCTATTAAAAACCTGGACTGCTGCGAATGGCCGAAAGCATGAATTGAACTCAACTGCTCTCAGTGTTTATACGTTTCTCAAGAAAAAAAAAAAAAAAAAAAAATGTGTAACATGTTTTGATAAGCAACACATTGCATCCATCAAGTTCTGTGTTCATTTGTGAATTCTGTTGGCTAATCCCAGCTGACTATGGGGGAAAGGCCGGGTATACCTTGGACTAATTCCCCATCCATCACATGGCCACAGAGAAACAGACAACCAGACACACACACTAATTGAAACGTTGGGCCAATTCAGAGTTACCAATTGGACCAATGGAAAAAGAGAGTGAAAATTCAATCATGCCAAGGAAGAGCTTGCAAAGTCCACACAGAGAGGCTCCAAGCCCAGAATCGAACAGGAGATATTCTTGCCTTGAATTAACCAGTGCTGACCACTACACCACTGTGTGGCCTCTGGATGCAATGACACGTCAGTCCCAGAACGTTGGCATGTGCTAATGTTTTCAGACACATTAGTACATTTGGAGGAAATGCTTCCCATCATGACATTGCAGATGATTGAGCTGTTGCCATGGTGTCTAGTATATCGGACTGTATATGTATTAACATATCCATTCGGAATCATGGGAAATACTGGAGACCAAAAAAAAAAGAATGTCTGTCATTAGCCTCCATTTTTCCTCCATTTAAAACCCTTTAATGTCCGTCTCATTTCCCCCTCTTCTCGTATGATGTTGGCCTCCCTCTTTTCTCTCCCCTCTCCTCTCCCTCTGTGTCAATCTCTCCCTCTCCAGCAGCTCCAGACTGTCACCTTATGTTTAGTGTGAGGAGCGATGGAGAGCAGAGAGTAGACAGGAGGAAGCTATGCATGAAAGGGGTGCGGGAGGGGGGAACAACATGATGAGAGAACAGTTGGAGAGCCTGGGACGGCGATTAAGATGGGATTTGGGGTTTTCATTATTATTTTTTTTTTTTTGACCAGGCTGCGTTTTTGTGTCTTTGGGTTTGTTTGTCTGCAAAAGTCCGTTTCCATGTGCCAGCGTGTCTGCGTGCGTTTGAGTGCAAGAGGGGGACGCACACCCTCAAAGAGTGATCCTCGGCAGGGGGCCATTCATGATTTCATCACCCAAGCACCGCGTAAAGCACTCTCAAACACTACGCTCTTTTTTTTACAGCTCGCTCTTTGCCTCTTTCCCATGCTCCCTTTCTTTTTTCATCTTTTCCTGCAGCTTCCTTCACACTGTGTTTTGCCCGGCTCTCTCTGCTAGTTTACCCTCCTCCAATCTCTGGTGCTCGCCATTGCGTTTTCCCTCTCATGTGTGGAGTTACACCACTTTTTTGTGTTTATTTCCTCCTAGTCTTATTCAGATTTTATGTCCAGCTTTTTTCTTGAGAACGCCTTTGGCTGAAAAAATATATATATATATATACAGTATATATATATTTTTTTTTTGATGTTTTATACTCTCTATGTGTCTTCCCTATTCTCACTTTCTTTGTCCACCCTTTTTTTGTATTCTTTTCCTCTTGCCGTTGTGCACTACAATCTTTTTTTTTTTTCTTCTCATTCTGTAAAGTGGTGGAAGGGCATGAATCACACCTTTGAGAAGAAACATTTAAATCTACCTTGTGGCGTATGTATATAGATGTGCTGGCAAGGAAGCGCGCATATTTATGTGCACATGCACGCTGAGTTGCCTTTGCACACAAGTGCACGCTGTTTCTGAAAGACGAAAGCCTTTTCAACATGCAATCATATAAATGGAAACAATTAGTTTTTGAGGACAAAGTCTATTTTCCTTGGCATGAAGTCCAAGGTGTGCCTTGCAAAGTACCATAGTCAGTTGGGATTGTCTCCAGTGCCCCTTGACCCTGAATTTAATACATCTATACATCTGATGGATAGATGTATCACCTGGTTGATATTTGTCTTATAGTTAGTCGCCTCCATGATACATCCTCCCTGCTGGTTTACTGGCTCACTGTGCACACCGGCAGATTTCTATTTGGTTTTTTTTAAACCCAGATGCTGGTTTGCACAAAGTTTAATTGGGGTACAAACACACACTGACTGTTCTGCAGGCCGCTTGAAGTGTGCACACCTCCTCCCCTTAATTAAACACTGCAAATGGAGAGCGCCGTCTCTGCTGCCGCCACACGTCTACCAGGGTCCAATCAACAAAAAAGGCCGAGCTTTCATACATTCTCCGAGCAGTTTTGGATGACAGATATTGGAAAAATCACCTCCTAACATACCCGCTGTACAGACTGTGTCATACTCAATTTATGACCTTATTTCCCAATGAAATTGCGTCTTTGCTGTTCTATGCAAACATATCCGACGGCTGAAGAATTTATATGAAGATGAAAGGTACATTAAGTGGCTTTATGTGATTGGGAGATGCAGTGATTGTAAGAGCCACCTGCATCCATGCCAAGATTACATAAGATTACTGTGGCTCTAAACAGATGGAGTCACAAAGGTTTCCGGGGGGGGGGGGGGGGGGGGGGGGGGGGGACTAATTCAGCATTGGCATTTGATTTGTTTTGACTCTCTTCTTTAATTGACTCTCTTGCCTCTTTTGGGCTCAAGCACCACACAGGCCACAGATGAAACAACTTCCCATCTCCTGTATTTAAAAGAAGGAACCAAAACCACCCTCATATTCACTTGGAGGAAAGCGTTTAATATTATAGAACTGTTTGATCAGAGACACTCTCTCGGAGGTGCGCTGGTATGTTAAAGGGGTCATTTCTTTTTAGTGTGCAATTTGGTGCCTTGAAACCTTGGAATGGCGGATGTTCTCTTAATTTAGTGCTTCACAATTAAATATTACAAATTCTAATTGTGAATACGTTTAGAAATGCCTAGTAGAATTGTTGTATACGAGTTATTCACCTTGCATTAACAGTATGCTGTTTAAAGTTGATGGTGTGACCACATCATGTCCACTTTGCCATTTCAGCTGCTGTGCACAGAGTCTTAGTGCTGAGTCTCTCATCTTTTATCCTAAATCAAACAAAGCAATCACCGTGTGATTTCCCTTTCCATGTGCATGTGTAGCCTAATCACTTTATTATATTAGGGTGGATTTGTCCAAGAAAGACAAAAGAAGGCTTCCATACAGAAGGAATGGACCTACTTGTGCATGAGGTATAAGTGGCAGCTGGAGCTAAAGAAAGAGAACAGCTTCTTTGTGGCAACGGTTTTAAAAGCTCCCCTGAAAGGAGAGACTGTGCACAATAGCCTCTGCCATTAGACCCCAACTCATTCTTGCCTCCTATGTGACATAATCATACATGAATAATAAAGTTATTGTTGTTGTCCCGCTTGTGCAAATGCAAGTGTTCCTCTTTTTTAGGAGAGATCAAGTTGAACGTAATTAATAAACCCAATAAAAAGACACATTTCCATTGAACTTAAAAAAAAAAAAGGTTTCGGTTGCTTAGTCGGTCCTGATCACGCCTGTTTTTACATGGTTGCACAGATAGATTGTCCAGGTAAGTACTATAGGTGCTGGACAAGAAAATGGCAACTGCACGTGTGAGATAGTCACACTGCTCTTGGCTCCACTTTGCGGCAATTTTAAGATCCTGAAGACATTGTATACACACTCACGTTCACACGCATCTTGGGAGGACAAAAGGACTTATGGATGATGGACTACCTCTTTCCATCTCTTTGCAGTAAATGCAAACACACTCCCTGTATTGCTCACACACACACACACACACACACACACACACACACACACACACACACACACACACACGCACACGCACACCTCATTGGCATGCTCATATGCCTGCACATGTCCTGTCAGATCCAAGAAAGCATTTAAAACACTAACAAGGCTTCTATTCACTTTGGCTACATGCCAACCAGCAGTGTGCGTGCATGCACACACACACACACACACACACACACACACACACACACACACACACACACACACACACACACACACACACACACACACTGCGGAGACACTCTTGCAAATTATGCAGACAAAATGAACACACACACAAACGAACACACGGGGCTCTATACTCAGAGTTCTTCAATTACACAGGAATATTTTGATAGAAAATTCCCCAACACTCCAGGTGACTGACCCCCCGGTGCTGGAAAAACACACACTCCCCCCGCGCGCTCGCGCACACGCTTCCGTCAGCCAGATGGAATTGCCCTTCAAAGCAACCGCACAATCAGCAGCAGCAGTTCTGAGCGAGGGCTCTCCAGGAGCTCCCAGAGTGTTTCTATGTGTTCTGGGTACAGCACCCATTGTGTTGTGGAGGCCATATATTCTTATTTCTGCGCCGATTGTATTTGCCTCCGCAGACGGTAGGGAGAAAGGTCTCTTTCTCTGGTGACACATCGGCGGTATTTGTGTGCCACAGCACGGAGCGGTTAGTCGTGTCACATTCCATCCACATCCAGCTAACACCGTAGCATGCCCTTTGATACTCTGCAGCACACACACAAGCTGAGACGCTCACTAAAAGTTTTTTTTTTTTTTTTTTTTGTTTGCATGATCCTGAAATAGAACGAAAGGGAGGATGGGAGGCGGGGGGGGGGCGCGGTTGAACGGTCAATATCCAGCAATTTTCCACTACTTTCCACAAACACACCAAAGCTAAAACTGTGCTTCTTTTTTTTTTTTCATTTTTTTATTCCTGCAAATGTCTAACTCTTCAACAAGGATACAAAAAAAGGTTTCAAATCGATTAAAAAAAAAAAAACAGCTTCAAATGATTCAAACAGCAAATGATCCAGAAGTTGACTTTATTAATAAACATGTTTGGCAGACCTCAAGGTGTCTAATAACTGCTTTTGCTCAAAAGAAATGCCAGAGGGCAAGAACACCACGACCATGGTAGTTTGATGGAGACATCAGAGAGCAGTGTTACTCAATACATATCTCCTCATATTATTCCAATACATAACTTTATCCTCGCTTATGTGATTTATCAGTTTTTGAATGTGTTTTTCTGCACTCTCAGATCTTCACCGGCCTATTAAAGCGCTGCGGCTTTACAGCGTTGGCCTTGCTTGAATATATCTTTCGACATTTAAGTGGACTTGTGAACAACGAGTGATTCCCGATTTGTGATAGTTTCCACATAATGGGGAGCAGATCCTGGCCGGCACTCGACCTGCCAGCAGCGGGCTAATGTGTTTATAATGAGGAACAAGCGTATTATGACTAATGTCAGAATGAATGAATTTCACAGTGAATCATCTGCTCTCTTAGCGCTCCGCTTTTCTTTTTAGCTGCCGTAAACCGCATTTGGCAAACTCGTCTTTTTGACAGTGTTTGACACCACACTTTAAATTGTGCCTCTGTTCCAAAATAAAAACGCCAAAAACGGAAGCAACGGGCTTTTTGGTTTGTGTAGCAGAGACAATTGTTTGTAAAATTACTTTCATCATTTAAATCCCCTTGCGAAAGAACAAAAAAAGCCTTAAAAGATGATTAAAGATTGGAATATTTGACAAAGTGGTATAATCGAAAAAGCCAAATAGGAAACTTGAGGATAAACGAGAAATGAATGTTTTTCCCAATGTCAGCCTGTAATTTATTCAGGCAAAATGAAGAAGGAAAATAAAAACCTCTAACCTCAGACATCCTGGATGAAGCTTCACATGAAACTGTGTTTGTTATGACATGCAATCTGTGGACCTGTGGCCTTGGCTGGGCCCGTCCACGGCCTCCTCAGGTCTTTGTGGGTGAATGACCGGACGTACTGTATCTATGTGTGAGCGTGTGTGTGCGTGGGTGTGTTGTCAACCCTAGTGGTTGTTAATGGCAGCAGGTAGCGTTTAGCCCTCAATATAGTCCTAACCCAGTGAAGACTATGGGAAATCTTTGTTTCTCAAAGATTGCGTGGTACCTCAGCAACACACGCACGCACGCACACACACACAACTATTCTAATGAAGGGTTTGCATGATTAAAATACTCGAGGACAAGTCCTGCGGTCATAAACAAGTTTGCAAGCAAGAGAAGAAATTCAGATTTGGTCAGTTTTATTCAGGGTGGATTATTTACACATAACACCAACGCTGCCACCGAGACCAGCGCAGAGGAAAAGTAGGGAGAAAAATAAAACAAGGCCGTCTGTGTTTTGTTAAGCCTCCAGGGGCTTTCTGACACTTGGGGCTTGCAGAACAGTTTCTTTTCCCTCCACCCGGACCTTCACTGTTTGCACCGCGGTACATTTGGTGAAGTGTGACAGGTGTTGTCAAATCCAAGTGCGGTGCAGGGAAGCTGTCTCTCAGCTCAACCTCCGAACAGTGATCCGGGCTTCAGATGCCGTGTGGTCCCCGGGGGTTCACACCAGATGTGAAACCCTAACCCTACACTCATTTAAAGTTAAATACCTAGCTGGTGAAGGCGTCCGGGAACATTGTCCATCACTTTGGTTCGGTTGACAGCACGGTAGCCAAAATGGTGAACACAAAGAACAGGGCAGAAGCATTTATCATGTTCAGAATCAATTGAAACTGAAGCCTTTGAAGGACATTTCTGGACATACTTTGAGAACTATTAACAACTTTTTTTTTTCATTTTTAAAGAGAAATGCAAATGACAAGCAGCCATATGTAAACTTTGCCTACATATTTGACAAAATTCCCACATCTCTTTTGGTTCTGCAAAAAATGTGTGATACACATCATGAATCGCACATTCCTCTTGTCTAATATTTGGTTTTCTCTTCTGTCCTCTGTCTCGTTTACACACAGCACTGACGGAGACAACCTCTATGTAATCTTCTGTCTAATCTACTAATCCCATTAATTATCACACAGCCATTATTCTTCCTGCTCATCATCCCCCCCTCGAGATCTGTTCTGCACATCCAGACAGGAAGCGTGCATATCCATCCGCATGTGTGTGCAGAAACAGGCACATAAAACACACGAAAGAAAGACACGTGCATAACTTTCCTAGGGCATCACACAAAAACAATAGAGCGGATTTGAACACTGTAAGTGGAATTTGAGATGCATTGCTGGTTTTGGTGAAATATAGGCAGCCCTAGCGATTGGAGACACAAGCTTGAATGTTTTGTGCAAGGTATTTAGGTACTAAACCACTCAGGAGATGGCTGCGTGACTCCTAAGGTAATAAAAAGTAACGTTTTGAAAACGATGTCTGTTTACATGGAAATGGCCCAAACGCTGAAAACAATGTAGTTGGCATGTAGGACCACGAGTTGGCCATGGTTAATGAAACTATACACACATGTGCGCAGTGAACAATATGTTTTAAATAGTAACAATGGCAAGTACATGGATTTTCGGATGGACTGAAAAATTTGTTGGATTGCTATTCTGGGTGACTCTCAACTGTAAAACTACTAAGCTCCAGGAGAATATGGACTGGGAGTCATGATGCTCTGGAGGCCACCATTGTTGTTAGGATCTGCTTATCCCCGCATGTGTAGTAGAACTTTTAGTATGACTGTGGTGCACATCCACAGTAGCAGTATTTCCACTGCCATTTTTAGAAAAAGAGCCAATTTCAAAACGTTCAGTTTTCATTGTCACCGAGCAAGGTTCTCATGAAATTTTAATAACAAAAAGTACCAAATTAACAACTTTGACATAATTCTTCATTGGTATTATGACAATTACAGTTCTGAGGGCCCATCACAGGTATTACACAGCCTCCTACTGGACCTATGAGAAGGTAAGAATATGTCATTTGGTTGGCTAAACAAAAGTTTTGTATGAAACAAGTACTACTTTTAATCTATGTGACTGATATTAACCAGCAGATGCCATTCAATTGGGCTGGCACCATTTAAAGTGACATCATCAAATGTCCCAAAACAGAAATTCACACGTTTTCAATTCAAGTGTAAATGCAGACATGGAGTAAGTAATCAATCACATGTCTTGTGCACCTTTTCTCTTGGACCTAAGGGGAAGGAATTTGTCATAGTACCTCATATCTATAAAACTGATGACTGCTGTTGGACTATCAAACTTTTTCAGACACGAGCAGAGATGTGAGAATCTGTTCGACCTTTCACATGCACCGGCTGAAAATTGTTGTTTATCCTCATTGTTTCCCCCCCAAAAGTGTGATTTTGAGCCCTGAAGGAACAAAAAGCTAAAAACTAGATTTCAAATTGCGTCATTTGAGAAAGCTTTAAGATTTCATTGGAGGCTGTCTGAACATTTTGATGCCGGCTGACAGTTACGGAGGTGCAGTACACAGATGTAAGGCCTTTGTCTGGCCAAGGCCGAGAACTGGAAAAATCTGGGCATCATTTGTTGTGAAAAGATAACAATTAATGTAATCTAATTCAATCTCATTTTATACTTGATGGGAATTGAGCTGATCCATCAGGAGAAAACCGAATCAACACCAACCACTTTCATCCAATCAGCGTTTGTCATATCTCACACTTCCGAAACACACAGTAATATCGTAAAACGTATCTTAGGGAAAATGTCCAGAAGCACTTCCACATTCAACATATTTGACAATTCATACCGCCCAATAAATGTAAATAAATCCAGTCATAAAAGTCTTAAAAGTGCCAACATAACATGGTGCAAACATTTGACAGTATCACTAGTTTTCTGCTTTCAAATCCTTCATGTTTAAAATAAGAAAACATTGTTTAGAAAGCACTCAAATGAGAGGATTTAATAATGAATTGCTATAATTTACATTACTACCAGAGCATATTTGTCGGTAAATGTTTTGAAACAAACACACACTCACACATAGAGTCGCACATTACTCACACAGGGATTACAGGTTCATGCATCAAGCTCAATTTTGCTCTTATCTCCAGAGAACACTGTGAACTCGTCACTTTGATATCGAGCAGATGTTAAAGAGGCTTTTTGGAGCCCTGAACGGTGGAGAAGAGCACACCAAGATTTCTCTTATCAGTCACCACATTTTAGCGATAAGAGGGTTTTGTTTGTTGTTTTGTTAAAATTAAAGATGCCCTTTAAAATGTGAAAATGCCAAAGCAGATGAGCAGTTTTAGCCATTTGCTTTCATTTCCCACTGAGTTTCTCTCGAAGTTGTCCTCTAAATCATCACAGGAGGAGGGTAAAATGTTGGAATCGACTGATAATTGACACCAACGAAAACATCTCCAAGCAGGCAAATATGTGAGTAAAAGCGTACTCTGTGTACACGTAAGAAAAAAGGGGTCTACATTGTAAGCCCTATTCGAATAGGTTTGCTAAAGTCGAGGAAAGAAAAAAGTAAAACCATTTTTTACAAGATAAATGTACAAAGACTGGGCCTGGATTTTCTCGGAACGTTTTTATTTATTCATAGTGTGTCTGGCTTGAATGAACCTAAGCACAAAAATAGACTTTGCAACTCAAAGCAATCTTTATTGATGATTTTCTTTAAAAAAAAATAGTAGTCTCCACAGGGGTAAAGAATACATTCACACCAAGGCACCGTTTACACAACAATGTTTTCAAGTGAAAACCGAAAACGCTTTAAACAACAATGGTGCTCGGAGCCACTGAGAACGCAACTTTTTGAAAACGGCTCCCAAGGGGGAACGCTCCGACTCCGTCTCCTTGTAAACGGGGGGAAAAAATGCTACGGAAATCACCGCTTTTCCGCTGCTACAGCACATGTGCTCCAGGGCCGTAGTAAAATGTTCTTCTGCACATACATGAGTAGATGGACATTAACAACAATGACGAGAGTGTCATGACTCCCAGTCGAGATTCCGCTGGGACTTGGTCGCTTTATAGTTTGAAGTCACAGCAATGTTAATGTTCATCGTGTATTGTTCTCTGCAAATGTGTGTGGTTTCATTACAAAAACAAACAACAACACCCCCCAGTAGCCTGGCATGCAAAGTACGTCGTTTTCAGCGTTTCTTAAAAAGTAAATAAACATCATTTTCAAAACGTTGCTGTGTAAACGTACGCATTTTATGAAACTACTAATTGACGGGGCTAAGGAAGCAGGATGACACCAATAAACAAATGTGAGAGGAGATGAGCCAAAGAATAAGGAGAAACAAACAAAAAGTACAGCGACCAGTGGAAGTGAAGTTCATACAATCAAGACAAGATATATGTGAACTAAGGAAAACAGGGAATATTAAGGAACTGACATATAGAGTCGGAATGGACCTGGCAGTTTAAAAACAACCAAACTACACTGAAGCTCTAAAAGACACAAAGGTTACATGTAAAACCAAAAGCCATAAACCATAAAGACACAACCCGATGCAAAACATTAAACGCAGTGACACAGCGTGGTAGCACCCTGCTTCATGAGATGCAGCCTCCCTTTGCAACGATTGGCAGACAGAAGACGTACAGACAGCCCATCTCAGATTTGACCTCTGATGAAACATGAACCTGTGAGCATGTAAATGTACAGCTGATGCACAGACCATAACTCATTCACCCAGACCACTTAGCCTTATTAGTCTACGGCAAAAGATACATCTTTCCAAGCCATAAACAAAGAAAACAAACAGGAGAAGCCACCACGGCACCATAACTCAGGTCTGGGGGCCACTTAACGTTATTGTAAACCAAATATTTAATATTTCCAACCATAAACTATAATAAAGAGACAAGCTCTTTGGGTAGCCGGAGTGGTGCACAGCCCCTACCCCTCCTCTTTTATCCTCTCCTCTCTGGATTTCCATGAACCAAGACAAATGATTGCATATCATAAGAGTTTGTGTACAGTCTGCGCGTACGCATTGTTTGGAGGGTGTGCTTCGGTTTATCAAATTAATCAAACCCCCTAAATGAAGCAGCTGTCTGTCTGCGGGGAAGCAGAAGGAGATTAAGTAAATTAAGAGGATGCAGAAAGCAACCGAGATGGGAAAGGAGAATGGGAGAATCAGGAGGGGATAAGAAAGAAAGAAAAGGGAGAAGGCAGCAGATTGCAGCGGCGGATAAAAGCCAGAGTGAAAATGGGTTTTCGGCGATTTTTACAAAGCTCAACCAACGCGTGTGGCGGGAGAGACCGGGAGAGAGGGGCAAAGCAATTAACAAAGAGGAATAACGCATGGATATTACAATTTATTTGGTGGAGGAAAAACAATGGAAAAGTGTGAGATAAAATGAAGAATCGGCACAGTGGAAGCGGGCGTGGGAGCTGACTGCGACCTTGATGCAGACCCGAGTCAGCTCAAACACAACACGCCATCACTCACACGCTAATGAGCTATGCTAGCTCAGTGTTTTGCTGTGTGCGGGAGCCTGATTGTAATCCATTTTCAGGGTTGAGTACTCATCAGACGCATTTCCATGCGTGCCACTGAGTGCTTTCCGTCGTAGTTATGGAGCCCAATTCAGTAGAAATAAACGTTTGTCAGTTTTATTGTGGGACTGACTGAAAGGAAAGCGCATTCTTCCATTTCAGTGATGACGAACTGTCCTGGAATAGCTTTCTGTCTTTTCAGAGAGTTGCGCGACGATTTTTCCATCTTTCCCTCTGCAATAAAGAACACTTTAACCTTTGAGAACATCTCTCTATCTCTCAGCTGGCAACAGCTGGATGCTGGAGGTAATGTGTTTTCAGTTTGTTCATCCATCTCATTCTTCTTGACACAATATTTCAGGAAAGCCTTGAGGGAATTTCTTTGAATTGACCTCTCGCTTTGGGATGAAGGACAAACCGGTCACTTCCTAGTGGTCAATGCGTCTGACTCATTCCACTGTGACAGGGACAACATACAGCACGTTGTCCCAAAGGACTTCCTTGTGACTAAACTGTTGATGCGGACTCCAGGGTGAACTGGTTCAGTTCAAGGTCATTGGCACCTAAAGTTTGTCCCATTTTGTGGATGTACTATCTTGTGTCTGTTTAAATTGGTAGAGTCAGTTTTCTTCCAATCCCCAAGATTGGTGTATTGATCCCATGTCTCATGCTGTCCTTGTGCTTCAGCTAGACGAAACTCCAAAATACCCAAAATGGGTGTATATATACTGTACGTGTGAATGAATGAATCATTTTTGGTAAAAGGCACTATAAGTCCATTTATAGTTTACTATTTAATATTCACAGGCAAGGCACAAGTGTCTAATATAAAGGCGTAGCATCAGCAGTCCCAATTTGCTTTTCTTGATCCATCATGGTAACACATTTGCCCGTCATTCACACAGTTCCATGCCGATGGCACCATGTAAGGTATTTCCATTGGGGGCAGCTTGGGATGGCCCGTCCATGGATGCGTTCACGAATGGGGAGGCAGAGGACAGTCCACTCCAGATCTTGAGCCACTGGTGACCTCAAGAGATAATATCACAGTTCAATGGACAATCAAAGCACAGATCATTTCATTAAGTTTCCTTTGTCAGATTGTTTTGATTTTGGGGGAGATTGGAACCAAACACCTTAAGATTTTAAAACAACCCGCTCTCCCATCTGAGTCGCAGCCTCTCTGAATCTCTGTGAAATTGCTACCTGTGGCATTTTATTGTTGGTTCGTTGTGATAGCTAACTCTGTGACAAACAGATTGGTTTGTTACCCTCCCTCCGTCGTCCAGACTCCATCTTACAGCTGCATCTCCAAGTCCTTTGTTTAGTGTCAGCAAGCTCTCGTCGAGATCATTATGGACCCAATGTGCTGTTGATTATAAAATAAAAAGGATCTGGTTTAGATTATTCCAGCTGATTCTGGATTTCACGGACTCTGCTGGCTCTTAATTTCATCCACAGATGGTGCACTCTCTCTTTGCTTGGGTGCGTTAACCTCATCTGCGGTTACACAAACACACACGCACACGCGTACACACTCACAATCTTATTTACTGCTCATCTCTTCCCCTCGCGTTTGACAGAAATCTCCATAATTAGTTTGGCTGGGGCCACTCTGCTGTTTTTAATGGGGTGAAATGATTTCACCGCATCAGCACAGAGGTTCGGAAAAGTTCATCCAGCCACTCGATATCTCAAACTCCACAACTTTGTGTGTTTAAGTATGAGTGTGACTACACTACATCGATATCTCTGTGTGTATGTGTGTTGTTGTTGTTGTTGTTTTTTGTTCCTATTGTGTGTTTGCATGAGTGTGCGTGCAGCTCTGTTCTGAATGTGATAATGACTTATTGATCCGACAGCAAATTAATTTGTCACCGTGGAA
Organism: Lipophrys pholis; assembly: GCF_963383615.2. Lineage (NCBI taxonomy): Eukaryota > Metazoa > Chordata > Actinopteri > Blenniiformes > Blenniidae > Lipophrys > Lipophrys pholis. Next base: position 13,875,202 of record NC_137641.1, on the reverse strand, counting down.
GCCCTTGTGGCGGTTAGCGTGCGCGACGTGTTTCTTTTCTCTCACTCACTTTGTTTAACTCCAACTTGCTGTCGCTCCTCCGGGCTCGGGTTTCGCTTTTCATTCCTCCGACTGCCTGTAATCCCCCCCCCTTCTTTTTCTCTCCCCATCAGAGTGACAGCCTCTTCCTTGATGTGGCTGCGCTGAGATATCCAAGAGAAAGCAATCTGTCTGGTGTGATTTTGTGGTCAGAAGAATAAGTTTCATACAGCGTTAGCCATTGTACAAGTCCCCACATCCTGCGTCTATCCCACTTTTCTACCCCTCACCATGTAACCGCTGTGGAAGGCCACCATATCCTGCAGCTATCCTCTGTGATTACTGCAGCTGTTTTCCAAGTGATTCCTCATGATAGTGAAGTGAACGGGGGGTGGGGGGGTGGGGGTGTCACATTAAATAAAGCACTTTGAAAAATTAAGGCAATTTCCATTGTAAAAACAACTTAAATCATCTCAGTTTGTTGGCTGTGTGTGACTGATGTGCTGCATTTTCCTAATGTAAACTGGTCTTTTATGTGTCATCATGTTGAGCCCATTTATGTTATCTTCTCGTTTAATAACATGAAGTGCTTCCGAACTCAGTTGTTTGTGTTGAAGGCGCCAGATAAATAAGTGGCTTTGACCTTTCTGTGGCAAGTATCAGCATTGAAATTGCACTTTTTGTCTATAAGGTATCCACAGAGTGTGTGTGTCTCATTCGATACCTCATTTTGTAAGTATGACAAACAAAGAGCTTTGCACTTTTTAAAATGATAACATTTTAAGTTTTATTTCTTCATGATGGCCACCCATATCTCAGGTCAAGCTTAAAAAGCTTAACTGAATATGGATAATATTTCCATAGTTTTCAATTACTTTGTCATGTATTGCAGGCAACAGCTGTATTCCAGAAGCATGATGCTTGTTGGAATAACCATCTTTCCTGTTTTTGATTTCACAACAGCTCAGAAATATCTTGAGAGAATCGTTTTGAATTTACATACGCAGTCACGCTCAGCTGACGATGAACAGGTCAGACTCAGTGATTAAAGGGTAATGGATGCTGCACTAATGCAACAATATAAGAATAAGAAAGATGCTTCTTAAGAAATGTTCAACAGTAACAGAAAGGAGTCAGTATGTTAAATTAGAGGAGGTACGTGTTTGAAATAACTGAAGAGACTTGTTTACCCCATTAATATGGACTAATGATAACCTATTGAATCCACTGGTCAGCCAGAGGGAGTGTTATTAGTGACGCGTATATCATTAAGCATGTTGCATGTTTGGATGCACTGACATCGATGTAATCAGACTGTAACAGGAAATGAGTTTGAAACTGTTAAATCACAAAACATACATGTCATTAGTGCCAAATGAAGAACTTATCTGGACGAGACTTTGAATATTATTCGTTTCTCACCCTCATTGAATGAGGCATTTGACTGTGAAACCTCTCTACCGGGTTTTGAAGAGATTCTGAACAAGCTTTTATCACAAATTTGAGGACCCCCCCCCCCCCCCAGACACACACACACACACACACACACACACACACACACACACACACACACACACACAATAGTAAAAGTGCTCTTCTTGAAACGGTTAAACGAAGTGGAACTTGTGCTATCTGCTGCATGTGTGAAAAGTTTCTCCCTCAGGATTTGAGTGCATGAGGAGGGGGAGCTGTTGTCTGATTCCTCTAAAGGAGATTAATGAAAGGACTACAAACAGAGAGGGAGGGGACAGACGGAGGGATGAGAGAGGTGGGGGCTGACGGGTAGTAGAAGGGTTACAGGGATGGTGTGTGTGTGTGTGTGTGTGTGTGTGTGTGTGTGTGTGTGTGTGTGTGTGTGTGTGTGTGTGTGTGTGTGTGTGTGTGTGTGTGTGTGTGTGTGTGTGTGTGTGTGTGTGTGTGTGTGTGTGTGTGTGTGTGTGTGTGTGTGTGTGTTGCTCGGGGAGTTCTCTGTGAAGTCCATTCATGCCCTGCTGAATGGAATTCTTTCTCCCTCTCCGGTTTTCCCTTTTTTTTCCTTCCGATTTTCTCATACCCTCATAGACCGGCTCGCTCGCTTGCTCGCTCTCCATCATCTGGTTATTCTCTCTCCGTCTCTCTCTCCTCTCTGCTCTTCTATGGTTTCAATCCTCCTCCTGCGCCACATTCCTCCTGTCTTGCCTGTCACGGCCTTATGTCTGTGATGTCATTCGGGACAAAGGCGGCAAGCTTGCCTGGAATGTGAGACTGACTGAGAGCGAGAGGGAATGGCTGGGAAAGAGTTAAAGACAGAGGGGGAAACTGGGTAATAAAATGCTTAAAATGTGGATGCAGTGAATGCCGTGCGGCTGACAAATGAGGCATTTATTCCAATGAAAAATATGTCGGAATTTTCTCCCATTTGCAAAAGACTGCAACAAGACGTATATAAATAAAAAACGTCTCTGCGTTGCTTACGGAAATTAGCATTTGCGAATAGAAGTGGGATTCTCTCACTCCTCTGGGGGCAGTGTGAGAGCTGCTGAGGTTAAGACATGAGCTGTAGGTGTTTCACTTATTCATTGTAGTTTACCCCTTTGATTTATCTCATTTGATAACACGTTCAGCCGTCAATGAATTGTGTCTCTCTGTTATACGTAAACTTGTATAAATCCACTCTGAATCCAAGACAATTTGTTTTCTAGAGATTGTCTCAGATTTCGACCTAATTACATAGAATAACAGTAAATCATTGGCTGTTGATTTACACTATGGTGAAGATGTAATCTGTACTGTGTTTAAATAGTAGTACAGAAACTGCTTCCACAATCATTTGCTTTGTTAAGAGAGAAACACGAATCAAAAACTGTCTCAGATTTGCGGCTACAACTTGACTTGTTTGGAGCATTTTTTTTCAACCACTAATCAAAAGAAATTGTGCATCAGCGCATGTTTTTGTTCAGTTACTGAGAGACCAGATAGCGATGCATTGGCTATGTCAGAGGCATTATCTCACAATGACATTGACGTAACTGCTATAAATGTGTTGTGTTCCCATAGCAAAGCTGCCCGTGAAAGAGAAAATTGCATTGAGGGATCTTTAAAACATGTAGGGGTCACTTTTTGTCAAATTTGTCCCAGTTTCCTCTTCGCTCCCTGCATTCCCGGGGAGAAGTTCCCTGTTGGTTGTTTGGGAACTATTCCGATCTTTTTTTTAGGGAGGGCAATGAGTGACAGCAGTCTTTCTTCCTGCACCACGCTGGTATGCGCTTTGTCACATGCTGGTACTGCCACTGAATGAGTATCGAACATAGCAGAGTTCCCAAGGTTGTCAAGCTGCTGGGTGAATCAAGCCACATGCCGCCGGAGAGCATAAATGAGCATATAAACACGTTGGCTGTGTTTGCTTTTAATCCTCGGTTCAGCTGGCGTCAAGGTTAGGAGCAACGAGTAGCAGGTACGCCGCGCTGGGACAGAGAGAGAGGGAGAGAGAGAGAAGGGGGAGTGTAATCAAAAATGAAAGAGCGAAGAGACGAGAGGTGTGAGGAGAAGAGGGAAAACAGCAAGCGAAAGGCAGAGACACAGAGAAAGTAACATCGGGGGAGAGAAGAGAATCACATTTATATTCCGACTAAAGCGGAGTCACTGTGTGTGTCCCAATAGAGGAATATTTGTGTCTGACCACACACACACACACACACACACACACACACACACACACACACACACACACACACACACACACACACACACACACACACACACACACACACGTATGCGTGTGGAGTGTGACCTCTCTGCAGAGGCCTGTCTGTCAGGCGGACATGCTGATGGATGAAGCTGTCAGTGCTTGTGTGTCTCGCTTATCAAGCAGTCAAATAGCTCTCTCAGCAGACCACACACACACACACACACACACACACACACACACACACACACACACACACACACTTACAGAAAGTAGAGAGGAGCCCAACTTTAAGAAGGTGAGCTGTGAAAAAAATCAGTAAACTGAAAAAAGAAGGAGAATGTAAGCGAAGATACCAGGTCTTTTATTTCTTTCTTTCTTTCTTTGCAAACTTTCGGTGAAGACTTGAGTCTTGAAAATCGATCAGTCTTTGAAGAAATCTTACATACGAGAGCCTTGACGACTGCAAAACCTTAGTTGCATTTTCAAATGAGTAAATAGTGGATTAGAGGAGTGAAAAATATCAAAATATATTGAATGAACAACAGTGCATGCTCGAATTGGAAGAAATCAAAAAGCTGCTTATGATATGCAGCTCTGAATAATAATTGTTTCTTTGAGAGTCTGAGATAAAGTTTGACTTGACGTCACTTTATGTTTGTAAATGTATTTATAAATGAAGAGCTTGACAAGTATAAGCGACATAATAAAGGAAAAACAAAGAGGTCCAAAAACGCTCACTGAATGCATTCAGATGTTTCTCTCTCTTCCCCTTGTGGCCATTTGTGGCAACGACACTGTTTGTAGTTTAAGACCTTGTTTACATCACTTGTTTACCGCCCGATGCTGATCACCAACCTGCTGATTCATCTTCCGGGTTGCACTGTGCAATGTTTGATCGCACCGCCGATTGATCCAAGAAGCCCCTCAGTGAAACAACTAGAAAATACTTTACCAAAAGACGTATATATCACCATTTTCTGAGTGATGCATGTGGTGTTTGACGGTAACCATCAGCAGGGATAACCCGGTGGAGGAGGTAAAGCTTTTTTTCCAATTTTCCAAGTGAGTGTTTCTGCGGGGAAGGCGAGCGAGACTCAGCATGCTCTCATCCTGACTCTTCTTTACTCTCTCAGGTAGTTGGCATGAGATGTGTGTGTGTGTGTGTGTGTGTGTGTGTGTGTGTGTGTGTGTGTGTGTGTGTGTGTGTGTGTGTGTGTGTGTGTGTGTGTGTGTGTGTGTGTGTGTGTGTGTGTGTGTGTGTGTACGCGTGTGCGTGTGAGTGTGTATTTGTGTATGTAGGCGTGCTCTCATATGCATGCCAGTGTGGCTCTCCCACTCAGCAGTAAATTCTGTTATCCTTGGGGGTCTGGCTGTGCGAGGATTACACTGGCATCCCAGTCTGGTTTTAGAACGCAAACAAACACAAAGTACATGCGCACAAAAAAATATCCTGTGCCCGAAACTCACACACGCACACACACACACACACACACGTGCTCCAAAGTGTACCTGCACAACACATGCACTTTCTCTCTTTTTTTTGCGTGCTTGCTCGCCAGCTTGGCTTTGCTACGGCTTCGCTTTTCAATTTTCAGCTCAATTACATTCCACTGTTACCTATTCTAAACCAAGATCCCTCTTTTCCCTCAGGACACACACACACACACACGCACACTCATTTAACGGTACTGCATCCCTCTTAAGCCCAAGATTGTGTGGCCTTCTCAACTCTCACTTAAAGTGAGAAGGCTCCGATGCTGTCGAGACTTTTAAGGACTTTGTGTTGCTGTTTACTCTGCAGAAATGGAGGCGCACAGATTTGAAGCTCAGTTGCATGAACTTGAACATTAAGTTATGTTTGAATAAATTCACTGGGAAGACTCCAGCTGTAAATATATATATATATATTTTTTTGTCTTTGCAAGTTTTCAAATCCTGTTTTATTTGCTTTCAAAGCTAAACGGTGCCAGAGGAAAGCTTCCCTCAAACCTGTAACGAATGGCACACACGTCACATAAGACCAATCAACACATATTGTTTCGGTAACTTCTTTTTAACATGTTTTCATGTCTCGGTCATACAATTTATTCAATGAGCCTTTCAAACATGAGTCTGAGTGTGGGGCTGAAAGTTGCTCAGAGATTCTTATTGAAGTGTTGATGTATAGACCAAAACTGTTGTTTATGTTGGTGTTTATGAAATTAAAGAACCATAATGAAGAACTGTTGACATTTTATTTAGATGGTACAGTAAAAACACAAGACAAATTTAACAATACATTTAAAATATACTGGCAGGTCTACTTTCATATTTGAAAAACAATTGTGTACTTTCTAAGTGCTTCAAACAGAGAAATTAAATAAAGAGCAGGCGTATGTTTACTACTTTTGCTTTAAGATATACCATATAGCCTAAAGGTGGTTTGCAGAAAAGGTTTACGCAGGTTGTATATTAGCAGGATTTCCTTAACTAAATCTAGAAACATTACTTCTGTATGTAATTTGTCACGTCATACTGATAAAAATCCTCTAAAAAGATGTTGTCTGCTGTTAAACCAAATTTTAAATTTGAAAATCTATGGCCTGGATTGACTGAAGAATTAATATTTATCAGGTTCACTGAAGTTATGATAATGGAAATCACTATATCAACCACAAGAATTCTTTGAGTCTATTAAGTGAAGTCTTATGTATAAGGTCAAATTGATTACATTAAGTGTTATAGATAGATAGATAGATAGATAGATAGATAGATAGATAGGTAGATAGATAGATAGATAGATAGATAGATAGATAGATAGATAGATAGATAGATAGATAGATAGATAGATAGATAGATAGATAGATAGATAGAGCTGTAGGTATTCTGAAAGTAAAATTCACACAGCAGAAGCTCTCCCACGTTGGCGAGTTTGGTCCTGTGGATGTGAAGATGAGATGAGTTCCTGGAGCGGAGGAAGCATGCTGTGGTGTGTGTGTGTGTGTGTGTGCGTGCGTGCGTGCGTCAGGAAGCAAGTAGGAAAACACAGGAATCATATTATGTAGTTGTGTGTCTTGGGTTATTTTAAGCAGCCGGCCAGCACTGCTCTGAATGAACTGGAGGTTTCTGGGTGATGTGCTACATTGGATTAAACGTTGCCATATTTTGACAATTCGTTTTGGTTTTATACCTGTTAAACACTTGCTTCTGCCCTTTTTAGTAAGATGATTTAAAAATCTGGCAGTTTATTGTTTTTTTATGGTTTTAAGAAGCTTATATTCGTTTCGTGTCTGACTGTCCGATTGAACAGCAGAAGTCCTTGGGAGAAATATAGTGATTTGTTAATTTGTGTAAAACTCTCTACTTTCTCTTATTCTTTACATTTAAATCATGATTATGAAAAGTATGCCTGCCCAATCCTGTCAGCGCTGGTACGACTGGGTTGCAAAGTTTGCTTCTATTTTAACTTCGCCAGCTTTCCACAACTTGTCACATGACTTTAAACTAATAACTCAGCCCAAAAGTCTTAAAGGACTCACATTCAGCAAATGCATCCAAGCTCAATAAAACTTTAATTTACAGTGCACTAACATATCCCATGATACAGCATGAGCATGGCCAATATTTCAGATTAAGAGATAATCTCATGTTAACAAGCTCCAGCCGTAAAACAAAACTCATTTTTATGGCACTCTGTCGGACTTTGTGTGACGGCAACTCAAACAATATGTTCTAGATTTAAGGAAACAAAGCCAGAAGTGGAGCAATATTCTTCATTTCAGTCTGACTTTAATCAGATTCTAGTGACGGGGGAACTGTGGCTGCTGTCTAAACACAGCGACGAGAGGATACGGCGTCAGTCGACCTGGCAAAGCCCCTTGTTTGTCTTTGTTCCACAAAATGATATTTAAAGATATAAAAAAAAAAAAAAAACAGTCTCAAACAGACTAAAATTTTATCGAGGATAGGCTTTTAGTTCAAAGTAATCTTCATTTATCTCTCACACACACACACATACCCACACACACACACACACACACACACACTCACACACTCACACACACACACACACACACACACACACACACACACACACACACACACACACACACACACACACACACACACACACACACACACACACACACACACAGACAATCCCTACTCCTAATAGCATTGCAGGCGAGCGCACAAAAGGAACAAACAGCCATGTAATGTGGCGGTTCCCTCTCATTGACACTGGGCACTGGAATGCAACACACAGGAGGGAGGGGGCGAGTCGAGCACATGGTGTGTGTGTGTGTGTGTGTGTGTGTGTGTGTGTGTGTGTGTGTGTGTGTGTGTGTGTGTGTGTGTGTGTGTGTGTGTGTGTGTCATCCTGTCAGATTAGCCTAATGATTAGCATTACTGAGAACTGACAGCAAGAGGAAGGAACAATAAGTGTCATTTATCCTCCTTTTCTCTCCCCTGCCCACTCACTTTCTTTCTTTTTCTCTGTCTTTTACTTTCTTTTTCTGTTCCCTGCTTTTAATCTCTGACCCTCCATCCCCCACCCACCTCCCAACCCTACACACACACACACACACACACACACACAGTCTTCCTTTACCCCCCCCCCCCCCGTCCCCGTCCCTCCGTCTCCCTCACCACTTGGCTGGCCTCTTCCTTAACAGTTTTATTCCCATTCTTAGTGACTAAAAAAGCAAAACTGAAATGTGTCCAAATGTTTGTGCTGCTTCCCAGTCGGCTGGAATTTGTCTGATTGATATTCAATATGAATTTTGAATTTCCAATAGACATTATATCGGAGTTACAATGTAAGTCAAAGTGTTGTTTTTTTTTTCAATACAGCTTTTCTTGATTTTGTGCAGGCATCAAAAATAGATGCGGGGGGGAAAAAAGTCTACACTTATTTTATTCAGTTATTTTTGGCATAAATGAGCATCCTTTTTGTGGAAGAGAATATATTTTCCAGCTTATTTTGGGGCATTGGTGAATGTCTGGATGGTTGCCTTTCCCCCAATCGTCACTGGGAGTATGAATGGCTTAACTGAATGTCTTTTCCATCCACAAAATGACATAACTGGATCTATTTTACTGTTCCTAATCATCAATGGCTGTATGGCCTGATCTGCTGTCTTTTCCATCTTGATTCTACTTAATAGACATATGGAATATTACTAAACACTAAACCGTCTCCCTGATAATTCTGGTTATCAGTTAAGCTCACATAGTTGACCTGACCCGCTGTTCAGAATATGGATTAATCGAATGTTTTTCCCTTCACTGACTCAGATCGTTATTAGTTGTGACAACCAGATTATGAGCCACCTAAGGGTCATCTTCCACCTGATTCTAGTAATTTCAATTAAGCCAGAAACCAAATCACCCCATTTGACCCATTTGCAACTGGATGTTTAGATTTTGATTGTACGTGATCTGATCGTCAGTGGACCTGGCTTCGACTATTCGTGGATGTTGCTCGCTGAGTCGCGTTTCAGCAGCACCAAACCCACTCAAAGCAGCTTGGCTGACAAAGTATAATAACAGGTTGCCATATCCAAACCCTGTAATATACTCAAGGCCCTGACTGCCAATAAAGATGTTTGTAATCAGCAAATCAAAGGTCAACGCGGTGGAGGGTTCGTGGATATTCATGATTGAAATTCAGGACACACACGGAAAAATTTGAGAGTTGGTGGTGAAAGAGATAAGAGCGCAAGTGATAAAAAAGAGAACTGAGGAGGGAAACAACAGGAGGATCAGGTCATAAATGGAAAAGGAAGAGAAGGCATAAAGAGAAGATGCATTGTCTACCATCCCACGTCTGCAGCCCTTTTATTAAGCCACGTAGGTCACGCACCATTTCAGCACATTTGGAAATGACTGTGCGTGTGCCGTTTGTATGATGACATGTGTTGTGAAACACACCTTTATAGGCCGTCAGTCGTCCCTCAGCTTCCAAGTAAACAATCTGTGAATTTCGAGTGGCTGCAATTTGAGACAGACCAAGCATGTGAAGCTTCTTCTAAATCTATGCTGATGTTTTGGTCTTGAATCCTTCAATAAACCCTCCTTTTTTGTTTTATCATAACATCTACTTCCAGTGGTGGGATTGGAAAAGCCAGAGATGAAATACAGTGAAGAAATGAGGGAATCTTTCCATCACTTCAACCAGAGTCAGGGTTATGCTCCAAACTCAAGGTGTTTGCGTGTGTGTGTGTGTGTGTGTGTGTGTGCGTGCGTGTGTGTGTGTGTGTGTGTGTGCGTGTGTGTGTGTGTGTGTGAGTGCGTGTGTTGCTTTGCTGTTGAATCCAAACAGTTCTCACAGGCATGGGGATAGGTGCGATAAGAGCATCCTGTTGTGGTTGTGCCCCTGCCAAAAAAGCCGCAATGGGAATGAGATCACTGTTGGTTCTTCCATTGAACCATGCAGGCCGACTCCTTCTTGATTTTACTGCTGCAATTTGGCTCCCCTCCTCGGCCCGGCTTTCAGATATGGAAAGTTTGGGACGTTGTCTCTCAAGGATGAATGGATTGGATTTTTATGATTATGCTCTCTCGCTTCGCAAAGGGACACGTCGCTGCGTGTCCTTTATTCCTCCCACTGTCATTTCCTCGCCACCAAGCCGGCTCGCATGTTGACAAGCAATACATCACGTCTGTGATGCACAGTGACCAGGTCATCGTTCTCCCAGCGCAAGTAAATTTAACAACTGCTGAGGGAAAAGGTCATATTAGACTTTGATATTATAGGATCAGAATAGAATGTATTTTCCTCTCAGGCAGCGTGTGTGAGCGAGACATATTCTACAATGTTGACAAGTTGGTATTGACTCGGCGGTCTTTCAAGTGCTATTGACCTATCCGCTTTCTTTTCATTAGTTTTAGGTTACTTTAAGTTGAACCAGACTCAAGATTTACAGCCTCAAAGATTTTATTTTAATGACTAGATTATCATTTATTCCACGCCATGCTAGAAATGCATTAAACACCACATCATAATGCAAGAATTTACTTTTAATTGGTATGGAGAAGCAAAACAACACAATAAACATGTTAAAAGGATACAGTGTTGTTGGCTCGGCTTTGTATATCAGCTCATTCAGACCCGGATTGGTTCTGTCCAGATGAAACTATGCAGCCTTTACTACGAACAAGGGAAGGATTATCAGACAGGAACCAGGAACAGGTTGTAGGTCCTAAAGGTCAGAAAGTCCCCAAGTGACACTAATCAAACACCCAGAGGCATAAAATCATAACAAAAGGTTGCATGTTGACCATGAAATGGTGCAGATGGACGGCAAAGCGCACACCAGAACATGTAAAAAGGCTCCAAAGAGGTGCAAACTGACCCGGTAGCACATTACAGTACAACTATAAAGTAAAAGGACCACAGATAAAGAAATGCTCCAAATGAATGAAAAGTGACAAAAGATCATTTGAAAAAATGGACTCAAACAGATGCTTAGTGACTACCAGGGGACACAAAATGACTAGAGACAAAAAACACACACAATGTAACTCCAAAGAGACACAGTGGTGCACCTTGACACAAAAGAGATTACAACAGAACAACTATTCAATTCAATTCAATTCAACTTTGTTTATATAGCACCAAATACAACACAGTCATTACAACTCGCCTTTAAAAGACACAGTTTATCACAAAGAGCTTGCAAATAAGTTCAAACACAATGCAAAATAAATTTAAAAACTAAAGGTCCTTAGAAACAAAACACAAAAGTCACTCACAAAAATATAACATTATTGCAAAGAAAGACTGACCCATCTATGGAATTATCAAACCCTAAAACACCATATATTTATAAGACAAAATATAAATATAACCCCATAAAGAATCTTAAAGATGTCTGGTGAACATTGAAGGCTTCTCAGATGTGCCAGGTCTGCTCATCGACAAACTTGTGCATTGCCTCTGAAGTACAGTGCAGTGTCGGGGCAGCGCAGACAGGGCCTGTATGTGACGGACGCTTTACAGTCCCTTGTACTCTCGCTGACACTGCCAAGAGCTGAGATCTTCCAGCCTGGCTGACAGGCGGGGAGGGGGGGGGGGTCAGATTTGCTTGTGCACAGCTGGTGTTCTGAGGACCTGATTGAAACCATGTAGCTTTAAGTCTCTATGCAAACATTGCAATAGAGCAGCATTACAGTATTACCAGGAATCGCTGTCGTAGCCCCTCGTCAGGATCACAGGTTTGCTTGGTCTTGTCCCGTATGTGCTCGTCTTTACAGGCTATCATGTGCAGTGTTTGATACTCTTTCTATGAGCATATGTGTATTAGAAGGTTTCACACTGTAGGATCGATCTTGTGTGCCTGCGCAGTAACGTGACACCTTTCATACCTCCATGAAGAGGACATGCAGTATATAAAGAGACAGCGCTGGACTGGTCCTGCACAAAGCGACTGGCTGAATTAACAATGATGGCCCCGAGCTTTATAGAGCAGACACTTTTGATTCTCTCCTTCTTACTCTTTCCTGCCTGTCTTCCTCTCTCTCTCTCTCTCTCTGTCTGTCTTTGAAATTGACAGCTAAATTTGAAAGTAGTCATCTGTTTCGATTCAGACGTCAGGGATTTGGGTGGTACCTGCCTCTCTCGTTTCTCTCCCCCCCTTCTGTGTGACTGATGGCACTTAGCAGCCTGCGCGTTTGGCAGACTGACACGTCTGGTTGGTCAATCCCAACCTGTCACTCATTACACCGTCACGGACACGCCGACGAAGAGGCAATCGGGCAGCAGCGACTGAGCCTCGGGCTGTTATTGCCGTAGTGACATCGAGCTTTACCTCTCAGTGAGACTACAGACATCTCCACTGAGCGGCTTTAACGCACTCAGATTTCAGTCTGGCACAGTATAAAAAAAAAAAAAAAACCTCCACCGCGTCGCTTAGTGAGATTGACAGGATTTTTAGCCACGGAGCAGCGTTTTTCCTAGCTGCATTAGTATGCCGACCTCAACGGCTTCCTTCTTCATTCCCTCGCCGACTGCAGCTTAGTTTAAATGTCTCCTCTAACCTCAGGGCGATGTCCGTTGTTTTGTTTCAGCAAGAAAGTGGAAAACGCTGAAGTGTTTGACTGAGGCAGAACAAAAGTACAGTACTGAAGAATGACACAAAACAACTAATAATGGATGCAAAATGAGCACAAAGAGACAAAGAAGAACCACAGTGCAGGTGAATTGTCTGTTAAGTGAAGTTAAGTGAACATAAATGAACGCAAAACTTAATATGAGGGGATTTCTTCAAGGAGTGGCGTTATCATAGAGTTCTTATTGAGACGGAGAAGAGCGCTTTAGAGCTCATTAAAGATGTGAAAGTGCCCGGCGGTCGACGTGACTGGTGACTCGGTCAGATGCGTGCCAAAAGAAGAGAGTGAGAGTTAACACTGCTGGTACACCTGCGAGTGTGAGCGTCGGCCGTCCTCACGGTGACTGTGACACGTCGCCCGACTTTATCCCCTCGTTAGCCGGACCGTTTGACCCGCTGCGGCACTGAGCCAGAGACAATTAATCCATCGCCGCCCTTCTGTTCTTCGAGAGTGCAGAAGCATTTAAAAAGACTAATTTATCCTCAGCTGTGTGGAAAAAGAAATATCTAAATCCATTTCAGATCGTCTTTTTTTTTTTTTTTTTTTACTTTGTTCTTTCAATTGCATTGCTCCACAGCGAGGGGAAAAAGAAGAAAAGAAGTGACAACAAAAAGAAGTGAAATAAAATGTGAAGAAACGTCAGGGCATGTGAGGCTACCGCTTGGAAAGTTAAAATCCCAGTTTCACTAAGAAGATTACTTTTAAATGAACAAATCACTCATGAGTGGCACTGCGCTGTTTCCCAACTTTCCTGGCAATCTCCGCCACACTGTCAAGATAAATAATAATGAAATGTGGTCAGAATGAAGTAGCATGAAAGGAATTCCCGGCCTCTCACAAAGCTTCTGGATTCAATGCTGCCACGATGTGCACTGCTCCAAGGCATCTTGAATGGGACGCGCCATGCTCCTTTTAAAAGGTAGTTTCAAATTGACCAACTTCCATAGCGCACAATATTTAACAGAAAATATGTATTCTGTGATATTACCCATTCTCCAAGTAATTTTTTGCTATAAACAAGCTAGGGTTTTTTTTTGTCTTTCTTTTTTCAAATTGACCATCTTTTCAACATTGCTGCTCACAGGCAGCATCTCGTCGGCTGTAATTTGACACCCGCATTCACCTCGGCTCATTTTGTTGAATTAGCGCAACATAAAACCTTTTTGTTCTTGAAATACCCGGCGCTATATAAACTTTAGAACGACGTGGCTGCTTTGAAAACAAGAAATAATCCAAAGTCATCCAAACTTGTGCTTATCTTGTACAACAACAGGCATCAGATCCCGATGCTCCATTCATGATTTCTTGAATCAAACGGCGCCGTGGAGCCCCGTGCAAACCATAAGGCATCTTCTTCTTTCTGTACCCTTTTCTGTCTTTTTAACAAAGTAATTCTGCTTTGCTGCAGCTGTGACCTGCATGAAGCAATTATCTCTGCTGTTCATGATTACGCTCGGCTCACGGAGCTAATTAGTGATCAAAGAACGTGAATAAATCATTAATAAAGTAGACGATATCACCTACTCCGACCTTTTTCTCTCTCGTCTTCCTCCTGCCGATCCCTCCCTTATCTACTCCAGATATGCTATTCATCCTCCTTTCATTCATTCACCTCCCACACGGCTGTTTCCAATTGGCTCGGAGACATTCCTGGGATGCCGGGGCATCTTTGTTTTGTGTGTGTGTGTGTGTGTGTGTGTGTGTGTGTGTGTGTGTGTGTGTGTGTGTGTGTGTGTGTGTGTGTGTGTGTGTGTGTGTGTGTGTGTGTGTGTGTGTGTGTGTGTGTGTGTGTGTATGTGTGTGCGTGTGCGTGCGTGTGCGAGAGAGAGAGAAAATGTGGAAGGTGAGATGAGAGGAAAAGATTGATATAGAATTAAAATAAAAGTGTTTGATGAAGGTTTGCACATTCCTACAGTTTGACGTACCTGATGGAAACTGAATTGGAAGTTTTTGATGATCAAATAAAGTTATTAAGCTTCAATAAGAACAATTATGTTCAGTATAATATGTACTGTTAAACTGTATCTTGGGAATGAATCGTATACCAGCTTCTTTCCCTTATAAATATGTTACTGCCAGTCGAAAACTTTCTTCCTTTGCTGTCTTATCTTTTCTTGTTTCACCGATTTAGATGAAAACACTTTAACCCTTTTCTTTCATGTGTCTTCTTTTAAACTCGTGGGAAAACAAGATCCAAAAAGCACATTACATGTGGAATTTTCTTAAAATTTCTGATTAAGGCCACTTTATCTTGCCAAAATGTGGTTTTCAAATTTTCAGTTTGGGACAATGAATGGCCTTGTGCTAAATGCAACATATTTACTTTAACCTCGTACATTAATATGCACTGTCCCTTTCAAATAAACAAAAAAACAAACAAAGACAAAACAATGCGATAAAAATATCTGAAACTACTTGAAAAATACCTTAAATATTTGGTATCTGGAGCTCAGTGTGATGAAACTGAGGATTCAATTTAGCATTTAAGATAAAAGCAATTCTAGTTTTGTGCGATTGGGACGGTGTTGTCTCACTGCAGCGTCCAGTCTGGCCTCAGACAGGCATTTCTTGTCTATGACTTCAACTTTTTTGGATTCTTTGTTCTAGTTACCTCATTTGGCACCTGCTGCCTGAGCAGCCCGTGAATTAACTTTTTAGCAGTGCTGATAAACATCAAACTACCTAGTTTTATTCCAATTTATGTCCTGAAAGATTTTATAGCAAGGTTCGGGAATGAATCATTCACAGGGTAATTGGATGAAAACGTTATTTCCCTGAGGACAAAAAAGGTGCTTTGTGACATCTTTTGTGGGTTATGAAGTTATGAAAAGAACATATCAAATTGTATTGATATGTCAACAAAAACAAAGCAATGGCTGAAACCTATATGTTGGTTCTGGTTACACAAAGAGTGTGTTCACGTTCTTCGTTCCTTTACAAATGATCTGTCTAGCGGGGTGAGAGGACGTGACGCAGTGCTCTGTGCATTCTGGGTAGTAAAAGAACAAAAACCTAAAAGCCCGAAAAAGTTAAAATAAAAAGTTTTAGAATATCTCACGGCCAGACGTGGAGTACTGAGCAAGAATTAGCGAGGACGAAGTGGTGATAGAGGCGCTTATTGATCGCAGTTGTTAGTGGCGGCCCATTAGCCATAAGCTAACTAGCCGAGCCACCACGGGCTAACGCCCAATCGATGAGCCGTGTTTCTTCTTTACTTCCTCTCTGGTCAGTGTTTGTTTTGGCCGACAGCGCCCCCCAAACGAGCAGCTGTTGTAATTGCGTGACATTTTCCTGGCGCTTTGGTCCGGTCTCAAAAGTGAATATGAACGCCAACCGAACCAAATGAAGGTGTGAACATCCCCCAAACCCCCCAAGTGAACCGAGTCCCAGACTATCCCAATGTGAAAGGCCCCTAAGAGTATCCCTGTCTAGTTCTGTGTGAATTTTGCTTGTTCTCCCTCTGCATATGTGGGCTTTCTGCAGGTACTCTGATTTACTCTCACTGTCCAAAATCATGGATTTATCGTTAATTAAAATGCATATAAATGATTTCAAACTTCATATTCAGACTTACAAACTGAGAAAGTTTAAACTGTTCCAATGAAAGCAGACAGTACCATATATTTTAGTTATAAATGTGCCTGCACTGACCTTTCTTTATTTATTTTAATCTTTTTCATCCAGAAGTTTTCAAACATACAAAATATGCTCTGTTGAATGTTAAGAAGCATGTATAATCAAATCAAGTTGGGGGGGGGGGGGGGGGGGGGATGAAAGTAAAAGTTTGTTTAATGGGTAAAAAAAACTGTAATTTAAATCATTGATCTTAGGCACCCGTACTTCTAAAAAAGTACACTCTGCACGGACAAGCCTGCAAAATCCCCAATTCAATTACATGTACATAAAAACTGTGTATTCACGTTACACTCAAAACACGAAGGGCCCACAGTCACATACACACTCGCATGTCCGCACGCACTTCAAGAGCAGCTTCGGAGCGCCGGATAAAAATATTACACCACAATTACATTAGCGTTAGCCACGACAGCTGGTCTGGACAAAAAGGCACCACAGCGTCTCCGGGACTTTGTCCTGCAGTTTTATTTACATTCCTCTTTCTCCCATGACACATGACTAAGCTGATCTGAAACGCAGCGAGCCCGAGGTTGGCAGACCGAGTCCAGCCGAGACCAAAACCCATCTGCCTAAACGAGTTACGGCGTTCGCTGCGATGCTGGTTTCCAAGCGGACCCGGCTCTTCTCAGTCGGGTTTCTCATATGAGATAGGTGATATTAAAGCAGAGGAGAAGGTGTGTAATAGATAATGAACACACAAAATGCATTTCCTCTGCCTGTTTTTTCTGCTCAAAGTTGACTGCGTTAGTCTGAGTTGGCAGTTTGTCATAATGATTCCTTGGACAAAAAAAATTGAATCGGGATAAACTTAAATGGGGAGTGTGACCCAGGAGGGTTCGCAAGGATGAGATTTTGTTTTTCTTCTTTTTCTATGGTCGAGGCCATATTCATGGATTTATATTATAAAGTGAATGAATGGAGAAATTGCAACAAGGGGAAGAAAAATGCATTCGTCTTTGTTGTCATAGCAGGAGAATCCACTACACCCACACACACACACACACACACACACACACACACACAAACAGAGAGACTAGCGACACAACCAAATAGCAATTACTACAGTGTCTGCAGCCTAGCAACCAGGCCGCTGGTTGTCATTGTCCTTCATCACATTTCTGTGTGTGTGTGTGTGTGTGTGTGTGTGTGTGTGTGTGTGTGTGTGTGTGTGTGTGTGTGTGTGTGTGTGTGTGTGTGTGTGTGTGTGTGTGTGTGTGTGTGTGTGTGTGTGTGTGTGTGTGTGTGTGTGTGTGTGTGTGCGCGCACTCCTGTGACAAAGATCCTCTCCTTTGCAAAACCCCAAATTTTTGTGTGACAGGTTTCAGAATGGCAGCGCAGAAGAAAGACAGAGTGGAAAGTGACGGAAACAGATTTTTTTTTTTTTTTTTTTTTTTAATGAAAAGTAGATTAAAATACAAAGTAAACAGTCACAACGCCTCAAGATTAGCATGTTGATCTTTCATTATACTTTTATTTAACCCTTTAAAAATGAATCAGCTCAGGGAATGGCCACAAACAGGTAAAAACATGTAAAAATCTAGTTAAGCTGGGAAAAACTTTTCATTTTACATGCATCAAACACAACTCCAATAACAACCACACTAATTACCCAAAACAACATTTACAGGAGAAAAAAACTTGTCCTAAAAAGTTAGTGTCGTTCTCTCCACAACAACACAGACACAGGGCAGTTTGCAGAAACCGTTGTTTCTTGCTCTGCTCCCTCTTCCTCCATTAGACCAGCAAATAGCTTCCGTAACACAGTTAAAACAAAATGTAGAACTGGAAACAAATCTGTCATTTTGCGTCTACGTCATTTGAAAATGTTCTTTTTTTTTGAAAAACTTAAGCAATTCACCTGAAATTATTTACACAATGTGTGTAATTTGGAATCCACAGCTCATGTGACTTCCACAAACTCACCCTCAATGTCCTGCTTCCATGTTAATGCTGTTTAGCAAGAATAACAAACATTACTGTGGCTCTGCTGCCCTCTATGTCTCATTCTGAAGTCTTATTGTTTAACAGATTGATAGTAATAGCCTGGACCAGCAATCTGAGCAAAACCACCAGGATTTTTAACCAAAAATTAGCTTTCATGCGTCAGTTTTTGCCATTGATGAGCTTCATTCTGAGCCTGTAACCTATTACCATTTAAAAGTAACCTCACTAACCACTTGTGTATTCACACATGTGCGCACCCACGCCCGTGTATATTTCAAAATCACATTTGATTTAACAATTCAAACCAGATGATGAAAGCGCTCTAATTCAAATGACAATTATTCATGAGCGGCGGTGTCCTGTGTGCCGCTGGCTTCAGGTGAAACGTCCCCCTAAAAAAGAACCGACCCACGCAATGTAATTTTAATTTCAATTATTGTTTTATTTGCTTTAATATTCATACTGTCTTTGTTCTGTGTTGTGTGTCTGTTTTGTTTTTGTTTGGTTTTTTTTCCAACAGGTGTGCCGTCTCTTGTTCTTTTGTCCCCCTTTTTTTTCCTTTTTTTTTTTAGATGCATAGAAAGCTTTTGATCTGGTGCTGTTATTGAGGCCGGCGGCTCTTTGTGCGTGCATACGTGTTGTGCGTGTGAAATATTCTAAGTGCACATTAGTCAAATCTGATGAAAGAATGCTGCCTTGTCTCATCCCATCTCCGCTCTATTTTTCATGCGTTGGCCTTTGTCTCTTCAGATATTTAGTTTTTTTTTTTGCGTCTCCTTCATCCCATGCGAGTCCGTCCTTCTTCTTTCATCCTTTACCCGGTTCCCTCTCGATACAGTTTGTCCGTTGCTATCATGTGCTCATATCCATCCTTGCCTCTTCACTGTTAGTCACACCGACAGGAGCCTCCTTCTTCTCTGTCGAAGCTACGAACACCACCAGTAAACTAATAAATCATTTAATTGGCTCTCATATGATCTAACCACCCTCTAAGCTCCAAATTTAACTGTTGAAAACATTAGCAATGAAGGTCTTCATGGTACAATATGGAATTTATTTCTAAATTGGTAAAAAAAAAAAAAATAATGTGACTACAAAACAGCAGTCACGATGTAATTGCAGGGTTTTATAATCTCAGTGGATCATCCAAATTGACCCAGCCTGTTTAATCTCACAATACAATGGAGACGTATTGAGGCAAAAGGTTTAGTAAACATCAACGATGACTGAATACCTCAATATGCATGAATACAGATATGCACAGAGGCTTCGATCCGTACCTTGGCTTCATTACCAGATTTTTCGTTTCCATCTCACACAGCGGTGTGAAACACGTTTTAGTTCGGGGGACACAAACAGCCCAGTTTCATCTTGAATGGGCCCAACCAGTAAAATAATGGCCTACTAACCTTAAATGTAATGTATATGTGATGGAAATTCATATATGCTCATAAAACCAAACAATTGCTATAGATAATTACCACAATCTTGACATACAACCAATGTTATTGACACTTTCTGGTGCAAAATACAGTGAAATGTATATTTTAAAAAAAACCTTGCATCGTGCTTGATTTTACAAACTGACACTGACAGCATGGCTTCGATGCTAATGCTAGTCTCCTAACTTTCATGGCAGCATCGCCAATATCTCAGCTTGGGTCTCAGTGTTTTGTGTTGTGTCCACTTCTCAAGAGGACTTTTCTTTTTACCATTTACCAAGTGGTTTAGCGGGCCATTTTGGAGCCTCTTGCAGGCCCGCTTTTAACACCCCTGGTGTCACGGGAGCCCAGCAATGTAGTAATACCCCCGGTCACCATGGGGGCAGTATTGAGATTAGAAGTGAAGACGAGCTGCTGGAGGTTTTTGAGAAGTTTCCTGAGGAGTTCAAAGGGTGAGAGATCATCACTGCCGACAACGTTGCCTCCAATTGAGAATGTATCTTAATAATAAGATTAGTGTGACCTTCTTTCTGATTTCTCTCATATTCTGTCTAAATTGTAACTCTTCTTATAGTGTTTACCCAGTATATTGATGTGAAGAGGCACACTCGGGTGGATTGAATTCCAAATGCTTGTTCCAACATTCAGGGCACAAGGAAATATAAGCTAAAGGCAGTTATATCTGTTCTTTTAAAAGTATATGTCTGAGGATGCAGGTTTGAGCCCTGATGTCAACAGGTTTGCACATCTATCCTCTATGCTGCACCGCTGCAACTACCAACCAAATGTCATCCATCTATTTTTCTTTCTCAGCAAACAGAAAGCATACAAATTATGCAGAAGAAAAGCAAACAACTAGGTTGAGTTCCAGTAGTTTTCACAGGGCCGACACTCATCAGAAAATTGCTGCTCTGTGGTAATAAAAGCAGGTTTTTACATTTAGCTTCTCAGACTGCCTTGCATCCATCATATTTTGGCAATGCTACCATGTATCAATAATTCAAAAAATCATCCTCAGTGTGTTTTTTTTTCTCTCTACGATGATGCATTTCAATTGGAATACAATTGGAATAGAAAAAGAAAATAACAATAAAAAACAAACAATAATTTAATCAGAAATCATCCAACATAATCGTTAAAAATCTGTGTATAAAATTAAATAATTAACATTTTCCTACATACCTAATTTTCCATAAATTGTTGTGGCATTTTTCACTTTTTAAATGCATGTGTTTCTACTTAGTTATTTCTGTTTGTTTTCTTCTTTTTACGTCATTATGCAAACTAGGGATTTGTCATTCAAACCATGTCACAGTCACAACTTTTCAACTATTGGTTGATCCACACCAGAGTGCTAATTCACAGAATGTGCCTGCCCTCATCAGTACTTTCTAAGAATACACAAACAAAAAACATAGATTCCCAAATGACCTATAATTTGCATGATTATGTAAAAATATACATAAATCTGAAAATAAGTGTATAAACAAATAAGTTTGGGGGAATAAAAGAAAAGTAATTCAGGAATAAATCTTTTTAAAAGTCATGGGGTAAAAAAATTCAATTGCAATACTTTAAGAGCACCATTACCAAGGGTTCAGAGACACAGAGGAAATACAAAGGTAATTGTATGCCGTATCATCTAATTCCACATTATTATTGTGTTCTTTTTTCCTCAACCCATTCAAACTTTTGATCCTCAAAACAAGGGAGCATTTACATTAGCATTAAAATCCGTCTGGTTTTTGATTTGCCTTTGCTTCTTTCTACCATATTTACTTATTTAAATCTCGGTAAGCGTCTGAAAAGTCTCCTCGGCATCTGTATGTTCAGTATCGATCGGTTCAGAGAGCGCCCTGACAAACCTGTCAGCCCTTACAGAGGCACCCTACAGTAAGGAGCCTCGGTTTGATTGACATGGCTCACGCTCGGGGGGGGGGGGGGGGGGGAAGGGGGGGGGGGGGGGGGGAGGGGGGGGGGGGGGGGGGGGAGCAAAACCACAATAAAGGGGTAAACACTTCAAGCCACTTTAAACAAGACTGCATGAGCACACGGTTGAGCTTGTCGTTTTCCCACCTGTGTTCCCCCACTGGTCTGCCTCTCCTTTTCCTATTCCCCCTTTCTCCCCGTCGCTCGTGTCTTCCAGGCTCCTAATAAGCCGGATTGATTGATAAGGGCAAGTTATACGACGTGCGCGCGTTGAGTGTGCCCGCCTGACTTTGACTGGAGCTCTCAAACGGGGAGCCGATTGATTGAGATGGCCCCAATTAGTTCCCGTGATTAATTGAGTGTGATTGGATGTCGTCCTCATCACCTCATCATTCGGAGTTATTGACAGGCTAATTAGTTGCCGTGGTGACCGCTTAAACACAGCTGATTGTGTGTGACAGCGAGGCGACCCCATGACAGTCAATCAAGTGCACCTGCCGCTGGCGGGCGTGCACGCGTGCCGCGTCTGTGGCCAAAATACACCTCCAAGGGGCTGTTAGCGGAAGACGCAGAGGGCGATGTCGAGATATCACAATCACCAATTAACCATGAGAGATTCAGCGTGGCAAACGGAATCGCTCAAATTATTGTCAAGTCTCTCACAGTAGGAAGCGTCATTAATCCAAAAAAAGGGGGGAGTCAGCATATAGAATGAGGCAGCAGCGACGTAGATGGAGGAGCGAGTGCATCACACTAAGTGCTGAGACGAGAAGAAAGTGACAAAATGATTCTTCTTAAAATGTGGCTGCAGATTAATTATCTGTGTAATTATCGATGGCGAAAGAAATCCTTGAGATACAGTGGATAAATCAGATTTAATGCAGGCATTGTGCTTTCCCCCCCCCCCCCCCCCCCCCCCTCCCTTCACCGAGCTACCGATCAGTGTTCGAGGAAATAAACAAACAGCCAGAGTTAAAGTGGTACTTGCATCTGATGGATTAACCCACCTTCACTCAATTCTTTTGACACAGAAGGTACTTGAATCTGATTTACTTGCAGGAAGAGTCAATCAGATATATGAGACAGAAATATCCACAATATCCAAGTGTCTTGAGGACATAATGATAGCTTTTTATTATTACCGTTTGACATGATACAATGCATTTTAATATCATGTGCCGCTATTAAATCCAGCAGTTTCTTACAGTGTGGTCCTATTTTAAAGGTTTGCTATGATTTCATACAATATAGAGCAGTGTGGCATGATGCAACAAGAAAATGATGCAATATGATACTTAACAATAACATTTAATACGATTTGATAAAAATATGTTCTGCTATGATACGATATGATACGATGTGACGTGACACAATGACATCAACTATGGTATGATACAATACAATGCAATGAGATACTAAAACATGATAAGATAAGATGCACTATGACATGAGACAATCCAGCGTGATGCAATATGATGTGATACACTTATGAGATAAACGTATACAAATATTACTGTCAGGTGGGATTAACCAGGAACTTTGGGGTGCCATTTCTTGGGACTTTTTCTCTGGGCAACTTGTGGTTATACTTGTAGTTTTATACTATTATTTGCTCCTCTTGCTGTGTGTTTATTACCCTGCCTGGGGCAGGTTATGTTATACGGGTTATAACACCATGAGTGAGATGATGACAGCCCGCTCTGTGTTGTCGAATGTGTTTTGAATGACCCGTTAATAAAGTTTGTTAGAGAACTCATAACCCAAAGTTATTTATTTCTATATTTCTTTGCTTATTTATTAATATTTCTTACAGGCCTTGCCATCGCTACAATACAAATTATATATGACACAGTGCAGTTGAAATGCCATTTTCTGCATTAGAGAGTGCTGATGGATCACTCCAGCCTCTGCACTGTTGCCAGTCTTTATAGGTTTTGTTAACTCATGTTTAACGTTTGTAAATGTTAAATACCGTAGTGATAGTTGCTTTCCTTCTGCCATTGTTATATTGAATAGTTCTGTACATTCATTACTTCCTCTACTTCGATGCTAGGGAAAAAAAGGTAAATTTTTTTCAAAATATTTAGCTTTTTTTTAACTTTTGAATAGGAGTCAATTACCGGATTGTTTTACTTTCCTACTGTGTGTATAAACGCATGTGTAAAACATATTCAAGGCAATCTTCTTTCACTTGTCCTGCCTAAAGCATATGCTCAATCCTCCCAATTTATCAGAATAACATATCTGAGACATGTCCGGCTCTCAGATTTTATCCTGGCAGTTTTTCTTCTTCAGTTATTCATGTAACTTGAGTTTTCTCAAGGGTCGCCTGAAACCCCACAACGATACCGAAATGCAACTGTGTGAAGTGTTGTGTTTCAGTCTGTCATTCAAAGCAGGTAGAGACCCATCTTTTTTAACACTGGCCGGTTATTGTCCGGCCACACCTCTGGAAAACCGCGCGCTGCAAAAACACTCAGCGCTCTCATTTTTCTCCTCAGGGGAGCGAGATCCTACCCTCTCCGAGTTTTTCCCATGTCCGCATTGATTATGGATCCTAAAGACAGGTCGGACTCATCCCGTGTGTTATATCCATGGCTGACTATAAATTCTTCAGAGGCTAAAGCTGTAGTCCTGTGGGGATAAAAAAAAAATAAAAAATGCTACAGTTTAATAGAATGAAATATCTCAAGGTGGAGAAGTGATTTATGGATATCATTTAAGCTTGATGCCGCACACTTGCTTTACTGGAGGCCAAAGGGGTTATAAGCTGCGGGGTGGAAAGAAAGAGGGAGTGGTAGACGGGCGCACGGTCGGGTAGCTTTGAAGAAAAGAGCCTAATCTTGGAGGAGGCCGGAGTTGGTGTAACATCCCTTTTTCAGGCCGGCCCTCTTTTAGTGTTCTCCTGCCTAAACACTTCAATGTCCTCCCTTTTTTTCCCTCCAAACGTCTGTTCAGTCATCACCTTCTTCTTTGCGGTTTCTAATCGATTGATTGATGTCTCAAACACTCAGCAGCATTCGTTGAAGTCGCTTTTTTTTTCTTTTTTCGAAACAATGCTTTTCTAAACTTTTGACAGCTTGTTAAAGACCCTCAAATGGCTTCCTAAAAATAGAAATCTATAACTCCCTAAAGTTTCCCTGAGCTGAAGGTTTGAACAAATTGGATTACATTTTTTTTTTTTAAAGCCAAAGTATTTCTTGTTTATTCCATCCAACCACTTTCCAATGACAAATGAATGGAAAGTGGTTGGATGGAATAAACAAGCCAAAGTATTTCTTGTTTATTCCATCCAACCACTTTCCATTCATTTGTCATTGGATACTCAGATGTCGTTTCAAAAACATACACTGGAAGTCAAAACAAAATGAATTAAAAAGCACCGCTAATGAAACATGCCAGAGACACAGCTTAATTCAACCCCAGGAGCATTAGCGCGTTGAATGAAAAATCTGATCAGGAATGAATTATGCAATAAGATAATGTGTAATTAGGCACAGCCGCTTTGCATTTGACTAATGTGTACTTCCCTCAGTTTGATCCTTCATTCTGGACGGATTTTCTCCATGTTTCTTTCTCAGCATTTATCTTAATGAAATACTGTACCATTAGTTAACTGTCTGTGCTCTTTCTCTCCCTCTCTCCCTCTCTCTCTCTCTCTCTCTCTCTCTCTCTCTCTCTCTCTCTCTCTAGTTCCTCCCCGGGAGCCGTCAGTCACCTGTCGGTCCAACACATACCCCAAAGGCTTCTACTGTAGCTGGCACCAGCTGCATCCCACGTACATCCCCACCACCTTCGAAGTGGACGTACAGTGAGTGCAGGCGTCTTGCGTTCTAATGAGTAAAGAAATGTGTCATATAATTTTATTCTCATTCAATTTATGGTAACCTCAAGTGGTGGAGGTATTTGTTCCTGGTTACTGCAAATTAAATGTCATGTGAAAAATGTACCCGGCGTTACTTTAAGTTGCCTCGTTCAGGACTGTCCTCGTGTGCACTTACTCATGCAGTTCAGCCTGAGGCGCCATTTATGCAACAACGATCTCAAGTAGAAAATGCAACACAGGAACAAAACAGCTGAGATAAACTACAAACATTCAGATAGAATCATGTTGCCATTGAGCTAAAGTCTGTTTAGGAATGCTCAAAGGTTATGTGGCTACAACCTGGTATTATTGTTACAGTCAGACATTTTTCAGAAGTAAATCCTTCTCCTGTAAATAGGATTTTAATGAGATTAAAAACAAAGTTGCTCTTCACATCAGCTTTAGGTAATTTCAGTAATTGTAACTGTATAATAATAATACTTTTGGAATACTAGTCAGTCACTTACTCATTGCAGCTAAAAGTTGTGTCATTACTTTAGAATGCTCACAACAAATCTTTTTTCTCACATTGTGTGCCCACGGTGACAGATTAACCATGCCACACTGGCCCATAACGTTATTAATTAGATGTCATGTTGTTTTCCCCAATTTTTATTTGCTATTAAATTATAATCTCTAATCTTTTAAGTGATTAATCCAAACAGAATCATTACTCTTAAGGGAAAGGAACATAATATTTCAAGAGTGTGGTGTAGAATTTTTAAACCGACTAATGCAAAAGGATGCTCACGTGATAAATATGTTATCAAGAAATGGATTTTTTTTAAGAAAATTGTGATCAATCTTTACTCTTATTCAAACAACCCTGGCTGACCAAGATTTGTTCCAGCAGCATTTCTTCAGCCGTTCTCACATCTCTCACCACAGCAGGTTGACTCTGTCTTCCTTCCTATAATGCTGCTATTCTGTTTGACGATAATGAGGAGAGGGACAAGGGGACATGTAGCGTTACAAAACTGATGGAGATGTTTACAGTAGGAATAATCAAAGTCGCTTTGGTTTAGGTTTGTTACAAGCTAGACGAGCCAGGAATAGGTTACATAGTGCACCATCGGCTCCACAGTTTTCTTTACTGCTTTTTTCAATGAAAAGCCTCCATGACTTTTTAGAAAAAGAAAAAAAAAAGGAAATACTTTTAAATAGCTTGGGGAAAATCTGGCACCTGACTCTTCTGCCATTAAAAGTGTTCTCACATAAACTGTTCAAATATAGTTTTGCCATTATATTTATTAATAATGTTCTCAGTCCCAGAAAATGTAAATGCCGTAAAGTTACTAAATGCAAGTAAAGATAGAAGATTCGAGTCTGGATCCAGCCCAAAACAAAACTACCCTGTTTTGTATTAAAGGAGCTACAGTCAGCACTTTGTGGTGCCAGAATTAATCTCAGATTATTAAAGTGCTTGATTGAGAAGGTAACTGCACCCCTAAAATGTGTACCTGCTTTAAATTTACTCTTCCAATTAGTAATAGCTACATCATGTCCATGTCCCCAACTTTGAATTCATTAAATTCATTACACATGAAACATCGCTCGACTCGTGGTCTTGGAAAGTTTGGATATTTCTTTTCAGCTGCAATGTTTTGTGTCAATCCATTGTTTTTATAAAGGTTGGGTCACTTCATGACTGAGGCTCAGCTTACAAGGCAACGTTTCAACTACAAACGCATAATTTTTGCGTTTTGCTTTTTAAAAAAAGTTGTTGGTTGTTTTTATAATGAAACCACACACATATGCACAGAAAACACTATATTAAGATCGGCTAGAACAGTCATGACACTCTGGAAAGCCACTATTCCATTTATTGTCCATCCACTTGCGCATGTGCAGAAAAACTATTAGCTACGGCCGAGGCGTGCATGCACAGTTTTCAGAAAGTTGCATTTTCAGTGGCTCTGTTGTCATGTAAACAGACACCCAAAATGCAATGAAAGTTTTCAGGTTTCACTCCAATGACACCCCCCCACCCCAGACTGTAATCTGATGCTGTGTGCAGTAATCTGTCTCACAAAACATTTGATTCCACGTCATGACATTTCCACAGTCACACCGGGGGGGAAATGACTGAATCACCCGTTTCTACTTTGTCCTTCCTGTTCCACTGTCTTATTTTTGTTTTATTTCCTTTTTCCCTTCAGACATAACCAGCGTTCACTGGAGGTGCAAAAAGACGCAGTCCATAAGAATCGCTGTCACGTACGGTTTCCCGAGGTCTTCTCCAGCTTCCCCTACAGGGTCAACGTGACCGCGGTCAATGCCTTGGGGAACGCCTTCTTGACTATCTCCTTCGAAGAGTCCGCCATAGGTAAAAAAAAAAAAACGAGAGAGAGAGAGGATAGTTCATTGTATTTTACAATCTATTCATCTTTCCTGCACTTTGGTTCGATTGCCGCACGTACATGTTGAAAAGACTTTTCAATTCTGACCACGTTTCTCTCAAAATCAAACAATTAAATTTTTGCATCTGAGCTCCAGACCTTAGAAGGGGAACACTTTGACATTCGGAAGATTGTACAAACATTTTCTTCTAATTTGTCCTGGCTGCAAACGTTAATACTTTTCATTCAGGCCTACCGACAATGCTGCTGTGAACTTAGTTCAGGGACAAATCTGACATTCTTTTCCCACACAGATTGACAATTATTTGGCAAAGGGAAAAAAGGACCAAAACAACGCACAGTGTCAAGGCATCTCTTTGCCGATGCCAAACCCTTGAGGCAATGTTAATGCATTTGTTTAACCACAGATGAATGATTTCATTCACTTCTGGTTCCCTTTGGAGATTTGTTGCACACGCAGCAGCGCGCAGTGCCAGCAAGACAAAGAAAATTGAAATTTCAATGGCCAAATAAATGTCAGCCGACTGATAGGAGAGTGCTCTGCTTTCCGACCCCCAACCAACAGCATCGCCTATTAGCAAGAAACCCACTGACTGTGCACCCGTGTCATTACCAAAGACACTGGCTAATAAACAATCAACCTCTGAACCTTTTTTCCGCAGTAAACAGCATTTAATTGAGGCTCGGACAAGACGGGACAGTCACAACTCGGCGTCTGGGTTTCTCATTTTGTCGTCTGCCACACACCATATGCACACATTTGAGTCACTTTTAATGTAATACATAATTGCTTCATCGGCTCATTTTCTTTTTAAATTACAACCTTCATCGCCACGGGGAAGTGTAGGTTTTTTAAAGGAAAAAAAGACAAATCAGTTTGGATAGTGAAGGTTTAGTCCTCCCAGGCTGCAGAAGGCTTCATAATAAGAGCAACACCCTTGGAATTCTCAAGCAACTCAAACTGGAAGGCAGTGAAGAGGAGAAATTCATTTTAAAGGAGGAATGAGGAGTACTTTGATAGATAAGAGAAGTGCTGGCAGCAGTCCTCAGCTCCGTTGTATTGCTTAGAGTGCGATACAGGTTTGCATGACGTATAAACACACACACACACACACACACACACACACACACACACACACACACACACACACACACACACACACACACACACACACACACACACACACACACACACACCAATGGGGCCCTGACTGCGTGGAGTGTGTCGGTTGAGAGGGCTAGGTATTGAAACAGAGCGAGTGTGTAAATGTGTGCGTGTGTGTACATAAGTAACCAAATGAGGCAGTGACATGCTCTGCCAAGCCCCGGACACAGGACTCATGAAAATGCTAATGGTAGACGGATTAGCGCCTTGGCTGAGGAAATATCCCCCCCGACTATTGGTGATAGCAAAACACCCCACTGCTCCTTTCTCTCCCCTCAGCTTTCGCTTTCTTTTCAGCACACCCTCCCCGCAACTTTGTTTTGCATTCTTCCCTGTTTCCTCCCCTGTTTTGTCGTCTCCCTTTCTCTTTATATCATCAGCCAAATCATTCCGAATGGAGTTGGCCATTTGCATGACAAATCTCGTCTACCCCGTGCTTTTCATAGTTGGATTTTAAGCCTCAAAAAGTATGTCTTCTTTTATTGTCCTCGCCAGTTGCTTGCCCTGACTTTTAAGTAGTGACGGGGATAAACTTCTTCTGGTTTGTCTAATCTTTCCTTTCCTTTTGGCGTTTAATTTTCTGACAGCGTCTCACTTTCGTCCCGTACAATTTAAACCAAGTACACCTGACATTTTCAAAGCTGATTAATTTCATTTTAATTTTAGCTTCCATTTGAGGGAAAGTGTTGTGCCTGCCTTCCCAACATCAGGCTTTCGATATAAATGAATCAGACGGTAATATGGAAACAAAGCACTAATGTATTTGCAATGTACACTAATGTATGCAGATGTAGCAAGACAAAACGGAGGTAATTGACAAGGAGGGGCGAGTCGTCCATGCACATGAACAACACAACGTTCCCTATCTGTGTCTTTATGGATCAATCAGCCGTCCCATTATGACCGCATGCCGCAAGCTCACCCATATGCAACAACCTGCAATGTTCTGGCATGCTTCTATCAGAACCAGCGTGAACTTATGCTGCATTCCCAACTGCAGCAGCTCATCAGTTGGATTGAACTACTCGGACCAACCTTCACTCCCCTTGTCTATACATCTGTACATTTTTTTAAGATATACTGGCCACTATATGAAAGCAGCAGTTTTGAAAAAGCATAGCCGTTACAATTTATTCTTGTCAAAGTTACTTTCATAATTTTTCTTTTCCCCATCTAATACAGGGATGTCAAACATAAGGCCCGTGGGCCAAAACCGGCCCACAAAAGGCTTCAATCTAGCCCAATTTAAAGACTATTTATGTTACTATTTAATCGTTCCAGCCCACTCCAGATAAAATTAGGCTGTATGTGGCCCCTGAACTAAAATGAGTTTGACAACACTGATCTAACACATTATCACTGACAAAATGTCCTCTTTCTGGAAAATATATTCTACCAGCTAACAGGTGCCATGATAAAGACATAGTCTGTGTTTACTCATTTGATATAATTAACTGATTATGTAACATGCCGAAGGTAAAACGTTTTGCGATAGCACACTGAATGTAATTCATACCAGAAATGTCTGTGTCGTCCTGGTGCTGGAGAGTCCCGTACCTCAATGTTTTCATTCTGTCTCTGCTTCAATACACCTGAATTCAAAGCATGTGTTATCGTCATCATTTGCAAAGGCACAAAAAATCGATGCAGGCAAACTACACACAAAGACTGCCAAAAATATATATAAAACCTTTGTGAAACAGTCCACATTATTGGGTATAAAAAGAGCATCCATCTGTATTTACAAGTTCATATCAACTGAGTTGATTCACGCGCCATTGCCCTCTGTTTACATTTTCCAACATGTCCCACTGATACAATACAGCTGTTGTTATTGATCACTGAATCCATTTCAAGACACCCGTTTAAAATTTCAACTGCAACCCGAGAAACCAAAACACGGAAGAAAATAGGCTTTCTAAGCCTCCTCTCCCCTCACCTCATCTCTCCCCCGCCGCTGCATTGTTGAAAGTCTTTCTTGTGCCATCCCAAGTTGTAAGTCACATTCATTTTCAGGGACAACGAGGCACATCGTAAATAAATAAAACAATTTCATGCTTCCCGGTGCACTTCTGAATTCTGAGTGGGAGTAAGACGATTCTCCACTGTCCTCGTTCATCCGACCAAAGCTGGGGTAAAATTAAACGAGACGAGATTGGGTGCGTGTGCGTTTCGGGAGCGCGCGTCCCTCCCCACCAACACCAACACCACCAACACCACCACCACCATGTGCACGCCACGGGTGCAATTACAAAGAGAAATCCTCAAAGCACCTCCAGACTCATCAAATGATAAGTTAAATCTTTCTAGTGCCAAGATGATCAAACGATAACTGATCTTGTCTAAGTGAAAAGGCTTCTCCGGTTAAAGAAGTTTTTACTTACAACAAAGAACTTTTTTTTTGTCATTTCTGACAGCGGCCCACCTGAGCACCTGCTGTCACTCTGCAGAAAGACATTCCTCATTCACTGTGATTAAAGCCAGCACACTGTAACCTAATTCCTTCGGTTTCTTTTCAGCTGTGAGCCTGGACTCCTTTGTCATGCTTTATGTCATTAGATAAAAGAGGGAGTGATCAGATCCGGGTGTAATCCGTGGTTACGTTGGGGTCGTCGGAGAGGTCACCCAGGTGCAAGTAGTAGTACAGTGACGATAGTTTGCAGGTCTGAAAATATACAAACAAGAGGACTTGTTTTCCTTTTGATAGCAGTGTAATTTCCTCTCTATATTAGAGAGGTTAAAGATCAGCTCTGACAACAAAATAGTCAAGCTGGCAAAGGCAAAAGCACTGAGAGAGGCACTAATTAGTAGTACAAACAAAATTAAACCGCTTAAAGGAAAATAGCTGAGTCGTAGCTTTGCAGTTTCCTGGTGCACAGGAAAGTGCAATATTGGCACAACCCTATTGGACAGCCTATTGTCCAAGTCAGTGGTTATCTGTTCTCCTTGTTGCCCTCCTGTCTGATCAATCAGAACATCACAGTGAAGACAAACAATAGACACAGCCACTCTCATCACAAACATAGGAGCTTTTTGGCGTTTTTAGGTTTGTGTTTACACACAAGGATGTTGGTTTACATGGAAACAGCAGCTCTGAAAGCAATGAAGTAAGCATGTAGGGGCCACTACTGAGTGCTGTTGGTGGTTTTTGTAATGAAACCACACACACACACGCATGCACACAGAGAACAACACGTTATAATCATGTACACGTCACATTCTATTCATTTGAAACACTCGTAACACTTCTCCCCTGTCAACCGTTCACTCGCTGGTGTTTGGCTCGTTTGAAAAGCTGTGCACAAGTACGTGAAGCATCGACTTTAACAAGAAACAGATCCAACATGGGAGTTTCAGTTTGAAAAGTTTTAGCAGCTGCATTATGAAACTAACTGGAATTGATGTTTGATGTGCTTCGCTATATTTTTCATGGGCGGTACATATGGAGATGACTTTCCGCTGTATATCTACAAAGCAGCCGCTGTAAAGGGGCGCTCTATATTTCACCCTCTTTGCTCCTTTTTCTTCTGTTAAATCATTTTTGTAAGATCAGCACAGATCGAAGCACTCTGTTTCTCCCTATTTTTCCCATTTGTTCAAGTGCACTGTTATACCCTGTCATCCAGCACTTCAATGAATCGATGTCCAGATTTAGTTCTTTCTCCCCCAAAAAAAGCAGAGTGATTTGAAAGGAAAAATGGGCCATTGAGGAAAAAGAGCTACTATAGAGTTTAAGATGCTTTTTTTCCCCCCCTTCATGGTGTCACCTGGACGCATTAAGTGAAACGAACAGACGACACCTGTTAATGGTTTCACAAACAGCGGTCGGGTCCAGGGAAAAGTGGTGGAGAAATACATACATCCACGCAGTTTGCACTTTCTATTCCACTGTTGATCTGCTTGTTATTTCAATATGTAAATGACGTTACCTGGTCCATCTTTTGCTTTGTCCTCTGGTTGTCAGCGGCCTGTCCATGTCACGGTCTTGTATATTACGTCGCACTGGTGTGCTTGAAACTCCAGCAAAGGACTGTTACACGAGACTGAAGCAAGGAGGGTAGAACAAAAATGTGTGTGCGAAATTGAATTAACAAAACCAAGGGCGGCGTGACAGACGTTTTTAGGCCAAGCTTGGACAGCCACAACAATGGAATGTCAAAAGCATTTTGACGACGTATACTTTTATATATTTTACCCAGTCGTACACGGCTAAATATTTCATCCTTTTCCACCCCATTTAGTGCCATTGTCCCATTTGCCGCATGCAAATCATGTCGTGAATTGGTTCAGACGTGACATATATTTCATACATTACTTTTTGCTGTATTGCACCACACAGCCTCAGCTCTTTAATTTTGAATTATTTGAACAAAATCTGCGTTGGTCAGGGAGGTCACCAACTTGTCTTGTCTCAAATGATTTCCACAGTTTGTGTTTAAGAGAAAATCCTTTTACATCTTTCAACTGTGGTACTAAAAGTAATTCTCGGCCAGGCCCCTGTCTCCTTCCCAGAGGTCTTGAAGAGAGGGATGTGTTCATTACCCATGCAACACAAAGCTAATACTATATGTTTCAACTCAGATGAATAGTTTAAAGGCCTCCGGGACACTCCGCCCATACAGATTTCCTTCTTCTTTTTTTTTTTTCTTCTTCTGTCTTTTCTTGTTCCATACTCGTACATGTCTCCTTCTGTCAGACAAAGAGGAGAATCTCTGCTGACTTTGCATCGGTTTCACTCTTCCTGCATCAACCTTTCTCTCTTTCTCTCCTTCTATCGGTCCTCGTTTCACAAACTTGAAGAAGGTCACAAAGAGATTGCCATCTATTTTTCTTAGGGGAAAGCCGCCTGTTTGCTTTCATGTGTCTGTCATTATCTCTCCGTCTGTCTTTCATATTTTTAATCAGTCTGAAGGACTTACGAGCCATACAGATGTCTTCTTTCCTCAGTTCTTATTTGTCCGTGCACTGCCTTGTTTATATGCCGCTTCTAAGTGTGTGTCGGTACCCAAATTGCTTTCATCCTCCGCTGCTATCTGTGCGTATGTTATCAGACGTTCGGCTTATAATTGCGGCTATCCATTTCCCTATTGTGATGCCATGTGTGTATCTGGTTGAGAAGCGGTCTCGTGGAGCTGAAGTGGCGGGCCGGTGCGTTCCCTTGTGGGAGTGAGTCAACAAAGACCGGGTCATTCAATATCGTCTGAAAAGCTTCGAATTGAATTCTTTCAATCTCTCTGTCTCTGCGTCTTTCTCAGTGGACAGGTATTCAAAAGCGCATCTTTTATACATGTCTTTTCATCAGGGACTCGTAGCGTCTCATCTTTTGCTCAACTGTTCTCGCAAATATTTTCTGCCTGCAGCTTTGTACATATAGCTTCTTTTTCACTGAATAATCTCAGCGGCTCTCTACCTCTGACTTTTGCTTTTATTTGACATAATGGTAGTGTTTCATATTTGATGTTTTGAGATGTAAATCACACACAAGGAAAGAAAAGTCTCATGATGTAACTGCAAAGATATCTACTGACATTACCAAGCGAGCCTACACGCCCCAGTATGTCCAATTTTTAATACCGCTCTGGACCACGCAATGATGTTGTGAGTTCTTTTTTTTTTTTTCAGGATCAAGTCTGTTTAGAGGTTCGCATATCCCGCCCTTAGTCAAGCCAACCAAACTCTTGATCATGCAGCTCATTAGCAGCTTACATTGTGCTCACCACTCTCATCTG
This sequence comes from Lipophrys pholis, assembly GCF_963383615.2. NCBI lineage: Eukaryota > Metazoa > Chordata > Actinopteri > Blenniiformes > Blenniidae > Lipophrys > Lipophrys pholis. Next base: position 13,840,357 of record NC_137641.1, on the reverse strand, counting down.
TTAATTTGGGCTTCTGTTCTCACATCACATGCCCCAAAGCTTGTAATTAATATCCTCCACCAAATCAAAACAGCTCTGTGCACATGTCCATATACTGAATGTTATAAAAGTTCAAATCTGTGGATCGACCTCTGGAGCAGGGATGGGCCACTTTGATCATTGTGAGGGTCACAAAAAGTTCATCCTCACTATCAGAGGGACAAATTGTGATCGACCGCAAGCGTCCATGAAAATTATGGCAGCTAATTTCATGAAAATAACGAATTGTATGTTTGAATTTGTATTAAATATGCATGCAAATGCTATTTGTTACCTTAAATTAGCTCAGTAATACAGTCATTTTGAATAATTTCAATCAAAACATCTGCTTCAAAGCCACAGAAAACATGCTGCAGCTGCAATTTCCTCAACCTTCAGAATACCTCATTGAGCCTGTTTGACAATGTTTTTTTTCTTTCTAACCCATCCCACAGTAAAACCGGACCCCCCAGAGCGAGTGACCGCCACGCCAATCCGCTTCAAACCTCGGAGGCTGGAGGTGTCCTGGCACAGCCCGGCCACCTGGCCCGACATCGACAACTTCCCGCTGAAGTACTTCCTGCGATACCGGCCGCTCATCCGGGAGCAGTGGCAGCATGTGAGTAGTGCCGTGTGTTATTGTGCTCGTGAAGCAAATCTCAACAATGTCCAACAGTTTGACCATCATCCTCCAAGGTTACACCTTAAAAAAGGAGTAGAATGAATGAAAAGCAATACGCAAGGTCATGATTGGTGAAATATGGACAAAGGATACACAGGAAAACAGCTGCTGAAGTACATTTCAGTTTTCAGCCATTGAACACCCGGTTCATTGCTGTACGGTATTAAATCCTTAAGAATAAATGACGATTCTTTTCCAAGTCTTTATGCCGCACCTGGTTATGTCGGTATTACGTTGGTACTCAACGATGAAAATGAGCACTATTCATGTTCCAAAATGTCCAAAGAGATAGCTCTGACAACAGTTCATAGATATTTATGAAATGACCCAACGTGAAGCTTTTTGATCCCTGGTCAGACAGACGTAATTGCAGCGCTGCCTCGGAGTATGTTACTGTATCTGGCTATTTCTTGTGGGCTCAGTTCCCTCAGGGCCGCATATAGTAAAAGCACATGTGTCCACTATAGGATTCCTGGGATGAAAGCTCCGTCTACCAGAGTCTAACGTTGCAGGGTTATTATCATGCACGTCAAAGGTTCACTAAGGTGTTATTCCAGGAGGTTGGATTACGGAGCCTCATAGAATCGCACATACACACATGGGATCTACAGATCTGGACGTGTTTCCGTGTGGAAAAGTTTATCTCTTGGTATTTCAGTCTGACTTGTTCAAATATCAAGTTGATTACTTTACATATACTTCAGTTAAATGTGAATCCCGGGCCTGTAGTCATTCTTGGAAAAGATACATGTAGGTATAATGTCAGTGAATATCATAATCTGGTATTAATGTATATTTATTTTTGTGTGCAGCTTTAAAGTTAACTTTCTTTGAATGAGTTAAGGCTCCACTCGGAAACAATTCCATTTACGTCTTCTTAACTGAAAACTAAACTCTCAGAAAGAAATGCTCCTGAAATAAGTGAGTTTTCAAGACATCATGATTTAGGTTCTGCCTCTAATAGGGTCCCCCCCCCCCCCACAGGACCCTTCACATTGATGAACTTAAAGCTTGTGTTTATTAAACGTTTCTCAACAGAAAATTAATTGCTCCAATTAAAATCATTGATTACACTTTCCAAGTGATTCGTCAAGTGTGGGAATTGGCCGTTGAAAGATGTGAAGATCTGTTAAATTTTTTTGCATTATTGACCAAAGAACTGCTCTTGGGTTTTTTAAGAGGAATTGATGAGTTTTCAGTCTAGTTTACTTGTTTTTTCAGCAATTTAAACACAAAACTAGTAATTAATTGTCTTTAGAACAATGACGACATGCTGTCGAAGTACATCCAGCTGGCTAGTCACACATATTTCACATTTGCTTTACTCACACAGCAGCAGGAATCAAAAAAGTTCTAATAACTTTGTGGTTTAAAGTGATGATTAAACCTGACACACACTAAGAGTTTTCTCCCCCCCACCCCCCATCACCGCTAATCAATCAATAGGCGTACCGACGCGGAACCTGAAAGGTGGGAAGCCTTGAGTCAATATTTGGATTGGGTAGGGACACGTAATTTGAAAATTGCATAAATGTGGGCGATGACAGCTGAAAACTGCAGGGTTTTCCGTTTTCTCTGCGCTCTTTGATGAATGTCTTTGCGGCCGGGGGTTTTATTTTCGCAGCAGCGAGTGTGGTTTTCTGATGAGAGAGTTCCGCACATATCAACTCTGGCCTCATGAGCACCGTATGGTCGGGCTTCTTCCCCTTTTATTAAGTGCTGGGTAATACCATCAGCCGTGTTCACGATCAGACAGAAAGGGCGCAGGGCAAGAATAATGACTGACCTTTGTGCATTTAATTTGCTTTACTCATTGTTCCTTATTCATTTGAATTTCTTACTAATTGCCAAGATTATTTCTCTTAACAGCCTCATTCTTTCACAAGAAGAATTTGTCGGTGGTGCGAAAACATTTGGAGGCCTTAGGAGCGGTGCTCGCTTTCACTTTCCCACCAAAATCTCTTAGCGTCTCCTACCTTCTGTATCCCCTTCATCCAAACTGGGACTACAGGGGCTGGATGAAAGGCAGCTTACACCCTGAACCAATTACAAGTCGAACTCTCAGGCACACACTCACCTGCGGCCCATTTCAAGTCTTCAATTAACATAACGTGCTTTGTGTTTTGACGTGCAAATTGGACAGAGTAAAGCTACAGACCACAAACTTCTGAGTGTCAACCAATTTGTAGCCATTTTGAAAAGCCTGATCTTGTTTTCTCTTGTTTCCACCGGCCCAACCAAACCTGCTGAAAGAAGATTCAGATTACACTGGGCAGATATTGAATCAACACATACGCTGTCAAAATCAAAATGGTCCTTCAGTCAATGCAATTGACACACTTATCGTTTTTACTACTGCGTGTCATGTTTTTGGGTCCTCCAAACATTCCTCTGTAGATTTGTGGTTGAGTTTACACCCGAGGTGTCAAACATAAGGCCCACGAGCCAAAACCTGCCTGCAAGAGGCTCTAATCAGGCCAAGCACAATCCTATTTGCACATGTTGGTTTTAGCAATATCATTAGCAGGCCTGCTCTGTAAATTTATTTTGGTTTTAGTAGCTGGTGTTGACTGCCATCAGCACGGATCCCCTCAATGACTCCCTCTGGTAACACGGAGGGTTAGAACATTGGGGTTGAAAACTATCAAGCCGTGACATAAATCATTAAGTGGAGTTTAATGAGCCTGCCAACATAAGATACACTGTTTATTTGGCCCCCGTATATCCTTCATTAATTACAGTTCCAGAGGTCGAATACTAATTGAAGTGGTTAGTATTGCTCAGGAATGTGCTTTTAACGTGGTTGGACAGCAGAGCTGGGCGCGAATGGCTTTCACATGTAACATTTGGAAATGTGTTTTGAGTCAGGAATGAAAGCGGCGCTGTGATCAGACCGATCTTCGCAGGAAACCATCCATCGTCCTCAGGAATGAAGGCATGACTGGCCCAGATACTCTGAGTGATGGAGATTCAGATGGAAGGAGGAAAATGAGGAAAAGTTTTGAAGTAGAGATGAATGGAGTGCATCAGAGAAAGAGAAAAGGCGTTAATAGATAGCAGGCTGTGAGGAGGGAAAAAAAAGAGAGACAGGCATTATATATAAATGAGATAGATACAAAGATTCGTTTCAACTTGAGTCATAAAAAAAGGTGACTGGAACGTTCTGTGGACTCTACATTTGAAGAGATGTAACGTTAAATAACCGGCACAAGTGTGGGACGATATAACTGAATGATAAAAACTGATAGAGGAATGGTGGCTGATAGAAGCATTGAGCGAAAAGGGAGAAATTGGCATATGGAGAGGAACGTGATTAACTGTACAGAGCGGTGTCGGATAGATAAATGGATGAAAGTATGAGAGGCATAAAGAAAAAGGGAGCACCGGAGGCTGCTTTGAAAGGGAAGTTTGAGAAGTTATTGGTTACTGTGTGTTTGAAGTTTAAGAAGACAGACGAATGGTTCAAGCGAAGAGAAGGGAAAAAGGAATGAAGAAAAATATGAAACAATTCAAGCCATTAAATAGTGAAAGACGTCGAGAAAAACCAGCCAGGTTAAACGTAAAACATGGATTTTTACCTGAGCGTGGGTTTCATCTTTATTTAGTGATGGGCACACGTGAAGGTTGCTTTGTCGAACGAACAACAACACAATAGTAATGTTGAAAACATGAAACACTGCTCATCATTGCTCAAATGACTGAAACAGTTTTAAAATGATTAGAGTATATAAATCTCATAGCTGCAACATAATCCGCTTCTTTGTTTGATATAGCAAAACTCCACAGTGACGTTTTCTTCAATTGTTAAAGTTGAATATGTTTTCCAGCTCCAGAAAATTTCATTTGGTGGAATTCTGGTTAAAAGGGCTCTGTTGTTCATAATGCAGGCAGACCTCTCCTTTAAGGTATTGATGGACTTATTCTCTTTGCAAGAGGAAAAATAAATCACAGTGACTTCCCACCTGTCAGTCATCTTTTACTCATCACTACAATATATACATCCATCCATCTTCTGAAGCATTTCTTTCATTTCATCAATTTCACATTCACCAAATATCTTCACGCGCACGGTTTCTGGCTCATTTGGGGAAATTGGGAGTATCTGGAGAAAACCCACACACACACATAAGAAGAACTTGCAAACTCCAAACCCAGACTGCTCACCAGTGCACCAGCGTAGATCAACCCATAGAAGCGTTTGGATTTTCTCAACTGTTCACGCATTTATTCAATTGACCTGAGGGGGAAAGAAAACGGTCTTGGAAAGACACCAGCAGGAAACCTCCACTTGGCAATCGTATCCATGTAGAGAAAGACCGGTCGTAGGCAATAAAAAGCAACAAAGTTCACAGTGAAACACTACTTGGAGGTAAATGAAAGGATAAAATCATGAATTTGTGTTCAGGGAACCACAGTGACACGAGTGCGTGACGGTAGCTAATGTTTCGACGGTGTGCACTTGCAGCTTACTCCTAAATCTTGTGACTGACTTTTGATGCCTAAAACCATCCAAACATCAGTCTGTGTGACTCATCACTACAAGATACCCAGCTAAGGTTGATCCTCCTTTCTTTGTACTATTCTGCACTTATTTAGTATTTTAAATTGCCTGTTTATAAAATGTGTACAAACAAGCTCCGCCATACAACAGCTGACATATTTTGTGTTTATAATGGTTGAAATTCAAATCATTGAAAAAGGATTTTTCATTTGCTGGAGGTAATGAAACAGTTAGGCGGTAGTCCCCATCAATTTATTACTCTTCATTAGTGCAGTGAAGGCGACCTCTAGTAGCCACAGCATTTATGATTTCCACATTAGAGAAAAAGCAGGTGGAGGTCTTCAGAGAGTAAAGTCGAAGCGCAGGCTACCGCATGCACTTTGATTGAATCTAAAGTTGTTCTGCTTTTCTGATGAGTGCATTGGTATTTACCAAGAAGCTGAACAAGCATGTTTGAGGTCAGTAAAATCACTTGATGTACAACAAATTTGAATCCAAACAGTAACTCAAATCAAATGTGTGACACGGAGCGCAGGATGGCACCGCTTGTTGACAATGTCCACACATCTTTATTACGCCAGTGTCTTACTTCCTGCATGCATCAGTGCGCCTCAAAAATAGCAACATTGCTCCCCAGATAGGAATATCCGGTATGCACTGACGACATGGTCTGTTTGTAAGCCTACAAGCTCGGGTGGATGTAAAACAACAGCCTTAACACTATGTGCCATGGCAATCGTGTTGTGCAGTTTGATCCATGAATGCTCTCGCTGGCCACGTCATAAGGATTTCTATTCGCTTAGCGACAACATGAAAGCCGAAGCCAAAATTGCATCTAATGGCGCTTAATGATGTTAATTTGCTTATCTCTATGAGGATTTCTACATTCTCCTTTGTGCCTTACTTTATGCAAGAATATTGAGCTCTACTTTATCACGACTGCCTTTGGTTCTGACATGATTAAATACCTCTGCATTTTGTAAGTAATGTGCGAATTGTGTAGTTTCCCGTGGCTTTGTGACTGTGTTGTTTTCCCTCACAATCCCCTCACCGAGACGTAAACTCAAACTCTCACAGCAATTAAAGTAATGGTCCAGTAACTGTGATAAGAACAATTTCAGATTGCTCAATATTCTCCCCCGCGCTATGAAACTGCATCTGCTGCGCTGTAATTGCCCTTTGGGGGTGATGCTGAACTCCAGTCAGCTGAAAACACGCACGATTCCAAGCAGACACCCCCTTGCACAGGAAAACAGACGTACACTCTCAGATGCTGGCATGCATATAAATAAATACAGACAAACCGTAGTTACGCACATTCTTGTTCTTGAAATTACTTTGCATGCAAATACTGCCCCATTACTAATATGCATGCATGGACATGTGAATGCAAACAACACAAACCCATTATCAAAGTTATCACTGAAACATATAATTGGATTTTGTCATTTGCAACGATAACACATTGGTTTTATTGTGAGGAGGGCTTTTTTTTTTTTTTTTTTTTTCTCTCCCCTTGGAAATAGGTCTGAAAAACAGATATTATCTGATATTCTGAGATGAATATTGAGCTCCTTGTGCCATGCTTAAGAGCAGCACAAGGGGCCTCACAAGCACAAGGGACATGTTGGACGTGATCTGCAGACGCCAGACGGAGCCAGTAAAACGTCGAGTGCGTGCAGTAATCAGTGCTTTGGTGATCATGTTGGTGAGGATGAGGAGCCAGCTGAAAGGGCTGAACATGGCTGTTGTTGTTCACAAGCCGTTCCAAGGCCTTAAAATGCTGCATCTCGAATGGCTGCGAGGATGACGCACCATGGAAGGAGCAGGTGGTTCTAGAACATGACAGCGACGATTGTGCTTTTCATGTCTTTATTTCATACAGTAAAAAAAGCATCTGTTCGGAAGAAGAAGAAAAGAAACATTTGATGTGATTGATACTTTGATGATTTTATATTTTCCCTGTGTCTGCATGTGGTATTATCATCCCACTGAAGCTGCTCATTCCACACAAGTACTGCAGTATTGTACATCCATACGTGTAGTGGCCACAAGGTTTGCTCCCATACCAGCATCTAGAGCAAAGAGGAGATACTGGCCAGGGCACCAGTAGACATGGAGGAGGGCAAAAGAGGGCAACAACCCAGCAGCAGGACTGCTGGAACAGGAGGAACATGGGCAGAACTCGGGATCGACCGATATAGATTTTTTTTGTGGGCCAATTCAATATCAGGAATAAAAAGATTTGGATAACCAATATAATGGCCGATTAAATTTGTTAGTGCTGAGTTGGCGCATCAAGGTAATGGATTACATAAATACGGCGATTAGTAATGACACGTGGTCAATGTGGCAACAGCCCTAAAAGCATGGACAGATAACAAGCAAACATACCAGGGGAAATGGGAGACTTATTGAGGTGTTGTTTATTTCACAAACTAGTTAACTTGACACTGAGGTAAAAGGCTCGGTTCAGTAAATGCGCCGTCGGCTTTTCACCCTGCTGTGTGCTGACTGGGAAACATGACATGGAAGAAGTCTGAGCGTCTTCTACTACATAAGAACATCAGAAAAACGCCATCCTCCCTGCATTTTATTAGTGAGAAATAAGTGTGAACATCGATGCGAAAATAACGTTTCTGTTGTTATCTCATTTGTTTGAGATGCTTATTTTTGTCACTGTTGCAGACATTATGTACCATTTATGATTTTAATTGAGGTAGTATCATTCTGTAAGTTAGTTTTTTTGTTTGTTTGTAGCATCTATTTACTGCGCAAAATAGTTGTTGGAGGTGTCTTCTGCTGCCGAAGACAGGTGAACACACACATAACCAACATAACAAATCAAGCAGTGGAATCACAGAATAATGTGTCCTTCCTTAATCTGCGTCCATTTCCTCAGCAATGCTTCGCCTCTCATTTTTTGATCAAACATTGTTCCTCCCACTGTTCTTCTGTCCAACATGCTACAAACTTTCTCTCCCATCCCTCACTTCGCCACCTCACTGTCTTTGTCACCTTCTCTCCCCCTATTATTTTCATGTTTCACATTTTTATCCCACAGTCACTCCCCCTACGTGTCGTTTCACTTTGTTATCAGTCTGCCCTTCCTCCCCCCTCCTCACCCCTCCATCCATACTCCCGACCCAGCCACGTAATAATGGGCTGTGTATGTTTGCCAGAAGTCACTCTCATCCTGCGAGCACTTAGGTGAATCAATAGTGAGCTATGAGCTGCGTGTGTGAGTGTGTGTGCTTGATGTGCATGCTCTTGTGCTACTGTTGCTGTGGGAACATGAATCTGTCACATTGTGGAGCACAGAGCAAGCCCTCGCAATATAAATCGTTGTATTTTAGTGTTGTCCAACAAGGATTAATACCTGTGTTTCCATTGGTCCCATAGATGTTTGATAAAAGAGCTTTACTCCACATAGTAGAATGAAGAGGTACATTTGGTAACCTGTAGTGTCCATAGAACAGTATAAGGAGGGGAAATGTCAATGTTATTGTTAATAGCAGATATGGATGTAGTAGAGGATGTGCTAAAAGCTCTTGTAAAAACCAGAAGTTTTCAAGTAACATTGTTTATTTGAAGCATAATTATTAGATCTGTTTCTGTGTTGTTTTTGTAAAACGTACCAAACATATTTGTGTCTTAAAGTGACCAAAAGAGGCCTTGTTAACGTTCACTGCATGTGTATTCATGTTCCCAGTTTTCTGCTGCCTGATGCTATTTTTGACAAACGCTGTATGTAAGTTGTAGTCTACTGTCCTATAGATAGACGGATGTTAGTGTGTGAGGATGGATTCACTTATACAACGAATGTATTTAACAGCACCTGCTAATGTTTCTTTGCATGTTCCTTTTTTTTTGCATGTCTTTGGTTAGGATTGCAACAAGTTCAATAGAAATCAGTCTCCAGCTCATGAACAGAAAATGAATTCTTACAGATTTAGCTAATTTCAACAATGTTTCCCTCATGTTTGCCTTTTCTCTCCCCCTTTAACTTTAACTCCCTGTAAACTGCTTTGCCTGTGTTTTCCACATGCTTTCACTTCTCACTCCTACCGTTCACTGACACTTCTCCCTCTCAACATCACGGTTTCACCATCTCCCACTCCATCCATCCATCCATCCATCCATCCATCCATCCATCCATCCATCCATCCATCCATCCATCCATACACACTTCCCTCCACCGATGCATTAAGCCACCTGTCTAACCATTCCACCCTCAAGCCATCCATTTGTATCAATGGGTGCACATGATAAATGTTTAGACCTTGTTTGGGGAAAACATCCCACCTAAAGGACACCCCCATAGACAGATCATTTATCAAATCCCAACACACGCACGCACGCACACACACACACACGCACACACACACACACACTAACACACACACACACACACACACACACACACACCATCATATATGAAAGCTATCATTTGTCAAAGTGCATTAAAGTACATTTTGCTGACTGATATGCATTTAGTGGAAACTGCAGCGTGTTGGCTTTATGTTAATTTTCAGTGAGAACTGCATTAGAATTAAATATTTAATAACCTGTAGATAATAAAATGTGAACGTTTTCCATAGAAACTGCACCAAAGGGAGAGGGAGAGCATTTCCAAGAAAAAGCCAAGTGGCTCTTTCTGTTGAACATCACTGCAGGGACGCAGTAGACCAATCATCGGAGATAGAGCTCTCTTATCTCCTGTCTGCTTCCCAGACTGCATGTGGAATATTTCAGCATGTTCTATTTGTAGTGCTTTGGATGTCTCACTGTGTGCCAGTGGATGAAGATGAATGGGGCCACTGCTCTCTCCTCTGCATCCATTGATTTCTGTATCACCTTGTCAATCCCCCGGGCTGTCATACACATTCAGTACACTCCTGTCTGCTGTCAGGGACACACGTGTGTGCTGTGTCAGCATTGTCCTGATGAAGACATCCCAGCAGATGCAAACTGCAAAAGCCCAAAGACTGGTAGCCATTTGAAAACCTTCTTTTTGACCTATTGTTCAAAGTGAACATGAATATTACAGTCACTGTAATATGTTTGTTTTGTTGGTTTTTTTGTACAGTTTAAACACAATTTTCCAAAAGGCATGCATGTACATTGTTAATCCAGTATACTCACACTAGTCACCGTTGGACAGGACAATTCTCTGCAAAACAAACGTTTAATAGTTCCACTACTCAAAGGTTCTCACGCAGCAAAAATCTCTTGAATTTGTCAATCAATTGTCACCCATTTTTAATATGAGAAATAAAACTTCACAAGAGGAATGTCAGGCCCCGTTTACACCGCAACGTTTCAAGTGAAAAAGCATTGTTTTTGAGTTTGCGACGGAGTTGGAGCCGTTTTGAAAAGTTCCACCTTGGGAGCCGTTTTCAGTGGATCCAAGCAATGTTGTGTAAAGAGACACCCAAAACTCAACAACAGTCATCCGCTTTGACTTGAAAACATTGTTGTGTGAACTGGGCCTTAGTTGATCTGATTGTAAAAGTTGCATTTTAAGATTTTTTTAACCACTAGGCTTTTATCTCTTGGCGGCACTTTACTGAAGAAGCCTATATTCTGAGTTAAACAGGACAAATGGTAAGTCTCTCTGTGTATATTCCCATTAGTCCTGGTAGAAAACACCGGAGCAGTCGTGTCAGTTGCATCAGGTCAGTTGAACTTGCTCATATGTCTTGGAAGATTATTTTTTTGCCTTACCCAGACAGAACCTGGTACAGCTAAAGGACCACACAATACTCTGAGAGAAGCAACCTTGTGTGTGCCGTACAGTGTAATAACCATCATATTGGTGAAATTTAACAATCACTGAACAAATGTGCCCCAACACTGAAAAGCTAAACTCCACATGTCCAGACTCGGCTCTCTTTTCACGTCTCAAGGAACAGTTGCTCTCCTTTCAAGAGACTAATGGACGGAGAAGACAGACGGGTCAAGAGGGGGCTAAAAGAAGCCATGTGTGTGAAACTTCCCTTAACAGACGAGGAGGTTTACGACACAATCTCTCCCCCATTTACAACTTTGTTCTCTCTTCCCTGCCCAACAACTTCTCTAATTCAGCCTCAAAGGGTCACGGTCAATCACAAACCACCACTTCTGGACCCCACCTGACCTTGTGTGACTCTAACGACCACGATGAAGGTCGTTAAAACAAAATAGATTATCTTTGAGCTTCAACTCGGGACCTATGGCCAATAAAATAAGAAACCTTAGACCATTCATATAGACAACCTTGGGTGACACACTTGAGGAGTTTAAACACCTCAGCTCCTCAACATTTAGTTAGAATAGCCAGGATGGACCGGCATGACCTGATGAGGCCACTTGGATAGACGACAAAACATCCAGTTCCGTCCAGTTAGCCTGATTCAGTCACGTTTGCATCCTGCTGCCAACCGCTTACCACTGTGGGTTTTTAAATACCATCCATCCATCTTCTGCAGCGTTCAGGGTCGTCGCAGGGCGCCAGAGTCAAGCCCAGCTAACTATGGGGGAAGACTACACCCAGGTTGCCAGGCCATCATGGGGCGAACAACGAGAGGCAGATGCACACACACATTCATACATCAACACCCACAGGCAATTTACAGTCACCGATTTACCTCGCATGCGTCTTTTTGGACTATGGCAGGAAACCAGAGAACATTCTGAACTCCAGAGGCCCAGCTGTGAGGCGAGAGGACTAACCACTGCCCCACCGTGGCCATTAGTTCAAGAGATAGAAGGGCAGGTGGTGTTCTGGGTATTAAGAAGATACAAGGAAGAATGACGGCAGAAGTAACTTTTGTTTTAAGAAGTGAAAAACATAAAAAGCATACAAGCTTTACAAGCAAAATGTATACTATTTGTTTTGAAAGAGAGGTTGAGGGAAGTTCTGTGATGTTCAAATATCTATTACATAATTTAGTATTTCAAGCCTTAATAGACAATGCTTTATAAATAATCCAAAAAAAAAAAGTATAAATATGCACCAACAATGACCTTTAGGTCCTCAAATTAAAATCTTAAAGTGCTTTGATTACTGTTGAAATTTTTAAATCGAAATGTGATGCATTTCTTTTCACATTTTCCTCTGATTTCAATTCACCCACCTCATAATGTCACTTCACTTAAGTTTGGGTTGAATTGATTGCGACTTGTTTTCAGGGGCATTTTGCTTAAGAAATTATATGGACACACACGTGTGTGTAAATGAATGAATGATTACATTTTTATTCCGAACATGTTAAAAAAAAAAGAAAAGAAATTGCCTTTTTTAATTGACACAACATGAATTCCTTGTTTGTTTGTTTGTTTTTAAATAACACATCCATACTCAGTACATAAAAGTAACACAAAAGTCTGGGAAATTAAATAATTTAAGGTTCACATTTAATTCTATTTTACTCTATGAAATTGTACCCCTTCAGCTTTCCATGCACATTAAACTTTTCACTGCAAATATTTGACCCAAAAAAAAAAAGCTTGAAGTTGAACGTTTCAGCACATTTAAATTTTATGTGCTCTCCAGAGTGTAAAGTGCAGAACTCACTGTTGCAGGCATCACTCGATGTGTGTGGCAGTAAAAGAGCTGTTAGAGTCATTTGTTCGCGATCCAAACACCTTGAACACCCGTGGAAACGCTGAAGGGGATTTTTGAGTCGACACAGTAGGAGGTGAACTTCAATTCTCACTTCCTCGCATGTTCGTGTTTCATGTTCTTGACATGACTGCTTAATCCCGAAGTAAATGCTGAGTCACCTCGGCCCAGTATGTTGTCCAAATGGCATAAGCTCTAGTTCGTGTTTTTTCGATTGGCTTCCAGGGGGGGTTTTTGGAGCTTCCCTTTTACAGTAATTGCTGCTATGGCGATTGGGGCTTCAAAGAGAGAAATACTGTCTGAGAAATTACCCCTGGACCCGGCATTCATGTCTGCGTGAGTGTCTGTGTGTGAGTGTGAGTGTGTGTGCTCTCAAATGGGAGGAGAGCATGGCGGAAAAATGGGAGCTGTCAGTCAACCTAATGAGACCAACCTTCGCCGCGCACGCGCGCGCACCCACATACACACAGAGCGCCATCGGGCCAGTGGAAGTGCCATATAATTGGGTTTCCTTTCCAGGACAACAGACATGCTCACTGGATTAGATCTGACCACCGACGCCAATTCCCCCCATGTCTCCCTCTCTCTGCTTTTCCGTCTATTTTGCGTCCTCAGACCATCTCTTTTTTCTCCGCCTCTTCATTTCACTTCTTCTCTCTGCCCTTCTTTATGTTCTGCTTATTGTGATGCCCTTACCCCCCTCTCTCTAGCTGACACATATTACAAAGTAAACAATGCAAGATCTTGATTATTCAACTAATTTCACATTGACCATCTTTAATTACAAAAACAAATTGCTGTTATTCTAACAAAAGCTTGGGTAAGGCTGTTGGGTTTGACCTGAAAACGGAGCTCTTGAAAGCAATCTGAGGGAACATTCAGTTTTATTTGTTCCAAGATGAAATGCTAAATCTATAATAAATAGATGTAATAACTAAAATGCAATAACAAATGTTCCATATTAGCTAGTTTCCATAGCTGACTATGCTCATCATCACCTTCAACTTAGCTCATGTTAGAATTAGCAAGTGTACATTAATAGTTATTTTCATAGTTTTGATTTAGAACATAGTTATTTTAGCATTTTTATACAAGAAAACATAATCAAATATATTGGATTTAACTTGTAATCCAACTCTGTTCTGCTCTAAGAAACCATGGCTCTGTCTTTTTTGTTTTAGCTAATGAATAAATGTGAGTCCGTGTGAGCTCGGATGAGTTAAAACTTTATTGATCCTACAAGCAAAGTAATTTGAACTTTTTGCAACAGTAAACACGAGCAGGCAGGATCAGAGGGAGAGCAATTAAAGAGGGCAGAAGAAAGAGGAGGCGGGAGACACAAAAAACAAGAAAGGACTGAGGAGAGAAGGGATGTGTGAGGAGTAAAGGGTCACTTCTTTTTCTCTCAGTTCCTTATGCAATCCCAGAGGAATGTTCACTTCTCCTCTCTCTGCCCCCCACATTGTCTGGAGCTGTGTGGATGTTCATGGGGAGTGTGTGTGTGTGTGTGTGTGTGTGTGTGTGTGTGTGTGTGTGTGTGTGTGTGTGTGGGGGGGGGGAGGAATTTCTAAGATTTTGTCACTCCGTGTGTGTGTGTGTGTGTGTGTGTGTGTGTGTGTGTGTGTGTGTGTGTGTGTGTGTCTACATTATCTTCCTGCCAGGCACATATACTCTATACTGTATATTGTTTATAAATAGAAGCTACACTTCTCCTCAGCATTCATCTTTGTCCTTTTTACTGCCATGAATGATTTCTGCCTACAGAAATGATCTACAAAGTGTGCATCAAAAAGCATCTTGTGTATTTCAAACAGTAGGAACATGTAGGTAATGAGACGCCTCGTCAAAGAATAACAGCTGGAATGTGCTGAGTGTCGCACTTTGATCTTCAGTAATGTACTTCTTATGAAAGAGATGCTGTCTCTCTCTCACCTTTCAGCCAATCGGGAACAATCTCCTTTTTTAAATTCACTGAACCTTTTTGAAAAAAAAATATGTACATTTTTTTTTTTTATTATCAAATCCTGGAGGTGTGTCCATATTCTTAGGTTGAAAAGCCAAGTCCCAGATCAGAGGCTGCATCACTTTCCAATGTAGCATTCAGCCCAGAATTGTAACCTGAGCTTTCAACTCGATACAAATTACATATTTGTAGCCAAGAACAACACTTTTTTGTTAAAAGAATTGGCTCTCAACTCAGTCAAAAAGTTCACGATAGAAAAACAAAAAAAGCTTACTAAATAGGAAAGTCAAAAGTTGAATTTATAGGTCAGGAAATCCACTTCATGTGTGAACGTTCGTGCTCAACCAATTCCGGGATGCATTGTGGAAACTTTAAAAAGTAAAAGCTACTTTTGAAATCTACTTTGAACTCAATCACATACTGTGCAGTTGAAACAAAAACAAAAGCAGAACTTCTTCCTCTGGCTCAGGTCCAATTTTCATGTTGAAATCGCTTGCTATGAAAATGCGTCCCATGGTTATAGACAAAGCCAAGATTTTTCATGTCGGGGACGCAGCCTAAAACCCTGCTTTGTGAAATCAAATATACTTGAAAGCTGAGGTTGATTCAAATAAAAATGACACAAATCTGTTGAAGTCAAATGTATAAAAAAATATCATTATAGTTAGCATAAGGCCCTGTTTACACTTTGTTTAAAGGGAAAATGTATAGTTTTTCGTTTCCAAAAAGTTTTAGGTTTACCCAGCAGCATTTTGAAAATGACGCTTGTTTGCACGACGACATCAAAAAGGTCGAAAAGGATGTAGTTTACTCGCAGAGCCACTAGTGGGTGCGGTTGTTTGTTTTTGTCATGAAGTCAGATACACATGAGCAGAAAACAATTTGCACGGATCGCTATCACGGGTGACAGTGAACTATTTATGTGACTCTGGAGTTTTGTTTTCTGTCTCTCAGAGCCACATTTAAAAAAAAGTTTTCTGTTTTCACTTGAATAATAATTGATTCTTGTTAGTGAGATGATTTAATTTTTACAGTGAAAATAAGTCTATAAAAAGTCTTTATATATAACCTGTAACAGTCATATCGACATGGTTTTGTACTTGGTAGTTTACTTGAACATTTTTTTAATTACACTTGCAAAAAATGATATTTTAACAGATGTGTTTTAGTTAAATAATTAATAGTTTTACCATCTGCTCAGTAATTATTTATCATTTTTTTGACTCAAAAACTAAAAATAAGAAAAAGACGTATAATATTATTCTATCAACTTTAAACTCCAGCATTAGATACCATTAATTACCCATAATTTCATGTTAATTTAACTCACATTTCTTGGTTATTGTGCACCCTGAGACTTGATTAAAGATATTCTTAGTTTTATTATAAGTCTATATGGCTACTTGAAATCAGGTTGCAGATATCAGCCCGGATGGTAAAAGTCATGACATCGTTTGAAGTGATAATTCTCTGGACGTGTGAAATTCAGTTTGAATTATAAATAACTGTGCTTTAAATGTTGTAGCAGCTGAAAGCTTGTATCACTTCCAGCATCAGCACCTGCTGCTTCAGTTCATCCTCCAACCTTCACCCGCCCATGGTCTCTTTGCAGCAAAGAGATGTGTGGTTTTATGCATGAAATGAGAGAATTTAGTGCCTATTTAGTCTTTACTTTCCAAACAGACCATTTTGTGGCCAATCTTCTTGGGCAAAATCATTTTTCCATTTATCACATTACGTCCAGAGGTTCCTGACTACGGTATATTTACACTGAGTTAATGAGATGTGATTATGGTGAGGTAAATATTTGGCTGTTTAGGGTGGTATTGTGTTTATTTGTCTGCGTGTGGGTGTGAGTTGCTGCTTCTTTGTCTGTGTAATGTGCACATTTTCACATCCGCGTTTAATGAGCGGCGAAACACTTTTAATGAACACTCCTTGCGGCTCTGAGCAGCTTTATTTACAATAAATCGGCCCGACGAAAAATGTAAATACGCACACTCTCACGCGTACGCGGAGCGATATGTAAATATACCGGCACAAGGACTTGGTGTCGCCGCGTGAAGGATCTGACAGTGTGTTTTTGGCAGCTATCAGCACAGTCTCTCTCCGAAAGGCAATCTCCTTCCATCCAGGCCCACCTCCAGCCCCGCCTGCTTCCTCCGCTACGTGATATTAAGTGCTGCGCTCACTGCTCCCTGTTTAGCCACTTGGCAACGCAGCACAGCATCCATCTCCCTGGAAATGTTTATCTGCAAGCTGTTTACTCCATATTCACTGCCGCCCATACACATGCATGTAGTTTGCACACGCACGCACGCACACACACACACACACACACACACACACACACACACACACACACACACACACACACGCATGCAGCAGTTCCAGTTCAGACTTGCGAACAATACTACAGCGGTCATGGGAGGAAAAGTGCATGCACACACAAAAAATACAAAGTGTTTTTGAATACCAAGATAAAACACACACGGATGAGTGTATGACTAAATTTCCTAGGGTTTGCTTGTATGCAGGAGTGGAAATCGTGTTGATAGAAGCAAAGGGCAGATATGCCGGTCTGGATACGTCCAAACAGCGGAAGATTTAGCTTCATAGCCGGTGCACATGTGCGCGACAGCACGCAGAAGGATGCAGCGCACACACACGCTGGGATGACGTCGTTATTGCATTCCACTAATGAAATTAAGCCTATAAATGTAGAGCTCGCTTAGGAGATAAAGACAGTACTTCCTTCCAAACGCACAAGGAGGGAGGGAGGGAGGAAGGGAGGAAGGGAGGGAGACAAAGCATGAGAGCAGATAGAGGGAGTCGGTGTTGAAAGTAGAGGGTCAGCCTCGTGGAGAGGGCGAGCAGCGACGAGAGAGAGATTACAGGAGAAGAGAGGAAGTGCGGGGTTTTTTGGACAGTTGCCCACAGGTTTGCATGTTTTCAGGGGAAACTTCAATCAGCGGTGGGCAAAAGACTGTAAAGCGCTGTGCGGGGATCCTGGTCTCATCAGGATGTGGGAGCCCGTTACGCCTCTTCATATCCTAATGTCATAACGTTACCGTTTGGGCTGTTCGCCATCAATGATGGGGTTAAACAAATCTTTGTAGCTCTTTTGTAGTGAAAATGTGACTTTCTTCTCGTAGCTTGTACCGGGTTTACTCCACGCCACGTATTTATTGACATTATCAATTTGATAAAGGCCGTGTCAAATCACAGGCTCCTGGTGCTGCACATCAGCAGACTCAAAGCCCAATTACACAACGTTTGAAGTGAAAATGCACCGTTTTTGTTCTTTGGTTTTTGTAATGTTCTGCATTTACGCTGCAACTTTTTAAAGCAATCTGTATTTAAACGGAAATGGCAGAAATATAGTTTGCATGCCAGGCCACAAGTTGGCGTTGTTGGCTGTTGACCCCACACACACACACACACACACACAGAGAGAACAATGCGTTGCCAAGATAAAACAATGGCGAGTTCACAGACATTCGTACGGACAGACGACAAAGTTGAATTTACGGGTTATGGGTGACCCTCAACTATAAAACTACCAAGTCCCAGGAGAATATGGACTGGGAGTCATGACACTCTGGAGGCCGCCATTTTTGTTATTGATTATCTACTCACGCATGCGCAGAATAACAATTTACGACAGCTGTGGTGTGCATGCGGAGTTGCAGCACTTTGAGAAAATGTTCTTCCATTTCCACGGATAGGGTTTCCACTGAGTCTTTTCAAAAAGTTCCCTCTTGGGAGCTGTTTTCTAAAGATTTCGTTTTCCGTGGCTCCGAGCACACCAAATGCTACGAAAATGTTCTGTTTTTCACACATAAAATGAAGAGAGGCTCACACGATCAAAACTGCCGGCAAAGTTACATTATGAGTTTGATTCAGCATGCATAGTTGTGTTTTTCTAACTATCTAAAATATATAGAAACAATGTATTGTTGCTTAAAGAAATAAATCCAGAGAGCTCAGTGCTCGCTATGATAGCCAGGTCAGAGCGATATGAGCTAAGAACTCACTTGCACTACTTATTTGTGACTGATGTGTTAGAGTAGGTGTACATTTTCCCGTTTTACACTATAAATAGTTTGTTCTCTGATGTATAAATAGCTGTTTGTGTGAGCCATAATTAGGTTATCATTGATATATTGGGTCAGTAGGGTCAGTCTGCATCAGAAATCTTGAAAGCGATGAAGAATGTGATCAAATCGTATCGCAGCTTCGCAGACTTTTCGTTTAATATTATCTCCGGGAGCAAGATGGATTGAAGTCAGGTTTCTCGCTGTCTGAACATGTTTTTAACCCTATATTAGGTCAAAACCAACCGAAGCATCATCCACTGAGCTTGGGCCCAACAAGTGGGCCATGGGAATGTTAAATAGCTGAAACTGTTGATGACTGAGGAATGAGGGTGTATAAAAGGCGAGCAAGCATAAAATAACAACCTTCTTCCATAACGTACATCATGAACAGCCAAGTGCAGCGCCACTGTAGAGAAACCCTGAACATATTCATCATGCATCTCCTCTCCTGTAAAGAAGGTCTTAGGTGGAGAGTTAAACTTTCAAATCCATACATTGCCAGGTCGATGTTTGACCTCCCACACTCTCTGGACTGCACGCGGGCGTTATCAGGGGAGGCTTGGCTTGCTCACGCTTTCTTTTGTATGAGATAATCTTGCTGAACTGTGGGCTTACTCACAACCTCTCTGATCATCCGCCCGCTCCAGGCCTCACCTGTCATACTTCGCTGTAGAGAAAGCACAATGTTCCCACGTCGCAGCGACTCCACTGGCAGGCGCCGTGTTGCCTCGACTGACAGAAACAATGACAGCAGCTGAAGGATTCACCCCTCGAGTTTTGACTGTTTCATGCGGCTGGACTTGTTTATGACATTTATTCAAATGTTTGAATTTGCTTCCCCTTTCAAATGGAGTTAGCGTCATTGCTGTTGGCGGCGTTCAGACGCCGATAAACATTTTGAGATGAATTATTCTGGATGTGTGTCAACAGCTTTCACATCTGATACTGTTGCAGAGTCGGAATTATCAAGATTAAGTCGTCAATTCATTACAAGGACGCACATAATAAATGAACTGAGTAGAATTATCTGCTCTTCAGTCATTTTTTTTTTTTTGGAGAACATTTCAAGTTCAGTTTATCACATTTGACTCAGCGAATCAATTAATATGTCATGTATTATACAATATAATGATTTCCTCATTCAGGTTGTATCAGCTTGATACGTGTAGGTCTGTACTGCCTGTGTGTCTCGGTTCACTTCAGCATGGACGAAAAAGGCAGCGCCCTCCCTCCTTTTATTTTGTCTTTAGTCTTTTAGACACGGGCCAAAGGCAAACAAACACGCACACACAGCACTAACCATAAATTACAGCGAAGCGGCAAATCATTCTCGCATGCACCCCCACCCCCCGTAACTCAAACATTTAGTTCATTCTCCCGTTTTGCTTTGCAAATTAAAGTGTGCACAAAAGGCTTTCAAATGCTGGCAATCCATTATATTGTGTCATAAAATTATGTAGCATTGATGCCAACGCTTTCTGAGATAATCATCAATTATGCTGCTGGTGTTCTACATGAGTGTGTGAGTGCGGGTATGTCTGAGAGTGTGCAAGCTGCGAGGGGATCAAGGTTCAGTCAGTCCAGCAATGAGATGTAAAGCATCCCAAGGAGAAAGCTGCTCACTTGACCTATGCACGGAATGATGATGAAAGGTGTGCCGTCAATAAATGATCGCTGCGTAAAAGTTGTATAGAGTACAGCGCAGCCGAATCTTCCCACCATAAAACATTAAAAGCTCCAGCTAGGCTTGCTATACTGAGCACATAATTCATGGGTAGAGTTATGGGGAGGAGACGAGGACGGCCAGACCAGAAAGTTGACTTAGGACCTCATAAGTGCCTGTTTTTCTGCGGAATATCTACATAATTCACAATGTTGGAGCAAATTATATATCAGAGAATCCTTCAAAAATGGATCTGGTTTAGAAAATATATCAGCTTCGTTTATAAATAAACCAAATCTGTTACTGACTTTGAGATATTACAATAGAGAAACACATTCGCTCAGTATTTCAAATGGAGTTACCCTAAAACTGACCCCTTCCTTGTTCCCCTGTTTAGGTGGAGCTATCCGACAGCATTTCTCATATCATCACTGATGCCTATGCCGGGAAGGAGTACATCATTCAGGTAACAAGTCAGATTTTTAGACAATCCCGCCTTTGTTTTTGTCTCGTTTTTATGCTGATGACAAGCAAGCTGGAGGCTATGCGCCTTTGCAATCTGTCTCATTCTAGTTTAAGACGTATCTCTAAAGCTACTGCCGGGAATTTGGCACGCAGCGCGACATTTTTGGTCGCCGGAAATCCAAAAGCAAGGTCACTGTCACCGAGGCTGTGATTAGTTACAGCTGTTTGCGGCGTTCCATCATGCGGTTTTGAGCGAACGCTTTCAGTGACTTTACGGTAATTCTGCCAAATTCTTAAGAGAGTACAGCATCCCACGGGTTGTTCGAGGCCAGCGCAGGCGACGAGAATATAAAAATGGCAAGCGTCTGGTTGCATAACAGTGACATTTTGTCGAGCGGTACTATAGACCGTCCCCAGCTTGCAGCACCCTGCTCACGTTATAAGTTTGTTTTGTGAAGTAGCATTAATCTATGAGGCGGGACGATAGACCCGAATGCAGCAGCGTGCCACCACAATGCCACAGTTTTTAGTCGTAAGCTGAGCCACAGGTGTGAATTCCTCATTTCCTGAATGCTCTCGCCTTGACCAGGTGGCTGCCAAGGACACTGAGATTGGAACATGGAGCGACTGGAGCGTTGCCGTTCATGCCACACCCTGGATTGAGGATCCTCTGCCCATCACCTCCACAACCGAAGTGGACGTATCTACCGGTAGGTTACGTCTCCGTGACAAAGGGACTCGTACAGTCGTTGTGGTTTGCAATGCTTTGAGATTATGAAAGCTGAAGACTGCTGGTTGAGCTTCTTCATGTGTTCTCACCAGGTTCATTCATTCAGCGGAGAAAATGCTGGACTTTTGTGCTTCAGGGTTTCTAACACAGTTTCCTGTGTGAGGGTTCTCGTGTTCTCCAAGCAAACGTTCCTCCTCACGTGGATTTTCTCTCACCTCTTTTTAATCTCCAGCCTCTTAATGGTGTTTCTCTCATAATCACTAAAGATTTTACATGACACCTCATATCTTAACCTACTTAGCGTGGGCAGAACACAATTAGTTCTTTTTATAAATCAACTCTTTCCGACTGATGTGGTATATTTAGATTCCGTGGAAATTATACTCTATTAACTCCCTAAACATGGATGTTTACTCAATGAAGGGAAGGATCGGTATAAATGTAGATGGATTAGGAACCTTTTCTTTATTACTGTTTAGTTTTTATCAGCTTCGTAGTCCATCAACTGAGAAAATCATTGTGATGGTAGCGTAATATTCAGATAATGACTTTAGCTTTGTTCCCCGTGCCCACGGCTGTCACGCAGTCATTTTTTTATATATTTTTTTTTCCGCGAATCAGCTATGCTTGAAATTAAGTTTGCTTGATAATTTTCTTTATGATTAAATTGCAAGGATTTGATAGCATTGAAGTTTTATCATAGCTTAAGCGGCGAGATCCGGCGGCCTCGAGACAAATCCTCTCGCACATCCACCTGAGCGCCGCCACGGGGGGGGGGGTCTTTGCCCGTCTTTTCAAAATGCTCACGTCTCTCCTCCACCTTCAAAACGGGAGCTATTACAATGCAAGGCTCGAGGAACGATCAGTTAAATGGAATTAATTTTAGATTAGCACATTTTGCGCGATGACTGACAGGAATACACACATGCTCCCGCGGACAAGGACAGAAACGATCTCTGGGAGCAATCTGCTTGGCACCTTTTTACCGTTTGGCGGAGATGAAGGGAGGCGTACGTGTCAAATCAAAATTTCTCACCACACCAATGATCCCCGAACAACAAGACGTCCATTTCACGTTTCAAGTCTTTTCCATCTGCAGCTTTCAGATCGCACTGGAATTGCAAAGACGAGGCGCACATGGGGAATGAAAGAAAGTCCAATATGAGAGAGGATGTGTATTTGTCCAGTTGTTTTGCCTTGCAAATGCAGCTGCCGGCGAGATACAGCGTCTGCAGCTTCCAAGCAAGCAAATACTCTATTTTCTTATTGAAAATAGAATGCAGACGATGCAAAAAGGTCAAACCTTGAAATGTTCACGTAATTCCCATTGAGCGAGTTCCAAACTGTTTTTTGGGTTTTTTTTCTCTGCACCTGCACCCTTTTGCTACAGTAATGTCACAGCGAGGCCATCGCCGGTTCGCCTCCACATCGATGCAACTTTCAACACCTTCGGCCAGTAAAAGTTGGCTTAAATTAGATTGCTCCTTTAACAGCCTGCAAAGGTTTACTTTACTGCTAAAAACGATGTCTTTGGTTATCGAGATGTAAATCTTTTGACTTTGAGTACATACTCCACGCAGTGCGTGCACTTCTGGTACCAATATGTAGTTTTCAAACCCTGCACACATGAAGGCACTTTGCAATAGAATACCGGTATGAGGTGTCCTAACTAGCGCTCAAGCTAAAGAAACTGCTGTCGCACCCGGCTCACTGTAAATTCTTGTCTTCAGGCACGTTGAGTACCATCTACAACAGTGGCTCTCCTCCACAGTGACACAATAGTGGCCTCTTACACTTGACCTTCGGGCAATGACTCATAGTGCTGTTGCTGCTGGAGCACATTGCAACGGCGCGTGCAAGAACCATCATGCCACTGTTGAGGTTGTTAGTGCTGAATGCTCAGAATGAGGAAAACGTTACAGTCAGACATGAACAAAATGACCCTGGGCTGCTCTTTTCCTGACATGCAGTTTCAGGCACTTTCAGACTGGTAATAGACAAAAAGCTGAAAAATCGACACGCACTTATGACCTGATTAAATGTAGCTTGTTCCTGACATTGCCGATGCGTCTTCTTACCTGCTCCCTGTGAATCTAAAAATCTTCTGTCACACACCGCTTCATGTATATATATATATATATATATATGTATAGCATTTTACAAATCCTAGAAGGATGAGACCGTCGACCAGAGCTAGGACCACATTAATAATAACATGTTTTTTTTCAAATAATGAGATGTCATTGTTAAGCTAGTGAAGCCTATCAGCAATATAGAACTCACCCTGTTGTGGTAAGATGCTTTTTATTTGGTAATTAATGTACACGTTCAATAAATTTATTTAGTTAAAATTTTGTAGAAAAAAAATTATGATGAAAGTGGAAACATCCCGCTGGGAAAAGGCATCTCAATGATCCCTAATTTTTCCCTGCTGGTGCCCCCCCCCCCCCCCCCCCCCCCCCCGAGGCTCTGCGGCACTACCCCGAGGCGGACCACCACACACTTTGAAGCCGTAGCCAGAATTCCCCACTGAAACAAAGAGGACACGATGTGTTATTCTTCATCTCAGTGAAAGAGCAGTAGGCTGCCCAACAGCAGGTCTCAAACTATTGTTGCACCCAAAGTCTCCACTGATATCAGGCAAACCTCAGGATGACTACAGGTCTCCAAACAAGCCTCACTTCAGGGGAGTCGAGCCGATAACTCCTGATAATACTCTCACTTGTCACATTTATCTTGGGATTTTGAGCCAGATGTTGATTTAGCCTCCTCATTAAAGAAACTAAATGTGGTTTTTTTTTTGTTTTTTTAAGAAATACAGCAGCGCACTCGCTGCACAAACAGCAGCATCGTCTTCTTGCTTTTCCTTTGAGTCCGGCCTGCAGCCGTGCAGTGATTAGTGGAGGTTGTTGGGTTGTGCACTCCCTGTGAGGGAAGTTCACAGACTCTCATCGAGGATGAAGAAAAAACAGTTGCAGCCTACTTAAACCTGAAGATATCTCAATCTACATTCATGTTTAGTCCACTTCTGAAACCAAAGCAATATTCTTGCATGTCCAAGAAACTGATAAGCTGTTTATTTTTCATTTGCGCAACATGAATTTTACAGTAAACACACATGAAAGAAGTGTCTTAAAACTCACTTCAGGCTCATGTAGCGCCTGTCCGTCTACCACTCTTTGTCTCCTTTTCCTCTGGCTGCTCGTTCTCAACAGTTTCACAGTGCAACACTGCCTCCTGTTGGACAGCAGCAGCACTGCACAGGGCTCACCACACACCTGGCTTTCAACAAATGCCTAAGAAATACACAAGTTTGTGACGCACAATACACGACCAACAAATTTTATACACACATAGAAGCAGCCCCACAATAAATACAGTACACACACACACACACACACACACACACACACACACACACACACACACACACACACACACACACACACACACACACACTCGCGCTCAGGACACAGCAGGGAAAGAACAGGTTATTTGGATTCTCCTCATGCCTACTCTCAGCTGCCGCCTCCCTGCCTCACTCCTTACTGTCTTTGTCCTGTTCTCTCTCTCTCTCTCTCTCTCTCTCTCTCTCTCTCTCTCTCTCTCTCTCTCTCTCTCCCTTCTTTTGTCTGTCCTCATGCTACTTTCTTGTATAAATGTTTGTTTGCTGAATGACTGATTCCCGCTGTGTACGCAGTAACAAATGCGCTGTTGGAATCGATAAGATTAATTCAAGTTAAGCTGCTATTGCAGATGATGGACGCAATACACTATTTCCCCAGTGTTTCTCCCCCTTGTGGTGTTAAAAAGAAAAGCGGCGAATGGCCAAGAAAGAATTCGGATGTTGATCAGCGATCACTTTAACATAATGCACCAAATGATGGTGTAGTGGTTAGCGCTCTTCCCTCACAGCAAGAAGATCCTGGATCAAATCCGGCCTGAGCTCTTCTGTGTGGAGTTGCATGTTCTCCCTGCGCATGCATGTATTTCCTCCAGTACTCTAGTCCCCCTCTAACAATCAAAAGGCGTGTATTTGAGGTTGATTGGGGACCCTTCATTGCCCCATCTGTCTCTCTCCTTGTTGGACTGCAGCCTCTCCAGGATGTATCCTCCCTCCACCCAGAACCAGCTGGGATCCACTTCTGAACCCTGTGATCATAACTTGGATAAAGCAGTGTAGAAGATGGACGGATGTATTGTGTAGAAAATTTCCAAATCCTCTCAGCAGCTTATGCAGTAATTTACAAACCGAGCCTATCGCTCTGTTTGTATTTCCCTGTACATGAGGCAGAATGACGTCAGCAGGGAAACAAGGCAGATATCTGATTTCCTGTCTTTGACCACGCCAATAAACACGAAGAGTTCAGGCAGGGCCGGCATTTCTTTCAGCTGACCCGCTCGTTAACACCAACGCGTTCACCAATATTTTCTGACTACTCAGCCGAATAGTAAATGAACCGATTTCCTGCAACGTATTGATCGTGCAGCTCAGACTTTAAACACACTCCCCATTTTCCCAGAGTCTCCCTGCGTCTTCCTCTTCCTCCCCGTTTTCATTAGGAGGGAGATCCCACTTCATGCTTTCTCATCTCTTGGCATCAGCATACCGTCTACACATGGACAGGATAGCACAGTGGCAGACGGTCGACATCCAGAAATCCCATCCTCCGCGATCAGACCGCTGCTCGGCGACCGCATTCCAGGAAGTAAAAAGCAGATCAGATGAGGCTTTAAAAGGCTGCAGCCAACCTCAGTGTCAGAATCATCTGAGATATGCGTTTCTGCCTCGCCCACTCGCCCAGACAGAAACTGGACACTGTCTAGCACCAAACCGGCAACTCTGGAGATCGCCGCTTATTTATTTCATGACTGGTACTATTTTTAAATGCAGAAGTTTTCTGTTTCGCAGCATGTAGTACAGCAAGAGCATGTGTGAGGATGCATTCAGGAGCTTGATGAGACGCATCGGCATTGCTAAGTGTCATTAAGGTGGCGCATGGTTTGGACGATTGTAAGACTTCCCTGGAGGTCTTGTTTAACAGCGACCAGCCCCGAGACAACTTGAGTGCATAAACATCAGACGCAAATTCTTTAAGTCCAAGAATGTGTGAAGACCCTTCTATGTATCGGACTTGTTTTGCAGCTACGCTTCACACGTCATCATTTAGCTTCAAATGTTCCGATGGTGGAGGCCACGCCAACACTTTAACCCTTTGTCGGGTTCCGTCATCAAATTTAATTTCCTTTGTGTGGAAGAGTCCAGTATTGTGGATCTGATGCCACTGTCTTTCAGGAACAGGGTCGTGTGTAGTTCACAGTTTACGATGGAATAACTCCTACAAAAAGGTCAGCACGCTCAGGCTTTCCAACGTTGTGTCTTTTCCTATGGACACTCCTCTGGACTGCTTGTTGTTGACTCCCAACGACTCGTCTGTCTTAGCTCATAAGATCTCCCTTGGTTATAGTTACTAGTTCTTATAAAGAAGTTTTTCTCACGGTTGTATTATTGTAAATTACACTGGTTGGGTCAGTCTAATGATTGATTCACTCGTGAATTCCTGCTGACAATACATCGGAGTTGATGCTTTATAATCATAATATTGTTTATTAACAATGCATAAATGTAAGCATACATACACGCAGGCCGATCGTAGAAAGGGACGCGAACGTGCATGGAGCACTGATATAAAAAACAAACCATTTTATAATATTACTTACATTGTAAGTCTTGTAAATTCATCACAGATCTCTATATATCAACCTTCTGCAAAGACATGTAGCAGCCAAGGTCAATACTGAGTCAACTAACCACAGGTTCAGTCATGGATACAAAAGCTTTTGGCCATTTAAAGAAAAAAGGCTTGTTGTTTTTTCCCCCCCTCTGTGCTGAGGGTATCAATAAATAAAAAGCTCATAACTGGGGGTCACCCCTAAATGTCTCCATCGACTCACAAATATGGCAACAAGCACTAAACTTAATCTTCAAAACAGAATACTGTGCATCAGCAGTCTTTGGATGATGGCATTTGCTGCATATGTGTTTTCCCCCCCTACATATATACATCAACATAATTACATAAACTGGCAGGGCAGTTAGAGTTCACTTCATTCAGCAGTTTGAATCTCTTCATCGTCTTTTCCCTTTAGTCCGTTGTTTCTGCTCTGTCTCTCCTTCCCCTCATCAATCCTCTCTCCTCATCCCATCATTGTCTTGTCTCCTCTCTTTCCCTGCCCTCGACTTGCTTGTTACACCGGCGTACACCTTATAACTGTCTCGGCCTGTCGCCGGCGCGTTATTCCTGCATCACTTTTATTTTGCTCACCACTCCAAAGCGCAGTGTTTTGCTGCAGGCAGGAAGTCTGATGCTGAGCTGCTGAACATGCTAAATGAGTCCCCTCTCTCTCTCTCTCTCTCTCTCTCTCTCTCTCTCTCTCTCTCTCTGGCTATTTCACACCTGGCTGCTTCCTTCTAATATCTCCCGACGCCCAACGCAGTGCTACACAACAGTCATTAATTGCAAGAAGAGGGAAATCATTGTCTCTCTGCGAAGAGAGAGAGAAAAAAGAAGAAATGCCACGGGTTCTATACTGAGCGGGAAACATCACACACAACTTAATATCTGTTGTGCTGCCTGTAGCTGCAGCAGTCGCGCAGTTTAATCAAACATTTATTCCAATATTTCTATTTCAGGTCATTCAAAACCGAATCGAAAAATTCTTAACTCTATTGTGATTTTTGCTGATTTCTGGTTCCTCTATGCTCGGTCTAAACCGGCAATTCAATTCTGACCATGAAGAAATGTTGAAAGATGGATCAACATATCCGGTCGTACTCAACTTGATGAAGTAAATTCCACACCAGATAAAACACAGGATTTCAAGAAATATTTATTAAGCAGTTAGCAAGTTCCTGGGTCAGATTTATTTTTTTTTTGTCCAGTTGTAGAAGCAAATTCATGTTTCACATTTTTTTTTTCAAATTTGGTCCAAATTCAAAATACCATCAAAGTTCAGTTCTCTCGATTACTGAAATCCTCAGAATACCTGCAGGACGCTTCTTCGTATTTGGCTGCGGTGTTAAAGAACTGAGGACTAAACAGATCAGCCCACAGGTGTTTAATGAGGGAGAAAGGCCTCCTCAGGGAGAAGCCAAACTCTTTGAATTAAATACTGAAAGCCACATGTGGAGCAGAGTGACCTCTTTCATGCAGCACAGAACTCCAGCATATAGAATAAACATATTTTACTTGCTATGATATTGTGTCCTGGTACGACTTTGTCACCGTCAAACACAAAACAAACCTCTCATTAATCCAGCCTGCAGGTCAGGATCACCAGTTCACGCCAAGCTTGGGGTTAATGTGAGATTTTTAATTGGTTGTAGGTCTGCCTGGGAGCCCGAGTTGGTTCTGTAGTGAACTTCATATAGAATACCTTCATGGATTTCCAGAACTTTGTCTACTATTGAAACTCTGTGGAAATAAAATCAGCCAGTTAGAGTAAAAGGCACAGACGAAGAAAAGTTGAACTCTTTTGCCAAAGTTGGTCCAAGGACAGTGGAAAGATCTGGGTGGGACACGGACGTCTTAGTGAGCGATAGTGTGTCTCACAATGTCTGAGGCTTTTTTTTTAGAAAAACGTCCTCAAGTTTGTAACAAATGGTCACATGAACTCCAGCTTTGGCTGATCAGATTACGGTGGTCAAAAGAGACGGTGACCTCCGCTCCGTTCTAATATGTGAATGGGCTCTATCAGAAATAC